>NC_089499.1:80816651-82016651 GCF_036850765.1 Saccopteryx bilineata
ATCAGAGGCATTTTTATACACTAACAATAAACTGTCAAAAAAAGAGAAATTAAGAAGGCAATCACCTTCACCATTGCAACCAAAAAAATAAAGTACCTAGAAGTAAATTTAACCAAGGAGACTAAAGACTTGTACTCAGAAAATTATAAAACATTGATAAAAGAAATCAAGGAAAATACAAATAAGTGGGAGCATATACCGTGCTCATGGTTAGGAAGAATAAACATCATTAAAATGTCTATATTACCCAAAGCAATATATAAATTCAATGCAATGCCTATTAAAATACCAATGTCATACTTCAAAGATATAGAACACATATTCCAAAAATTTATATGGAACCAAAAGAGAACACGAATAGCCTCAGCAATCCTGAAAAGGAAGAATAAAGTGGGAGGTATCACACTTCCTAATATCAAGTTATACTACAAAGACATTGTGCTCAAAACAGCCTGGTACTGGCATAAGAACAGGCATATAGATCAATGGAACAGAACAGAGAACCCAGAAATAAATCCACACTTTTATGGACAACTGATATTTGACAAAGGAGGTAAGAGCATACATTGGAGTAAAGACAGCCTCTTCAACAAATGGTGTTGGAAAAATTGGACAGCTACCTGCAAAAAAAATGAAACTAGACCACCAACTTACACCATTCACAAAAATAAACTCAAAATGGATAAAAGACTTAAATGTAAGCCGTGAAACCATAAGCATCTTAGAAGAAAACATAGGCAGTAAGCTCTCTGACATCTCTCGCAGCAATATATTTGCTGATTTATCTCCACGGGCAAGTGAAATATTAATAAAAGACAGGATAAACAAAAAGATTATATCAAACTAAAAAGCTTTTGCATAACTAAAGACAATAAGAACAGAATAAAAAGACAAACTACACAATGGGAGAACATATTTGACAATACGTCTGATAAGGGGTTAATAACCAAAATTTATACAGAACTTATAAAACTCAAGACCAGGAAGACAATCCAATCAAAAAATGGGCTAAAGAAATGAATAGACACTTCTCCAAAGAGGACACACAGATGGCCAATAGGCATATGAAAAAATGTTCAACATTACTAATCGTTAGATAAATGCAAATTATAACCACAATGAGATATCTTCTCATACCAGTCAGAATGGTGCTCATCAACAAAACAACACAGAATAAGTGCTGGCGAGGATGTGGATAAAAGGGAACCCTTCTGCACTGCTGGTGGGAATGCAGACTGGTGCAGCTACTATGAAAAACAGTATGGGTTCCTCAAAAAAATAAAAATCAAACTGCCTTTTTACCTAGCTATCCCACTTTTAGGAATATACCCCAAGAACTCCATAGTACTGTTTGAAAAGAAGAAATGCACTCCCATGTTTATGGCAGCATTGTTTACAATAGCGAAGATCTGGAAACAGCCCAAGTGTCCGTCAGTGGATGAGTGGATTAAAAAGCTTTGGTACATATATACTATGGAATACTACTCAGCAATAAGAAATGATGACATTAGCCTGACCTGTGGTGGCGCAGTGGATAAAGCGTCGACCTGGAAATGCTGAGGTCGCCGGTTCGAAACCCTGGGCTTGCCTGGTCAAGGCACATATGGGAGTTGATGCTTCCAGCTCCTTCCCCCTGTCTCTATCTCTCTCTCTCTCTCTCTCTCCCCTCTCTCTCTCTCCTCTCTAAAATGAATAAATAAAATAAAAATTAAAAAGAAATATTTAAAAAAAAAAGAAATGACATCGGATCATTTACAACAACATGGATGAACCTTGATAACATTATACTGAGCGAAATAAGTAAATAAAAAAAAACTAAGAACTATATGATTTCATACATAGGTGGGACATAAAAGTTATATTCAGAGACATGGACAAGAGTTTGGGGGTTACGGGGTGGGGGGGAGGAGAGGGAGGGTGTTGGGGGAGGGGAGGGGCACAAAGAAAACCAGTTAGAAGGTGACAGAAAACAATTGGACTTTCGGTGATGGGAATGCAGCATAATTAAATGTCAAAATAACCTTGAGATGTTTTCTCTGAACACATGTACCCTGATTTATCAATGTCACCCATTCAAGTTAATTTAAAAAAAACACACAAAAAAAACAATATTCACTAAAAGCATAATTAAAACAAGTGGCTTTAGCCTGATGAAGTGGTGAAGAACTGGGTAGAGCGTTGGACTGGAATCCAGAGAACCCAGGTTCAAAACCCCAAGGTCACTGGCTTGAGTTTGGGGACACTGGTTTGATCCCAAGGTTACTCACTCTGCTGTAGCCCCCTGGTCAAGGCACATATGAGTAAATAATCAATGAACAACTAAGGTGTTGCAACAAAAAACTGATGATTGATGCTTCTCACCTCTCTCCCTTCCTGTCTGTCTGTCCCTATCTGTCTCTCTCTTTCTGTCACAAAACAACTATAACAACAACAAGAACAAAAAATGGCTTTAAATGTTAGTGTTGCTTCTAAAGACCAAGTAATGATGTATAGTTCCAGTAGTGAGATTTAAATAATTTAACAGCTGGTTCTCTGCCTACTGACAATTTTATGTATAAAAAAGATATACCACAAGGTCATTTATACCTGGCCTGTGGTGGCACAGTGGATAAAGTGTTGACCTGGAATGCTGAGGTCACAGGGTCAAAACCCTGGGCTTGCCTGGTCAAGGCTCATAAGGAGTTGATGCTTCCTTCTCCTCCTCCCTTCTCTTTCTTTGTCTCCTCTCTAAAATGAATAAAATCTTTTTAAAAAAGAAAGGCACTTTATTATTTCATGCATTTAATACTTAAATAAGAACAATTAAAGAGGTACTCAAAACTAGATTGTTATAAGAGTTTTAAAATATTAATTAAAAAATTTAAATAATACCTGACAAAAACAATAAAACTGTTATTTAAGATATTTCCATATGGCTTCTTGATTGGCATCCTCACTTGCAATTTTTTTTACGTATGGATGGAATGAACATTACTTCGGGCGCTTAGAATATGCTGTTGCACAGATGAATGTTAAAAAAGAGTAAGGAATGTAAATTTGTGATTTCCTCATTGGGCGGCTGCCCAGGTGCCCATCTTAGAGAGAACCCTGATTATAAGTGCAATTCTAACAACCAGTTCGCCAAACTCAACAAAAAATTGGGTATCGGTTCCGCCGAACCGGTGCAAACCAGCTGCATTCTGTCTGTGTGTTTGTGAAATCCGCGATTACTAAGTGCCTCAGCACTTCGAGCCACACCACTTCCGTAAAGATGCCGACCATGATGAGCACCATCTATTCAGTGCCTCTTATGTTAGGGCTTTGTGACTTGTGAGTTCTATTTTTTATCCCCATTTTGTTAATAAGGAAACAGAATTCTGAGAGACAAAGTAGCCTGTGCAAGGTCAAGCAGCTAGTAAATGGGGCAACTAGGATGTGAACAGGAGACAGAAAGCATCACACAGCCCCATGTGGACATCTTCTCTAGCCACTCCTCTCCTCCAAAACAAACTGCAGTGACAATCCCTTCTGCGTGGAGCAAGATAGAATTTAGACCCCACTGGTTTC
This sequence comes from Saccopteryx bilineata, assembly GCF_036850765.1. Classification (NCBI taxonomy): domain Eukaryota; kingdom Metazoa; phylum Chordata; class Mammalia; order Chiroptera; family Emballonuridae; genus Saccopteryx; species Saccopteryx bilineata. Next base: position 80,820,198 of record NC_089499.1, read on the forward strand.
CATTTTGTTCACATTGGGCAGAGTACATTATAAATTACGGTACTCCTGATGAAACATTCAATTCCCCATAAACTAAGAAGCCCCACTGTAGTCCTGAGGTCCCAGCAGAAAAGGCCTTGAGAGGAATATATAATGGCCTTGATTACATTTACTTTTTAATTAACCTAAGGTGTTAATTTTCAACTGGAGGAAAGTTCATTTTCCCTTTTGTTAATCTAATGGCCACCAGCAACTCTAGTGCTATTGCAGCAAAAGTTTAGAATGACTGTCAAGCTCCAGGCGCTACAATAAATGCAGCGGCAAATTAAACAGCTTCCCTGGAAGGCACACAAATTTAAATAATTTCAGAAAATGGTTTCTGCTGTTCTCAGTGAAGAGAGAAAAAGGCTAATTCCAACCTAATCAGGCCATACTAACATCCAGACAAATTCACCCTTCTGAAACCTTTCCCGTGCCTTCTCTGCAAAAGAGAAGGAGAAGCAGGAGTCAGAGCCTCCAGCAGCAGAGCAGCACTGCAGGTTTGGGGTCTGAGAAGATGATGGCATGCTTTTCTCTCTAGGGAGCTGTTCTGTTCCCAGGCCTTCTTTCCCTGCCACCCATTATAGAACTCCTTCATAGCCTGGGACTCTCCTTAACTAGTACAAAGACTGTGATTTGGAAAAGGAATTAAGGTGACAAGCCAGCTAATTCTTCCGGAGGAAACTCAGCCTCTGTCACGTCTGTCTATCAGATCATCCCTGGAGGCTGGAACACAGAAGCTGGCAGCCAGGGTATTCAAAGCCCACAGGGTCATAAGCCAACATGAAGTTCTTATAACCCCACCTTTGGTCCCAAAAGACATCCCATACAGGGTCACCAGGGGTTGGTCAAACACCTGTACAGAAACCTGAGTTTGGGGACTTAGAAAGACTGGTGAGACAGCAGCAACAACCAGAAGACCTGAAATTTGGCCTTGACTCCAGAATTTGTGAGCATTAGTTCACCTAACATTGCCATCCATCTTTTAAAAACACTCTGTTACTACTTCTTTTGTTTTATCCACTACTGTAATTTCACATACCAACTACAATTATGGATTGTGGTTGCCTAGACCTCCATATTTAAAAAGATTGTAGGACTCAGTGGACAAATATTCCCTGATGTCAGTGAGGTCTTCTCAGGCATTGGACAAGGATATGGGGCACCTGGTCTCTGTGGTTCAGGTCTCTGCTATCCATGAACCACATCACCATTCCTGGGCTGGCCAGAGAAAATATGGCCTCAGTCTGAAAGGAATCTTAACTCCTAAAATATCAGCTGTCCAATGAACCTACAGCATTTTGAATAAAGGAGTATCAGTCATACTTTAAAAAAAAATTCCAGATCTTTCATTTTCCTCCAATGTAATTCTTACCAAAGGAAGTTGTTCCTTACAGTAAACCTGCCCCTTTGGAAACACTTCCTGTCTTGAGAGAGGGACTTGAAAGCTGCAGCTTTGGCTCTGAGTCTCTAAGTGAAACACACATTTAATTCTGTAATAGAAAACAGGAGAAAAGACTCAGGCAGGCACCAAGGGGTTACACCTATGTGCAGAGAAAAATTCTTTCCCAAAACGGGTTAGAGACAGACACAGTGAATTCAGCCCATCCAATTTTTAATGGCTTGCATTATTAAAAACATTACTTTTGCTTTTATGCATGACAAAGAACACGACTAATAATTTTGATAATAACTTTGTCTTTGATACACAAAGGAGCTCAGCATGAAAGTTTTAGAAATACTATCTTTGGGGCAAACCTGAGATTAGCAACACACTGGGAAATGAGCTATTCAACTGAGGAAACAAAGCATCTTCAGTACCTTTTTTTAAATTTTAAATTAGGAACTCTAACAGAAAAATGATAGAATGCTTAAACAGATATCCATTAGAATATTTAGTCTATTGAACAAAATGTGAAATTTTGATCAGAAAAAGTATATATACCTATACTTATTAAGATATGTAATAAATATTTCTTAAAATCTGCCCCTACTATAAGAGTGTTTCCATCTACAAAATACAGTTGGAAGACTTTTTTTTTTAAACCCAGAAGATGATGGTTCAGTGTAATTAGCAGGCAATTAACGCTTGAACTCTAATAACAAGCTTGAGTTTTAAGCACATTCTCCCTTGAATTGTTTGTAAATTGACAAATGGCATTTCAGAGTGGGGTAAAAGTAGGTTTACAGTTGTGAGTACTGAAAACACAGTTTATTCTTGTATTATTATTTACTATATACATATGAAAAAATGTAAACTTGCTTTTACCAAACCATATATTTATTCAACGAATATTTATTGAGTATCTACGATGTGCCTGATATTGAATCTAAAGGTACAACACTAAATAAGACAGACAATTATCCTCAAACTTCATGGAATTTGCATTCTAGTATGGTGAGGTTGATGCTAAACAGAAACATAATAAATAAAAACATGACGTATGTTAGAAAATAAATGCCATGGCAGAAGAGAAATCGAACTAGGAGGAATCAGAGGTATGAAAGTTGGGGCACGCGACCTAGAATAGGATGGCAAGGTTATGTCTTCTTGAATAGGGATCATTTAAATCAAGACTTGAAGGAAGTGAGGGAATTAGCCATTTTGTCCATTGTAGCCAAGGCCAAGACCCTGACCAAGATGGGGAAGGCTGGGGGTGGAGAAGATTTGGGGGTTAGGGACATCAGGAGTGCTGCTTTGATCTGCCAGATTCAAGGTCTACTAGACTGGAGATGACATAAGGCCTGGACATACAAGTCTGGAGTTCAGTAATGAGAATTGGGCTACATATAGAAATATGCACATTCTTGGCATATAGATGGAATTTAATGCCATGAGGCTATATAAGAGCTCTGAGGAAGAGTGTGAACAAAGAAAACAAAGTGAAGGAATTCTCCCTGGGGCTCCCTAACATCCTAAATTTGGGGGACAAAGGAAGAATAAGAAAGCAGATGGAGAAAGGAGGAAGCTAACCAAGACCTGTGCTGAACTGAAAGCCAACTTCAGAAACTGTAGCAGGAAGGAAGAAGTCAGCAGCTGAGCTGATGGTGCTACTGACGAGTCAAGACATTGAATGTGGAGAATCACCAGGGCATGGAGGGTAAGTCAGCAACATCATGGTCTAGGCCTGGCACTCACAGAGCCTCTAATTTTATATATCTTATTAATCTGAATAGAGTTCCACAACCTCATATCCCAAGGCTGGTCACAACCTAATAGATCATCTGCAGGACTGTCCTACAGAGTATTTTGTTATTATTGGGGTTTTTTTTGTTTGTTTTATTGGTTTAGAGAAAGAAAAGGAGAGAGAGAGGGAAAAAGAGAGGAAGAGAGAAAGAGAAAGAGAAAGAGAGAGAAGGGAACATCAATCTGTTCCTATATGTGCCTTGACCAGAGATCAAACCCTCAACATTTATATTTTGGTTTGATCTAACCACCCAAGCTATAAATCCAGGGCTGTTTATAATGTTTTGTTGTTGTTGTTGTTGTTGTTTTTGTTTGTTTTTTTTTTTTGTATTTTTCTGAAGCTGGAAACGGGGAGATACAGTCAGACAGACTCCCGCAAGCGCCCGACCGGGATCCACCCGGCACACCCACCAGGGGCGACGCTCTGCCCACCAGGGGGTGATGCTCTGCCCCTCCGGGGCGTCACTCTGTCGCGACCAGAGCCACTCTAGCGCCTGGGGCAGAGGCCAAGGAGCCATCCCCAGCGCCCGGGCCATCTTTGCTCCAATGGAGCCTTGGCTGCGGGAGGGGAAAAGAGAAACAGAGAGGAAGGAGGGGGGGGTGGAGAAGCAAATGGGCGCCTCTCCTATGTGCCCTGGCCGGGAATCGAACCTGGGTCCCCCGCATGCCAGGCCGACGCTCTACCGCTGAGCCAACCGGCCAGGGCCTAATGTTTTGTTTTGTTTTTGCTTTACCGGCACAGTATTTTACAGATGTGAAGAAACATTAAGTTGTGAAAATTTCATATTTAAAAAATACAGATTTCCATGGTCCCTAAAAACCTTAAAGTTCTCACCAGTCTGACCAATGATCCCACCATGCAGCAGCGACCACCTGGAGCAGAGGGATGTGAATTTCCTGGTCAACAGTATACCCAATAGTTTGTCAGTGGCTGCCAATGAAGTCCCCCCAGCCAGCCTCTCCTACTTCCTAAACTGGTTGGTTACAGAGCCACTGCAGACTGTAATCTCTTTTTTAGGAAGTTTCTGAAACGGAATCAGACCTCAGAGATTCCTAAGGCACTAGATGGATCTGCATCTATATATGAAGTGTAATTTTTGGATAGTTTTATATATGCATCTCAGTCTGGGAAACTTTCATCATGGTCTAACAGATGACTTCTAGACCAGCAGAAACACCAGTTCCAGGAGACATTAACAACTGTTTTTCTGTTTAAATAAGCATGGGAAACATGTTAGAGTTATTTTTCTTTCTTTCTTTCTTTTTTTTTTACTATGGGACATCTTTGGGGTTTTAAATACTAATGTATACTAGGATTCTTTAAGAGTTATGTCCTACAGTGTTTCCCAAACCTGTTTGGTCTGGCTATGGAATGTTTTTCTGGTGGATGGAACACCTTGAGAGAGGAGAGGCCCAAAGGACACTCCAGGGAATGGTCACTATAGACTAGGACATTTATGATGGCTGGGACCATGTGTTATTTCCTGAAGTCAACAACTTTAGTAGTGCCTAATGCATAAATTTCCAACAGTTTGCTGAATAAATTACAAATTGGAATGGATGGACATGTCACCCAGGCAAAGCTAATGGGATTCCAAATTTCACTCTACATCTGGACAGCAAGAGATGTTGTCCACAGGGCCTTCACAGACCAGCCTCCCAGTAACATCGTGGAAGCTTCCTCTCAGCTGCATGATTCAGATGCCTTATCACAGGCAGCAAGCCCTTCCTAACAAACTGATGTCATTTATAGCCTTCGGAGAGGGACCTATTCCAAAGTCCTTTCTGCAACTGAGCTCGTCACATGCAGAGCACATGCCTTGTCCCTCCTACACTCAGGGCAGTTTCTCTTATTGACTGGTGCACCATAGCATCACTTGCTACTCAAACTGATGTTGCATTAAATTGGGAGACAGGCTCTGGTAGTGGCTGACAGTACCCAGCAGTAGATGCTTGGCCTTCTAGCATGTATCAGGATGTGGGAGTCTGACTGAATCTGTAGAAGTATCAGCCTAAATTAAATCTGCTATGAGGATGAGATGCCAGAGAAAGGCACTTGCCCAGGAGCTGGGCTGAGCTTGTCCCCGAACTTCTGTATCTGTCTGTCTTTCTGTTGTTGCTTCTTCTTAAAAGCTTTCATTTACATAGCACTGAGCACTCACTATATGCTAGGCAACTGCTTTGCACAATAACCCCATTTTATAGGTGAGAAAGCTGAGGGTCAGAAATATTTTACCCATCTTGTCCCAGTGCACACAGTTAGTAAGCAGTAGGACTCAGATGTTTGCCTCTCATCTCACCTGATTCTAAACCATGTCCTCTGTTTAACCAGGAATTCTTGAAGATAGTAGGAGAGTCCTAGCAAAACCGCAGGGGCAGTGATACAAACACACTTGTCTTCTTTCCTTCAGGAGATTCTCAGACACAGCTCCCCCTTCTGTCCCAGACATGGGGATAGAGGAGAGTGCATATATTTTGCAAAATATATATATAATTTTCTACAAAGTGGCCTTGTATCTTCTTTGTATTGTATTGTATTTAGGTGGTATTTTTCCTTCAGATTTCCAAGATCTTTTATTTTTTTTACTTTTTTGCATTGAAAATCTATTCCCTCTATAAATTTGAAGGGACCCCCCCAAAAAATATGTCATTTCAAAATAGAATAAAATTAAAAAGTGGTAAAATCATTTTCTTAAAAATATTTTTTGGCTCCTCATTAAAAGGAAATTCCCAGGCATTAAAACTACATTACCACATTCCCCACATTTTGTGGGGTCTAATTTGGTGTGTGTGTGGGGCGTAACAAAAATGTTTTAGATTTTGTTGTAAATGATGTTTCAACAACATTGGAAATTTCCTAAACACTATTGACGTTACACATTAAAATGGTTAATTTTATGTTATGTGAAATGTGCCCAAAATAAAATAAAATGCAATAAAATAAAAAAGATATTCCTGAGCCACAAAAGTGAATTCAAATACATTTTACACTAGAGACTAGTTCTAGTCTTAGCAAAGTCTCTGCCAACCTGCAACTCTCATGGGGACCACCAGGCACTGACTGACACTCTGGACCACAGCAGCATCCCGAGTTGCCAAATGACGTATTGCCTCCGGAAATACAGGTGCAGCAGAGTTGGCTCATTTCAAGCAAGAGGGGTGTCATGGTGATGGCACCATAGCACCCACCTTTTAGATCATTCAGCCACGTGGCTGACTCCCACAGGAATCCTTGTCACAGTTCCTTCCCTGCACATACAGACTGCCATGTTGAGGCAACTGTGCCAGCTGAGCACAGAACCAGCCCCAAAATACAGCACAGCACAGCAAAACACGGAACCAGCCCCACCATACAGCACAGCACAGCACGGAACCAGCCCCACCATACAGCACAGCACGGAACCAGCCCCACTGTACAGAACAGCACAGAACCTGCCCCACCATACAGCTGAGCACGGAACCAGTTCCATCATACAGCAAAGCACAACACGGAACCAGCCCCACCATACAGCTGAGCAAGGAACCAGCCCCACTGTACAGCACAGCACGGAACCAGCCCCACTGTACAGCACAGCACAGAACCTGCCCCACCATATAGCACAGCACGGAACCAACCCCACCATACAGCACAGCACAGAACCAGCCCCACTCTACAGCACAGCACGGAACCAGACCCACCATACAGCACAGCACGGACCCAGAGCCACCATATAGCACAGCACGGAACCAACCCCACCATACAGCACAGCACAGAACCAGCCCCACCCTACAGCACAGCACGGAACCAGACCCACCATACAGCACAGCACGGAACCAGACCCACCATATAGCACAGCATGGAACCAACCCCACTATACAGCACAGCACGGAACCAGACCCACTATACAGCTCCACATGGAACCAGCCCCACCCTACAGCACAGCACGGAACCAGATCCACCATACAGCACAGCTGTCATGCAGGGGCAGAGCCTGGCTCCTCCTGAGCTCTCCCCTGCCTGGGCTCTTGTGCCTTGAAACTGCTCCGTTTGCCCCCTAGGTCTCCTAGAGCCCCTTGTCTCCTGTGACAAACTGTTCTGAGAGTCTGTGGCCCACACACTCCTCACCCTAGGGCACTGTCTACATGAGTCTGATCTGAGCCCTGGGCTGCAGCTATGAAAGCCCCACTACATAAACATGGTCCTCCAGTCACACACACGCCACACTTCCGAATCACTGTCACAGGAGGGACACCGTGTGATCAGGAGGGAGAGGGAAATGTATGTTGTCATCTGCTACCCTGGGTACCCAGGAGCAAACACTTTACCATGCTCTACTAGAATTCAGAATGCAATTCCAGGCTATGGAATGGTTTTCTGCCCTGCAAGGCTAATCAGCCCGTGTGGGGTTCAAGGCCACAAGACTGGCCTCAGCAGCTCTCTCCCCAGACCATTTCTACTTTACAGAGGTCAAAAACCATGTAGAGAATAAGGGCAAATACCATGGAATGTTCCTATTATTCAATTTCTTTCTGAAGGTCAAGGCTTTATAATGAGGCTCACAAAGCAGCAATACTGCGGGTTAGAAAGACACATTAAAAGAACCTCTTCTATATCAAAAGGAAAAAATTAGGTCATTGATTATTTTAATGGGATCATTTTAGTCCACTGGCTTTTGGTGCTAAAACCATATTGAAAATGGAAAAGTGAGTGGTATCTTTCATATTCACTAATAATGTCCCAACAGCAGTAAGACTGAATTTAGTCTAAAATTACACAGTTCTGCACACAGCAGGAGAGGCCAATCAACAGAACATATATTGGATGGGCTTCCTCCAACCAAAGTCAGAGACAAACTTTTTATGCAGGTACTTTCTTTGGCAAATGGACGCCTAAAGCAGAAGTGAGGGGGCAGGAAATGAGACAGAGAATGGGGAAAGCCAACATAAGACATGCTAGCAGGCTGACTCCACTACAGCCGCTGTGATGCTTGATCCACTAGGTCCTTCTGAGAAGCCTTCTGAAATGTGCTTGAAAGGTGTCCACCTGGAGGATGAGAAGCAGCATTTGTCCCCTGGCTCTCAATCCCCATTGGCCAATGGTTGTGGTAAGGAGCACTGACTCCTGGGCTCCCAGGACACACCTGCAAACCAACCCAGACAGGCAGCTCTGAAAGCCCTCTAAGCCGCCATGGCAGAGAAGCTCCCAAATACAGGAGGTGTGTGATGTGCACTAAAGCAAGAGCTGCCTGGTTGTACCTGTGCAAAGATGCTTGAAGCCCAGTGAAGTAGTTGTTGCAGAAGAAGTCAAGAGACTTGGAACCCATGTTCACCACTGAGGCCTACCCCTGTTGGTCACTGCCAGGGGCACTAAGCTGTCCCTGTGAGAATACACCCACCCAAAGCTTCCCGCATGAAGCAAAACTCCTCTGATCTATCTTCTGAAGAAGGATTGCTCAAAATGAAGTGTTCCCTTAATTCTCTGAAAATCTTAACCATGGGATTTATTTTGACAGAGAAATGGGTGCTTGCTAGGACCTTGACATCAACAAAAAGAAGAGGCTCCATTTCTAGCACTCAGCATTGGTTCCCATCACAAAGGTATCAATATTGATTTTGGACAGTAAAGGCAAGTACTCAAAGTTCTGCCAACGTGCAAATATTCTTTCCTCTTCCTCAGAATAGCCTCTGTTCTGTCTCTTTTGCCACATTTCTACTCCCCCAACACGCACAGAAATATTTATGATTCAAAATTCAGAAGTTTCTTTTGCATATTGCACACTGGCAAATGCAGTTTTAGAAGGCCTACAAGCAAAAGGAGCCCCATCTCGGGGTACAGTGGCAAGTCCTGGGCTGAGGACTTGTTCATGAGTTTGGCATTTCCTTATTCAACTAACAAAGTTACAATGGAGAGACATAAAAAAGACATACTAAACAAAATTAGTTATTTTGCACTAACAGGATAAAATGATAAAACCTTAGTGATGTCGTTTAGGACAGGAAATTCTATAGTGGCTGCAGGTGTGTGGCAGAAAAAAATAGTCTACCTTTATATGTTATGGCTCTCTAGGTTTCTTGAATATAAGTGGCTGAACTTCCCCCCTTGCAGCCTACACCTGGTCTGCCTAGCCCTTGGTTCTCAGCAGTTGGAATATTCTCCAGCAAATAGACATCCTCTGGCAAGTGCGGTGACACCCTTAACCTTTTCATCCAGGATTTAAGTTATCCTAGGAGCTGTCCAAACAGTTACTTTGGATTAGGGGCTTCATTTGAAGGTGCTGTCAGCTTTGAACTTTTACATGACCTGCTCATGTTGGCACAGAGGGCCCAGCACACCAGCAATAAATTTTCAATTCGAGGACGTCAAAATCAACCCCCTATCATGTGAATCACCAGGAGCTTCTTTCAGCCACGTTCAGCAAACTGAGGGGACAGAGTTGCCCAGGGAACATAGTGCAGCAGGTGAGCTTCCTCTCCAGAGCTCAGCCACAGGATCCCACTCTGTCGTCTCCCTTTTGGAAACAGCATCATGCACAGTCTGCACAGAGACGACCGCTTGGCCACATAGGAAATGAGTATGAATGCAGAAAGAATATGTGCACTTTATCAAACATCTGATAAAGCAGTTTGAGGTTCCAACAAGGCCTTGTATACAGATGCACTCAATAAATGTTTGCAGAGAAAAAAGAAATGGCTTCACCCAAGTATCTGCTTTGTTCACCCAAGTATCTGGTTTTTTTCAGCCAGAGTGAGAGTGTCCTATTCTATGATATAAGTTTGATCCTAGGCTTTCTACTCAGGCATTCAACTGCCCACAGCTCCAGCTCAACAAGTATGGTACATGAAACATAAGTCTCCAGAAATAGTCTAACTGAAAACCACTATTAACAGTGATTGTTCCCAAAAAGCTGCTTGAAGGATTTCTTTTTCATTCAACTCTTGTGCATTTGAGCTATCCAGGTCATAGCAGTCAGGATGGGCTGGGTTATACTCACAGCAATAATAAAACCTCAAATCTCAGTGACTTATAATCACAAAAGTCTATTTCTCACTCATGCTACACGCTCTGTGCGGCTTATTGGGGAGTTCTGTTTATTAGAGTTACTCAGGGCCCCTGGCTGATGGAAGCTACATCTCAATTGTATTGCCATATTCCCTGTTGCTAAGGGAAAAGAAGCACTTTTAAAATCATATTTTATCATCCAAGACAAGTCACATTCCTCACCTAACTTCAAGGTAGGAGGAAGCATAAGTACCCACAGGGAAGGGGTGGTGAAATGGGGCATTGGAAACAGGCCCAATTACTAAGGAGATGCTGATGTGTGGCTTTATCTCTAACTCTGGTTGGATTTCAAGTCCTACTGAGAACCATGGGAAGAACTTTTCACAGATGAAAGCTAATGTGAGGCCCTGGCCGGTTGGCTCAGTGGTAGAGCTCAGCCAAGCATGTGGAAGTCCCAGGTTCAGTTCCTGGTCAGGGCACATAGGGGAAGCAACCATCTGCTTCTCTACCCCTCCCCCTTCTCTCTCTTTCTCTCTCTTCTCTCTCTCTCTTTCTCTACTCCTCCTGTAACCATGGCTCAAACGGTTTGAGCAAGTTGTTACCAGGTGCTGAGAATGGCTCCATGGCCTCACCTCAGGTGCTAAAATGGCTCGGTTGCTAAGCAACAGAGCAGCAGCCCCAGATGGGCAGAGCATTGTTCCATAAGGGGCTTGCCAGGTGGATCCCAGTCAGAATGCATGTGGAAATTTGTCTCTGCCTCCCTGCCTCTCAATAATATTAAAAAGAAAAAAGGAAAGAAAGAAAGAAAGAAAGAAAGAAAGAAAGAAAGAAAGAAAGAAAGAAAGAAAGAAGGCCAATGTGTTATAATCAAAATACTGCTTGAGGCATGACCCAGTAATTCAGTTTTAAACAGTCAGAAAGGTACTAAACCTCTATCATGAGTACTGCCCACATTCAGTTAAAATGAAACCCCTTTCCCATATACATAGCAAAATAGAACTCTAAGTAAGACTAACCCATCTGCCTTACTTAGCACAGCAATGATTCTGACACAAAGTTTTAGAGTTCACTGAAAATATGGGAATCAATTCTAGGGAGGTTTGATTAAGAGATGGAGGGTTGGGAGGCTGAATGAGCAAAACAGCCTCTGTGCAATCTGTAAGGAGAGAAGGTAAGAGAAAGAACAACCAGATAGCAAATACCTTGACAAGGCTTGTGTCCCCACCTGACAAAGATGGTCCCAGGGAGTGAATGCATCTCTGATAGGCAAGCTGAAAGGTACGGTCCCTTCCAACGCTCCATGGAGCTTCCAAAATCTCAGAAAAGGTTGCAGGGCACAAGCACAGAAGTGAACACCCTCTTTTTCCTCTTTCTGTCTCCTGAGGAAAGAGAGACCATGAGTTCCTGCCTGATGGCATGTAAGTGAGTTTAGAAGACTGACGTCACCCTGAAAATGAGACAGAGAGAGACAGAGAATGTATATGTGTATAAAATGTGTGTATGTATATATTTATTAAATATATTATCTATTGCATATATAAATATTATGTTATATATAATATCTTATATTAAACTCCACCTCCACATAGTGTTGTGCTTAATGTCCTGGGTTGATATTTCTGCTTTCCCCAGGAGTAAATTCATCATATTATACCCGACAGACTAAATTGAGCTGTTTTGGTATGGTCTGTGAGCTCAGAGTAGATTTTACATTTTTAAATTGTTGGGGGAAAAACTGTGAAAATTTATCTATCACTTGTCATATAAGTATTTACATAATATTCTCAAATTTGCCTCTTGGCCTACAAAGTCTAAAATTTCCAACTGGCTCTTTAGGAAAAAGTTTGCTGACCTCACCCTAGAGCAGGGGTCGGGAATCTTTTTGGCTGAGAAAGTCATGAACGTCACATATTTTAAAATGTAATTCCGTGAGAGCCATACAATATGTTTAACACTGAATACAAGTAAATATGTGCATTTTATGTAAGACCAACACTTTTAAGGTACAATAAGTCTCTGAATTCTTTTTAATAACGTTGTTATGCTATTGTTAACCAATGATGAATAAAGTACTTCTTATCATTAATGCAACTTCTGGTGCTGCATGGCTTTGTAGTCTGGTTGATACGTGGTGAGGTTAAGCTTCATGCAGGCATTGAGACTTCCATTCGTTAAATGTGATCGTAGGTTGGTCTTAACATTCTTTAGATGTGAGAAAGACTGTTCACATGCATACATAGAGCCAAACATTGTCAGTACAGCAATATTCACACGCTGCACTCTGTGGTATGTGATGGGAAGGGCTTTCCAAGTTTTGACAATCAGCTGGTTCGCAGGTTGAAGTTTTTTCATTTCTCCGCACTTGTGTTTGCTCGCCAACTCTGCTCGCTGTCAAGCAAGTATTTCCAAATCTTCATTCAGTGACTTGAACTTATTCACCCACATGTCTGAGGCCTTCAGGTCAGTGGCTTGTAGCTCAAAATCTCTGACGGAGACACTGGGGATGTAACTCAGGTTGGCGCTGTCCACTGCACACTCGTGTGGATGGGTGATGAACTTAAAAAGATGAGTGTCCTCACGAAATTCTCTAAAGCGAGCTTTGAATGACTGCAGAGATTATATGTGAAGCCCTCTAACTGCTGGAGGTCAAGATGTTAAACAGGACCACTTGCTGTGCATGCATCTTTAAACTCTCCCAGTTTTTCAAAGTGTAGTAAACAACCTGTTTCAATGTCAGCGATGAAGAGTTCCAGTTTGTTTTCAAATGCAAACACTGATTTTTGAAGGGATAAGACTGTATTTCCAATACCTTGCATTTTCACCACATGCTCTTGGCCATGGAAGTTTCAATTAGGTAGACTATGATGGTGAGGAAAAGGAGAAAGTGGAAAAATGATGCAGAGAATCAAAAGAAGGGGCGGTGTGGAGGGAGTTACATCAAGTTGAATTTCCCAAACAGTGTGTATGTTTACATCTTATTTTTCTCTATAACAGTTTTGTGACAGCCTGAGTCTTAGTTTGTCTGGAAATGGAGGAAATGAATATCACTTCATCTCCACAGCTGTCTATGTTGGTGTATATATCAACTAGAACCACAGAGCAGGACCCTTTTAGAACACTTTCCAATGGAGTTGGAAAGACAAAGCTGTTTTTCCAGTTGGTGGTGGGCCACCTCCACAGTTAGTAGAGACAATATCATTGTCTCACCCATATCGTAGATTCAGAAGATGCTCAACTAGAATTTGGTGTCACTTTATATTTAAATGGAGAAAAAATCAGGTAATTAACCAAGGCTTGGCATGGGTATCCAGCCACAGCTTACTAAACCAACTTGGCATCTCTGACATTAACAGTTTCAATTTCAGCCTTGGCCAGTTAGCTCAACAGTAGAGCATCAGCCTGGAGTGTGGAAGTCCCAGTTTTGATTCCCTATCAGGGCACACAGGAGAAGCAACAATCTGCTTCCCACCCTTCCCCCTTCTCTCTCTCTCTCTATTCCTCTCCTGCATTTGAGCAAGTTGGCTCCGGACACTGAGGATGGCATAATGGCCTTGCTTCAGGCACTAAAATAACTCAGTTGCTGAGCAATGGAACAATGGCCCCAGATGGGTAGAGCATCGCCCCATAGGGGCTTGCCAGATGGATCTTGGTTGGGGCACATGTGGGAGTCTGTCTCTCTGCCTCCCTTTCTCTAACTTAATTTTTTAAATTCAATTTCATTCTCAATTAGGTGCCAAACCATATATAGCAATAAAAAGGGCATGGTCCCTAGACTGAAAGGCAATAGACAGAAGAGGTCAATAAAGAACCTTACTGTTTTATGTTCTCACTCCATCCACATCCATGCACCCATGCATCCATGGTTACACATTTTCTATACTCAGTGCTCTCTCACCGATAAGAAATGATAGCTAAGATTCCTGTCCTCATGGAGCTTACATTCTCCTGATGAGAGGAGACATGTGGTAAACAAATTAACAAATAAACAAATGAGAAAACTATAGACAGTGATGTATGCTGTAAAGGAAGCAAAAACAGGTCAAGAGAATAACTGGATGAAGTCAACTTTAGAAGGGTGACCTACCATGTGAGTGCAACCTGAAAGACAAAAGATCTGATCAGCTACAGGGAAAGCACTTTAGGAAGAGAGAACAGCAATGCAAGGGCTCTAAAGTTCCAAGGTGCAGAAAGGGAATGAGGTGAAAATGGGTGAGAAGCAGAAGAAAGAGGCCGAAGAAGTAGGAGGGGGTCAGATTACACACAGCTATGGTCTTGACACAAAGTTTGGGTTCATTTTAATTGGTTGCAGGAGATAAGATTAAATATTTACAATGAAACATCTGTAATCTGATTCTTGATCCTGGAGACTGGCTAAGGCAGAACAGTATCCCAGAGGGACTAGAGTCAGAGGGGTTTGCAAAGCTACAGCTGGGGAGGAATGGAGCTGACCCAGCTAGGGTAGCTGAATCTGGATAAAGCTTGAAGTGTAAGTGCAGGACCAGAATTGAGGGCAGAGCCAGCGATGGAAGCTGAGAAGACACAGGTAGAGCAGAAAGTAAGAAAAGAGGGCACAAGGTTAGAGGGGCCAGAACTCTTTGCTCTACTGTCTGGGTTTTCCTAGGCTCCCTCTTTTGATCCTGACTTGATGTTCCCTGGTTGGGTTGGTTGTGATTAAGGCGAGGCCCACTATGAAACTAGAAATGTGTTGGATGCAATAGAGGTACATGGGAGGCCTAGTCACCTTGTATTTGCACCTAGTTTAAAATCTGGTTAAAAAAAAAGAAAAAGAAAAAAGAAAAAAAAATCTGGTTAAAAACATGAGGTATATATAAGACACAGCTAAAGAACAATACAAATGCTGACCTATTGTGTTTCTGTACATATGTGACATACTGTGTTTCTGTACATATGTGGCATACTGTGTTTCTGTACATGCTATGGGTGGTCAGAGGAGAGTAAGCTCCTGGGGGGTGGGACACTCAGGGTAGAGAAAAAGGAAGGTGGAACTTCAGATGGGCTCTGAAGGTAGTGACAAATTTGAAATAGCAAGGAAAAGAGGGAATAAGCAAGCTGAGGAATAGGATGACAACAAGGAATGTTCTATATGAAGGCCAGTATGGTTTTCTTTTCTGGGAATTAGAGCAGATATTTTTCAGAGTAACATTTACACAATAGACTTCCTTCTCTCCACCTACCACCCAGCTCAGATCACTATCCTCTCCTCTTTTTGAGAAGAGGGAGTTCAGAGAGACTCTTTCCAGAGAAAAGAGGAGAAATTGGCTGTTCTGAATACAGGACCCCCCCTTTTTTTTAAACCTCCTTTGAGAGGGAAATAGCACGATAATGAAAAGTAGCATCATCATTATTACTTACTTCAAATATTGGGCTCTTTCATTACAAAAGCCACATTCTCTGTAATCTTATTGTTGCTTGGTATCATGAATACATTGAAATTCATTTACACCTTCAGCTCTGGATACAAGCAGGCCACCTGCTGCTCTCCCTCTGTGGCTGGTTTATCTATCCTATTATGCTATTTATAGGGATTCTGTGGTGAAGGTGGTGAGAATAGCAATGCCCATGCTTCCCATTCTCCCCATCTGACAGCTGGTGTGTTGTCTGACAACACAAGAGGAAGGAGGAAAGGTTGCAGATCAAAATATTTTGAAGGCATCACGTCAAACATATACACACACAAACATGGATAATTAAATTTCACTGCATTGTCCAAAACGAAAATCTTTCTCATCTATGGACAGTTTCAGGAAAAGAATATGGATTTTGTCTCCAAAATATATACCTTTTCATACTGTGCAATCACGCACACACACCAACACATAGAGAAACCTCTTAAAATTACTTTGCCAAAAAAATCAATTCTGGTATGAGTTTTTTACTTTTAACATGCAGAATGAGTTGATTAATATAGGAAAATTTCTATCCAGTAAATCATAACCCACTGACTCTAATAAATAAAAAAATAAAATCACCCCTCCCTCCTGCCAAATCACAGAAAACTCCATCTGGCTAAGATGAGGGCTAAGTCAACTAAGTCATAAGACGGAATAGAAGATCTTCCCTAATTGAGTATCCTTTCTCCATTTGTCAGCCCTTGGGATCTAAGAGTTTCTCAATATGTAAACATCTCAGAACTTCCTCCTTTGTCTGAGTTTTTATGTTATCAAAATTTCACACTCCATGGCTGTGTCTCATATTGCTTTTCTGGGGATGTGCTGACACTGCATAAGGTAAGGGCTTCTGTTAAGATGAATTCACTCCCTATACTTTATCTCAGATGCTGAGGTTGAAATGGAGAAAAGGTTAGAGTGTTGGTAATGGAATCCTCCCCAGTGCCCCTCAGCTCCTGGCCACTGCTTTCCACAGTGCCTCTCTTCCACCATCAGCCCCCGCTGATGCCTGGATGAGGAACAGCATCCAACCACACATGGTTTTCACAGAGGTTATTCCTGACCATTCGTTGAGTACCGCAGCCCCAGGGGATGCACTGCCTGAATTAAATTCTCTCTCAGGAACAGCAAACAAAAGACAAAGGTAAGTTTCCAGGTGGTGGTGAGAACTTTAGGGGAACAGTTGGGTCACAGTGAATAGTGTCCCAGGCCAAAGTTCTCAGGGCCTCATGACTTTATGGCAAGTGGCTGAAAGTAAAAAGAGATCAGATGTGCAGAAAGAGCAAAGAAACCAGGAGAGACAGAGGTGGAAGTCAAGTCAGTCCCTGGAGCCACCTCAGTGCTGGACCTGGTGGAAATCTGGTTGTGTAACATTCCCTGGATCCCGGACGAGCTCTGTATCCTTACAAAAGAAAGATGGTCTTTAAACTTGACCTAGTTGTGCAGGTCTCTATCCCTTCGATTAAAAGAGCCCTTACTCATAAGATGGCCAACATGCTATCTGAGTCAGAGTCACCTGAGTGGTGTTAAACATAACCCAGATCCCCTAAATCAGAAGAGGCTGGAGTCCACCTCTTAAATAAACACCATACACCCCACTAGAATCTGAGAACAAGATTTCTTACAGAAACATGTTTAAAGGCATTTTGCCTATGAAATCTTCAGAAAATATAAAGAACAAAATGTCAGCTAGAACCCTATTAAGTTTCCAAAACATGTCATATTCAAGTTATCTTAAAGTCTTTAAAAACCACTGCAACATAAGGTGTGGTTAAGTTAGAACATAAGCAGCAAATGCTTAGGATAATCATCCCTTATTATGCTGTGAATTGCATCTGTTCCCCGTGAGTGACATGTGCCCGTTCAAATCAGCATCATTTACAATAGACACTGTGTCACATGTAGCAGTTCTGATTCTTCTTCTGTCCACACACTATTTTGTGTTATAAAGAAGCTGTCATGTAATAGTTGTGATGATTTCAATGCCAATTAAGTGAGAAAGGTGATGTCAAACCATTTCTAGAATAACAGAATTACAGAGCATAGTCTTTCAGCATATATCCATGAAGTACTAATTCTGTGTCTACACCTTGACTAGGCACAAGGGATAAATTGTAGAAATAACTAATATGCCAAGCTTTAACCCAAGGGGTTTCCAATCTAGGGATTGGGGGAGAGATAGACCTGTCATTTCTTAGGTACTTTATTAAGACTGCCAGAAGATCTGTTGACACTAAAACAAACATATGACATATGTACAATGGGGACATGGATACAGTTGGGTCAACTCTATAATAGAAGAGGGACAGGCAGGGTGTCCTTCAAGATACCACTTAACCACAGTCTAATATAGCACAGCCTACATTTGGGTGGGTCTATTAGCTTAATTCTGGAATTGAGAATTAGGAAGCATGTTGGCCTACAGATAAAACAGTTACCCTTACCTAGCTTTTAGTAATAAAGTAGATAATATAGGCTTCATTTTCCATCTGCTGTCTTAATTCTCAGGTTGATCAAAACTTAAGAGGATGTTATTATACATATATTGAGCTTTTGAACTCCCTTAAAGATCCCAGTGCAAGAAACTAATTAAAAAAAAAACAGACTAGGAAGATGGCAGCAGAGTAGGCATACGCACAGATGCACAGTTCTCACTACAAAACTGGAATACAAATCAATTTAGGAAAAATCAGCGTAACAAACCAACTCTGGACTACAAGAACAGCTCTCAAAAACCAAGGAGCAAAGCAGAAGACACAACAAACCTGGTAGAGAGCCTGAATCTCCCCTGCTTACAGTAATGGGGGGGTGAAGCTGAAAGCCCAGAGGAGATCTCACTCCAGGGAAAAGAGCAGAAAATACTGCTCACAGCCACTTGCCTGGTGACCAGGGAGCGAGGTGTGTTGAAAGGACTGGCTTATCTCCCAAGTGGAAAGGAGAGAGAGGGGGACAGACTGTGAGGGGCAAAGGAATGCAGGAGGTGACCTAAAAAGCTGACTCATCCGTGCTGGAGGCAGCCATAACTGGCGGAGGGACTGATCCTTTCAAAAAACAGAACTGAATTGTTTTGGGATCACAGATCTCTAGACATCTCTCCAGCTCCAATCAGCACAACAAGACACAGCTGAAAACAAGAAATGGGTAGGAGGGGCAGTAATTCAGGTCTCCATGGAAATCTGAGATACACCTCCCCCTACTGAAGCTGAGAAAACACCCTGCCCCCAGAGAGATTAGTTGGTGGAAGAGGCCTTCAGAGACTCAGGTTATACCCATCACATTCCTGGATACAGTTTCAAGGAAGCCCCCTGCTGAGATCAGTAAACAAGACTATCACCTGTTAAGAAAACAAACAAATCAAGCAACCCAAATCAGAAAATGAATTACAAATAATAGCTGATGCCAACCCAAGAAGACCTAGAAATAACACAATTGAAAACTGGAGGCAGACAACACCAAGCCTAGACTCAACCAACTCTACAAACAAAACACCCAAACATAGAAAATGAGAAGACAAAGAAGTGCAATCCAAATGAAACCACAAGAGAAACCTTCAGGAGATGAACTGAGTGATATGGAAATAATCAAACTTCCAGATGCAGAGTTCAAAATAATGATTGTAAGGATGCTTAGGGATCTTAGAAAAACAATGGATGGTTATTATGAACACCTAAATAAAGAAATAGCAAGTATAAAAAAGGATATTGAAATATTAAAAAAGAATCAGTCGGAGATGACAAATACAATATCAGAAATGAAGACCACAATGAAAGGAATTAAAAACAGGATGGATAGAGCTGAGGATCGAATCAGCAAGTTGGAGGACAACTTTGATTAAAGGCAAAAAAGCAGAGAAGAAAAAAGAAAAGAGACTCAAAAAGTGTAAGAAAACTCTTAGAGAGCTCTGTGACAACATGAAGAGAAATAATATTTGCATCATAGGGGTTCCTGAACAAGAAGAGAAAGAACAAGGGATAGAGACTTTGTTCAATCATATCATAGCTGAAAACTTCCCTAAATTAATGCAAGAGAAACTCTCACAAGTTCAAGCACAGAGAACTCCATTAAAGAAAAACCTAAAGAAACCTACACCAAGACACATCATAATTAAAATACCAAAGCTAAGTGATAAAGAGAAAATATTAAAAGCTGCAAGAGAAAAACAAGTTATCACCTACAAAGGAGCCCCCATAAGGTTGATATACAACATCTCAATAGAAACACTTGAGGCCAGAAGGAAATGGAAAGAAATATTTAAAGTAATGCAGAACAAGAACCTACAACCAAGACTACATTATCCAGCAAGGCTATCATTTAAAATCGAAGGAGAAATAAAAATCTTCCCAGACAAAAAGCAACGCAAGAAATTTATTACAACCAAACCAATGCTGCAGGAAATGTTAAGGGGCCTGTTGTAAACAGATCAAAGTGGGAAAAGAATATAACAAAAAAGGAATACAGCTTTAAAGAATAAAATGGCAATAAACAACTACATATCAATAATATGTACCTTAAATGTAAATGGATTAAATGATCTAGTAAAAAAACATAGGGTAGCTGCATGGATAAGAAAACAAGACCCATATATATGCTGTCTAGATGAGACACACATTAAAACAGATGATGCACATAGATTAAAGGTAAAAAGATAGAAAAAACATTTCATGCAAATGGAAATGAAAAAAAAAAGCTGGGGTAGAAATTTTTATATCAGATAAAATGGACTTTAAAACAAAGGATATAGTAAGACATAAAGAAGGCCACTATATAATGATAAAAGGAGTAATCCAACAGGAAGATATAACTATTATAAATATCTATACACCTAATATAGGAGCACCTAAATATATAAAGCATAATTTGATGAATTTAAAGGGTGAGATCAACAGCAATACTATAATAGTAGGGGATTTCAATACCCCACTAACATCACTAGAAGAGATCCTCGAGAAAGACAATTAACAAAGAAACAGCAGACTTAAAAGACACACTAGATCAACTTGATTTAATAGATATCTTCAGAACCTTTCACCCTAAAGCAGCAGAATATACATTCTTTTCAAGTGCTCATGGTACATTCTCTAGGATAGACCACATGTTGGTCACAAAAGTGGTCTCAACAAATTGAAGAAAATTGAAAT
Organism: Saccopteryx bilineata; assembly: GCF_036850765.1. NCBI lineage: Eukaryota > Metazoa > Chordata > Mammalia > Chiroptera > Emballonuridae > Saccopteryx > Saccopteryx bilineata. Next base: position 80,840,928 of record NC_089499.1, read on the forward strand.
CATATGAAGCACTTTCTCTGATCACAATGGCATAAAACCAGAAATGAACCACAACAGAAGACCTCAAAAATTCTCAAGTATATGGAAACTAAATAGCAGGTTGTTAAATAACTAATGGATTAAGAAGAAGATCAAAGAAGAAATAAAAAAATTACTAGAAAGGAATGACAATCAGCATACAAAAATTCAAAATTTATGGGACACAGCAAAAGCAGTGCTGATAGGAAAGTTCATAGCACTACAGGCACACCTTAAGAAACTAGGAAAAGCTCAAATAAACAACCCTGATTCTAAAAGAACTAGAAAAAGAACAGCAAGTAAAGCCCAAATATAGTAGAAGAAAGGAAATAATAAAGATCAGAGCAGAAATAAATGACATAGAGGCTAAAAAAAGAATACAGAAGATCAATGAAACTAGGAGCTGGTTCTTTAAAAAGGTAAACAAAATCAATGAACCTTTAACTAGACTCACCAAGAAAAAGAGAGAGAGGACTCAAATAAAATTAGAAGTGAGAGTGGAGAAATAACAACTGACACAACAGAAATACAAAATATTGTAAGAAAATACTATGAAGAACTGTATGCCAAAAAACTAGACAACCTAGATGAAATGGACAAATTCCAAAATCAATCTGGAAGAATCAGAAAACCTAAACAGACCGATTACACCTAATGAGATTGAAACAGTTATCAGTTATCAAAAAACTCCCAACAAAGAAAAGTCCAGGGCCTGATGACTTCACAAGTGAATTCTACCAAATATTCAAAGAAGAACTAACTCCTACCCTTCTCAAGCTATTTCAAAAAATTCAAGAGGAAGGAAGACTTCCAAGATACTTTTATGAGGAGAGCAAAATTCTAATTCCAAAACCAGGCAAAGACAACACAAAGAAGAATATTATAGGCCAATATCTCTGATGAATATAGATGTTAAAATCCTCAACAAAATATTAGCAAACCGAATCCAACAATATATGGAAAAAATCATACACCATGACCAAGTGGGATTTATTCTAGGGAGGTAGGCTGGTACAATATTTGTAAATAAATCAATGTGATTCATCACATAAACAAAAGGAAGGAGAAAACCTACATGATAATTTCAATAGATGCAGAAAAAGCATTTGATAAAATCCAGCACCCATTCATGATCAAAACTCTCAGCAAAGTGGGAATACAGAGAACATACCTCAATATGATAAAAGCCATCTATGAGAAACCCACGGCCAACATCCTACTCAGTGGGAAAAAATTAAAAGCAATACCCTTAAGATCAGGAACAAGGCAGGGGTGCCCCCTTTCACCACTCTTATTTAACATAGTCCTGGAAGTCCTAGCCACAGCAATCAGACAAGAAGAAGAAATAAAAGGCATTCAAGTTGGAAAAGAAGAAGTAAAACTATCATTATTTGCAGAAGATATGATATTGTATATAGAAAACCCTAAAGACTCAGTCAAAAAACTACTGGACCTGATAAATGAATTCAGCAAAGTGGCAGGATATAAAATTAATACTCAGAAATCAGAGGCATTTTTATATGCCAACAATGAACAGTCAGAAAGAGAAATTAAGGAAACAATCCCCTTCACTATTACAACCAAAAAAATAAAGTACCTAGGAGTAAATTTAATCAAGGAGACTAAGAACTTGTACTTGGAAAATTATAAAACATTGATAAAAGAAATCAGGGAAGATACAAACAAGTGGAAGCATATACCATGCTCATGGTTAGGAAGAATAAACATTATTAACATGTCTATATTACCCAAAGCAATCTATAAATTCAATGCAATGCCTATTAAAATACCAATGACATACTTCAAAGATATAGATCACATATTCCAAAAATTTATATGGAACAAAAAAAGAACATGAATAGCCCCAGCAATCTTAAAAAAGAAGAATAAAAGGGGAGGTATCACACTTCCTGATATCAAGTTATACTACAAGGCCATTGTACTCAAAACAGCCTGGTACTGGCATAAGAACAGGCATATAGATCAATGAAACAGAACTGAAAACCCAGAAATAAACCCACAGTTTTATGGACAACTGATATTTGACAAAGGATGTAAGGGAATATTATGGAGTAAAGACAGCCTCTTTAACAAATGGTGTTGGGAAAATTGGACAGCTACCTGCAAAAAAATGAAACTAGACCACCAACTTACACCATTCACAAAAATCAACTCAAAATGGATAAAAGACTTAAATGTAAGCCGTGAAACCATAAGCATCTTAGAAGAAAACATAAGCAGTAAGCTCTCTGATATCTCTCGGAGCAAAATATTTGCCGATTTATCTCCACGGGGAAGTGAAATAAAAGACAGGTTAAACAAATGGGACTATATCAAACTAAAAAGCTTTTGCATAGCTAAAGACAATAAGAACAGAATAAAAAGACAAACTACACAATGGGAGAACATACTTGACAATATGTTTAATAAAGGGTTAATAACCAAAATTTATAAAGAACTTATAAATCTCAACAGCAGGAAGACAAACAATTCAATCACAAAATGGGAAAAAGAAATGAATAGACACTTCTCCAAAGAGGATATACAGATGGCCAATAGGCATATGAAAAAATGCTCAACATCACTAATGATTAGAGAAATGCAAATTAAAACCACAATGAGATATCACCTCACATCAGTCAGAATGGTGCTCATCAACAAAACAACACAGAATAAGTGCTGGCGAGGATGTGGAGAAAAGAGAACCCTCCTACACTGCTGGTGAGAATGTAGACTGGTGCAGCCATTGTGGAAAACAGTATGGAGATTCCTCAAAAATCTGAAAATCGAACTTCCTTTTGACCCAGCTATCCTACTTTTAGGAATATATCCCAAGAACACCATAGAATAGCTCCAAAAGGAGAAATGCACCCCCATGTTTGTGGCAGCATTGTTCACAATAGCGAAGACCTGGAAACAGCCCAAGTGTCCATCAGAGGACGAGTGAGTGGATTAAATATCTTTCGTACATATGTACTATGGAATACTACTCATCCATAAGAAATGATGACATCAGATCATTTACAATAACATGATGAAATAAGTAAATCAGAATATACTAAGAACTATATAAATCCATACATAGATGGAACATAAAAATGAGACTCAGAGACATGGACAAGAATGTGATGGTAATGGGGGTGGGGGGATGGGAGTTGGGGTAATAGGGTGTGGAAGGAGAGAGAGGGGGTGGGGAGGGGAGAGGCACAAGGAAAACCAGATAGAAGGTGATGGAAGACAATTTGACTTTGGGTGAGGGGTATACAGCATAAGCAAATGTCAAAATAATCTGGAGATGTTTTCTCTCAACATATGTACCCTGATTTATCAATGTCACTGCATTAAATTTAATAATAAAAAAAGTCTTTCCAGCACTTTTCTACTTTCTACTTCTTGTTTATTCAAGAACTATTTCAGTGCCAACTATCATGAAAACTGGGCTACGCCAAAAGACATATAGATCTTTCCACGTAGAGCTTAACAAAAGAGGGAAACAGACATGGGCAATAAAGGTAAATGAAGAATGATATAAGTGTCACTTGTAAAATATGACAGTGGCATGAAAGTATCAAGAACAGAACAATTAATTCTGTCTCAGAGATAAAGCATTTCTCCGAAAAGATATTTGGTCTGGACCTCAACATAAACTAGAATTTGAGATTCGAAAGACTTAAATTAGGGGTAAAAAAAGTTAAACAGTTCTAACAAAGAATATGAGTTAGCTTCTGCAATGTAACAAACCCCTCAAGAACATAGCTTAAAGCAACATTGTCATGGGTTAGTTTGGCAGTTGTTCTGGTCTGAGTAGGCTTGGCTGAGGCCAGGTCGCCTAGGAGGACCTCCGTCTCATGGCCACGGCCTTCACTGGGAAGACTGAGTCAGCCTGGGACTCTGTTCTATAGCTTCTCATCCTCAGAATATCCTTAGTTTACTCCTGGGGATAGCAGTTTCCCAGCAGCAAGAGAAAGCAAGCCCCAATAAGCACATTTTCAAGTCTTTCCTGTCCCATTAGCTAATAATCCATCAGCCAAAGTAAGTCACCAACCAAATGGCAAGGGTGGAGAAATAGATTCCTCCTCTTGATAAGGAGTGCAGCAAAACCACAGGTGGTTTTGCGTACATGAATGGGAGGAGTGCTCACAGCCATCTCTGAAAATAGTCTGCTCCACATATTAAATATATATAAAACCACATCTTTAGTTAATTGCATTATTTTTTCAGTTGGGGTAGGAGGTGGAAAAATATGAAAGTTCTAAGTGAGTCTAGCACAGTGTCATCATCACCATCACATACTTAATCAATATTAAAAAAATAATGAGGTCAGTCTAAAGGTCAAACATTGCTTTAAACAGTACCATTTAAGTCACCTTTGGATAGGAAAGAAGAATGGTATGAACAATTGGAAGACTAATAATTTAAATTCTATTTAATATTTTAAAAAGAAAACCCAGCTGAAGAAACTTTGCCACTAAGATCCCAGAGTAGTCCTTGACTGGCTGGTTCAGCAGCCAGCATGTGCTCGGCCCATGTTTGTTGTTGCTTATCTTTCTGCAGGAGAGGGGAAAGGGTCCCATAGCTTGCAGCAATGCTGAGCATCTGCTTTCCTGGGTCCGCCATGGCTAAGGTTGCACTTTGATCAGAATGTTAGCAAACTGAGCCTTGTCATAAACTTTAACAGGCCCTAAAAGTATCTGGAGTCCTCTTCCTATCCAGAAGGTGAATTGATACTGAATTGAATCCTTCTTGTGCTATTACAAAATAAGTCGTTAAGAAAACAATGAGCAAACAGGAAATAGAGTGTCTTTTATTTTATTTTTTTCTTGCTACTTTATTTTTATTATTATTAATTTTAATGGGGTGACATTGATAAATCAGGATACATATGTTCAGAGAAAACATCTCCAGGTTATTTTGACAATTGAGTGTGTTGTATACCCATCACCTAAAGTCAAATTGTCTTCTATCACCTTTTATCTGGTTTTCTTCGTGTCCCTCCCCTCCCCCTACCCCCTCCCTCTCCTCCCCCCCCCTCCCCCGTAACTACCACACTCTTGTCTATGTTAGAGTGTCTTGTATTGATTGTGATGTTTCCACTTAATTCTGGCAGGGGAACTTCTCCAGAGGCACATGCACGGACAAGGGCAGTGCCACAGTCGATAATTACCAAGAAGTGGACAGACTGGTCTGCCTAATAGATCTCTCCAATTTCCTTCATTGGGATCCAATTTGGGATTAGTCACTCGACAGATTTTTCAACAGTTCCTTTAGATTTTGCTTTCTTTCAAAGCAATTTGGTAAATGTCAGCTGAATCTGGGCTTACATTCATGACTAAGAACTTTTTCTGAAGACACTGAGGTGTTCTTTTGCTTTTCTTTTTGAAGTAGTCTTTGATTTTCATATTAGTTTATTTTTTCAGTGTGTCACTAGCAAAGTACATACACAACACCTCTCCCACACATACATACTTACTTAATAGGGGAAAAATTTTCCATAAAGCTGAAAGGATGTTTCATTAGTTTCTTAAATGTTCCCGATCCCACCCCCTGCTTCAGTACCATTTTTAATAAACCTTCTATTTGAGAATAAATTTGGATTTATAGAAACACTGCAAATTGGTGAGCAAGTTCCTGAATAGCTCTCACTTGAGTTTTCTCTACTGTTTCCACATTACTGTGGTACATTGGTAAAAACTAGGTAATCAACTCTGATACATTATAGAAAGTCCTCAGGTAACAAATGAGACAGGTTCTATAGGTTTGTTCTTAAGTTAAATTTATATGTAAATTGGAATGGGTACATTTACCTATTAAATGCAACTTAGAGAGATGTTTTTCCTTTTCTTTTTAAGTGAGAGGAAGGGAGGCAGATGGACTCCTGCATACACCATCACCAGGATCTACCCAGCAAGCCCCTACTAGGTAATGCTCTTCCCATCTTGGCCTTTGCTTGACAACTGAGCTATTTTTAGTGCCTGAGGCAGAGGTTCCATGGAGCCATTCTCAACTCCCAGGGCCAACTCACTCAAACCAATCAAGCCATGGCTATGGGAGAGGAAGAGAGAGAGAGAGAGAGAGAGAGAGAGAGAGAGAGAGAAAGTAAGAGAGAGGAAGAAAGAAAGAGAGAGGGAGAGAGAAAGAGAGACAGGGGAGGTGGAAAAGTAGAGAAGCAGATGGTCACTTCTCCTATGTGCCTCGACCAGAAATAGAACTCAGGACATCCATATGCCAGGCCAATTCTCTACCACCGAGCCAACCAGCCAGGGCCTGATATTTGTCTTAACATAGTGTTTATTTTTGCCTTTCTGTGCATGTAAATACTTAAACATTTTCAAATACATTCTTAAACAATCTTGGGTGATGCAGAAGATGACAGACTTGTCAGAGAGGATGGGACTAGTGTTAGAGAGTCAGGGTTTGATTCTGCTGCTGGAGTCACTTTCTTGAAGTAGGCATCAAGGGAGGATTGTACAAAGCTCTTTCTCATCATAAATGGCCCTGTAGCATCACAAGCCTTTGGTAACTACACAGTAAACTTTGGTGAACTTTTCTGTATCAGGATCTTGCTCCTCTAACTTTGCCATTCCTGCTTCAATGAGACAAAAAGCATCAGCTTTTTGTAGAAAGAATTTATAGTTCTAGAGTTTCTAGGTCCTGGTTTTCTTCTCTAAATGCTATTATCTGCTGCTCTAGTTCTTTGCTATGGGAGTCAAGTAACTCTATGATATCATTTCCACTGATGTCCAACTGCAGTTGATGACCAATAGCCCTTACAGCACTCCATTTGTAAGTATGAGTTGTATGTAAGTCAGATGTGTGTAACTTAAACACTTAGTGTATAGTTAACTAAAATCTAGATTGAATCCAAATGTCACTACTAGTTTTTCTATTTATATCCTCTTTTTGTTTCAAGATTCAATCCAGGGAACCACGTTGCATGTAGTCTTTAGTTTCTCAGTCTTTGTGATAACCCTCACATTCTGCAGTGCACTGGTCAGGGAGTTCATTGGATGTCCCTTGGTGAGAGTAAGTGTGATGCACTCTCATGATTACCTGGGTCTGGTGGGAGAGAGGCTGCAGGAGAACTGCCTTTCTATTACTCATGTCAGTAGTGCATGCAGGCAAGTTGCCAGCTTTCTTCTCTGTGAACCATTTTTTTAAAGCAGCTGAACCTAAAATATAGTATAATATTCAGGTGGTATTTCTAAACATTGTTACTCAAGACATTAGAATATAAAGTGCCACGATTGTTGGTTTCCTTAACAGTCAGCCGAGAGAAGCTGAATGGGAAGGGGAAAGTGTTAGGGTGAGAAAGGAGGACAGAGGGAAAGGTGTCACATGTTTCAAATTAAACTTTCATTTTCAAATTCTATACTAAATAAAGTTCTTTCAAATAAGATACTAACATATGCTGGTCAACTGGTTGGTAAAACCTTAAAGGATGCAGCATCAAAACCTTCTTCAGTTAACAACCATGGCAAGCAGATCCACACCTCCAAACTCTTTAGATATTTTAAATTGAAATTAGCAATAATTAGCTTAAAGTGTACTTTACATTTGAAAAAAATTGAGAATATTACTTTTGTCACTGGTTCAGTGACATGGGGGTGGGGTGGAAAAGAATAGTTTAGTGAAAGTCTTATTGCTGTAATGCCTAGTAGATAAATGATGTTCTTTGTCTATTGGTAGCAAAACCTGCCCCATGCTAGAGTGCCTTGAAACCCAGGAAAAAGGCAGGGTCTCAGGTCCTTCCACAGACCTACTGCATCAGAAGATACCTTTCGGCTAGATCCCTATGTTGTTAGTGTTCGGGGTCTCATGAAGAGGAGCCGCAAAAGAATGAGACAGCAACAATACTGCAAGTGGAGGACCCCAATCTCTCCAGGATTGAGGTGCCTTAGAGAGATCAGTTATCCCATTTATTAAGCAGAAACATGACATCATGTGTGAGAAACTAACAAACAGAATACAGTGTAAAATCTTATTATTTAGTTTTGTAAAACTGATTAGATTTTTCTTGCCCTTTCTGAGACATAACACCACACCATCTGCTGATTCCTGACCTGCAGAAAGCTTCAGCAGGGCCCAGCATCCACGTCCTTGGGCCTTCCCTGGACGCAACTGCTTTCAGTCAGGAGTGCTTGGTCTTGACCTTCACTTCCTCAGGATGGGAACAGAAAGTTACTCGGTGCTTTGGCTTTCCTCCAACACTCTAGGTCAGAGGTCGGCAAACTCATTAGTCAACAGAGCCAAATATCAACAGTACAACGATTAAAATTTCTTTTGAGAGCCAAATTTTTTTTTTTTTTTGTATTTTTCTGAAGCTGGAAACGGGAGAGACAGACAGACTCCCGCATGCGCCCGACCGGGATCCACCCGGCACGCCCACCAGGGGGCGACGCTCTGCCCCTCTGGGGCATCACTCTGTTGCGACCAGAGCCACTCTAGCGCCTGGGGCAGAGGCCAAGGAGCCATCCCCTGTGCCTGGGCCATCTTTGCTCCAATGGAGCCTCGGCTGCGGGAGGGGAAGAGAGAGACAGAGAGGAAGGAGGGGGGGTGGAGAAGCAAATGGGCACTTCTCCTATGTGCCCTGGCTGGGAATCGAACCCAGGTCCCCCGCATGCCAGGCCAACGGAGAGCCAAATTTTTTAAACTTAAACTATATAGGTAGGTATATTGTTATTAACTTAATTATGGTTAACTAAAATGGCCTTTGCTAAAAATGTCCTCAATCTGATTAAGCCATATGTGGTTCACGAGCTGCGGTTTGCCAACCACTGCCCTAGGTCACTAAAAGCACATTAAGGTTTGAGGAATACTGCTTTGGAGAATATCACTCATGAAACCTGGAATGTAGAAAATCAACATGGAGTCAATGAAAAGAATATGTGTATGGGCTTTTGTACATCTATCTTCCGGCCAATGATGATATCTGAGTGTTGAAAGTGCAGTTCGCTGAAGAAATTGGTAGTATTAGTCTGTAAATTATGTTAGCTGATTTACCTTGCAGAAGTAAAATTGTTCTTTTGAATAGCTATAATAATTAGTTATATCTTGACAGGTCTGATGCACAAAGATATATCCTTTAACATAATCTTTCTTCTTTCTTTTTAAACAAAATGAGTAGAAAAATAAAGATCCAAACAGGACTTTAAAAGCATGCACCATAAAAAATAATCAGAGCCCTGGCCAGTGGCGTAGTAGATAGAGCATTGTCCTAGAGTGCCAAGGTTACCAGCTCGAGCCCAGTGTTGCTAACTGAGCCCCAGTCAGGGCTCACCTCTGAAGGTGCCAGCTCAATCCCAAGGATCAACCACAGAGGTCGCCAGTTTGAGCCCTGGTCAAGGTACATGTGAGAAGCAATTGATGGCACAATTATGTGGATCAACGAGTTGATGCTCTTCTTTCTCTCCCCTTTTCTCACTCAAAAAAAAAAAATTAGACCTTAAAATTAATACATTAAATATGTAGGATATACTTTTATAATCAATATAACTGATAATATATTCAAAGTATATAAATAACTATAAATCAATAAGAAAAAAAGAGAGATTCCAATGTTTAAAATGGGAAAAAGATATAACTTCACAAAAGAAGATATTTAAATGATGCTACACAATTAAGAACATGCTTAATCTCATCAGAAATAAGGAAACACATTAAAGCCACCAATGCCAAGCCACGACTACTCAATCAATACAAAACTAAACAAACACAAGAACCAATACAATATCTGTCATTACCAAGAGCTGACAGAAATATGGAGCAGTAGAAGCTGTGTTAATATAAGCTGTATAATTTTTTAAAAATAAAATATATATTTTAAAAAGGAGATATAAAAAAGGTAAAGTTACATTATTGAGTGTCACCTTATGACTGAGACACACAGGAGAGGTTTCTGGTCCCTAGGGTTTTTGTGACAAATCCTATCACTCTGCCCTGTTGTTACTTGTACTCCCAGCAAGTCTTCCAGACAACATTTTTTGTTTCAAATAATCACTAGATGAGTTTTAAATGCGCATCAGTACCCCCAGACCCTATTTCCTTGAGAGCCTCTGAACGTTGGCTTCTCATCCCTCCTCAGATACGTCTCCCCTCTCCCCCTCGCTGAGGGAGTTCCTCCTAACACTCAGAAGAAGAATCCAGTCCCTGGGCTGAGACACACTGTTTATCAAAGAGAAATGACAAAAGTCTCCCCAGAGACAACTTTTCTTAATAGGCAATTCTCTGGGCACCAGAGAAACCTCAGCTCAAATACCCTGTGGACATCCTGCATTTTGACAGCTATAATTCTTTCTTTTCATTCCAATTCTTATTGATTTTCAAATTCTCATTTCAGAGATATATGCCATCTTTGTCCTACAGTGTTTAGCAATTTGTCTGAGCCTGCTTCTCTATGCTAGATTGCTTCTTCCCCCCGGACGCCCCATCAGGCAAGCCTCAGCTGCTTCTCAGGTGCCATCACTGCTCACAAGTTACTAACCCCAGACATTTCAGCCTCTCACCTGAGGAAAATGCTTAACTGAGCCGACCACCCAGGGTGGGAGTGGGGTCACACTTGGTAATGAAACAACAGAAGTTGGCAATGAACTACTTCTGAGAAGAAAGGCATGAATGGGGGAAGTTGAATCTGAAGTGGGCAAGGAAAACAGAGACATTGCTCTGTGTTCCCATTCAAAATATCCAGCTTTCCCTATGGGAAGATGGTGAGAGAACCATATTAACTAATTAAATATGTGCTTCATTCTGGTTATAGGGCAGAGATGGCAAGCATTTTCTAATAGGTGCAAATAAACAAATAGAAGAGATTTTAGGAAGTGTGGGAAAGGCTAAGTAAATTAACCTGGAAGAGAATATGTTTCTTCAGGGACAATTTTTCCAAGAGAGACATTCTCAAATAAATAGTGGGGTTGAATTGAAGTAAATTAAAGCATTCATGGTGAATGTACTAGGAGAAAAAATGCTTCAAAATTCAAAGATTAAAAACTTCATGGACTACAATAATTACTTTTTTTTTCTTTAGCCCCATTTCAACCATTTCATCTGTAGTGACTGTCATAACTCTGTCTAACTTTTGTTGGTGGTGGTTCTTCATTTCAAATCTGTTCTTCACACCTTCTTCTGATCCCCATTGGAAACTCTTCTCAAATCCTAGATAGCACTGAAGGGCTGTTAGTCATGGTCCTCCCTGCTCACTACCTAACTCAGTCCCCTCAGAAAAATATTGCATGGGACATACTTATGCAAAAAAAAAAAATCATTGTTTATTAGAGATTCCAGTTTAAACTGGGCATGTTTGGGGTACATTTAAAAATTATTTGTTATCTGAAGTTCATATTCAACTGGGCATATTTGGGACATACTTTTATCAACATATTATTCATCTGAAGTTCAGATTTAACAAGAATCCTGTATTTTATCTGACAACTTTACATTGTACTCGCCCTACAGGTGCCTTATTTTCCTTACAAAATGTACCTGCTGGGCTCTTACTCCAAAAAGCAGCAATTATCAAATACCCTCTCAGTGCCAACTGACTAGGAATTTCAGGTGAGCCAAGTTGTTCTTAATTAGCTGGGGAATAGAGTCCTCATTCCACTTTATCTTGTCTGCATCTGTGAGCTGACCTGCCGTGAGGGCACCACCAGAGAGGAGTTATCACCAAGAGGAGATACACACTGACTTAGGGAAGATACAGTCTATTACTGTCTTACTGACGAAGGGTTGATAAGGTCCCCAAAACCTCAGGATATTTCTACAGCAAAATGGAGACAGTGCTTGGTCTAAAGAAAGGTCACCTTTCACACCCAGGACATGCTGGAGAAGAGACTGTGGAACTCTACGGGCAGAGTAAATGAAGGGCTCACTAACAGTGCAGTCACCTTTGCTCCTACCCTACTCTGGGGTGACCACTTTGCTCAAAAGTGACCCGTTTCCAGTGCTGTTTAGTTTGGGTGGGAGTAATAAGTTTGCATGTGTGTACATGCTCAGGCATTTGTGTCCTTGGGCCGAGAGTGTCTTAGAACTTCCAACCTCCTCTTTAGTACTCTAGAGTATCCTTTATGGGTCTGGAAATTATGTTTTATATAATATTATATTATATTATATTATATTATATTATATTATATTATACTATATTATACTAGGTCAAGTTTTTTTACTCTTCTCTCAGCATCTTTTATTCAGAAGTATTTTATAATCTACACATGCACATCAAGAAGACATCCTGGGGCCAACTCTCTAGTCGTCAGCATGGGGAAACTGGCTCAATGGCGTGCATTTTCTTGACCTGCTGCATCCCACGTAGCCCTAGACAAGAAGAGTGACATTTAGATTCACTTCTTATAAGATCCTAATGATGTACATGGGGGATAGGTCTGCTAATGGGCTGAAATTTGAAAAGTTTCCAGATATTCTTTATGCAAGACTGACCTAGGAGCTGCATAAATGATCCATTTTAAAAATAAATCTTTAGGATCTTGCTCTCTGTGCCAAGTTAGAAAGGCAGAGAATTTACCTTTCCTTAGCATGTTTGAAGGTATAAACAAAACACAACAAACTTATGGATATAGAAAACACACTAATAGTAGCCAAAGGGGAGAGGGTCAGGGGGCTGGGTGAAGAAGGTGAGGGATTTAGAAGGACAGATCAGTAGCTACGAAACAGTCATGTAAAGTACAACATAGGCAAAATAGTCAATAATATTCTAATAACTATGTTTGGTGTCAAATTGGTACTAGATTTATCTGGCTGATCACTTTATAAATTATATGACAATCTAACCACTATGCTATACACCTAAAACTAATACAAGATAATGCTGAATATAAACTTGAATTTAAAAAAAATTAATTTTAGAAAGGAAACTGATTTGGGAATATTTGCACAAGTGGAAGATGCACCAAATACATATCATGAGCTCGTTGAATGGAGATGGCCCTGAAGGGTGGACTTTATGGAACTTGAAGAACCCTCAACTATACTACTCACAAAAATTAGGGAATATTTCAAAATGAATATGAAGTAATAAAATACCCCCTAATTTTTGTGAGCAGTACATTTATCAAAACCAGTTAACTGAAAAGGGTGGTCTGGGACTTTTTCAGGCATGCTGAATTTGATTCCTCTGAGAACTCTTGATTGCCATGCAAACAAATGGCAACATGTAATACTTAAAACATTTTATAGTTTTAAATGTTTTCTTATTCTTTATTTCTTTTGATTTTTTAAAGTAAACTTCAAAATATGATTAATCTCACATTTAAATGGGGAGACAGATTTAAAAACAATTGGACAGATTTCCATTACCACAAAGGTAATAAATAATACACACTCCAGGTTTTCTGACCTGAAACCTTTTCCCAGCAAATGTTAGATGTGCTGACTGTGTCCCATGCACTAATCCAGCCACTTGGTGAATAGGACAGACACACTCCTTGCCTCAGAGAGCTTAGTGTCATACCTCTGCATATACATTGAACAAGTTTAACTCAGTACTGCGAGGTGTACAAACTACTTCCCATACCTTCAGAAAGTAGAAACAGGCAACATAAAAAGACAGTCAAAACAGACATACTGAATCTGGAGTTCTTAGTGGCCAATTTAAAAGAGAGATAAAGAGAAGGAGGGACAGGAAAGGAAATTTGAGGCCTGACGAGAGAACTAGTGAGAGAAAAAGCTCATGGGAGGGGGTGGAGGAGGACTCCGCACAATATTCATACTCAGACATGCTAACATGATGGGGACAGGTGGGGTCCTTCTTCTTACCCTTGCACTTTTCACCACCCCAAGTTCAAACGTCTTTCTCCCGGGACATCCGGGCCTCCCTCTGCAGTACTCTCCCTGCAGAACACTGCCATCCAGAAGTTGTAGCCCCACCTCCCAGCTCCTTCACCTCTAATTATTCTTTTATTGTAGCTTAGATTTCTTTCTACTTCTCCCAATCAAATCAGTCCTCCTAAAACTGTAAACTCTTTGAGGCCAAAAATTATATTTTTACTTACCTTATCATTTCTTAACCCCCTTGGAATAGTTTCCAGCATCTACTAGCTCCTCAATAAATCTTCACTGAGTTGAGATTAAATTGAGGCTTCTAATTCCCAATTTACCATCTTGGGTAAATAAATACTTAAACAGGATTGATTTTTATATCTGTCTTTCCAAAAGCTGTTCTGTTCTAACTTGAGTTTTCATCAAGGAAAGGTACAGCACTAGATTCCGGAGAGGACGAAAGGGAAAACACAGAAAAAGCCCTTTAAGAACTCACAGTATGTCCCTCCCACAGTATGTTTTTCATGTCAACTCAGAACTCACTGGGTCAGTTTTATTTGGGTTACCCAGGGGCAGTTACCCACTGAATCATCAGGTTTATTTACATCTTGTTACTGGCCAATGAGCTTCACTGAAAGGTGAAGAGGGGAAAGTTTACATGGGAAGATGGCATGCTAAATGCTGTGGGTTAAAGGTTTTATTGCCCTTGCACATGTTGAAATCTTAACCCCACAAAAGTGAAGTTATTAGTAGTTGGGGCCTATGGGAAATGATTAGGTCTTGTGGGTGGGTCCCTAAATGAGATTAGTGCTCATACAATAAAGATTCCAGAGAGCTCCTTGGCCCCTCTCACCGTGTGAGAATACACAGTGAGAAATCTGCAACCCAGAAGAAAACACTCACCTGATCATGCTCCACCCTGATCTTGGATATCTAGCCTCCAGAACTGTGAGAAATAAATTTTGGTTGTTTATAAACTAACCAGTCTGTAGTATTTCATTATAGCAGCTCAAATGGACCAAGAAAGCAAATAAACAAAGACTGAAAGAAAAATAAAACACACACACACACACACACATCTCTGTATATATATGGATGTATATACGTATAAATATCTGAGATTTTAAAAATATCAATAGTGCTATTTTATAATTTGTCAAATATTTTTCTAATGAGAAAGATACAATTTACTGAAGTAAGACCGTGGAGAATGTTCTCTACCTTGTATGATACTTTACAAATGAAGATGTCAGCTAAGAATTGAGACATTCTCTAGGATGTCTAGTATATATATTGATGTTCAAAATAAAATTTCCTGCAGTTAGACCAGATAGAGAATGAAGATGAAGTATACCAATACATTTATGGTTCTCATTTGTTTCTTGTAGAATTCTGAATTATAAAAAATTAGGACTTCTCTGTAAGCATCATGATAAAGAGGTTATCATTGTAATCTAGAATAATAAATCTCGTGGTTGTGTTAAAGTGAGTCAGGATGGCATGTCTTTTGCCATTAAAAGAGGCTCTAATGAATAAACAAACTGTTGGACATCCATTCAGTGGAATATTATTTAGTAATACAAAAAAAGAAGTTATCAAGCCACGAAAAGACAAGGTGGAAATGTAAATAAATATTGTTAAGTGAAAGAAGCCTATCTGAAAAGATCAGTGCCATGTTGGGTTTTGAGTTTTTGTTTTTTTGAGGAGAGGGAGCATGAGTAAGTAAGGCATGAAGAATTTTGAGGTCAGTGAAACAATTCTGTACACTGTAATGGTGACATATTTTGTCAAAACCCATAGAATGTACAATACAAAGAAAAGATCCCAATATAAACTAGGAACTTTAGTTAATAATGATGTATTGATGATAGCTTACCAATTATAACCAATGTAGTACACTAGATCAAGATGTGATAACTGGGGAATCTGAGGGGCGGGAAGGGCTGTGACTGAACATGTGGGAACTCTTTGTACTTTCTCTTCAATTTTTCTGTTAAGACAAAAATAGCCTATTAGTTTTTAAGAACAGCCCTATAAGAAAATTATTTAATTACTAGAATGAGAATCTTAAGAAATCAAAATGAGTGTCAGGATTACAAACTTGTGTTTGGAGGGGAAACACAAGGCAGGCGTGTGGCCTGGAGCACTCTTATTGTCTTACTTATGACAGATGGTGTGAGTTCTGAAAGGCAGAAAGGCAAGTGTTAACAACTCACAAAAGGATAAAACTAAGGAACATACTCACAGGCAGTGCAGGCTCATTGCACAGAAGCAATTCGAGCAGAGAAATAACACAAGAACATGATAAAAGGTCATGACAGGAACAGAAGACTCAGAGGTACAAGGAAAATATGCATTAAAGGGGAGGAAATGTAAAAGAACTCAGAAAAGTGTTGTTAACCACTGTATTTTCTTTATAGTTTCAAACACAGGGCCACTGCAGCGGCCACTGTGCACTCTCAGGGCGTTCTTGGATGTTTTCATAATCTTCTGAGAATGTCGGGAAAGGGACTACCACAGGCTGTAACTGGACAACTTCGTAAAACTTTCTAGTGCTTTCTCACCCCTGGTGACTTTCTCATACCCACTCTTAATTTTGCCTTCAATAGGATGTTTTTCCACATTCAGCTGGTTTCCAGACACAGTATCTTTGGTCAGAAGATAAAGGCAATGAGAGGAACGGAAACAATTCTTTTTCCTTCTCCAACTTCTCTCCCATACTGTGCACCAAGCCAGACCAGGTTGGGGGTGAGGAAATAACAGAAACTGGCCCTGCTCCTGAAACCCTCTACATTAGCTCACAAATCTTCCTGGGAAAAATCAACACATACGTGTTATAATAAAAAATAAGTACTCAGTATTTGTCCCTAGTTCCTGGCACAGAACTCCTAAAACAGTTGAAATCTTAGGAGGAATAAAAATGTCTTTTGTATACTGATGAGATGGTTGGTGGTTGGGAGTCCCTGGGGGTTGGTCTCCGAAAGATCAGGCATAATTAGAGAGGTAGAGGGTGAGAAATTTTAGCCCCAACACCTGATCTCTGGGAAGGGAAGGGGACTGGAGATTGAGTTCAATCACCAGTGGCAAATGATTTAATCACTTGTGCCTATCTAATAAAACCTCTATAAAAACTCCTAAATGACAGTGTTTGGAAAGCTTCAAAGTTAGTGAACACATCACATCAAGGTGCTAAGAGGGTGAAGTTCCCCCATCCCTTGCCCCAAACACCTCTTTTATTTGGCTGTTTCTAAGATGTATCCTTTATCATAAATGGGTAATAGCAAGTAAAGTGCTTTCCTGAGTTCTGTGAGTTACTGTAGACAATTATCAAACCTAAGAAGGAGGTTATAGATACCCCTTAATTTATAGGTCAGATTATCAGTGACAACAACCTGGCATCTGAAGTGGGCTCAGTCTTCTGGCCTGAGCCCTTACCTAATGGGATGTGATGCTAACCCTAAACAGAAGTGTTGGAACTGAACTGAATTGTAGAACAGTCAGCTCATGTTAGAGAACTGATTGCTGGTGTCAGAAAATATCACAGAATACCTTCTGTTGAGACTGAAAAAAATTGTCTCTTACCTGACAAAGTTTATGGCAGCGTGTTAACTAAAATTATAGATACCTATATCCCATCTTTGAGGACATGACTCATTGCTTCTTACTCAGTGAATACAGAAATCTCTGGGCACCCAAGGTGCAGAAGGAATGTAATAAAGTGAGGAAAACTTTGAGAGAAACTTCTCCAGCAAAAACAGGTAACTTAGACTCTTCTTTGGTGAGAACAAAGCACAACTACACAAAAAGCATCTGCTAGTGAGACTAGTGCCTACTGCACTCTCCTCCTGAGGAAGAAGGATGTTTCAATGGGAGATTTCTGGACACGCAGCAGTCATCTTCAAAGTGGGGTTACCACTTACCACAAAGGTCAGGAATAAATTTAGTGGGTCACAGCACATCATTCTGTTTGTTATTAGGACTGTTTAATTTGGGATTTGTCCCTATGTTCACTTAAAATATTACTAAGATAATTGATATTAACTCTTTAAATAATATATAATAAGAATATTATTGCACAAAACTATATGTAATGTTGGAATCAAATTTGAAGAACAGTGCTCTGAATGAAAGGTCTGAAGTCACCAGAAATGGTTAGAACACATTTGGTTCTTGCCTGACCAGGTGATGGTGCTGTTCATAAAGCATCAGCCTGGGAAGCTGAGGACCCAGGTTTGAAACCCTGAGGTTGCCGGCTTGAGCACGGGCTCACCAGCTTGAGCCTGGGATCATAGACATGACCCCACAGTCACTGGCTTGAAGCCCATGGTCACTAGCTTGAGCCCAAGATCTCTGGCTTGAGCAAGGCGTCACTGGCTAAGCTGGAGCCCCCCAGTCAAGGCACGTATGAGAAAGAAATCAATGAACAACTAATATGCCACAACTATAGTATGAGTTGATGCATATTTCTCTCCCTTCCTGTCATCTGTCCCTGTCTGTCCCTCTCTCTCTTTCTCTAAGAAAAATTAAAAACTAAAAAGAACTCATTTGGTTCTCTCACCCCTTGCTCCTTTTTCTCACCCCACCCCTCCCTTGAGTGCAGGAGGAGTGCACGCTACCTCAACACCTCCTGGTGGAATGCGGGAGAGGGCTTGTGTCTCAGGGAAGGTGCCCTGCAGGGGGGATCATTCTTGTGTCTACTGATTTCTGATTAAAAGGAAAAGTCTCCATGCAACATGCTCTGGACCTACTCAACAGCTCTTGCCCATGTGGCTGGTATTTGATCTTTTCTACTTTACCATAATCAGGAGCCACTGAGAGCCATAGCACCAAGAACTGACTGTCCTGGAGTCTGGAACAACCTGGTCCAGCTCCTAAAAGCATGACTGTGTGGGGATAGGAATAAGTCTTTTTCCTCTGCCAATGTGAGTTCTGACTGGGGTCCTGTAAATTAGGTTAACAAGGGACAGGTTAATAAGAAAAAAACAAACGGAAGTGTACTAGCAGGCACATCACTCATATATACGGAAGTACCAAGAGATGAGTAACTCAAAGGCCTGGTTACAATTTGGATTTATATATAATCTTAACAGAAGAGCAATAGATTTTTAGAGAAGAGACAAGACAAAGGAAAAAGACTGATATTCTAGGAACAGCAAATTGTGAAAAGACCATATATATTGGAAAATAATTGTACATAGGGTTAATTTTAGTCAAGTTTATTATGTAGATTCCCAGTGCTCCTCTGGCTAATAAGGTTTCAGAGTTCTCTGTGGGGACTAACTTCTGTCTTCCTGGTAGAGCGAGGTGGGAATATACCTGCACACATTTAGATGCTGCATTTGGCCAAATCAGGGGGGACAGAGGGCTTTCCTTATATTTGCTGCTTCTCAATTACTTTCAGTTCAAAATAATCCTTGTGCTAAAGTGGCATATTTTGGTATGGCATTTTCTGCCACTCTTCAACTGGAATGGCTATGAGAAATGGCCTTGTGGATTATCTATTTAAATGTTTTTGGTCACCCTATATTTAGACCAAAATTCAGGATATTAAAATGAATAAACTTGTTTATTGTCAGAAAACGTCAAAAGCTCTCAGACAGCTTTGAGCACAGAACTGGGAGTTTAAAAACTTCTCTAGAGTCAGGACTGGAGTAGTTTTCTTAATAGCACATCCTGCCCCTTAGCCCTGGCTGGACTATATCACATTGGTAAAGATGGGGGTAGGAGGATCAGAAGAGAAATTGGGGAATTTCTGAAAAACAACTAACATTTATGAAGCACTTATGTACCAGGTACTATTCAAAGGGTTTTATATGCATTAAACGATCTAATCATTAGAAGTCTAAGAAACTTACTTTTCCTGATGTAAAAATTGAATGTCAAAATTCCATTCCAAGCTCAATCTTTAAAAATCACAATAAAGATAATCCATTCTCACTCTTGTTAAAAGACAACACTAGAGTTCACATAGGTGTCAACAAACCAGAATACTAGACTCTGCACTGCCATTAAGAGAAAATGCCACAATTTGCTTCCTCTAACTTTATTAGGTAGATGGTAGGTCTTATGTATGAAAGGTCACAAAAATCTTGGTGAAGGGCTGAAGTCTGGGATCATTCATGAAAATGATTCATTAAGTGACATGCCACATAAAAAAATGTATGCAACTGGACATGAGGTATATTCGAAGTTAATTTGGAGGGTAACTTCCCATACAATCAGGCAGAGAAAACAGAAACATTTTGTACCAGTACTCTCAAGTTTTTAGTTTTGATTTTTATATTTTATTTGCATAGCAATTTATTAATACAGTTTTGTATATGAACATACTTCATTCTCAACTTTTGTGCTAAGTATTGTTGTCCTTGTCCACAGCTGCATTTTGTAAACATTGGCTAGTGCTGGCCCTCCATCAGTGCTTGATAACTGAATGAAGAAATCTATTTTCCAACCACAAGATACCAGAAAATAAACTGAGTTATGGTCATACAACACAATGCCATGGAGACACTGAAAATTACATTTACACAAACTTAAAAAAGAAAAAGTGGGGAGACTTACACGTCCAAATTTCAAATCTTTCTATAATTAAACAGTATGGTTCTGACATAATGAGAACTATATAGATCAATGGAGTAGAGCAGAGAGTGCTGAAATAGGCCTGTACATCTATGGTCAATTGATTTCATCAAGGGTACCAAAACCATCCAATGGGGAAAGAATAGTCTCTTCAACAAAGGCTGCTGGGACGACTAGGTAAACACATGCAAAACAATTCATTTGGATTCCTACCTCACACCACACATAAAAATTAACTCAAAATAAAGATATAAATGTAAGAGCTAAAACTACAAAACTCCTAGAAGATAATATAGGTAAATCTTGATCACCAAAATCTAATTAATACATTTGGAAATGTATTCTTAGATATGATACCAAAAGCACAAGCAAGAAAAAAAAAGTAGATATATCAGACTTTATAAAAATGTAAATTTTTTTGCCTGACCAGGCGGTGGCCCAATTGATAGAGCATCAAACTGGGATGCCGAGGACCCAGGTTCAAGACCCCAAGGTCGCAAGCTTGAGTGAGGACTCATCTGATTTGAGCAAAGCTCACCAGCTTGAGCCCAAGGTCACTGGCTTGAGCAAGAGGTCACTCAGTCTGCTGTAGCCCCCTGGTCAAGGCACATATGAGAAGGCAATCAATGAACAACTAAGGTGCTGCAATGAAGAATTGATGCTTCTTGTCTCTCTTCCTTCCGGTCTGTCTCTGACTCTCTCTG
Source organism: Saccopteryx bilineata (assembly GCF_036850765.1). NCBI lineage: Eukaryota > Metazoa > Chordata > Mammalia > Chiroptera > Emballonuridae > Saccopteryx > Saccopteryx bilineata. Next base: position 80,861,996 of record NC_089499.1, read on the forward strand.
TCTCTGTCACAAAAAAGTAAAATTTTTGTGCTTCAAAGGATATTACCAAGAAAGTTAAAAAGATAAACTACAGAATGGAAAATAAAATTTCCAAATCATATATCTAATAAAGGTTCAATATCCAGAATATATAAGGAACTCCCAAATTTTAAAAACTAAATTAAAAAGTGGTCAAAAGACTTAAATAGACATTCCTTCAAAGAAGACATACAAATAGCCAACAAGCATATGAAAAGATGCTTAACACTATTAAATATTATGTAAATGCAAATGAAAACCACAATAAGATACCACTTAACACATGTTGGGATGATTATAAAATAAAGAAAAATAAGTATTGGTAAAAATATGGCAAATTGGAACCCTCATATATTTCTGGAGGAAATGTAAAATGGAAAACAGTTTGGTGGTGCCTCAAACCTTAAACATAAAATTACCATATGTCCCAGCATTTCTATTTCTAGGCATAGACCCAAAATAATTGAAAACAAGTATTCAAAGTAGTACTATTCACAATAGCCAAAAGGTGGGAAAACATCGATCAATCAATGAATGAAAAAACAAAATGTGTTATATTCATACAACAGAATATTTTTTCAGCTATTAAAAAGAAATGATGGGCCTGACCTGTGGTGGCGCAGTGGATGAAGCGTCAACCTGGAATGCTGAGGTCGCCAGTTCAAAACCATGTACTTGTCTAGCCAAGCTACATATGAGAGTTCATGCTTCCTGCTCCTCCCCCTTTCTCTCTCTCTCTCTCTCTCTCTCTCACTCACTTTCTCTTCTCTCTAAAATGAATTTGAAAAAATTTTTTAAAAAAGGAATGATGTACTGATACATGCTATAACATGGATCAACCTTGAAAATATTGTGCAAAATAACAGAAGCCAGACACTAAAAGCCACATGCTGTATGATTTCATTTACATAAACCATCCAGAATAGGTAAATTCATAGAGCAAAAAATAGACTGGTGGTTTCCAGGGGCTGGAGAAATTGGAGAAACAGGGAGCAAATTTTGGTCAATGGGAATGTTTTCCTTTTGAGTCGTGAAAGTGTTTTGCAACTAAAGATGATAGTTGCACACCATTGTGACTATACTAAATGTCACTGAATTACATACTTTAAAATGGTTAATTGTATAATATGTGAATTTGACTTCAATAAAACAATTAAGCTTACAAAAATACCCAGTAATACAATGTCATGTCTATGATTTACTGTTTTAAAAAGCAAAACACAGCCTGACCGGTGGTGGTGCAGTGGGATAAAGCTTCAACCTGGAATGCTGAGGTCGCCTGTTCAATACCCTGGGCTTGCCTGGTCAAGGCACATATGGGAGTTGATGCTTCCTGCTCCTCCCTTTCTCTCTCTCTCTCTCTCTCTCTCTCTCTCCTCTCTGAAAATTGAATAAATAAAATCTTTAAAAAAAAAAAGCAAAACACAGAATGACCTTAATATTATATTAAATTACATATAAATATTTTATGTGTGTGTGTATATATATGTGTGTGTGTGTGTGTGTGTGTGTGTATATATATATATATATATATATATATATATATATATATATATATATATATGCCTAGAACATAAGACCAGAGGAAATAATACAAAATTGTAATAATGGCAATCCTTAGTTATAAAATAGATTTGTTCTTCATATACTAGTTATTTTTAAAGTTTCCTCAACAGACATTATTCTTAAAATCAGAAATAATAATTTTAAAAAGTTTCTTTTTAATTAAATAAGGGAAGAGGATCCAAGATGGCAGTGCAGTAGGTGGAAGCTATACTCACCTCACCCAGGATCAAACTGAAATTGCAACTAAAATACAGAAGAATTAACCTGAATAACCAACTGAAGATTAGCTGAACAGAAGTCTTTTTTTATTGTGTTACTTTATAAGTTTTTTTATATTTACTTATTTATTTTTATTTAATTAATTGTGTTTACATAGATTCTACGGCCACCCCAAATACATCCCCCCTCCCCCATATTCCCCTCAACATCTCCCTTGCCCCCCTCCCTACAGCGCCCTCCCCCCTTCCCTTCAGGTTTATCCCATTCTATTATCCCCTTTCCCTCTGTCCTCTTTTCCTCTGGTCCCTTTGATCCCTCCTCTGTCTCAATTCCATTCCTCAGTTCTCATTATTCCTTGGATTCCTCAAATGAGTGAGGTCATATGATATTTTTCATTCTCTGCCTGGCTTATTTCACTAAACATAATAGTTTCCAGGTCCCTCCATATTGCAAAAGGTAATATTTCCTTCTTTTTCATAACCCCATAGTATTTCATTGTATATATGTACCACAGCTTTTTGTTTTTAATTTTTTTCTAGATATTTTTATTTATGTTAGAGAGAGAGAGAGGAGGGGGGAGGAGCAGGAAGCATCAACTTCCATAAGTGCCTTGACCAGGCAAGCCCAGGGTTTCAAACCGGCAACCTCAGTGTTCCTGGTTGGTGCTTTATCCACTGCGCCATCACAGGTCAGGCCTGTACCACAGCTTTTTAATCCACTTGTCCACTGAAAGACACTTGGGCTGTTTCCAAATCTTTGCTATTGTGAACAATGCTGCCATAAACATGGGGGTGCATTTCTTTTTTTTCAGTCGGTGATATGGTGTCCTTGGGATATATTCCTATAATATATCCCTCTCTCTCCTTACTCACCCCATCCCCCCCAACCCCCAACCCCCATTACCATCACATCCTTGTCCATGTCTCTGAGTCTCATTTTTATGTCCCATCTATGTATGGATTAATATAGTTTTTAGTTTTTTCTAATTTACTTATTTCACTCCATATAATGTTATCAAGGTCCATCCATGTTATTGTAAATGATCCAATGTCATCATTTCTTATGGCTGAGTAGTATTCCATAGTATATATGTACCAAAGCTTTTTAATCCACTCGTCCACTGACAGACACTTGGGTTGTTTCCAGATCTTCACTATTGTGAACAATGCTGCCATAAACATGGGGGTGCATTTCTCCTTTTGAAACAGTTCTATGGTGTTCTTAGGCTATATTCCTAAAAGTGGGATAGCTGGGTCAAAAGGCAGGTTGATTTTCAATTTTTTGAGGAATCTCCATACTGTTTTCCACAGAGGCTGCACCAGTCTGCATTCCCACCAGCAGTGCAGGAGGGTTCCCTTTTCTCCACATCCTTGCCAGCACTTACTCTATGTTGTTTTGTTGATGAGCACCATTCTGATTGGTGTGAAGTGATATCTCATTGTGGTTTTAATTTGCATTTCTCTAATGATTAGTGATGTTGAGCATTTTTTCATATGCCTAATGGCCATCTGTATGTCCTCTTTGGAGAAGTGTCTATTCATTTCTTGTGTCCATTTTTTGGTTGAATTGTTTGTCTTCCTGGTCTTGAGTTTTACAAGTTCTTTATAAATTTTGGTTATCAACTCCTTATCAGATGCATTGTCAAATATGTTCTCCCATTGTGTAGTTTGTCTTTTTATTCTGTTCATATTGTCTTTAGCTGTGCAAAAGCTATTGTAGTTTGATGTAGTCCCATTTTTTTATCCTGTCTTTTATTTCATTTGCCTGTGGAGATAAATCAGCAAATATATTGCTGCAAGAGATGTCAGAGAACTTACTGCCTAACAAAAAGATTTATGGAAGCCACATCGATACTGATAGGAAGGGCAGAGACACAAAAAGGATTGGCTCCTCCTGCTCCCATAGGCAGTGGCTGAAATTCCAAAGGGATATCTCAGCTGCAATGATTCCCCCTGAAAACCATGGAGTCTCAACTCCATCCTAGGCTCCCCAGCCCAGAGCACCAGAGCTGGGAAAAGGAGCCACATAAAATCTGACTATAATTCAGTGGAGTTTCTGCCTGCCAGGGAGAGACTGGAATCTGCTAGAGACATAGGAGCCCTCTTAAAGGGCCAATGCACAAAAACTCACTTGTAGCCACTTACCCTGGGTTCCATCAGAGGGAGGGCAGAGCAGAATAGAGTCATACGAGGAGATACTGGGGTTTATGGATCTAGGGAGAAAGCTGAAGAGACAGTTGCCAAGATTTCAGTGCTGAGTCCCTCTCTCATACTGTAGACACTATCTTTCTTGAGGGTAGCACTGCTCTCCTTATAGCATCAGCCTGAGGGAATGCAATAGCCCCACCATATGGACTCTCTTTTTCCCTACCCTGCAGAGCTCATACCCTGCTGAGGAATTAGCAGCCCAGGCAAGGAAGTAGAGGTCTGGGCAGACTCAGGGGTATTAGTGGCTGTGTTTTGCGGTGTAGGGGTGCTGGGTTCTCCTCCCTCCTTTCCCCAAGCCTAACCAGTTCTCTCCCTTAAGGGAAATCAACTAGCCCCAAGCTACCAACTCCTGGTGGCCCCACCTGCTGACCTTGGGCTCCCAGCAAAATTTGGAACAGACTGAGTTGTGTGGCTCTAAGACAGGGGCCATTTTTCCCTCAGATGCCTGATTGGTGCTGAGCCCTCCCTTCATGCAGCCAAATTTTGGTCTGTCAAGTCTAAAAAACTCTTCTGGCCTCATCCTGATGATTTCCTGAGACCCTGCCCCAACACAAAGGGCTGCAGACACCTGATGAGTGGCAGCTAGATTTGGGACTTCTGCTGAGTGGCCTCAGACCCAGCATCAGCTCTGAGTTTGAACATATATCAATCTGGTGAACACTACTCACTCTACCTGAGTCACTGAAAACCTTCCTCATACAATTTGGGTACTGCCAGTGGCTCTTTCAGTGACTGAGCTTAACAGGCAGCTGACAGACAGAGGCAGATCTCAGGGTGCCTTGAGACTTTGATTCACTGGCCCTGAGTTCAGTGCTGGTAAAAGCCAGCCTTGGTGTGCAGCTTCACCCAGGTCCAGCAAAGGCAGCCACAAACTGGGTATTGTTTGAAACTCCAAACAAGTTGCCAAGGATTAGTCACAGGCAACATCTTACATTGGCCAGCATCAAAGTCCCTCCTAGGAGACCCAGACCCAATGCACCCAGTGGCCAGCTACAGACAACATCAAAGAGGATCCAATAAGCTCCAAATCCTGCTGAGGTAAAGACTGCTTCATGTGGTTAGCACCTGCATAGCAGCTCAGATACCATAGTTGAGGTTGAGCTTACAGCCAGCCAGCCTGAGGGTTGATCTCACACAGTAGTGGGCCAATAGCAATCCAGCTTCAGTTATAACAGAGTGGCTCACATAACCCACACAAAGGACAGTCCTAGAGTACTCAGCTCAGGTGATCAGAAGATTGCACCACTGGACCCCATATGACATCTAATACATAAGACCATCCCACAAAGATCGGAAGTCATAGCATATCTATTTAATACACATAAACAAATATAAAGAGGCAGCCAAATGAAGAGATAAAGAAAAGTGCCCCAAATAAAAGAACAGGAGAAGTCTCCAGAAAAAGAACTACATGAAATAAAGGCAAACAATTTACAAGATAAAAAGGTCAAAATAATGGTTATAAGAATACTCAAGGAATTTAGTGAGAATAGCAACAGTATGAAAAATGACATAGAAACTATAAAAAAAGACCAGTCAGAAATGAAGAATACAGTATCTGACATTAAGAATACTGGAAGAAATAAACAATAGATTGAATGAAATAGAAGACTGAATCAGCAATTTGGAAAACAAGGTAGAAAACATACCCAATCCAAGCAGAAAAGAAAAGAAAGTTAAAAAGAACGAGCATATTTTAAAGCATTGGTTTTCAATCCCCTGCTGTGTAGACAGGTCCACCAGAAGTTTCATGCTGGCGCATGAAGTAGTTATTCACCCTGATATGTGACAATTACAGAACCAATGATCTTAGTCAAATTTGCTTACGTTCAGAGTGATTTCTGCCTTAACAGTTCCCAAAATAATTCTTTAATTTTTATTAGTCCCTAAGTGTAAAAAGGTGGAAAATCACTGCCTTAAGGGACCTTTCAGACAACATGAATTGTAACAACATCCACATTATACAGGTATCAGAAGGAGAAGACAAAGAATAAGGAATGAGAACCTATCTGAAGAAATAATGACAAAAATTTCCCTAACTGGTGAAAAAAAAAAAAGACACACAAGTCCAGAAAGTACATAGATTCCAAAACAAGATAAATCCAAAGAGGTCCACAAAAAGACACACAATTAAAATGGCAAATATTGAAGGCAAAAAGAAAATCTTAAAAGCCACAAAAGAAAGACAGTCAGTTACCTACCTACAAGAGACCTCCCATAAGACTATTAGCTGATGTCTCAACAGAAAAATTTCAGGCAGAAAGAACAGGCATGAAATATTCAAAGTGATTAAAAGAAAGAACCTATGCCTGACCAGGCAGTGGTGCAGTGGATAGAGCATTGAATTGGGATGCAAAGGACACAGGTTTGAGACCCCGAGGTAGCCAGCTTGAGTGCAGGCTCAACTGGTTTGAGCAAAGCTCACAGATAGGACCCAAGATCGCTGGCTCAAGCAAGAGGTTACTCAATCTGCTGTAGCCCCATAGTCAAGGCACATATGAGAAAGCAATCAATGAACAACTAAGGTGTCGCAACAAAAAACTAATGGTTGATGCTTCTCATTTCTCTCTGTTCCTGTCTGTCTGTCCCTATCTATTCCTTTCTCTGACTCTCTCTCTCTGTCTCTTTAAAAAAAAAAAAAAAAAAAAAAAAAAAGTTAAAACCTACAATCAAGACTATTTTACCCAGCAAGGCTATTATGTAAAATTGAAGGAGAAATAAAAAGCTTCACAGACAAGGATAAGCTAAAGGAGTTTGTTACCACTAAACCAATATTACAAGAAATGTTAAAGGGTATGCTTTAAAAAGAAGAAACAGATAAGAAAAAGAAAAAAAAACAGAAACATACCGTATTTTTTACTCCATAAGATGCACTTTTTTCCCCCAAAAGTGGAAGGGAAAATGCTTGTGAGTCTTATGGAGCAAATATTTATTTTTTTAGCTGCTACAGGTTCCCAGACAACTAGAAGAGTATTTAAACATTAAGATCTCTTCTCATTTGTTAATAACAGTGCTAATGGTTGTTAATATTGCTGTTGAGTTTACATTGTTGAAATATTATTGTGGTATATTTTATAAAATATTTTAATACACCATTTGGTTCAGAATATTTTTTTCTTAATTTCCTCCTTAAAACCTTAGGTGTGTCTTATGGTCAGGTGAGTCTTATGGAAAAAAATAATATGGTAGTTTAAAAAAATTAAATGGCAATAAATATGTATCAATCAATAATTTTAAAAAGCTGGGGTAGCAATACTTATATATGACAAAATAAACTTTAAAAAAAGGCTATAGTAAGAAACACAGAAGGACATTGCATACAGTGCTCCCTTGTCTATTACAGCAGTTAGGTTCCAGAACCCCTTGCGATAAGCAAAAATCCACGAAGTAGCAAACTTATATTTATTTTATTATTTATATATATTTTAAGGGTTTATAAACCCTCCCTACACTTGTATAAATTTTTCCCACACTTATTTTGCTTATTTTACCACAAAAATAATTTAAAAAAATATATAAAAATACCTATATACCGCAAAATCCCATGATATAGTGAAAAATCCATGACACAAAATTAGATATATACTATTTAAAAATTCATGATACAGTGAGACCATGAAAATTGAACCGCGATGTGGTGAGGGACGACTGTAATTAAGGGAGCAAGCCAAAAAGATGCTATAACTATTGTAGACATTTATATACCCAACATAGGGGCACCTAAGTATGTAAAGCAAAGCTTGATGAACATAAAGGGTAAGAATGACAATAATGTAGTCATAGTAAGGAATTTATTTTTTTGACAGAGACAGAGAGAGTCAGAGATAGGGACAGAGGGAAAGGAAGGAAGAGAGATGAGAAGCATCAATTCTTTGTTGCAGCACCTTAGTTATTCAATGATTGCTTTCTCATATGTCCCTTGACTGGGAGGCTACAGCAGAGCAAATGACCCCCTTGCTCAAGCCAGCGACCTTGGGCTTCAAGCCAGCAATTTTTGGGCTCAAGCCAGCGACCATGGGGTCATGTCTATGATCCCAGGCTCAAGCCAGTGACTTTGTGCCCAAGCTGGTGAGCCCATGCTCAAGCTGGCAACCTCAGAGTTTTGAACTTGGGTTCTCCATGTCCCCATCTAACACTCTATCCACTGTGCAACCATTGACATCAATAGATAGATCCTACAGACAAAAATTACACAAGAAAACAATGGTCTTAAATGACAGTAGGTCAGCTAGATTTAACAGATATCTTCAGAGAATTTCACCTAAAAGCAGAATATACATTCTTTTCAAGGTGCACATAGAACATTTTCTAGGATAGACCACATGTTAGGATACAAAACTAGTCTCAGTAAATTTAAGAAGACTGAAATCATATCATGCATCTTCTTTGAACATAATGGTATGAAACTAAAAGTTAATTAACTAAAAAACCCTGAAAAACATACAGAGACATGTTTTGTAAAATGTTACTAAACAATGAATAGATTAACAATGAGATCAAAGAAGAAATCAAAAGATACCTTCAAACAAATTAAAACACAACAACCTAAAATCTATGAGACACAGTAAAAGAAGTATTAAGCGGGAAATTCATAGCATTACAAGCCTACCTTAAGAAACAAAAATCTCAAATAAACAATATAAATTTACATTTAAAGGAACTTGAAAAAAAATACAAAGCCCAGAGAGTGGAAGAAAGGAACTAATAAAAATCAGAGCAGAAATAAACAAAATAGAATTAAAAATATACAAAAGATCCATGAAACCTAGAGCCAGTTCTTTGAAAAGATAAACAAGATTAACAAACCTTTAACCAGATTCATGAAGAAAAAAAGAGAGGACTCAAAGAAATAAAATCAGAATTGAAAGGGAAGAAATAACAACTGACATCAAAGAAATACAAAGGATTGAAAGAAAATATTATGATCAATCATATGGCAACAAAATGGACTACCTGGACAAAATGGATAAGTTCTTGGAAACATACAGTCTTCCAGAACTGAAACAGGAAGAATCAAAGAATGTGAATAAAGGAATTACAACTAGTAAAATTGAAGTACTGTATTTTCCCATGCATAAGACGCATATTTTCAGAAAAATTTGGGGTCTAAAAACTGGGTGCATCTTATACAGTGGTTGTAGTTTTTTTTACTTGCATTTCCCACTTTTTTGCACTTGTTTTTGCTCTGATTATTGAAGAAAGCGATTCATCATCAGACACAAATGAGGACAAGCTAATAGATGGGAGTTATGAGAGTGATGAGTTCTGTGAATTTTATGATGAATAAAACTTGAGTTCAATAACTTTATGTAATACTTTCTTTTTTCAAATTTTGGGGCCCAAACTTGAGGTGCGTCTTATACATAGTAGCGTCTTCTACATGGGGAAATACAGTAATAATCAAATGACTCCCAGAAAACAAACATTCTGGACCAGATGACTTCACAGGTGAATTTTGCCATTCAAAGAAGAAATAACACCTGTCCTTCTCAAATTATTCCAAAATACTTAAAAGGAGGGAAGACGCTGAATCTGTGGTGGTGCAGTAGATAAAGCATCAACCTGGGAACACTGAGTTTGCCAGTTCAAAACCCTGGGCTTGCCTAGTCAAGGCACATATGAGAGTTGATGCTTCTGGCTCCTCCCCCTTCTCTCTCTCTCTCTCTCTCCCTCTCTCTCTCCTCTCAAAAATGAATAAATAAAAAAAAATTAAAAAAAAAGAGGGAAGACCTCCCATGCTCATTTTAAGAGGCCAGCATTATCCAAATTCCAAAACCACATAAAAACACTACAAAGAAAGAAAATTATAGACCAATATCCCTGATGTACATAGATGCTAAAAATCCTCAACAAGCCTGACCAGACAGTGGTGCAGTGGATAGAGCATCGGACTGGGACACGGACGACCCAGGTTTGAAACCCCGAGGTTGCCAGCTTGAACACGGGCTCATCTGGTTTGAGCAAGGCTCTCCAGCTTAAGCCCAAGATCTCTGCCTTGAGAAAGGGGTCACATGGTCTGCTGTAGCCCCCCCTCCCGGGTCAAGGCACATATGAGAAAGCAATCAATGAACAACTAAGATACCGCAATCAAGAATTGATGCTTCTCATGTCTCTCCCTTCCTGTCCCTATCTGTCCCTCTCTCTGTCTCTCTCTATCTCTGTCACACACAAAAAGAAATCCTCAACAAAATATTAGCAAACCAGATATAGCAACACATTAACAAGATGATACACAATGATCAAATGGGATTTATTCTAGAATATGCAAGGTTGGTACAATACTGACAAATCAATAAATGTGATATACCACATAAAAAAATAAAGGATAAAACCACATGCTCATATCATTTGAGAAAATCATTTGATAAATTCCAGCATCCAGTTCTAATAAAACTTTCAGCAAAGTAGGAATAGAGGGAATATATCTTGACATAATAAAGGCCATATATGACAAACCCAAAGCCAACATCATATTCAATGAGCAAAAACTACAAGCATTTCCCTTAAGATCATAAATAAGAAAGGAGTGTCCACTTTCACCATGTTATTCAACATAGTACTGAAAGTTCTAGCCACAGCAATTAGACAAGAAGAAGATATACTAATTGGAAAGGAAGAAGTAAAACTGTCATTATTTGCCGATGACATGACAATATATGTAGAGAACCCTAACGATTTCACCAGAAAACTACTAGCACTGATCAGTAAATTCAGTGAAGTAGCAGGATACAAAAAAAATATCCAGAAATCAGTTGCATTTTTACAAACCAATAATGAACTATCAGGAGAAACTAAGAAAACAATCCCACTCAGAATTGCTTCAAAAAGAATAAAATACCTAAGAATAAATTTAACCAAATATAAAAGACTTGTACCTAAAAAATTAAAAGTTACTGAAGAAATAAATTGAAGAAGATACAAATAAGTGGAATACCTTATTCATGGATAGGAAGAATTAACATAATTAAAACATCCATACTAACCAAAGCAATCTATAGACTCAGTGCAATTCCTATCAAGATACCTATTGGCATATTCAAAACTACAACACATATTTCAAAAATTTTATGAAACCACAAAAGACCCCAAATAGTCACTGCAATCTTAAAAAATAAAAACAAACTTAGAAGAATCATATTACCTGATATTAAATTATACTACAAAGTGATAGAAATTAAAACCACATGGTAGTATCATAAAAACAGAAAGAGGGATGAATGGAACAGAATAGATAGCCCAGAAATAAATGTGCACTTTTATAGTCAGTTAATATTTGACAAAGGATACAAATATAATGGGTACAATGGATAAAAGATATGTACTGGGTACAGATAGTACAATGGGTAAAGATAATCTATTCAAAAAATAGTGTTGAGATAATTGGACAGATATGAGCAAAAGAAAAAAATGAAAATAGACAACTTTCTTACAACATACACAAGAATAAATTTAAAATGTATTAAAGACTTGAACATTAGACTTGAAACTATAAAAAATCCTGGAAGAAAACATAGGTAGTAAAATCTCAGACATTTTTTATAGCAATATTTTTTTTTCTGATATATCTCCTCAGGCAAGGGAACCAAGAGAAAAGACAAACAAATGTGTCTATATCTAACTGAAAAGTTTTTGCACAGCAAAGGAAACCATTAACAAAATGTAAAGACAATTCATTGAATGGGAGAAGATAGCCACCAATACATCTTATAAGGTGTTAATGTCCAAAATTTATAAAGAACATATAAAAGAAAAAAACCCATAAAATTCAACACCAAAAAAACAAACAATCCTATTTAAAAAGTGGGCAAAGGACCTGAATAGACATTTCTCCAAGGAGGACATAAAGATGGCCAATAGACATATGAAAAGATGCAAAATGTCACTAATCATCAGATAAATGCAAATTAAAACCACAATGAGATATCAGCTCATACCTGTCAGAAAGGATATTGTCAATAAATCACCCAACAACAAGTGTTAACAGGGATGTGAAGAAAAGGAAAACCGTGTGCACTGTTCGTGGGATTGCAGACTGGTGCAGCCACTGTGGAAAGCAGTATCAAGATTCCTCAACAAATTAAAAATGAAACTGCCTTACAACCCAGTAATTCCACTTCTGAGAATATGTCTAAAGAAACCTGAAACCCTAATTTGAAAGAACATATGCACCCTATGTTTATTGTAATACTATATAATAGCCAAGATTTGGAAGCAGCCCAAGTGTCCACCGTAGATGGGTGGGTAAAATAGTTGTGGTACATTTGCACAATGAAATACTACTTGGCCATAAGAAAGCAGGAAATCTTACATTTTGGAACAACATGAGTGGACCTCGAGAGCATTATGCTAAGTGAAATAAGTCACACAGAAAAAGAAAAATACCACATTATTTCATTTATACAGTATATGAAATCCAAGGAATAAAAACTAACAAGATAGAAACAGGCTCCAGATAGAGAACCATCTGACAGCTGTCAGAAGGAAAGGGACTGGGGAGTGGGCAAAAGGTGAAGGGATTGAGCAAAGAAATAAAATTCATTAGCACAAACCACAAGTGGTGTTTAGCAGAGGGAAAGGGAGAGTGGAGGGAGTCAGAAAAGGGTAAAAGGAGGGTAAACAGTGACAGAGGCAGATTCGACTAATGGGTGGTGAGCACAGCATACAATATACAATACAGATGATATATTATAGAATTGTACACTTAAAACTTATATAATTTTATTCATACTGATAAATTCAATAAAATCATTTTTAATGAATTAAATAAGGGAAAACCTAAAGCTTTTTCACTCTAGCATGGTAGACCTGAAAAGCAAGCAATGTGAGGCGAAGGAGAGGAAGAGGAGGTCACTGAGCAGTTTGTCTTTAAATAAGAGAATAAGGTGAGAAGAGCAGACTCATCTCCAAAAAGTATGACTGGAGGGGTTTTGCAGAACATCTAGGAACAGCCCCTCCTGGCCCCCACCAAGTTAGACCACTCTCCTTTACAAAGCCAGCACCATGGTGACACAGGCAGGGGTTTGAGGGAGAGGGAAATTCAGAGTAGTGCTGGGTTATTTGGGAAAACAGAAGGGATTTGAACACTATCTGTACTTTCATAAGGGAACAACAGGTTAGCAGTGGGTTGCTCAAGTGTTGACACTCAATGGCAGAGACACATCATCATTCGTAGACTTCACTATTGATTTCCAGCCTTCCTTTAAGTTAGGCTGGTTCTCTGTGTCTGGTTCTGGCTATTAGACTCTGAGTAGAAGTGATCTGTGACACTTCTAGACTAAGACATTTGCTGTAGGGAACGTAGAGATTACACGTTTCAAATGGCACATCTATTGTTGGAGAGGGTCATTTTGACTTTACTGTGTTAAAGTTCCGAAATTTTATTATTAATTATACTTACACAGAGATTGGAATCCGGAAGCAGGGTGCTATCATAAAAGCCATACGACATATACAGTAGTATAGCTGTAGGGCAGTAGGCAACAAGGATCTGGAAGGCAGAGGACAGAGAAATGGGCCCATGACTGCGGAGGCAGCACGCTCCGTGGCCTGCGCTTGCACTGGCCTAGCAGGCAGACTGTGTGCCTGTCATACCAAAAACTGATAATCAGTGTGTGTTGGCTGCACTGGCTGCATATAGCAAGATGTTGCTAGAAAGGTGAACTGGGGAAGAATGGGCCAGCTTACAAAAACAAACAAATACGAGGAAATATGCAGGATCTCTCAAAATTCAGGACCTTGCATCCCAGATGCTTAATTAAAACTCTCAATTTGATAAAAGACTCATAGCAAAGACTAAATTAAGGATGTGGCAGGATGAATAAGTCTAGAGATCTAATGTACAGGCATACTTACTATAGTTAATAAAATGAATACTGAAAATCTACTGAGAGTAGACTTTAGATGCTCTCACCACAAAAATAAAGCTAACAGTGAGATGGCATGTTAATTAGCTTGGTTATAGTAATCATTTCACTATGTATATGTAGAGCATTATATTGTACACCTTAAATATATATAATTTTTATTAAAATACATATAAATTTAAATCTATAGCAAGCTAATAGGTAGAGAATATATCTCATTTTAATTTCAAAAATTTGTGATGATGAACATGTTTTTCTTATATTTACTGGCCAATTGCATTTTTGTGTGTGTGTGAAATGTCTCCTCATATACTTTGTCTTATTTCTACTGAGTTATCTATCTTGGTCTTCCGTACATTAAAAGTCTTAGGCCCTTTCCTGAAAATAGGACAGGAAGGTGAAATGTGGCTTTCCTACTTTTTGTTCCCCAAAGCTTCCATATTTCTGGTCATTATCTGGAAAGAAGAAAACAAGGATGAGAAGGCACACAAACCAGATTTGAGAACTGTCTGGAAAAATGTGTGTATGGTTCCTGATTGAGAGAAAATACTGGAAGCAATGATCAGAAGCCAATTTGATTCTGAAGGGAAATGCATTGCCCAAAGAAACTTGATGCTGAGTTTTAAAAAGCCTCTGTCTGAGACCAGCAAGGACTCTCAGATCTGCCCCTCTCACATACAGGAAGTAGATTGAGAAAGCTTCCCAGCTCTTGAGGAGGGAGTGTTAGCCCACACATACTTTAGTCATGGCCAGAGACGACAAAGAAAGAAGGAGGAATCCCCTCGAGGGCAGGCCAGGGTCTCCTGGAGAACAGAGGACAAAAGGGCTCCTTTCAGAGAGCCTAAGGAAGGGTTCATCCAGGAGGCTAGGATGCCTTCCAACATCTGGAAGACATCACATTACTGAGGCGCAGTGGCTGCTAGGTGACTACAGTCTTTCCCTTTTCAAATAACAGGAAATTACATGGAACCCCAATCAGTGTGCTTGTGATTATCCTGTCTGCCTCAGATACTGATGAGTAGGAGAAAGCAGACAATTTGTTTTCTAGTTCTTATGTCTCTAAACCAAGGGGAGCTCATCCAGTACTGAGAGACTGTCTGTGGGGCATTATCAAGAGATGCTGGACTTTGAGTTGGATGCTGTCCAGACATCCACATATTCTTCTGCATCCCACCTGCACCCGCCAGACGCTGAGGCCAGGGCCATGTAGCTAGTTTTACCAATGAACTGTGATCAAATGACCCTTCTATATTTCTACCTGTCATTATGTGCCCTATGCTGATGTGTGATTACCAGTTGTGGCAACTGTGAACTATTATAGTGTTCCACTTGCCTGCAATTTCTTCCCTGTTTTATCATATATCAAGCAATTTCACTTATGTGATATTTCATAGGGAATTTTCTTTGTAATCAGTACTAATAGATGTAAAGAATTTTACTGCTTTTAAAGAATAGCTGTCTCTCAGAATTCTAGTAGTGTTCTAAGGGCTGGGAAGGGATCTGGATTGTTTTGTGTAGAACCCAGATGGCTTGTCAGCTGGTTCCTTCTAGTGTGCAGCAGACAGGTCTGTTTTTGCTATTAGGATGTTGACTACAACTGGAGTTTAACCCAGTGACAGGCTGGAATTACACAGACAGCAGTTTACTTTTATACCTCCCGCTCAGTAGTCAATTTCCTAGGGTAAGCCACACTTTCAGGAAGTGTGTAATTTTGATACCTGTTTAATTTCAATACTCTTGTTTGACAGAGCAATTTCTCAGTCTTTAGATGATGCCATGCACCCCTCAATTGGGTTACATCTACCTGCTGTTATAGTTTGCTCCTGCCTAAAATATTTCAAGTAACAGTGCTCCAAAAGCAGTAATTTAACTGCCACTGCACATGTGCACACATACATACTGCTTTTTTCCTTTTCCTCACACACAAAGAAACTGTGTACTATTATTTCCCAGTTTGTTAAATATTTATATGGGGGTCAGCAAAAGTAGGTTTACAGTTGTGAGTACATGAAACACAGAGTTTATTCTTGGATTTTTATTAAGTATTGTGTTACTTATTTGTAACACCCTTATACTATGTGCTCACAAAGCAAACTTTCTCATACTTAGGTAAAAAACTCATAATCTCTAGATTTTTTTTTTGAAGGAACATCTAAAAATAGTATTGACCAATAGAATTTTCTTCTGAATTGAAATAGTCTACCACAATTAAGAAAGTGCCACAATTTGTAATCTACCATCAAGTTCATTTATAAATGATTCTTGAAGCTGTAGAAAATCCAGCTCAGTGATTCAGCAAAGCTGGAAGCCTTCAGATCTCTGAGCAGGTCTCAGCCCTGCTACTGGAGAGCAGCCAGTGTCCTCAGAGGGGCCAGAATACCAGAAGGAGGGTGTTGAGTGAATGATGCACATGTGCGCACACACACAAAGAGCACATCCCTCTTTTTATGGGTTATATTCAAATTGGAGGCAAAACCAAAAGGAAAACCCATCCCAAAGTCTCTCCTGATCTAGAAGTCTCATTCTTGCTAGCAACGCTATGCTTGCTCTCGCAGCTCATTCCTCTTTTGCTCTTTTTTTGGGAAGGAGGTGCTGGTTGGAAAGGAATTCTTCTCACAAATCTCCATAGCAGACAGTTGATTGGACAAGTCACTTCATTTCCCTATTTATCTCTAATGGCATCTCTACTTGAGTGTGTCTTTGGGGATGCCAATAAAGAAATTTGTCTTCTGCAAAATCAACTTCAACATGTTTTGGTTCTAAAAAGATTTTTTCCCTTTTCTCAATATTCTACCTACTGAGAATGTTTATAAATGGAGTGAAATATATACAGAGTGCCTGCAGAGGGGATGTGTGTGTTGGGGGCAGAGATGCTGATCATCCATGTTTGTGTAAGTCAAATACAATGTGGGGCCCCACATGACTCAGTCTCATTACTGTCACATCAAAGAGACATGGGTCCACCAGCCAAAGCACCCGAAAAGTTTCAGTCTTATAGCTCTCAAAGAACCTTGATGAAACCCTAATTCATGACTCAGATTGATACTTAAAATCCTCTCTCCTTTCATCTCAATTCATAAACTCCACAACTACACCAGGACCTCTACAAATTCCTTATTTTCAATCTTTCACCAGAAGTTCTCTTTCATCTCTCGGCCACATGAGCCTGACAGAGACAGCCATATATCTACATAGAAGCACACAAGAAACCATGTATAAACATACCACTCTTATACATGTTAGGCATCTGTATATATAAGTGTGTGTCTCTATATGTACACACATGTATACATGTACATACATGCACACCATCACATTTATTCATCCTTTCTCATTTTTTTGGAGGATTTCAAGCTACTTTTTCCACATTAGGCTCCTCCCTCCTTACCTATTTTAATTTTATGCAAGTGTTTTTATTTTTTCAAGTAGCCTCTAAATCCTTATGGTTATATCTAGAGTGGGATTATTATCTTATTTATAGATCCTTCCCTACTCATCAGGAGACCTCTGCAGGTACACCAAAACCTATTTTTCCATTATCCAACATGAGTTGCCAACAGGTTAGATAGGATAATTATTAGCTGCACCAGACTGATGTCTAGCTAGGTTTCTTCTAGGTTTTGTGTAATAGGAGTAATCTCAAAAGCAATAACAGGTTATCCATTCATTCAGGTCACACAGCCTGCCTGCCACTGCTGGGAAGAAAGTCCTAACCCTCACAGGCTTCCCTTCCTCCTAGATTGGGGATGTCACTGACTCTTGAATCCGTGATCTAATCCATCTGAGTCTATCCAAGACAATTACTTAGACCAGCATCAGCTCAAAGTGTTGATGACTAAAGCTAAGCCCAGTAGTGCCACTCGACTGAGCTCATAATAAACCACGCACAGGGAGGCAGCTTGCCTTTTCAAATGAAAACATTTGTCAAGATCACTCATGCTAAAACAGACAGAAGGCAGAGACTTTGAAGTTGAGTACAAGTCTGGCAGAGGCCATATAGGAATGACAGTGGATGACCAGGGGTGGAAACGAATGCAATTCACTGACTGTGAAGCCAGAACTTCATCAGGTGACTAGACCTTTGCAGGTTTGGGAACAAAATTACCTGCAACCAAGGTGCCCCTTAGGTTAGCTCAGTTGATTCAGCAGGGTTTTAAGGTTCTGGCATGAATGCCTACCTGGAAAAAATCTGATGAAGTAGCAGCCATGGGAGTCAGCCTTCTGTCCCAGCTCTGTCCACCACTAGTTGTTGAACAGTAGTAAGGGGATTGCCTCTACTGAGCCTTAGTTTCCTCATCTCTAACATGCTTAAAATATTAACAGATTACTTAATGAGCTCGTAAGGATCTGATGTGTTAATACAGGAATACATCTGCCTCAAAGCAGGGACTCAGCAGTGATGGCTGTTGCTCTTCTGAAGGGCCAGGCACTCTGGCCAGAACAGTTGGCTAACCCAACCCCAACATGCAGTGTCACCTACAAAGTGTTACCTGCAGCTTTCTGGTGGATTCCAACCCTGGGGTTGAATTTTTAGCAAGTTCAACCAGTGCCTTATGTATCTCAAGGATGAGATATGGAGACCATGGCTGAAGCACCTTTGGTGCTGAAACTATGTTAAGTCATACATTCTTGTATGATGGCTTGTAGAGAGACACACACAAACACACACACACAATTTAGAGCTTTAGCAAATACTTTGTCTTTTGAAATTATTTTTTATTTAAAATATCCTAAATTTTAAAAATTCATGATTTAGAACTCAGAACTACATTCTTATAGAATACTTTTTTAAAAGATGGTTAACTATCCAGAAACATTTCCAAAATCCTTGATATAGAGAAAATATAGGACTTTAATTTGCATTGGTATGGGTTAAAATTACTTTTTAAAAATATATTATATTACACAATAAATGCTGAATATGGCACTAAAGGCAAAATAATACTAAAGTAAATATCAGTGTATCCAGAATAAGAAGTAAAGACTTCCTTGGGTCTCAAGTTAACTACTCAAGTCATACAGTTGGTGTTTTAGTTCTGTGAAAGCTCAGCTAATCAGCATGGGTCAAAAAATGCTAGTTGATCTCATTTTAGCCCATCAGCTTCTGGAAGCTATTTAGCACTTTGAACACCATTTAGTTGAGCTAGTGAATTTAAAGACCACTTTAAGAAAATTTTTTTGCAATGAAAGTCAATGCCAGCCAACTTATTTTGTTGCTACTTAGATATAATAATAATAATTACGGCTCTGATATAACTATAAAACACACACTCAAAATGAACAAAATTGCAAAAGTTACATAAAAGTAACATAATATTAACAAAATAGGATGTTTTTCATTAAATGAAATTGTCACTTATGGTGTGAATATGAAGAGCTCTCTTTTGTTTCATTGTGAATTTGGTGGGTTTATGTCAACTTTGTGTTTACAAAATTTCGTGCAATCACTTGCCTTCAGTTCATCTAAACGCACAATCTATGTGAAGTCTGCTTCTGTTTTTATTTTCACTGACACGTTGCCCATTACTGGCCCTGCGGTAAGAGGGGACCCAGAGACTCTGAGGGAAGGCAGACAAGAGAGACCTAATGTCCCAAATGCCTTCTGCCTTCTGTATGGGGGGCCTCGCCCCCTAAGGGCAGGCTTCTGCCATCGTTTCATGGACTAAATATTTCTGAAACTTCTTATGTAGATGTTGACACAGAAAATATATAATTTTTTACAATTCAGCCTTCTGAGACAAAAAGAGCAGACTTCCTAACTGTTAGGAGAAAGAAGACAGCTGTCTGAGGGGTGAAGGACTGGTGAGGTCACTGTGCTAGGTCCCAGGGAACTCCGATCTGGGCCAACCAAGCCTGCACTGTCCAACACGTGGACTAAGCACTGGAAAATGGGGCTTATATGAGTTGTGAAGGGTTATAAATGTAAAACCAACATAGAATTTCAAAGGCTTAGAATGAAAACAAAAAGAATGTAAAATTATCAGTAATAATTTTATGATGATTACATATTAAAATATACTTTATTCAAGCCAACATGCTTAAAGTGTCATCAAAATTAAATTTATTTTTCATATGACTGTTAGAAAACTTAGCTATAAATGTGGCTGCATTCCATCTGCACTCAGCAGTGCTGCTTTAGGCTTTACTTGGTGCCTTCATTCCATCCAGCCCATCAGTCAGTCTGACTGGCCCGCTCCCTTCTCCGGGCCGTCACCAGAGTCCAAGCCACCATTGCTCAACCTGGACAAATGCGAGACACTTCTAACTGGCCCTGAAAGTCTGTTTCTATACAGCTGCCAGTATACCTTCTCAAACCCCTCACAGCATGTTTCACTCCTGCTCAAAGTCCTTCAGTGGTTTCTCATTACTGTTAGAATAAAAGCTAAGCATGTTGCCATGGCAACAAGATCCACATGCTCTGCCCCTGCCTACCTCTTCCACTTTATCTGTATCAGAATTGTCTCTTCAATACTCAGTTATATTGGCCTTTTCTTTCTCCTCAAAAGAACCCAAGCTGACTCTACCTCAGAGCCTATGCACTAGTGTTTCCATTTGCCTAAAAATCTCTTTTCCCTAATAGTCACATGAATGGCTTATCATTAAGCTTGTGGTTTGCCTGACCAGCCAGTGGTGTGGTAGATAGAGCGTAGGACTGGGACCGAGAGGACCCAGGTTTGAAACCCCGAGGTCACCGGCTTGAGTGCAGGCTCATCTTGTTTGAGCAAAAGCTCACCAGCTTGAGCCCAAGGTCACTGGCTTGAGCAAGGGGTCACTTGGTCTGCTGTAGCCCCACAGTCAAGGCACATATGAGAAAGCAATCAATAAGTAACTAAGTTGCCACAATGAAGAATTAATGCTTCTCATCTCTCTCCTTTTCTGTCTGTCTCTATCTGTCCTTCTTTCTGTCTCTCTCACTCTCTGTCACACACACAAAAAAGATTGTGGTTTAAAATATGCCTCTTCAGAGAGGCTGTCCTTGACCTTCCAATCAAAAACAGGCAAACTTAGTTATATCCTTGAGATTTTTCTTTGTTATACATATCAGTTTTTGCATTTTATTCCTGTGTTTATTTGTTTACTATCTTTTTTCCTACTCTGGAATGTGAGTTCCATCAGATCAATAGCAGTTTATCGACATTTTACTGGTTTACTGGTATTGCTAGTATCTAATAGTCTACCTGGCTGGATTTCCTGTGTACAACAGATATATGCCCCTGTATATATGGGTAGATATGTATACACACACACACACATATGTATATTTTCAGTGAATAACATTATCTTGGGCAGAACTAAGGTGTTTCATTCTGTATATACAGGAGGTTTGGAAAAGTACCTCCAGCACACAGTGAAGAGTCCCTGCCTATCCAGTCCAAGGGGAGTTGCTGCATAAGGTCACTTAAAATTTTACTGCTTGAAACATCAACTACTTTTCACTGTCAGAGTGTAAGTGAGAGGAGGAGGCAGGGATATCTTTAAATAAGTGATTCTTAATAAGCAAGGCTGTCTTGTCTTGCTCTAAGCTAACAAGGGATCCCCCTCCCAGGATGTTATAAGCAGTCATGGGACATGATCTATCTGATTATCATCTCTGGGGCGTGCTCCTTAATTTTTCTAAAAATTATACTTAAGTTCCTTCCCACTTATGCTTATATTGACCCAGTTTAGTTTGAACATGAAAAAAAGAGGGATTAAGATTTAAGATGTAGTTTCAAATCTCATATTTGAAATTGTACTTAATATAGACCTTCTTGCTCCCTTCACTTTAAAATCTTGGGTGTTGAGGGGCACTAATTTAAACATGTTTAATATCAATTTTTGAACAAACATGAATACAGAATAGAATAACATAAGAACTTTTCATGAGTTGTTTTTTGGGGGGTTTTTTGTGTTTTTTTTTTCAGCTAAACATTGGCCCTTCCAGACAATTTTGCACTTGGCAGGCTGCTCTGGCTCCTCTCCCAGACCCTCAGCAGTAACTTTTACGCTTTTCAGCATCAGGGCACTGAAGGTGAAGATTTTAGGATCATTACAGCAGCTATTCTGCCCAAAGCCTGGCTGCTGAGTTCTCACAAGTGAGCCATACAGTCTTCCGATATGGAGATGAGGTTGAGAAGTCTGACAAATTTAGAAAGCCATGAGGTTCACTATCAAGAAGGCAAATTCATTCTATTTACAGAGCAGTAACAAGAAATAGGTACTTTTCTCAGCTACTCTAAAATGACTTCAGGTTTAGGTCACTAAGATACAAAGTTTCTATCTCTATCTCCATCCCACTGTGGGGTAGAGATATATCAATATTTAATATTAATATTTAAACCAAATGGTAAGATCATCAAACATCAGATGGAGACATCAAAAATGCAAGCACTGTAGTTTTAATCTCTCAAAGCGCCACATGGAACCCTTTGGGCCCTGGGAAAATGTTACAACTTTGTGTAATATAGCTATGTGTTGGGTGTTCAGTAACCACCAGGGGCTGCTCAAAGAGCCCTGTATGCATCTTCTCCCAGGATCCCTCATGGAGCCAGAGAAACAGGTGCTAGTCTCCCTCCCACTTTATGATTAAAAACCCTGAGCCTTGGTAATTCTGTTTAGAGTTGCACATGCCTATCTTTTCTCTTTCCAAAGAGCCACATTGCAAGGAATGAGAAGGCAATGACCTCTCTTCTTTCTGCCTCTTAATCCACAATCTTCTGGGTTTATGTAGCATGTCCAGAAACACACTGCAATATTAGGGACATTTTCCAATGTGAAATGCATTTCTTCTGGGCTTAAACAGAGATGTTTACCAGAGCAATTCTTATTGTCCTCACACAAAGGACAGAGGGTAAAAGTCACTGCTATGGTAAGATTTTGTTGCTTGACAGAATGCTTCGAGAGCTGTTATGAGCAGTTGGATATAAATAACATCATTTAAGCTAGGATGTGGCTTGGCAACATAACTAATTCGAACAGCAATCACTTTTCCAGAACAGCTTTCAATCCTGTTTCATGTGATTTCAAAACCCTTTACATTACACAGGCTTTCTTCACCCCCGCAGAGGCAATAAATGACTTTTGAGAACACTTGCAAGGTCGGTTGGCAAAAGTCAAACTGGTGGAACGTAAGCTGTCCAGAGGCCTTTCCCCATTTGCACAGCTGTGCCCTGGTGTGTGGAGGGCAGCTGGCAGGTGGGTGGCTGTCATCTCCCAGAAACCCTGACTTCTCCACTGCTGTGTGGGTTGCCCCAATTTCATCAGGGGAGAGAAACAAAATGGAAGTGCCTCAGGTTCACGGCAGTGGGAAGACACAGAGCTGAATTTCCTGCCCGCAACAGATGTGGGACCCTGTTCATAGCTCTTCATATCATCTACACACAAACAATGTGTACATGTCATATGTGCATTTGCTAAGACTCATGCCAGGAATTTAATTCCTGGATATGTGAAGTGTCTGTGCTTCCAGTGTATAGAATGCTGGCAACTTCTCCTCTCCTACTACCTCCCAACCATCTTTTAACTAAGAATTGCTACGTGTTCTAATACAAAGAGACGCTAACATCCCACATTGTGTAATCTGAGTCAAATAGATATCAAGACAGAACTATTCAGAAATTCATAATCAGCACAGTCCCAAACAAGATTTCTAAAAGTCGTGTCTTGTGACTACTCTATGGTGGTGGCTTCCACAGCATATAAAATGACTATGTCCCATAGGAATTTATTAGTAGTCTAAGGAGAACTCTATGAATAAATTATATAAACCATGAGACAAAGTGTCAAATAGGACAGAACTATTTGCTGAAAAAATCTGGTAAATAGCTTGAATCATATGTGTTACCAGTGGATTAGCAGTGCAGATAGAATTCAACCATCCAACAAATATTTCTTGCTAGGCACCAGGAGTAGAAAGGTTAACACCATGGTGTGGCCCTGGCTCGGCGAGTTCAGCCTGGTGGGAGAGGTGGTTTGCAGGGACAAATGTGCACCACTGTGACACAGAAGAGTGGCAGGACGGGAAGCAGAGCCCCATCTCTTGCTCTAATGTGCAAACCTGATTCAGTGATACTTCTCTTTAATGCTTCAGACTACTCTTCAGGATGTGGCAGTGGACTTGAGTTACCTTTAGGACCCCAATCACTGTACTGAACAGGCAGTGAATAGACTATGAGATGTTAGCAAAGTCAGGTCAGCCTAACTGGACACCTCCACTACAGTGTCTTCAGAGGCAGTGTAGGACAGTAGAAAGAGAGCTAGTTTGGGTGTCGGGGAGACCTGGATGCTTTGCTACGTACCTCTTGGGTGTTCCCCGGACAAGGCACTTGACCTCAGGAGGCCTCAGATTCATCATATGATAAATGGGAAAGTTGTATCTACTTCAAAGGGTTTTTTTTCAGAATGAGCTAATAAAATATAAAATATCTGTTCATTGCTGGTTGCACAAAGTAGAGATTCAAATACTTAGTTGTGATTCCCTTTAATGAAATTCAATCTTACTTGTCTAGAGGGACAGCATGAAAAATACCCACATGCTTCTAGCAAGGTGGGCTCTCTGGAAGCCAGGATAGAGACTCTCCTTGTCCTTCTTCCCTCCCAGAGTGATGGGATATTACAGTAGTACAGGAAATCAAATATATAGAAATAAGTTAGGCTATAATATTCAGAGCCATTAAGGCAAGTGAATAAGGCTACACCCTCTGGGCAAGAGCTAACCTAGTGTGTAGAGATGTGATAGGCAGGCCATGCCCTCTGTGCAGGGCCCAGTCAGTGTGTGTGTGAAATGATATGTAGGTTAAAAGAGCTCCCTGCGGCCTGACCTGTGGTGGTGCAGTGAATAAAGCGTCGACCTGGAACTCTGAAGTTGCCGGCCCGAAACCCTGGGCTTGCCTGGTCAAAGCACATATGGGAGTTGATGCTTCCTGCTCCTCCCCCTTCTCTTTCTCTCTTTCTCTCTCTCCCCTCTCTCTAAAAATCAATAAATAAAATATTTTTTTAAAAATTAAAAATAAATAAATAAATAAAAGAGGTCCCTGCGAGGAACTCCCTAAAAGTGGCTTGATGTGATAATCCCATAAATTAACACCTGTTAGAAGGTGTATGCCAGAAAGGATACTTAAGCCAACCGGGCCTCAGCTGCAGTCAGTTGTCCAGACTCCAACGTTGAGCACAGATTGTCTCCATGCTGCTCTGACCACAGACCAAAAGACAGCTGAGAGGAGCAAGCTGATGGGGCCCCATTAAGCTGTACCCAGGCACTCCTTAGATTTGTGACTAATAAACTGCCTGTGTGATTCTTGCAACTAACTTGTGTGCCAGTCGTGTCTTTCCTCCGGCAGTGATTGGTCTCGGTACCAATAAGTAGAATCCTCATAGCAGCCTCAAGAGTAGTCTCGAAGAGGCTGCCAGCCTTGCTGTTAAGCAAGAGTGTCCCACTGCACAGGAAAGTCGAATCTGGGATGCCTGATCGACGTAGAGCTCAGGCTCTACTGGGACATGGAGGTATGCCTGGTCACTCAACAAGAAAGACTCATGACAATTCCATAATTCAACACTTCCCTGTCTTCTGCCTTTAATATAATAGAGAAGATGGAGTTACTTATACAATCTTTCCCAAATTACAAGTCACAGTTCTTTGATCAGGAGAAAAAACGATGAGTCCTTAGGTTAATATGTCAGCTGTAAAATCTCTTAAAGCAGGAATAATAGTCTATTTTAAAAAAGAAAAGACTGCACCCATCATCATCCACAAATTGAGCTTGCAGTGTTATGCACCTAAAATGGACTCAATATTATATTTGTTGACAACCTATGCAACCCTGTGTTTTCAGCTTAGTTAAAAAATGTACAAAAAAAAAAAAGCCCTGGCCGGTTGGCTAAGTGGTAGAGTGTTGGCCCAGCATGTGGATGTCCCAGGTTTGATTCACAGTCAGGGCACACAGAAGCACCATATGCTTCTCTACCCCTCCCTCTCTCGCTTTTCTCTCTTTCTTCCCCTCCTACAGCCATGGCTCAAGTTGGCCCTGGGCCCTGAGGATGGCTCAGTGGCCTCACCTCAGGCTCTAAGAAGAAAGCTCAGTTGCTGAGCAATGGAACAATGCCCCAGATGGGCAGAGTATCATCCCCTAGTGGGCTTGCCAAGTGGATCCTGGTCAGGGTGCATGCAGGAGTCTGTCTCTGCCTCCCTTCCTCCCACTGTTTAAAAAATAAAAGTTATACAAAGAACAATGTGTCATATAAAAAAATTGTTGTGAAATGTGTGCATGGATTGATCTGTCCTCTGGCAGTTTCTGTTTGCTCTGAACACCTCCAATCCTTCCACAGCTCCTGCTTGGCTGTGTTTAGTCCCCTCCAAACTATATGTCATCACAGCCTTGTCACTTAGATGGTGTATATACCAAACGATCTCAATCAAATATGAATTTTTCCTTTTCCTAGAAAGACAGTGTCTAGCCTTTCTCTAGTTAGTGACTACTCCCCTCCACCCACCATCTCTCATGTATGCTGAGCCCATATATTTGGTGCCAGACACTACTACATGCCCTTATTTGTAGCATCCTGACCCCTTGCAATAACTCTTTGACGGGAATATGCAATGGAGGTCATTTCCCAGGAAAGAGTGGCCTCACAACACAGGAAAGTTTCATCCAATGGTAAACCAGTGACTATTACATGGTGTGTGTGTGTGTGTGTGTGTGTGTGTGTGTGTGTGTAAATATTTTACTGATGGGGACTCTAAAGTTCATAGTTTCCCAAAAAGGGTTCAGTTTTAAAGGGTCTCCGCAAGCCTTAGGTGACCTGGGGACAGGGATCACATTGTTTTACATATTACATTATGTCTAGTACCTAGCATGTATATAGAATTGTGTAGGTTTTGATCACTAATTTGTTTAATTAGAGATTGAGTAGAGGCTTCCCCATAATACATAAAAGAAAGCACAATCACAAAATAAGCTAGAACATGATCAACTCCCAGAAGGAAGGGCCAACTGGTAACAAATGAGATTCATGCACATGACAGGCCTGAAACGAATCTCAGCTCAGTCAGGAACGTGGGGATGTTCCGTTTTCTGTGCCCAAGAGGAGATGTGGAGAATGACGCAAGGGTTTGGGGAAAATGTTACAGTAATATAATGTTATAGTAATTAAATATGTAGAAATATAGAAATATATGGAAGATATATAGAAATAAGTTAAGATATAATATTAAAAGTCATTAAGGCAAGTGAATAAGGCTATGTATGCCCTCTGGGTGGGAATTAATCTCGTGTGTACAGATATGACAGGCAGACTCTGCCTTTTGCGCAGAGCCCGTTAGTGTGTGTGTGAAGTTATATATAGATAAAAGGTGGCTTCCCTAGGAACACCTTAAAAGTGACTTGATATGGCATTTTTGTAGATTAACATAAAAAGGGCTCCCTGCTAGGAACTCCCAAAAAAAAAGATGGTTTGATATGATAATCTTACAGATTGACACCTGTTAGAAGGCGTTGGCCAGAAAAGGTACTAAAGCAAAGCACCCCCTGGGGCGGGTAGTTGCCCAGACTCCAGCTATGAAAGTGGACTGTTACCATGCCACTCTGACCAAGGATAGCTGAGAAGAGTTTGCTGACGCTGATGGGGCCCCCTTAAGCTGTACCCAGGCATGCCTTAAGGATTTGTGAGTAATAAACCGCCTGTGTGATTCTTGCAACTAACTTGTGTGTTGGTTGTGTCTTTTCTCTGGTGGCAGTTGGTCTCAGCACTGATAAGTAGCCTCATAGCTGCCTCAAGAGTAGTCTGGAAGAGGCTGCCAGCCCTACTGATAAACAGAAGTGTCCCACTGCATGGGGAAGTCGAATCGGGGATGCTTGATTGACGTAGAGCTTAAGCTCTACTGGGGCTACAAATTAAAACAAATATTAAGGGAGCCATCTGGCACTCAGAGGAGGAGTGAATGTATCAGTGAGGACTTGCTAAACAAAGCAGTGTTGGACGGGGACCAAAGTTAATGTGGAGACTGAGGAAGTGTTCATTTTAAGCAGAAGAAATAACCAAACTACAGACTGAAGGTAGGGAACTATAGGGCAGGAACAAGAAACAGGATGAAGCTTGTTGTTCTGCAACAAAAGGTGTGAGGGAGGAGCCAGGATGAGAAGGGCGAGTGAAAATCCAGTCCAGCTTCAATCATACACAAGGGATGTGGGAGGCTGTTCGATAGAAAGGCATTTCCCAGAGTGGGGAACATGTATCCACACAGGGTGCCGGGTGGGACAGAGACAGTACCTCTATCAATTTCCCTCCACTCTTTTTTTTTTTTTTTTTTTTTTTACAGGGACAGAGAGAGAGTCAGAGAGAGGGACAGACAGGAACAGAGAGAGATGAGAAGCATCAATTATCAGTTTTTCGTTGCAAGACCTTAGTTGTTCATTGATTGCTTTCTCATATGTGCCTTGACCACGGGCCTTCAGCAGACTGAGTAACCCCTTGCTCCAGCCAGAGACCTTGGGTCCAAGCTGGTGAGCTTTTGCTCAAACCAGATGAGCCTGCGCTCAAGCTGGCAACCTCGGGGTCTCGAACCTGGGTCCTCTGCATCGCAGTCCGATGCTCTATCCACTGTGCCACCACCTGGTCAGGCTCCCTCCACTCTTTGATGAAGCCAAGGAATGCTTCAGTTGATGCAGCTCATTCTAGAACATCCAGTCTATGACAACTGTCTTAGGCAGGGTCTCCCAGGGATGGGTATAAGGATGCACAAGTTCCAGCACAGTAATCCAGGGCTGGAAAAGGCCCAGATGTCACCCTCTCTATGCCAAAAGAGACAAGAGGAGAGAGTTTACCATAACCGAGAAGGGTAGAACCATGTAGAACAAGCCACCTTAAAGCAAGCAGCTGCCTTTGGTCAGGGTACACTGCCAGGCTCTGGTGATCCTGCAGGAGGGTTAGGGAAGGAACACAGCCAGGACCCATGGCTTCTCTCCCTCTAATATTTTGCTGGGTTCCCATAGGCTGAGCCCCACTGGAAACCAGAAGGAAAGAGATTAGCCCATGGCTCTCAGCCTCCCTGGGGCAGAGAGCAAAGAGAAAGGAAGAAAATAGATCTGGAGGTGCAAATAAAATAAGGCTGAATAAATCAACCCTTTTGTAAACAGGGAGAACAGCCCTGGGCTTACAGCTAGAAAATACCAGTACTTCTGTATTGTTTTCATTGTATTTATTGTTAGCTTCTGTTTATGATAGATGATACTGGTTTTCCACTTACTTAGAGACAAAGTTTTCTTTTAGAATACATTTAAGTTAAAAAAAAAAGTGAGCCCATTTAAAGAAAATATGAAGTAAACAACAGCACAAATGGAAGGGAAATAGCAAAGATAATGGAGGTGGTATTGAGATGACTGATGTTTGTGAAAAGCCCCCTAGAAAACAGGCAATGGTTGACAGTTTCTGAGCAGGAGAGCGATAGGATCAAGGCTATGCCTCAGGAAGCTTAATGTGCTGCAGCCACACGACAGACAGTGGGGGCAGTGGTGACTGGCTGCACAGTGGGGCCATGGGGGGGTGGAGAAGAAAAGTATGAGCAACAATATTTGGTAATTCATTGTATGGAGGGCAAGCAAGATATGAAGCAAAAAATAATAGCTGCTCCCAACATGGCCTTTAAACAGCATCTATTGCCAGGAATACTAGACTGATGTGGGGAAATGTGACAACCAAGGCCCGCTAGCAAGTAGAGTTTTATATAATTCATCTTCTG
The DNA here is from genome assembly GCF_036850765.1 of Saccopteryx bilineata. Classification (NCBI taxonomy): domain Eukaryota; kingdom Metazoa; phylum Chordata; class Mammalia; order Chiroptera; family Emballonuridae; genus Saccopteryx; species Saccopteryx bilineata. The sequence continues at coordinate 80,891,581 of NC_089499.1, forward strand.
TGAGGCTGTCTGCTAAAAGGAAAACATGAACGTTTTGTCTAATGTGTGCCTCTACCTGATGTTTCTCCAAACAGCTGAGTTTGTTTTCCGGATTTGTAGCAGAAACACGGAAGGCCGACCAGTCTTGGCATCCTGCACCAGGAGGGCAATTGTCCTGCCCTGGATCAGCGTCACGGAGGAGGTGATTTTACCGTGCTCAGCTACTTTGTATGTTTATTTAAAGCTTTGGAGTAAGCTAGGAAATCTATTTCCTGAAAAGACTGTTCAGTTAGAAAAATGAAGTCAAATAGATTTACTCATCCAAGTGTCACGTAAAAATAATTTGAAACAAGAGGTTCGAAATAGTGACAGCTCATCAGGGGGAAGCAAAGCTTTGGTCTGGTGTGATTTTGAGACTAGTTGCTTCCTTTATCCTGTATTTAAAAAAATAATCAGACACACAATGAATTTCTAAATCATGCTTCACTTGTATGAAAATTACTTTCAATTAAATTCTCCATTTCTGGTTCCCAGAGAGTTTTAACCATCCTGTTTTCAAATGAGCCAGTGATTCACAGGCTTTGAGAGAAAGAATTATAAGAGATCAGACTGTCAAGTCCATCCCAAAAGATATCCAGGGGAGTGTTTCCCACAGCTCATTTCCCGTTGCATTGTTCGGATCTGGCTTTCAGTGGCTCCAGCAGTGGGACTCATCATCAGTTTAAGAGGCCCAAGGGAGCTCTTTCCCAGTCTAAGAGGCTTCATTTAGAAAGAATATTCTGATATTAAGTCTTGTAATAACAGTTGCCTCTCCCAGTGGAACTCTACTTTTCTCTGCTCTCCTGCCCTTCAGACCCTCCAAATGCTAAAAAGTGGCAGTGTTTTTCTTCAGTGGTTACTTTTTCTTTCCCCTTTATTGTTTCTTATTCTTTTTCTTTTCATCAAAAGTTCTAGGCCCTGGCTGGTTGGCTCAATAGTAGAGCGTCAGCCTGGCGTGCAAGAGTCCCGGGTTCGATTCCAGGCCAGGGCACACAGGAGAAGCGCCCATCTGCTTCTCCACTCCTCCCCCTATCCTTCCTCTCTGTCTCTCTCTTCCCCTCCCGCAGTCGAGGCTCCATTGGAGCAAAGTTGGCCCAGGCACAGAGGATGGCTCTGTAGACTCTACCTCAGGCGCTAGAATGGCTCTGGTTGCAACAGAGTGATGCCCCAGATGGGCAGAGCATCGCTCCCTGGTGGGTATGCCAGGTGGATCCTGGTCGGGTGCATGCGGGAGTCTGTCTGACTGCCTCCCCGTTTCCAACTTCAGAAAAATACAAAAAAAAAAAAAAAAAAGATCAAACAACAAAAAAAAGTTTTATGCTTTTCTTTGCTTCTCGGGTCCCTATCACCATAGTGACTGAAGACTTTGACAAGGCTGTCACTGTGAACTTGTCCTTCCACTGTGGTCTTCCACTCCAGTCCAGCACAATACTTTCCTGAATCCTGAGCATTTCAGATCTGATTCAGGCCCCTGGGTGACCAGATGTTACAGTAATATAATGTTATGGTAAATAAATATATAGAAATATAGAAAATATATACAAATGAGTTAGAATATAAACCATTAAGGCAAGTGAATAAGGCTATGCCTTCTGGGCAAGAGCTAACCTAGTGTGTAGAGATATGATAGGAAAACCTGTCCTCTGCACAAGGCCCAGTTAGTGTGTGCATGAAATTATACATAAAAAAAGCTCCCTGCAAAGAACTCCATAAAAGTGGCTTGATGTAATGATTCTGTAGATTAACATAAAGAAAGAGCTCCCTGCAGGAACTCCTCAAAAGTGGCTTGATGTGATAATCTTGTAGATTAACACCTGTTAGAAGGCCTATGCCAGAAATGATACTTAAAACAAGGGGGCCCCAGCTTCAGTCAGTCATCCAGACTCCAACATTGTATGTGGACTGTCTCCACACCACTCTGACCAAGGACAGCAGAGAGGAGCACGCCGATGGGGCCACATTAAGCTGTACCCAGGAACGTTTTAGGATTTGTAAGTAACAAACTGCCTGTGTGAGTCTTGCAACTAACTTCTGGGTCTGTCGTGTCTTTCCTCCGGTGGCGATTGGTCTTGATACTGTAAGGTATTTTTCCCCCACTGAGGAAGAAGGAAGGGTGTAGCCACAAAGTGTGGAATAATAAAAGCTTTATTTAGTACAGCACTTCCCGGATGATGTTCCCTGGTCTGGGGGACATGGGCCAGGGAAGTCGTGCAGATGAAACTGTGTGTGGGATATTTAAAGGGTCACGTCTAGGGTGGTTGAGCTAATATGATGTGGTGAAATCTCACTGGCTGACAGTCACTCTTTTCCCAAGGACTCCTGGGAAGTATCTTTTGGCACGCCTGAGTGTAGGCGGTTCTATCCAAAGTTTCCAGGTCTGGTTTCTCACATGACCGTCACCCATTGCTGACCATCTTACGTTCCAACCTTTTGTGTTAAATAGAATAGGGGCACCGCTATTCGTCTGGCTACTTCCTGCTGGTTAGGGGTGTTGTGGGGAGGGGAGATTGGAAGGTGGTGGCTTTGAGGGAAGTTGGGAGGAACATCTGTTTGACTGTGACCAGAGAAACTTCACGGATGCGGTCCTGTAAGGATTTAAAAAAACAGTGGAGTAATAGGGGGATCTGCAGGGTCCAGCCTGTTGGTGAGCCAGAGATGGGTGGGGCCCAGTGGTTCTGACTGCCAGTGGTCCTGTATGGGGGTAAGCTTGAAGCAAAACTGCATGTCAGGAGTGGCATACGAAGGGGAATGAAAGGGGTCCCATCCATTCCCAAAACCGAGACCCATGAGGGAACTAGAGGTCCAGAATGTGATGGCAAAACAGAGAAGACAGCTCCTGTGTCCACAAGAAATGAGGTGGACTTACCATTCCTGCAGCATTACCCTGGGTTTGGTGAGGATGATGGGGGGGGGGGTGTCTCCAACTCCAGGCCGTGTCAGTCGTCCATGAGGTCTAGGAGTTTGAGCGGAGGGCTCATCTGGCTGACCTGGCCTCCCATTTGGGTGGCTTGTTCTCCATGTAAAGGCGCTGAGGATGAGCCTGTTGCCCAAAAGGGGCAATCTCTCTCAGTGACCGGGCTGCTTGCAGTTAGGGCAGGGCTCAGTGGGCAACTGTGGGCAAGGGCCCTGCTGGTACCAGTGACCCTGCTTGCCACATTTACAGAAAGCTTCTGGTGAGATTCCTCCTTGCAGCTTGGACTTGGGTCGGGCACTTCCTGTGCCTTGCCCCTGTTGTTCTGCCGGCCTCAGGGCTATCACAAGAGCCTGGGTTTGGAGAGTTACCTTCTGCTGCATGCAGGCCTTGCGAATAGCCTTGGCCTTTTTCTACTAGCTGCAACCATTAAAAACTTTAAATGCCATGTTCACAGATCTCAGATAGGGGTTTGGGGGTTAGAATATAAGGAGAGGGAGCCCAGCACCCAGATCCAGCCAGAAACACAGGAACCAGAGGCTGGACAGGGCCTGGCCTTGCTGTGAGAAGATTAGGGTTGGGTGTCCTGCAAACCGGTGTAAGGGCCAATGGCAGGCTGAGAATGGCCTGATGTAGGAGGGGCTTAAGAACACAGTGGAGAAGGGAGGGGCCCCTGGCCAGCAGGGGAGGAGAGAGAGAGAGACTGGTATTTGCAGGTGAATGAGAAACAGGATCCAGTGAAGGGAGGAGAGGAGGCTCTTGGATGGAAGAGACCCAAGCAAAAGAGGTCCACAGAGGGACCAGAGAGGCGTCCTGAGAGAGGGGCACCCCTGGGGGTCAGGCAGGAGGGGGAGAGAGTTGGGGGTCGGGTGAAGGAGGAAAGATCAGGAGCAGAGGGTTTTTAGGTGAGGTTTCTCTGGCCAAAAAGGGCCTACATGTAGAACAGGCAGCACAGAGATTAGGACAGGAGCGCTAATACTAGAGGCCCTGAATATAAAGGATCTCCAACCAGTTCCCAGTTCTTTTGGTGATAGTTAAATTGGTGAGGATGTTAAAACCGAAAGTCCCTTCAGAAGGCCACCTGGTTTGATTATCCAGTGGGGTTTGTGTCCTGGCCACAGCGGAGAAGAAGAACAGTTTCTTCTTCTTTAGGGAGGGAGAGATTTTTGAATAAGGCAACTCCAGGAGTGTTTTTGGATTAGGTTTAGATTCCTGTGCCTCTATGGCCATCCTCAGTTCTTGGAGTGGTCAGAGTTGAGAATTGGCGTCCTGCAACTCAATCTCTGGCCACTGGACAGTTAAGTAAAGTGGGAGTGACTGGAATGTCTCCACAGGCACACACGCACTTGGAACAGAAAAGAGGTCCCTGATGCAGCTGTGGTTTCGGACAGGGAGTCTCGGTGGAAAGAACTGAGGGGAGGCTGGAGGCAGAGGACTTACCACACTGTGTGCCAAAGTGGGCAGAAAGTTGGAGATACTGGTTCTTTCTCGAGGGGAAGGGAAGAGGAGTGGTCCCAGCAGACTTCCAACTCCTCCCGGGTTTTGGCACCAAATGTAAGGTATTTTTCCCCACCAAGGAAGAAGGAAGGGTGTAGCCATGAAGTGTGGAATAATAAAAGCTTTATTTAGTATAGCACTTCTGGATGATGTTCCCTGGTCTGGGGGACACGGGCTAGGAAAGTCGCATGAATGAAACCATGTGTGGGATATTTAAAGGGTCCCATCTAGGGTGGTAGAGCTAATATGACATGGTGAAATCTCACTGGCTGACAGACAGTTGCTCTTTTCCCAAGGACTCCTGGGAAGTTTCTTTTGGTGGGCATGGATGTGGGCAGTTCTAGCCAATGTTCACGGGTCTGGTTTCCCACGGACCTTCCCCCATTGCCCACCACCTTACAGGTACCAATAAGCAGAATCCTCATAGCTGCCTCAAGAGTAGTCTCAAAGAGGCTGCAAGCCCTGCTATTAAGCAGGTGTGCCCCACTGCATGGGAAAGTTGAATCGGGGATTCCTGGTCAACATAGAGCTTGGGCTCTACTGGGACACCAGATATTGGCCTGGTGTCCAGGATCATGACAGAACTGCACATGTCCAAAGGTTTGTGTTGATATGTAGTTGTCCTTTCCTCTCCACAATAAGAGAATAATAAGAAGGTGGTTGTATATTTGTGCATATTTAAAAGCATTAGAAAGAACACTGGATCAGAAATCATCCAGTATCTGCCCTTAACCAACTCTGAGCCTCTGGATCTCAGTTTCCACATCTGCCAAGAAAAGATGTTAGCATGCCATCAAGGGACAATTTATGCACTAAGTTATGACAACACAATTTCCTTCTGAAGAAATGACAGCAACACCTCCCATCAAGGATGGCCAGATTTAGCAAATACAAACATAGGATGCCCAGTTATGATGTATTCACTACCTGAAACTCAAATTTAATATCTCTCATGCAATATTTGGAACACACACTGCAAATCCATTCATGTTTTACCTGAGAATGGATTTTCATCTGGCAGTCCTCCTCTCACCTCCACACATCATCATCTTGGTGTCTAGGTGTCATGGACGCTGAGCAGAAGATTCTGGTCCTCTTACCTGTCACCTCACATCCTGATGGAGCTCCCAAGGCTCAGCTGAAGCTCCAGTCTCAGATATTTGCAAATAAATATGCTTACTTGCTGCTCAAATTCCTAAACAATCTAAGTATGACCAAGTGAGTGTAAAGTACTATATTTGTGCTTTATTAACATTAAGCATGAAAGTGTGCAACAAATGTGTGGGTAGTGAGTGCAGTCCTTCCCCTCAGGACCCCAGCTCTCTGCACAGCAGAGGGGCTCCATCTCAGTTCTAACAACAATAAAACTCCTCATTTATTATTGAAAACTCTCCATGTGCCAGGCACTGTGCTGTGGACTTACATGCACTAATTCATTTAATCTTCAGAAAAATTCTGTAAAAATGGAATTATACTCCTTCCGATTTGTAGAGAAAAGCCAGGCCAGAGGGGCAACGTGACTCATCTGAGTCCACACAGCTCAGGTGAGAAAATGGAAGGGCCACCAGAGTAATTCAGATATGAAAAACTGATTTTCAAATTTATATCTGAAAGCAAAGAGCTAAATATATCAAGAAATTTCTTTTAAAGAAGCAAGCCAAGAGTCTTGCCCCATTCAAGTAAAGAGGGTTAAAGCTATTGTAATGAAGACAGTGTGGTATTTGAAAAGAGGTAGACAAACAGACAAGTGGAAGAGAAGAGAGAGTCCAATAGCACCTAGGCCCGTAACGGGGACTGGCCTAGTTCCTGAGTGCGCCAGGCAGAGAGTGGGATAAAAGGGCCTGTTCAATACAGACTTAGACAGTCGGTTATATGGAAAAGTAAGATCGATTCTCCATCTCAAAAACACCCAAAGATTGAGTCCATATGCATTAAGACCTTAAATGTGAATAAAAGTTTTAAGACGTTTAGACAAAAATAAAGGATGGTATTTGTATCACTTTAGCAAAGAGAAGATTTCTTAAACAAAATACAAAAATATATCACTAAGAAAGATTGACCTAATGTAACTACATTACAGTGAAGAACTTCTGTTCATAAAAAGAAAGCACAAAAAGCGTGAAAACAAAAATAGGGGGAGGAAGAAAATACAGTGAGGAAGATCAACTCCCAACATGCCCGGCTCTGCTGCAACCTTGAGACACGTGGCTACTGAGCAATGAAATGTGGCCAGCATGGACTGAGGCTTGCCAGAAGTATCACATACATGGCACATTTCAAAGACTTCATTAATAATTTTATATTGATATTTTAATAATTATTTGGATAAATATAAGCAAAATTAAATAAAATAAGTTGTTAAAACCAATTATACCAATTTTGGTTTTGGGTTTTATTTAACATGGATACTAGAAAATTTTGCATTATGTTTTGTCTTGTATTATATTTCAATTGGGAAGCTCTGATCTAGAATATATAAAGAGCTCCTATAAGTAAATAACAAAAAATAAAACTCAATTTAAAAAAGGTCATGAAGAGATTTTCTACAGAAAAAACAAATACTGTAGCCAACTTGAGAAGATGTTCTTATCTTATAAACAATCCAAACTAATTACAAACTAAAACTGCAATAAAATATCCTTTACACAGTCAGATTAGCAACACAGGTATGAAGCAGTAGGAGCTTTGATTTACTGCTCCTAGGAGGAAAAGTCAGCATTGGGCAATGAAACAGAATGTGCAAATACCCTGTGAGATATACTCACTCCTGGATATTCAACTGAGAGAACTCTTGCATGTGTGTGATGTGAGACATTTACAGCAGTGCTTGTGGAAGCCTTATTTGTAATCATAAAAACTAAAAATGACTCAAGTTTTCATCAACTTCAGAGTGGGTAAATCAGTTGTGGTTTAAAAAAAAATTTTTTTAAAGAATTAACAGAAGCTACATACATTAAAAAATTTTAAAGATATGTAGAGATAACTATCTCTTAAAGATGAAATGATCATGGAAGATTCAGAGGTACCCTCTCTGGGAGGGAAGGAAAGAAGGAAGAAGGGAGGAAAGGAGGAAGGGAGAGAGGGAGAGAGGGAGAAAGGAGGTGGCGTGTTACAGTAATATAAAGTTATAGTGATTAAATATAGAAGAATATAGAAGATATACAGAAATAAATTAGGATATAATATTAAAAGCCATTAAGGCAAGTGAATAAGGCTACACCCTCTGGGTGGGCTAATCTAGTGTGTAGGGATATAATAGGCAAGACTATGTCCTCTGAGCAGGGCCCAGTCAGTGTGTGTGTGAAATTATATATATATATATATATATATATATATATATATATATATATATATATATAACTCCCCACAAGGAACTCCTCAAAAGTGTCTTGATGTGATAATCCCGTAGATTAACACCTGTTAGAAGGCCTATGCCAGAAAGGGTACTTAAACCAAGGGGCCCCAGCTGTAGTCAGTCATCCAGACTCCAGTGTTGTACGTGGACTGTCTCCACACTGTGCTGACCAAGGACAGCCAAGAGGAGCACGCCAATGAGGCCTCATTAAGCTGTACCTAGGCACACCATAGGATTTGTGAGCAATAAACTGCCTGCGTGGTTCTTGCAACTAACTTGTGTGTCAGTTGTGTCTTTCCTACAATGGCAATTGGTCTCGGTACCAATAAGTAGAATCCTCACAGACACCTCAAGAGTAGTCTCGAAGAGGTGCCAGCCCTGCTGTTAAGCAGGAGTGTCCCACTGCACAGGGGAGTTGAATCAGGGACACCTGATCATGTAGAGCTGGGGCTCTACTGGGACAGGGCATGACTGGGAATGAGTCTTGAAGATTGAAGACATCAGTCATGTTCTATCTCTTAATCTGGGTGGCAACTCCACAGCTGTGACTTTTCTCCAACAAAAGTGTAAATATACATTGATTATCCTGATTTTACAACATGCTATTTCACAATTTAAAGGGGCTTAAAAGGTGAAAAAGCAAAGCATTCTTCTGCGTGCCTGTGTTTTGACCCCCCTCAGTCACTTTCTCTGTGAATAGCACAGACCAGAAAAGCTGACTCTGTGCAGCTGACTTAGGGCCCCAGGGAGCAAGTGGCCACCCAGAAGCCTGGTGCCTCTACCTTCCCAAAACCATCAGTCCAATCCTGCTTTCATTGCCCTACTTGAGTTGTCACAGTTAATGCAGGTAATTGGAGATGCTCTTGAGAGCTGTGTCCTCTTGTGAATAGTCTTAGAGATGTATAAGAAAATAAGAAAGGGCAGACTGATCGCCATGTGTTTGGAGTGGGCTGATTCACAGATGGTTCTACAGCCCTCAACCCACATGAGGCAAGGACATCAAAACAGCACATTTAGTCAACCTGAAAATTGGACCTCCATCTTGGGCCTCAACACAATTATGAGATTTAAAAAAAAAATAGGTAAAAAACCCTAGCCGATATTTTTTCTCAAATATTTAATTTCTCCCTTCCTTTTAGAAATGCCAAATTGAATCTTTCATCAAAATGTACAGAACATCAGGTATAGCTCATCTTCCTTAGATAGAACAAAAACTCCTATTAGCTGTGTGTGTGTGTGTGTCTGTGTCTGTGTTTTAAGTTCCTGTACCTGCAGCATCCCAAGGTCATCTTCACCTTGAAAATATTCCCTCCACCTGAGGGCAACTGAGTCCTTCCCTGAGCTAAAGTGCTGAATCCTTAGCAGGGAGTTTATGGCACCTGCAAACCTCATTGATTTCAGGCAGCCTCCTTGTGGCTTCCAAAACCCTGATATATCTCCTCCAGGTGAGTCCCAACTCCAGGACATGAGGAATCGATATACAAACCATTATTCTCATGAAGGAACAGAACAATTACTAAAACCTATTCCCTAGTAAATGTGCCCTGTCTTGTAAATCATTGGGTCGTTAACCTTAACAATGGCACTGTGCCATCTCTATCCAATTCAATTAAAGTAGAGAGGAAGGTAATGTTTAAGTATACATTTCAGGCAAAGGAATATGCTATTATAGTATTAGATGCTCATAAATTAAACAATACATTTATTTTCCTTCTTGGAAGAAGAACACTGCACAGTAAACACAGGGTAGAAAAGAAACAAAGTTAAGGATTCTAAGACAATCTCAGAAGGATTAGAGAGAAGAAAAGAATCCAAAAGCACGAAGCAAGTCACCTCTCCCTCTGGTATCTGTGCAGAATTTCAGGGCCTAGTGAAGGGTGGAACCAGAGGGTACCCTCAAAATGTTAGGGACTGTGGATAGAGAGATGACTCAATTGTACCAAAAGGCAAAAAGAGTCCACTACCTGCTCCGAGTCTGGCATGACTATAGCTGGGAAAATTCAACGCCAACAGTAAGTGGAAAGCCGAGCCCTGATTCTCCAGGATCTGGGAGGGAGCCTTCTCTTTCATAAACATTTTGAGAGTACATCAAGGGAAGCTTCCCTCACAGCACTCGATCTCTTCCGGTTTCCTGTTGTGAGTTTAGGTGCAAATTAAGCAGGGAAACATAATAGGGAACATGTCTCAAGAGTTATGGTGGCTGTCACGAGATTAGATAACATAACTAAGTACATGCGTGTTCTCACAAGGGGCTCAAGATGAAGCTTCTCTGCCATCTTTTCTCCCATACTTCCTCCAACCCGACCACTTTCTAGCTACAACCATCAGAGCTGAATTCACACAATGTCTGTGTTCTACTGCTGCCCAAACCAACTGCCACAAACTAAAAGGCTAAAACCAACCCAATCTTATTACCTGACAGTTCTACAGGTCAGAGGTGCACTGCAAAGCTCACCAGGCTACAATCACAGTAGAGGAGGGCTGTCTGGACTCCTTCCTGGAGACTCAGGGGATACACTGTTTCCTTGCTCATTCAGGTTGTTGGCTAAATTCAGTTCCTTATACTTTGAGGACTGAGGTCCCACTTTCCTCCCTGGCTGACAGTGGAGGGCTGTCCCCAGCTGCCAGAGAACACCTGCATTTCTTAGGTCACTGCCTCCTCCCTGCTTCTTAAATCCAGCAACAGCAGGTCAAGTCTCTCTCATGCTTCAAATCTCTCCTGGCTCTTCTTACTTTGAGGAATCTCTCTAAATTTAGCCAGGAAAGGTTTTCTGCTTTTAAGGTGTATCTGTTTAAATTGGGTCCAGACAGATAATACAGGGTAATTTCATCATCTCAAGTTCTAGAAAATCCCTTTGCCATGTAGGATTACATAGTCCTAAATTCCAGGGACTGGGGCATGGTCATCATGAGGGAGGAGAGTCACATTACTCGACCTTCCACGTGAGTATGGTGTTCAGACTACACAGACCGATGCTGAGGATGAAGGAAGAGATGGGACCCGACCATCTCCTCCTTCCCAGCACTTCCCTTCTGTACTGTGAAAGCAAAGCGTGGCTGCTCACCACACTCACATTCTTCAAAGGACAACCTGGCTACAGGTCTGCCCCTCCAGCCACCCAGGGAGACCAGTCTGTGCCTCCACAGCTTTCTCTGGGTAAAATGCTCTTCCCAGCTTCTACTCAGTGGTTTCCAAACATACGCTTACCTAAAAATCGCCTGACCAGATTTTGGAATCTGGTCCAGATGTGCTGCTGTTGGAAACTGAGTTCACCTGGCGTTCAGTGAATGGGGTGATGAGTCATTTGGGAAGTCTGTGGGCCATCCTGCACCCCACGGGCTGGGAGCGATGGAGGCACCCGTGGCCCAGAGAAACTCCAGCCCTGGCAGGTGCTCCCGGGTCCTGAGGCTCTCCAGACACCTCACGAGATTTGTGTCTTCAGAGAAGCCACACTGTCACTTCCAGCACCACAAGCCCCTGAGGACAGTCTCAAGACAGAGCTAGCACTCAAGACACTTCGATACTGTTAGAGCTTCAAAGGGCACTCACCCAGGTTGAGTCAGCAGAAGGTCGCATGATCTTGGACAGTTTTCTAGTCGAGATCCTGCTTATCTCATCTGTCAGGTGAGGTAATTATAGTTTTAGCCCAGAAGGCAGTTACTGAGAGATGCCACCTGAAAAACACAGAGCATTTTTTTTTTCTGTGACCTCATCTGGGCATGAAGTTAAAAGGTACAGGTCATCTAGAACAGTAGTCCCCAACCCCCGGGCCATGGACCGGTACTGGTCTGTGGGCCATTTGGTACCGGACCACAGAGAAAGAATAAATAACTTACATTATTCTGTTTTATTTATATTTAAGTCTGAATGATGTTTTATTTTTAAAAAATGAGCAGATTCCCTCTGTTACATCCGTCTAACTGAATGGTTTCTAGAAAGAAACCAGTTTGAGAAATTCACTCTTGATGCTTGTCTCGGTCACGTGATACATTTATCCATCCCACCCTAAAGGCCGGTCCATGAAAATATTTTATGACATTAAACCAGTCAGTGGCCCAAAAAAGGTTGGGGACCACTGATCTAGAGAAACAGCTATTTTTCAAACACCGAAATTTTGCTTTTAGGTAGTGTCTTAGTCTATTTGAGCTCCCATAACAACCTATCATAGACTGGGTGGCTTACAAAACACAGAAATTTTTTCTCATAATTGTAGATCAAGGCCCAGCCAGTTCAGTGTGTGGGCACAGCCACCTCCTGGCTCACAGACCGCTGTCTTCCTACCATCCTCACATGACGGGCAGCTGAGAGCTCCCTGGGGCCTCTTTAAAATGAGAGCTGATGCCATTCATGAGGGCTCCATTCTCTGATCCCACTTTCCAAATACAGTGACATTGGGGGTTAGGTTTCAAGATATGAAATCTGGGGGAACAAACACCAGTCAAAGTAGGCAACCTATAAAATTCTCTTTCTGTGTGTGAGTTTTTCTCCAACTTTTAAAAGTTAAAAAACAAACTTATTCTGATAAAAAAAAAGAGGCACAGAGAACCATGTTTAAGCACTGGATGCTTAAACTGGATAAAGGTGACAGCTTCGTCATCACTGATACCCTCACTACCCAGTATTGCCCCAACCTGCTCTAGGACCTGGAGTGAGTGGCTTGGCCCCTCCAATACTGGCTCACCCTTCCAGTCAAGATAAGAAGACCTCTACTCACAGGTGGTGAAATGGGAATTTCACCAAGGCATTTATTAGCCCTGGTGGTTTGCTTCATTGTCAAAACCTGGGAAACACAGCAGGAGTGGTTATAGAATTGGGGAAATTATATGTGTTCTATGTTTATGGTATTTGTTTTTGTTGTTTGTCTTTTTCTTTCTTTTTTGTTTAGACCAAAGTTCAGCAAATTTTTTCTATAAAGGACCAAAGAGAAAATATGTTTGGTTTTGCAGAACATACAATCTTTGTTTTAGACCAACCTATGGAACATTAAGATTTAGTTGCGGTTACAGAATCTCTATTCTGCCCCTTATTTTATTGTCTTTTCTCAGATAGTTGTGAATTTACTGCCTTGAAAGCAAATTTCAGTCAATGTTTATATCCATGGACTTGCCTGGAAATTTTTCATTGAAGTTCAAGTTTATGCTTGGGACATTCTGAAACCCACAAAAGACTTTAGTACTCAAGGAACAGGTATTTTGTTAAATAATGATTTTTGTCTGGAAGATTTTGAAACTACAAAGCTGTGTGACTTTAGACAAGTTACTTACCTTCTCTACTCATCACTTACCTCCTCAGTTAAATTGAAGGCTCTAGTGCTACCTATTTCATGAGGATTAAAAGAACTGAGCATATGAAATAAAATAAAAAATATAAAGCTCTTAGCTCAGGTAATGGTGCATGGAAGACCCTAAGACTCGTCACCCTTGCCTGTCACCATTAGAAACCCTCCCATCAAGAGCATTTCTCATCTATAATAAATAAGTCAGCATCTATAGAAAGAAGCCAGTTTGAGGAAACTAAAAAATAGTCTCAAGATTAAAAGCAATTCAGAAAACCCATTTCACAGCTTACAAACTGGAGGCCAACAGACCCCTCAGTTAGCTTATGCTTCATTAATGTGGCTTTTTTTATTTATTTGAATGTATTTGAGCCACAACCTTTCAGGTAACTACAACTCACTGCTGTCTTAATAGAAAGTAGCTACACACTGTTATGTTATCATTCTGGCCCTGGAAGTATCTGAATGTGTGACCTCTTGTCTAAATTTGTGATGCTAGGTTTTACTTTTAAAACCCTGGCTTCTCATGTCATGACCTCATTGCCATCAATATATCTGGAGGAAGATTCCTTATCTTTTCAAAAACATATGGCCAGTTCCCAGAACTAATGTCACCCAAGGCTGCCAACAAATGATTTAATGGGACAGATTAACTACAAAATGAGATGTTTCCTTCCTTCCGTGCTTGTAGCTGCCAGGCCTCACATATAAAAAGCTGTTTGAGACTCATTTCATACTAGGGGTTGGGGACTAGCGAAACAGAGAGGAATCTGTTACATTAAAAGTATCCAATCATTTTAAGAATTACTGCTGACATTCATTACTGAGCACCAGGGGTCTTTGAGGACATGCTCACAGGAGATTATCAGAGGAAACTCTTCTTTGTGAGGTAACCTGACTTTGGGAGTGGCTCAGGTGGGGCCTGAGGTTTTCTCTTCCATGATCAGGGTCAAAGAGGCAGACGGCAGAGGTCAGGCTAGCTGGGATCCTGGATGAATGTCCCCATTATGTGATGTTCTGTGTGTTACTCCTAAAATTAAGCAGATGGTGCAGCCACTCTGGACCCATCACCCCAGTGAGCAGGATAAGGCCCTCGCTGATCCACGTTCAGGATATTCTTGTCACCTTACTTGGCTCCAGACCTTTCAGCTGGCAAGTACATGATGGACATTGGTGTCCTGAATTCACTCCACACAAACAGCAGAGTCAAGAGAATGGTAACATTGGTAATAATATTCTTGATATGAGCAAGGGGCAATGTTGGGCAGATAAAATATATTATGCTCACTTTGTTAAAGATGACACTGCCCACGTGGAGGCTCGTCGCCCAGGTGATGATAGTAGTTGCCCTTCTTGCTTGGGATGGGCATGATTATATTAATGTATGTTGGGGGAGGGCTTTCATGCCAAAAGGTTTTAAAAGGAGAAGAGATCACGTTGTTCCGGGGGAGAAGAGTGATTACATTCTGGGAGGAGCCCATGTTGTAGGAGAGAAGAGAAGGGCCATGTGGAGGAGGCCAGGAGAAGCAGCCAAGATGGCAGAGTGCTAAAGGAGAAGCCAGTTTGTGCAGAGTTTGTGCAGAGAGAAGGAGATGGGGAACAGAGGTGAATAAGGCTGGTGAGGTACACACCTTTGATTCTAGGAAACTTGCATAAGTCAGTGGCTTTGTGAGCGCTGAATGAGTGGCTTTTGAAGCCCAGTGTGTGTTTTTACTTGCCTGCCCAATCCAAGCTAGGATTAAAGATAATGGCCCACCAGTTCATGGCTCTGTTGTTTCATTACTGTCTTTCCAAATCCAATGCAAACCTGCATGGGCCAGGCAGTTGTGATGGTGGCCGTGGCTACTGGCTTTACAGGCAATAAGCACTATTCTTAGAATGTCAATCAGATCATATCACTTTTCTGCCTTGAAACTCCCAATGTTCTCCAATTTCTCTGAAATAAAATCAAACTCTCTGTGAAGACTGAGAGACACTGCAGCATCAGGCTGGCCCTTCCCTGCCCACCTCTCCCTTTTTTCCCTCTTATAACAGCCTTATTGAGATATAATTCACCCTCCATCCACTTAAAGTACACAACTCAACGGTGTTTGATATGTTCACAAAGTTATGCGATTATTATCACACTCAATTTTGAACATTTCTATCATGCTAAAAATAACTGTGTACCTCTTCAATCACTTCTCATTTCTCCCAACTTCCCAGCCCGACAGCCATCGATTTCTCTCTGTCTCTACAGATCTGTCTATTGTGGACATTTCATATAAATGAACAATATGCAGTCTTGTGTGACTGCGTCCTTTCATTTAGCATAATGTTTTCAAAGTTCTTTAACATTGAAGTCTGTATCAATACATTATTCCTTTATATGGCTGAATAGTATGTATTTCACTGTGGAAATATACCACATTTTGTTTATCCATCCATCAGTTGATGATATTTGGGTGGTTTCTAAGTCTTGATATTAGGGGTACTGCAGCTGTGAACATCTGTACCTAAATTTTTATGTGGATATTCTCTTGGATAGGTACCTAGGAGTGATATTGCTGGGTCATACAGTAATTCAGTGTTTAAACTTTTCATCTATTTGGGGAAATTTTCAGCCATTATTTCTTCATATATTCTTCTTGCCCTTTTTTCTCTCTCTTTAGTTCTATGACTTCCAGTAAGCATATGTACAAACAACTTGGGTCTCACCAAAAGTAAAAGTTTTTGTCCTCAAGGATATTGTCAAGAGAGTAATAAGAACTGTCTCTCAAGGTGGCTGCAGCATTCAGCATTCCCACCAGAGATATATGTGGGTTCCGGTTCTTTCACATTCTCACCTACACTAGTTACTGTCCTTCTTCTTGGTTACAGCCATTCCGAAGCTGTCTCCTTAGGGCTGCCTCCCTCTTGGGAAAATCTCTGAGTGCATTCCCCAGAGTTGGTGTCAGGGACAGTGATCCGTTTCTTTCAGAGTGACAACACCCCGGCTTTAGGAGCAAGGTGCTGGGTGGGGATGGCGTCCTTGGATCTTCCCAGCTTCCCTCTCCCAGTGTGGAACCTCCGTCTCATGAGCAAGCTGGTGAAGGTAATGCCCCTGTACTCTCAGCCCGCCATGCCCAGGGGTGGGCCTCTACCTGTGAGTGTGGACAGGGTGGAGGAAGGGAGCCCAACATCTTGGAAACACTCATGTGAATTTTAGCCTCTGCAACATGAAGCTGTTGGGGAAGAGAAAGAGAAGCATGAGTCATCACTTAAGTGCCATAGACACTTGTTACTCTTATCAAGATTTAATAGTATCATAAACATTTTATATGTGTAAATTCATTTTATTTTTACAACAATCCTGTGAGATAGGTACTATTATTTCTTCATTTTACAGAGCAGAGAAGTGAAGCAGAGGGAGGTAAATAAACTTGTATAAGGCACACTGCTAGTAAGAGGAAAGGCTAAACTTTGAGCCCAGGTAGTTTGATTTTACTCTTACCATTAATCACTTCACTAACTTGCTCAGTATCTTATAGGTGTTCATACTTGTTGACCTATTCATTTATATATTGCTTTTATTGGGTAAATTGCCCCCCTTAAATCTGAACCATGATAGAATGCCTCTTGGACTTGAGAGAGAAGTGTTTATAGCTCTGCACACCTGTAGGCAGGGGGGCAAATAACCCAATAGGCATTACAAAAAGCAAGTCATCTAACTTGCTATCTGCCCAGGATGCTATATTAACTGCTCTTGGGAAGCATTTTCAATATTTTATCTGTGCTTTGCACATTCCCCTTTAGTGAACCATACATTTAGATATAGGATTTAAATAATTTCTCTAACTTATTGGCACAATTTGTTGTTGATAAAAGCAGGTTCTGGGTTCAAGACAAGAAGAAACTGAGAATGACCACAGGCAAAGGAAGTAGACTTGCTCTAACAAAGGCAACAAATACAGTCATTGTTTTGTTGAGTGAATGTCCTAATCAATCTTGATTCTAAAATGGGAGGGAAATCCCAACTATGTACCCTGGTACATATGTTCAGGGAAAATGAGTATGCCCGATGTGCTGTACTCATTGATAAAATGACTAGATAGAACAATAACTCTCAAAGACATCTTTGACCTACTGGTTATCCTTGGAACCTATGGCTATATTAGGCTACCTGGCAAAGGAAATTAGGTTGCAGACGTAATTAAAGTTGTAAATTGGTTGACCTTATTATCCTGCATTATACAGATGGGCTCAGAGTAATAGCAGAGTCCTTAATCATGGAAGAGGGAGGCAGGAAAGTCTGTCAGTCAGAGTAAAAGCAGAGAGATACAACCTTACTGACTTTGAAGATGGAAAGAGAAACCACAGCCAAGGAATGAAGGTGGCATCTAGAAGTTGGAAATAATGGGGCAACAGATTCTTCCCTGGAGGTTCCAGAAAGAAATGTAGCCCTACCAATATCTGAATTTTAGCACAGTCCAGTGAAACCTGTGTTGCACTCCCAGACTGCAAGAAAATACGTTTATTTTCTTTTAAAACCACTAAGTTTGTGGTAATAAAAAACTAACATGGTGTGAGGTGAGGCAAGGAGCTAGAATGTCCTGCCTGGAGAAGTTTATAATCTGCAAGGCTCACTCTCTCCTGATTGACTATGACCAGAGAGACAGGTGTTTGGTGATCTCAAGTGTCCTTCCTGCTACTCGAGGACCTTGCTCACAGCTGAAGTGCAACATACAACAGGACAAAATACATTTCCTGACACAGGGTGAGTTCTCTAAATTGTAAGGATAATTTAGCACAAAAACAAAGCCCCTGTTTCTGATTCACATAGCTTGAGTTCTGGAAACCCGAAATGCCCAGAAAATAGTTTCTCTTCTTTCCCTTTGCCTAGTGAACAGCTTTCCGAAAATCCTAAGGGTTTTAGCTAATGGCAGCATCCCTTTTCTCTCGTGTGTCCTCACTCTGAGGCCAGTGGGCTGGTTGTGGGGAGCAAAGACTTGAGGACAGGAGAGGCTAGAGCTCACAGGAAACAATCGCCCGTTGGCTGGCCGCTCAGAGAAAATATCCAGATTATTTTTGGATCTGGTGTTGTTTACAGACAAAGACAGACTCAATGGAGGGGAGAGTCTGCTGCTCCCTGCCATTGGCTGTGTGTTTTTCTCTCTCTCCTGTCAAGGTCAGCACTAAGAATAAACAATTGCTGATGAGCTGGTACCTGAGAACGCAAAGGGCAGGCAGCAATGAGCGGACTCTCAGATGAGGCTGAATCAAGTCTGAGAAAACGTGCTCTTTTCTAACTGCCCAGAGGAGTCTTAAAGGCACATGCAAGGACAGGGTGTGGAGCCAGGCACATCTGCGTCTGAAATGTGTGACCCTGCATAGGTCATTCAACCCCCAGGAGCCTGTCTCATCAGTTCAACTGACCTGGTTATATCTGGCCGACAGAGTAATGATGGGTGCTCTGGGAAGGCTCTCTTGAAGCAAACGAAGGCACTCCAGCTAGCTCAGGTCAAAGGAGGATGATGGGACTGATGTGAAGATACACACAGAGCCTCACAAACCTCCCAAGCATAACCTCTGGATTTCAGATTCTGGTTTATTCCAAGAACCCACCTATTTGGAGTCCATCAAACTCTTATTTATTTATTTATTTATTTATTTATTTTACCTAATCTCTTAATGATTTCTTCTTTTTTTTTTCTTTGTTTCTTCATTTCTTCCTTCCTTCCTTTATTTCCTTTTTAACTGAGATATAATTGATAGACAGTAGAGTGAGTACCTAAATCATAAGTGTCCAGCCCAGTGAATTTTTACACATACCCCAGTAACTACCCCCCAACATCAAGATATAGAGGAGAGGTCAGAAAACTCAGGCCTGAGGGCCAGGTCCTCTCTGGCACGATTCTTGTAAGAAGCTTTATCAAAATATCGCCACACCATCATTTGTATCTTGTCAATGGCTATTTGAGAAGTTGCCACAGAGTCTCTATGGCTTCAAAGCCTAAAATCTTTACTAGCTGGTCCTTAAGAAAAAATAGAGCAACCCCAGACACAGAAGTACATCCAGCACCTCCTCTGCTCCTGCCTGTTAATTAATATCCCTCCAAGATCACTGCTCTGTTGACCTGTATTACAGCAGGTAGTTCTGCTTATTCTAAACTTTGAGTGAAATGTATAGTTTGTACTCACTCACACTAGATGTGACAACCATCCATGCTGTGTGGCACTGTCACTCTTGAGCATCACCATTAATGGGACTCAGTTACATTCTAGGCATCCTCCATGCTGTCCCCCACAGTAGGCTGCATCCTTTCACTGACAGGTGGTTTTCCCTGATGCTGGCTCCCAGTGAGGCCCCCAGAGTACTCTGGATCCTCTTTCTACAGTGGTGCATCCTCTCTCTCATAAATCTATTTCTAAATCATAAATACCATTAAAAATCTGATCACCGTTAGTAAAATGCTCGGCTAAATAGTAAAACATCTTGATGGGTTTTTTTTCTACCTGTGTCATTCAAAGGAATGTCAGAAACCCACCTTGGATTTAGAAAAAGAAGTGTGTGTGTGGGGGTGTTGGAGCATACCTGCTCCACAAGGGATGATTTCAGTGGTGAGATCCACAAGGTAAAAAATGCTCAAGGAGCAGGGGGCAAGTGATGCATGCTTCAAGTCTTTATTCTTGCTTCATTCTGTAGCTTCTAGGCTAGCAGTGCAGGTGTGGGTATATAGAGGCCTTACAGACAATAGCGCAGGGTACCAACGTTACATCAACCATTACATCAGTGTGGTGATGTCAACTTGCTGTGTTAGCTAGCCTGTACCCTACAAGGCAGTCTTCCAGGCATCTGACCTAGAAATGCCTGGGAACTAAGGCTAAGCTAGACCAAAGATGTGTGGGAGCTTGCCCCCGGCGGGCTGCCCAGAACAGGGGAGCCAGTGCTACTTGCAGTTTCTCATGAGAACCAGAGCTCACATCCTGGTTTTCACTACAAGGGTCCTCACAGTGGGAAAGAGAAAATGACCCTTTTGTCTAGTTTCACCCAAAGGAGTTGATGCAGGATATGGACCGCTCTGGTGAGGACAGAAAGGGTGGGACTGGGTGCTTTGTGTCCTGCGGGCCTGATCTGGGGTATGTGCCCCTAGCAGACATGAGGACAGGGCACTGACCTTACCCTCCAGTTGCTGCAGAGCCTTGAGACCATAAGCCTAGGTCTGACCCTGCTCAGGGCCCCCATCCAGGAACTACACAGGTGTCATGACAGCAAGATGTCATAGTGTCTGTGGCTGGAAGTGGGAACCAAGCTTCAGCCAAGACTGCATGGCAGCAGGAAGCCTAAGCAGCAGTACACAGGTCAGTTTCTAGAGTTTTCCCTGGGTGTGGGAAGTAAACACAGCCTTTTAGGACAGGGAACCTCAGCATTCTTGGATTACTCAGGGGGTGAGGGAATCTTCAGAGGGTGATAGTAAAACTTCAGTTAAGAAGGTGAATAATAGAGCAATTAATCAGTGAATAAAAGATAAGCTCATACTTGCAACTCAGATTAGTGAAGCTGCTCATACCATTTATGCACATAACCCAAATTTTACGCAGAATCTAAATGGGTTCATGGATTCCAGGCTGAGTCTCAGTTCCAGTTCTATTGTTTCTGTTTCAGTTCCTACTGGAAACAGGCAGAGCCTCTCTGTGCTCAGATTAAATTCCCAAGAGAATGTTATGGGCCGAGTTAATGTTTTTAATGAGGCCATACAATCACAGTCTCTAGCCATTTCACGGAGAAGTTGTCCTTTGGTCAGGCTCTCAGACCTGGTTTGATCAACCGTGGCTGGGAGAGAAAGGGTGACCTCAGACATGGCCCCTGGACAGAGGGACAGGGAGTGTGAGCAGGGCAGGGTCTGTGATCCTCATGTTCAGTCCAGGAGGCTTGAAGATGACTGATGGACATGCTTGGTGAATGAGAACTGTGTTAATGATGACGATGAATTATCATTATTCAGGACATGGGTCAACTCCTACAAAGGCACTTCTGGAGAACTCTTTGCAGCTCTTTCTCTCTGTGATGCTGATAACATCAGCAAGTGTTGAGAGCAGATATTAAATGTATGCAGGTTGAGAGGCTTGTATAAAAATGGGTGTTTGATGAGGATAGCCTTTTAGAGAAATTAGAGAAAAGAAATGAGAAGTCCCTTAAGTCATTAAAATATAGTTAAGTTTGTGGGGTTTTTGAAAAATGAGTTGTTTTAATAAATGCCTAAGTGAAGACTAAATAAAGATACTGCACAGCACTCTAAATAGAAATATTATCTAAATAATTGTAAAAGCTGTTCCTTTCATCTCACACATTTATGTGATTAAACCAATGTCGCAGTTTGCTCTTGCATGGCGACAGCATGGCGGAGTGCAGAATTGCCCTGCTGCTGGTTAGGTAGGATGGCATGGGAGCCTATTTCTTATCTTCAATGTTCTTTTGGATTTTTTACTGAAAATTCCCACTCTTCTTCTTTCAAAACCTGATGTCTAAGTAGTTATAATTAGACCTCTTAAGTCAGAACTTAATTGCGATTTGACTCTGTTCTCTTTTCACCTCAAATTATATATGCGTCAGTAACAATTAAAGAGAGTTTACACAAGAAGACAGAACCTGAGTCTGGAGAAGGGGATGAGGTCTGCTTCATTCAGGACTAAACTAAGAGGGACACATACCAGTTCCACAATGAGAGAGAAGTCCAGACATCTTAAGATTTTATTTTTATATTCTTGCTTTGGGGAGTTCCTTTCAGAAAAATACAATTTTCTTCCAAAGGTGGCAAGATATTGTAGGATACGTTCAATGATTATCTATATACTTCAGCCTACCACATTTGCCATTTATCCCACCTTCGTCCTGGCTTCCTCACCTGTGATTTGAAGGCTTACACAGATCCGTCCATCCTCTGCTGGTTCATTAATCCTACTAGCATCCCCTGAATGCCTAGAGCATTCAGTCACCGATGAATAAAAGATAGTATTTGGCTTCAAAGAGTTCACTAGCCTGGAAGAGGACACTGTGCAGGTTAGGAGTCCAGATTCTGGAATGAGATGCCCTAAGTCCCAGATTCCCCTTCTTGGGATCTGTGAGCACCTAGGTAAGTTCCTTTACCTCTCCAAATTGTTTCTTTCTTCTTAAAATGATGATATTAATATAATATAATTATATTATATTATTTTAATTTATATAATTATTATATTTTATATATTATATATAAATAATTAATAAGATAGCTATAAAGTTTAAACAAGATAATAACCTATAAAACATAACTGTCCAGCAGAACAATCCACATTAGCTGCTAAATTATTATTGACATATGTTTAAATTGCTCTAATGTAGCTATGTAAGTAATGCTTAGGGAACACTGAGAAGGGAGGCTTTAATTTTGGGCGGGATGGACAAAGGGACAGCAGGCGGAATTTCAGAGGAGGTGATACTGAGCTGGATTTTATAGGATGAGTAGGAGTTTACAACAGAGAGAGAGAGATAGAACAGTGAAGGTAGAGGGGACTGTTCACACAGAATGAGTGGGAATAATTTTACATGCAGGAGTGGCAGACATACATCTAGAAAGAAATTCGGGACTACTTTTTACATAGTGTATTAGTTGGCTTTTAGTTGCTAATAACAGAAAACCCAGCTTAAACTGGCCCAAACAATAAAAATGGTTGAGTGTTTTTGCCATAGGTAAGTTTATGGCTTTTAAAAACATGAATACCTGGATGGTCAGATATAACATTGGCTTGATCCCATTACTCAATCATATCACCAAGGAGCTGATTTCTTTACATTTCTATCCTTCGTTCCTTTGTAGGATCTTCTTCATACTAATGCTGATTCCTCTCACAGTCACAGAATGTCTGCCAACTGCCAAGGTTACATGCTTCCCAAGAAACATCCAGGCAAGAGAGAAAGCCTGTTCCTGAGACCATCTAATAAGACTTTATGATGACCACCCCAAACCAACTCCTGTGGCCAATTGAATTAGGTCTGAGACATTTTCAACCAACCGCTGTGACCACAGAGATTGGGGTTATCTTTTGGCTTAGACCAGTCACAGCCACCTTTAAAACTGCATGGCCAGTCTTTGTAAATCATGTAGCTGCCGCAGAATGAGAGGGAGTGGGAGGGATGTAGAAAGGCTGAGCATGTGGTTTATCCCAGAACACTGACTGGCCATACTTCCGAGTTTGGAGTTGACATTATGGACAATTGCAAGTCACTTATAGACAAAGAGCCACATTTAGAAATAACTTTGGAGGTAGTTTGAAGACAAATAGTTGCACAAAGTCCAGTTCACACCTAGTTCATCTTTTAGGTTCCCTGTAGAGCAAATAGCCTAACTCTGCAAAGCAAACAGGTGTTCTGGGCATACACCATGCCTCTCAGAAACCTTACTTCTCAGTTTGAATTCCAACTCAGAGTGTTGAACTGCTCACAGCGCCTAAGCTGCAGACAGTAAGAACCTCTGGTGATCAGAAAGACATACTTTGAATACCCGCCACGCTAACACCAGTGACGATTTGAGGATTGTCCAAATCCTCTGGGGTCATGGGCAGAAGGCATAGTGGTAAATATAGAGGCCAGTGGCATTTATTCACTCCCTTGATAACAAGAAAACAAACAGGTCCTCATTGCTCCCCCAATCCTGAGTGACCCCAGAAGTCCTCTATTTGATACCCACCATTATATCATTTAAATAGTATTTTAACCATGCCCAGAGAATAAGCTTTTTCACTTAAGAAAATCAAAACAACTTTCATGACTTGGGTTTTTCTATCCATTCAACTCAGGGCTGGAACAATGTACTCAGGGTAAATACATTTCCAGAGAACTTGGACAAATGCACATTTTTAAAATAAAAAAAATTCTCTACTGTGCTGTGATCACAGCAGTGCTTTCTTGGTTGTATGCCGAATAACAGCTTCACCACCCCCACCCCACCCCACCGCCACCTGACAGCCTTGGGGATGAGCTAGCTCCCTGCAGCATGGCATGCAGAGACACTCCTCCCAGAGAAGAATGTTCACAGGGGTGAGGCTCACACATAATTTTTTTCCCCCTCCAAATACTAGTGCTAGGAAGAAGATGGCTTAAATTTCTATGATTTGTGATCAGGAAATGAATATGTATTTTTATTGCCGTATTCATTATACAGAGTACAACAAGTTTGCTTAAAGCTATCCGTATATCATTTGGTATAAATGCTATATTGTATTTGGCAATGCACAACTTCTTGAAGAAATATTTTACAAAGAGATTAATAATGGGGAGTTTTAATGTATGCTTCTAGCTCTCATGGATGGCACTGGTCTATTTTCAGGTCCCTGGAGCCAGTTTGACACTGGGATGACATGTTGATAGCAATGTTTCATAAAGGAAGACTTTTGTGCTCTATTATATACATACTCTGGTTGAAGTATGAAGCCTAAAATCAAATGAGAGAACTCATGGAAAGCAGCAATAAGCTAAAGGCAACACTTTTGAACCAAGATAATGTATAGAAAATGTGTACACCACAATGGCATTATCTTTAGAGTGAAATGATTAAGTGAATTAGATGTTCCCCAAGAAGGTGCAAATTAGGAAGCATAGGAAATAAATGTTTTCCACCAAAAATTTCTAAGGAGCAACATGCAGGACTTCCCAATCATAGCACTTGTCCTGCTTCAACTTTCTTCTCTTGCTGAAACTACCTTGTCCGTAGTCTCAATTCAGAAAGCAGGACCAGCCCCTGAGCACCAGTGGTTAGAGCAGAGGTGGCCACTGACCCAAGGCTGACCCATTTACAGGCTGACCAGAGACCATCTAAGTGGCTTGGTACAAAGGGATCTGCCCATTAGCCAAGAGGTTGTCTCTGTCCTCAGCAGAGGCTGAGAAATTCCTGGAAGTTTGGAGGGTAGGTGGAGAGTGGTGGGAGGGAGCAGCTGGTCCCCTCAGCAGCAGAATGAGAATGACAGCTTGATTGGTAGATTTAAGAATGGTATCAAGGAGTCCTGTGTAAGAAAGTAAATGATGGCAGTTAGAGTTGGATGAATGGTCAGGATGGCTACTTGGGCCGAGGCATTTGAGCTAGGCTTGAAGATGACTGAAGTTCACCCGGCAGAAAAGGAGCAGGGACTGGACTTCTGGGAACAACATTCCACGCAGCATGTTAGACCTGGGAAAAGTCATGGAGATATCACAGGCTTTGCATCAAGATGAGAGGCCTGGATAGCTTCAGGGAAGGGTGAAGGAAGTAAGGTTGGTCCTGGGGTGACACAGGTAAGCCACTGGGGAGTACACAGCAGGGAAGTAACTTAATCTGATCTGGGTTTCAGAATATCGTTTTGGCCGCTAGAAGGAGAGACTGAGAGTGGCGGTAGGAACCCTGACTGGGACAGTGGTCCTGTGGGCTGGGATGAGTGCCCTGGGTGTGGGAAAGTGGAGGGAGCAGGGCTGAGAGCAGGACAGCAGAATCCTGCACAGTGATGAGCAAGAGCTGAAACGTGTAAGAGCTGCATCTAGAGCTGATGGCACATCTCTCCCAACGCCATGCTCAGTGATTTTATGCTGGAAGCTTGAATTCAAACATAATGGAAGCATTTAAACCACAGAAATTGGCAAGCAATTTGGTCTTTTTCTTTCTTTCTTTCTTCCTTGTTCTATTCTTCTGGAGATCCAACACAGCACTGGGAGAAAACCAGGCAGCAATTCTGGAGAAAGGGCAACAATGTATCTGTGCTTTGCTCTCTCTCCACTGCTGTTGGGTAGGTCCCTAAGTAAGTTGTACTTGTGGAGAATTCTGAGTAAACTGACTGCACAAAAGATGCTTAGAGCCCATCAACATGAGGAGAAAATAAAGGTCTATCTAAGACAGAGTACATGGTCTAAATTTAATTCATTGAGCCTGTCTGCTCAATACTTTTTTTATTTAAATAAAATTTTTAACTAATAATTTTTCTTATTCTGATAGATATGGAAGGGAGAATGGAGGAGAGACAGGCATAGAGAGTCATGAGGAGAAACAAGAAAACAATGAAAGAAAGAATGAGAACAGAGGAAGAAGAAGAAAGAGAAGAAGGGAGGGAGGGAGGGAGGGAGGGAGGGAGGGAGGGAGGGAGGAAGGAGCCAGGTTGTCAGTTGTCCCTCTGTCACTCTGAATTATACACTGTATCCTTGACATTCTCTGATCACTAAAAATAATACACCAGCCATGTACCCTGAGACCATTCTAAATGACAAGTGCAACATATTGCTTAAACTCAAATAACAGATGCTATTATTACCTACCCTCCATTTGGTAGTTGAGACAACTAAACCTGACCTGTGGTGGTGCAGTGGGTAAACCATTGACCTGGAATGCTAAGGTCACCAGCTTGAAACCCCAGGCTTGCCTGGTCAAGGCACATACAAGAAGCAACTACTACTAGTTGATGCTTCCCGCTCCTCCCCATTTCTCCTTCTCTCTCTCCTTTCTCTAAAATCAAGACATAAAATCTTAAAAAAAAAAAGGAGGCCCTGGCCAGTTGGCTCAGTGGTAGAGTGTCAGCCTCACATGTGGACGTCCTTGGTTTGATTCCCAGTCAGGGCTCACACAAGAAGCAGCCATCTGTTTCTGTCCCCTCCCTCTCTCCCTTCTCTCTATTGCCCTCTCCCATAGTCATGTCTCAATTGGTTCCAGCACATTGGCCCCAGGCACTGAGGATGGCTCCATGGAGCCTCCACCTCCGGTGCTAAAAATAACACAGTTGCAAGCATGGGTCCAGATGGGCAGAGCATTGGCCCCAGATAGGGATTGCTAGGCGGATCCTGGTTGGGGTGCATGTGGGAATCTGTCTCTCTATCGACCCTCCTCTCACTTAGAAAAGAAGAAAAATAAATAAATAAAATAAAGAAAACTGAGACCCACGGAAGTTGAATAGTTTGCTCCTGATACTCTCTTAATAAGTCACAAGCCAGGTTTGACAGAGGGACTTGAACTTAGTCTAAAACCACACAACCCATTCTCGTAACAATAAGACTTTTACTCCAAGCAAAATGGGCTTCTCAGTAAATGCATTTGAACACTCACTCTGCACATAGAGGCATGTGAAGAAAAAAGCACTGTAGGAATTGTCCCACAGTGCATGTCAGGCAGAATGAATAATAATGAGGGAGCCTGGAGACAATGCCCCAGGCCCAGCTGAGGACTGTGTCTTTTCATCTGTGTTTGGCTGGTGCCTAGCACAGAGCCTGGCTCAGTACACGGCTCTTCAGTGAACAGCGTGAACTTGTATTAAAAGGATGGATTAGATCAGTGGTAGTCAACTTGGTCCCTACTGCCCACTAGTGGGAGTTCCAGCTTTTATGGTGGGCGGTAGCAGAGCAACCAAAGTATAATTAAAAAGATAGATTTAACTATAGTAAGTTGTTTTATAAAGATTTATTCTGCCAAACTTAGTGAAAATCCAACATAAAGTACTTGGTAAGTAATTATTATTATATGCTTTAACTTGCTGTAACTCTGCTTTATAAATTTTATAAAGTAAAGTTACTTCCCTACTTTATAAATCACCATTACTGTGGAACCGGTGGGCGGTTAGAAAATTTTACTACTAACAGAGATACAAAAGTGGGCAGTACGTATAAAAAGGTTGACTACCCCTGGATTAGATGCTTCTTGACAGAGATTTGTCTGAAAGTCTCTACAAGAGGGGAGAACAACTGAACCAAGGTGTTTTTTTATGTACCGAACGGATAATATCAGATAGGTCCTTCTAGAATAGACCATCACTTTCTGTATCCCCAGGACACATTCCCAAGCCCCCACTGAACTATTTGTCACCAATGCCCTTGCCTTCAGCTCTGAAGTCCAGATTGCAGTAGTGGCTCCACTGCCAGTGCATTATCGACCTTCTGAGAATGAAGGAAACCCTGCTGGGTTTACGTTGGATGGAGGGAGCTCGTCCAGGGAAATAACAAAGAAGGGAGGGTAGAGGGATAGTTTTGAGCTCTGATTCTTTGGTCAAATGGAGATAATAACTAAAAGAATGATAAAAGCATCTTTGGGGTGATTTTAAAACAATACTCCTTTCCTTCAGGTCCTAAAGCTCAGAGCTTTCATTTCCTCTCGTTTCTGTGCTTTCTCTGTGCAACCGGCCACTGAGTGGGATGTGTCTGTGGATGTTTCTATCAACCTCTCTCCTTCTGCTTCCACTGCCCTGCACAGAAATAATGGCTGGACATCCAGGGCATGGCTGAATATTTGCTCAAAAGCTTCCTTAGAAATCACTGGTGTGGATTGCTTGTTAGTAAGACAGGAAAGTGAGGTCCAGGCAGTGGAGGGCTTCCCTGAGATGGCAGGTTAGGGCACAGTTGGGGCCACCACTAAGCACTTCCTCTCCTGGGTTTTATTATTTTCAAATGATTCAGTCAGTTCAGTACTGAACTGAGTGATTATCTTAAGTGAATGAAGATTTAGTTGAAGTGTATCAGAATTGGAGGAGGTAGGAGGGTCCAACTCTGAGAACAGGAATGAGCCAAAGGTGACCTGCTATCCAGGGCCACAGTCACACTGCCAGTCTGGTCAGGACACATGGCCCCGCACAGCTGTTCTGGCCACACTGCAACAGTGATGCTAACCCCCAATGGTCCAAATGCTTGTCTCCAGGGGCAGTACCTGACTCTCCCTGCAGTGGGAAGTAGACACTTGGAAGAACACAACACCAGACATCCAATAGAGAGCTGACTTTTCCTCCTTAGGGACTGGGGAAGGATAGGAGGCTGTGGGAAGGGGGTGGATGCATGGATGCTGGCAGCCACAATACCAGGAAACCTTTTAAACATTAAACATTGCCTGCCTGGGGTACTTTTTCCCAAATGAACCTTCTGACTCTGCTTTTCAAATGCATTTTGAGTCCATCTATTATACTACTTGATGCAACTTATAATATATGGCTCTAAACTCTCAAGTGCTATCAAGGTAAAGATTCATGAACCACTATCCAAAGCCTGCTACGTACACTCCTCCACTTTATACTTACCCGCAGCAAGACCTCACCACAGCTGTTCTGACCTCGTGTTCTCTGCTCCAGTGAGGCTGTTCTGCTGGGTGTCTGTTCTCACCTTCCCCACTCTCCTCTGCTGTTCTCCTTACTGGACACACCCTCCCTCAGCTCTCGGCATCAACTGCATCCTATCTCTGATTCCAGCGACACTTCAAATTCTACTTTTTTTAAAAGACCTTCCTAAACAGCCTAACCAATACAGATGTCTCCTCTGAACTTTGATCTTTACTCCTCATTTGACAATATACTATCTCAAGCTTGCTATGGCCAAGAGAAGGCACATCCCCCATATCTGTTGAACAAATGATTTGAACCTTACTCATTCTTCAAGGCGTAGCTCAACTCTCCTTACATCTAAAAAACTCTCCCAGATCCCCAAGCACAATTAGTCCCTTGCTCTTCGAGCTTCCATAGCATTTGTCTGTAGCTACACTATAATACTTACCGTGCCTGCTAATCATTTGCTCTCCAGCCCATCCTCCATGTAACCATAAGCTCTCCATACATGGGAACTACACCTTATTATTTTTTACATATAGTATCAGGCACATGCTATGCCTGTGCTGTCCAGTATGGTAGGTAAATGTGGATATTTAACTTAAATTGTAATTAGTTAAAATGAAATGAAATAAGAGTCAGTTTCTCACTTGCAATAGCCACACTTTAAATTCTCAATAGCCATATGGATCTGAGGCTAAAGCATTAGAAAAGGCAGATATAAAAAGTTTCTATCATCACTGAATACTCTGGTGGACAGCATTGTACCAGACATTCACTATATAATACAAAACAGCCATCTTTTCAGAGTTCATTATGCATGTGCATTGTGCTAGGTGTTTTATATACATTATCTTATTTAATGCTGACAGCTACACTGAGAGGTCAATAATAGAATTATTCTAGTTCTACAAATGAGAAAACTAAGGCACAGAAAGGTTAAATAATTTGGCTAAAGTCATGCAACAAATAAATGGCAAGGTTAGATTTTACTAATTTGATGAGCAAGTCTATGCCCGTAACCACTGTGCTGTCTCTTGTATACTGTAGTATAAATAAAAAGGACTCGAGTCCAAATTCAAATCCTAACTCCCCCATGTATTAGCTGTGATACCTTGAAAAAGGGAATCATTTTCTCTGTAAAATAGAGAAAATCATAGTTAATTCTTAGGATCATTGTGAGGATATAGTGGGTAATGTACACAGTGGACCCCACACCCAGCACATAGTAGGTATTCAAGGAATATTAACCATGTCTTACTCAAGAACTTCTTAGCTGAGGTATAAGTACATAGTAAGGCTTTAAAAGTATTATTTTAAATAATTGATTCTTATTCTGAGAATTACCTTTTGCTCCTTCTCAGTATTTTTAATGTCACTTTTACAAATACGCTGACTGACTGCCTACTCAATTTGTTTCCTGTTGTTACTGTAACATGATAGGGGTGGAGGGTGGGAATAGAGCCGCCTACCACAGCTCGGAAACCATAGCTGCAGAAAGGAAGGAGCCCCTCCCTCAGTGTCAGCAGAGGAAAGCAGCTGGAGAGTTCCACAGGAGAATTCCAAGCATGACCCCAGCGGCCACCCTTCCTAACTTAATAGCTTAGTCCCTGGACTTCTTGAAAGAAGGCAAATCTGACTCTTGCTGACTTGACGCGAGCTTGCAGTGAATAATAAATGACCCAGTTCAGGCAGGCGGTTACCATACCATCTAGAAGGTGAAATTAACCAACATCTGAGATTGAATTGAATCAAAAGGAATAGGTCAGCCCCAAGGTGAACAGGTAATAAGAGGAAGGGATGGTTTGGTTTCCAAGGACAAAACATTTGAAAAAGGAAACTGTCTCTCCATGCTTTCTGCATTGCCTTTCCCGGTGTCTATGGCTATTCATATCTCTGGGCCTTTGCTCTTAAACACTCCAAGGAAAGTTCTGAATTGGGAGAGTTTTAGCTACAAATAATAGGAAATCTACTTCCAACTTGTTTGAAAAATGTAAAACTTGGAATTCCAGATGTCAGCCAGAAATTTGGGTTGATTTGATCAGTGACTCCAGTTATAAAGCCAGTAGCCACGGCCACCATCACAGCCGCCTGGCCCGTGCAGGTTCACATTAGATTCGGACAGACGGTAATGAAACAATGGAGCCAAAAGCTGGTGGACCATTAGCTTTAATCCTAGCTTGCACCCAGTAGGCAAGAAATACACACAGTGGGAAAACACTTCCCTTTCCATTCAGGGCTCCCAAAGCCACTGACTCATCAGAGTATTCCTAGAATAAAAGGTTTCTACCTCACCAGCCTTATTCACCTCTGTTCCCCATCTCCTTCTCTCTGCACAAACTTTGCACAAAATGGCTTCTCCTTCAGCACTCTGCAATCTTGGCTATTTCTCCTCTCCTCCATGTGGCCTTTCTCTGCTCTCCTTTCTCTGCTCTCCCCTCTAATGCTAATCTCAGAAACCAAGAGAGAGCAAGCTCCCGATCTGCCCCATTTTATAGTGTAGAAATCAAAACCTTTAATCCAATATACAAACAAGGAAGTCTTTGATACAAAGTCACTTAGGATGGGAAAGGCTTAGTCTTAAAACTAAGCCTTAGGGTATAACAACCCTGCCTGCTTACAGCCTGTCCCCCACACCCAATGCAAACTATAAGCGAGCAAACCTATTATATGACATTTACAAACCTATTTAACCAACACCAGTTTTCCTGAGGTTTTAGCAGAGCCTCTGTTCTCTCTGTGTGTGTTGGCTTTTTCTTCAGACTGAAAGGGAGGTGGGCTGCCATTCTCTGGGTCTCATTCCATGCATGGCCCTGTGCTAGATTAGATTATTGTTCAGAAATATTTACCACCCTCCCATCACTCCCAGGAAGAAGCAGACTTTCTCATCCATTGATGTTAGTCTTGGCCATGTGATCTACTAAGGTGAATTTTTTTTTTTTTTGTATTTTTCTGAAGTTAGAAACAGGGAGGCAGTCAGACAGACTCCCGCATGTGCTTGACCAGGATCCACCCGGAATGCCCACCAGGGGTGATGCTCCGCCCATCTGGGGCGTTGCTCTATTGCAACCAGGGCCATTCTAGCACCTAAGGCAGAGGCCATGGAGCCATCCTCAGCACCTAGGCCAACTTTGCTCCAATGGAACCTTGGCTGTGAGAGGGGAAGAGAGACACAGAGAAGAAGGAGAGGGGGAGGGGTGGAGAAGCAGATGGACACTTCTCCTGTGTGCCCTGGCTGGGAATTGAACCCCGGACTCCTGCACACCAGGCTGACGCTCTACCACTGAGCCAACCGGCCAGGGCACTTAGTGGGCAATCTTGATGCTAAACCATGAGCCTTTATTTGGCCAGTGAGATGTTGGCAGATGTGATGGAGCCTCAGCTTAAAATATGCTCATGTATTTCTGTTGGTGCTTTCACACCTCTGACATTGCGTCGAGAAGGACATGTATAAGCTAGCTCAATGGTTCTGGAAGGAAGAGGAGACTTTGGTGTAGAACACAGACCAGCTCAGCTGATCCCCAGACTCATTAGTGAGCCCAGCCAACATCAAGAGAATCAAATTACCCTAACTAGAGAGGCCACAATCAACTAAATAAATGCTGATTTTTCTATGGTACTAAGATTTTGTGGGATTTTGTTATGTAGTATCTCTTCAGAAATTTTCCACATAAGCTCAGGTAAAATTGTCTCATAAGCTCCTCAGAAAACTTCCCCTTATATCTCATTGGCCCAGATTGAATCACATGCTCAATTACTGGCAAGAGAAATAGATTTACCCTTAAATAAATAAGGTCTTTTCTTGGAGACCAGCCCACTTCCCCAACTCCCTCCCCACCCCGGGGCACAGGAACCACTTGAGGAAGGAATAGAGATAAGAACAAAATCAGGGACCTGTTTAAAGAAAGAAAATGGATGATAAGATATCTCCTCCTTTCTCTGACCTCGATTCATCCTGACCCATCTATGAAAACTGCCAGGACCCTCTCACCTCCCTTATCTGCATCTGCCTATAAATTCTTAACTAGACTGCTTTCTTGATACAGAAATGATGATGTGCACACAGTACTTCTCAGGTAGCATCTGGAGTTTTGCTTTCAATCCAAGTAAAACAAAATGGTTGCAATCTTGGACTCTGTAGTCACATCTGGGTCCAAATCTTGGTTTCACCATTTATCAGGTCTGTGATCTAGGAAAGTTATTTAACCACTCTATGCCTCAGTTTCCTCATATGTAAAATGGGCCAAAAATAAATTTTATAGGTTGTTGGGAGAATGCATCTGCTAATAAATAAAATGAGCTTTTTTATTTTTATTTTTTATTACTGAGAGAACTGGGAAGATCTTTCTGTAGCAGACCATTTGGCCACCACTCAGAGTTTGGGCTGTGTTAAAATTGTCTAGTTAGGCCCTGGCCTGTTGGCTCAGTGGTAGAGCATCAGCCTGGCGTACAGGCGTCCCAGGTTCGATTCCCAGCCAGGGCACACAGGAGAAGCACCCATCTGCTTCTCCACCCTTCCCCCTCTCCTTCCTCTCTGTCTCTCTCTTCCCCTCCTGCAGCCAAGGCTCCATTGGAGCAAAGTTGGCCCGGGCACTGAGGATGGCTCTGTGGCCTCTGCCTCAGGTGCTAGAATGGCTTTGGTTGCAACAGAGGAACGCCCCAGATGGGCAGAGCATTGCCCCCTGGTGGGCATGCCGGGTGGATCCTGGTTGGGCACATGCGGGAGTCTGTCTGACTGCCTCCCTGTTTCCAACTTCAGAAAAATACAAAAAAAAAATTGACTAGTTAGATGTTGTTAATGAACTATTCTTTAGAAGTCAAGGAGGCATGTGTACTCTCAGAAAAGCAAAATAGAGTTCCATAATGAGTCAACAGGGACAGAAGACATAGCTTTGAGCTTATCCACTCTCCCAGTGCAGCTGTTAGTTATGTACTTGGTTCAGCCCCCTTTTGATGAGTGAAAACAAAAATCTGCTCCAGCTACATTCAACTAAAGAGCATGTCTACCACATAGGACACAGAATGTCCCATGAAACTCCAGGGAAGAAAGGGAGAGACTGGAACCAGTGCTAGTCACTGCAATGTTGCTTTCATTCTCTTGACTCTACCACAGAGCATCTGCTTCCTCTCTGAAGACCATCTTTCTTGACCCTTTACCCCTCATGCCACAAATTTGGTGTGTCCCTTTTTTTCATGTCATACTGCTGGTCACCGTCAGAGATGTACCACTCTGCTTTAAGTTCCATTTCCAAAGTCTGGGGAAATTAAGTTCCATTTCCAAATTTGGACAAGATGTCTATCCATCCAGGATGCTCATGCTAACCTAGATGCCAGGGACCCACCTTTGAAGAATGAGTGTCATTCCTTGAGAAAGGGGGAGCTGTAAGCTGGGTGTGCACTTCATGGAGATTTCAGTAACAGATCGTTCCTGTCTGAGAACGGTAATGCCTGCCCATGCTACAACTCACCCTGCCACTGTAAGTCCTATGCAGAGAGTCTGAAGAAAGGTGTGCAATTTGATATGCTTACAAAGGTATCTAGATGAGTCTAATGATTAACAATTTAAATTTTTCTATTGGTTGACTGATTTGAGAGAGAGAAGAAGAGAGAGAGAGAGAATAAGAGAGAGAGAGAGAGAGAGAGAGAGAGAGACATCAGTCTGTTTCTGTATGTGCCCTGATGAGGATCAAAGCCACAAAGTTTACATATCAGGACAATGCTCTAATCAACAGAGCTATCTGACCAGGCCTAATGATTAACAAATTTAAAGAATTGTTATTTGTTGGGTTTTTTTGTTTGTTTTGTTTTCTTTTTTTTCTTTTTTTTTTTTTCAATATGGCAAAAAGAAGGGGGAAAAAAGGAAAATAAGATTTGTAAAAAGAGATAACAACTGGATTTTTCAGCTTAGATAAAATAAGACCAAGAACCTTTTAAGCATACAGAAGACTTGCCCACAGATAACATTCAGAAGTTTTCTGTCTCTACAAAGAGCAATTCAAAAGCATAAGGTTAGATACAGAGAAAGAGTTCTTAATAGGAAAAGAAAATAGAAGAGCTTTGAACCTCTGGGGCAGTCTCAGCATCCCTGAGGGTGTGTGAGTAGGCAGCTGACCTTTCAGAATGCTATTCAGTACAGAGTCTACAAACCCAGGGCCAGGATCAGAATCAAACCAGCCTCAGAAGTGGAAAACCACCTCTTCCAGGTGGGGCTCGAGTTACCCAGAGCAAGAAAAGGGTGAGGGAAATAGTTCATTCCCATATCCTCTGACTCATCTACTGAGGTCAAATTGCACACTCAACCCCTTTAAAGAATGGGGGCATATCTATGTGGTCAAAGATATGTGTTCAGTGATCAAAGAAGGTGGCAGTGGCCCCAACCCTGCCTCTCATCTCCCAGCCTCGGCCCAGGGTAGGGTGCTTCTAGGGACCAGGGGCTCTTCCTCCAGACAGATAGGAGCTGGTGCCAGATGTGATGTTAGTAGTTACCACAGGGATCTGGCTTGATCCTTACTCAGGCTTCAGGTGCTCGCATGTAGAAGGGAAGGAAGGGGTGGAATCAGGTCTCCACACATCATCCAGTCAAGCAGGCTGTAACCAGGGTAAAATCTGCTGCCTCTTATTTTTCTCCTTCTTCATCATCAGAGGCCCATCTGTACTATGCTCTGAATTTTGTTTGCCACCCCTCCAATTCATATGTGGAGATTCTAATGTCCAACATGATGGTGTTTGGAGGCAGGACTTTTAGGAAGTGATTAGGTCATGAGGGTGGAATTCTCAGAAATAAGAGTAATGCCCTTATTAAAAAAAAAAAAAAAAAAAAAAGGCCCTAGCTGGGTGAAAAAGGTGAAGGGAATAAGAAAAAACAAACAAACAAACAAAAAAACAGAAGAAGAAAAAGAGAAAAAGAAAACACACACAAAATAAACCCTCATAGACACAAACAACATGGTAATTACCAGAAGAAATGGGGTTGGGGAAAGTAGAAGAGGGTAAGGGAGAGAGATGGTGATGGAAGGAGATTTGACCTGGAGTGAACACACACTACAGTGTACAGATGATACACTTTAGAATTGTACACCTGAAACCTATATAATTTTATTAACCATTATTACTCCAGTAAATTCAATTAAAAAAGAGAACCCTAGAAAGCTCCCTTTCCTCCCACTAAGGATGCAGCAAGAAGTCAGCAGTTTGTGACCTGGTAGAAGGTTCTCACTAAAACCTCACCATGCTGTCACCCCTGATTTCAAACATCTCGCAACCAGAACTGAGGGGAACTTTTGTTCTTTAAAGATACCCAGTGTGGTATTGTGTTACAGCAGCCAGAATGAACAAAGACACTGCCTCTTACCACATCACACGGGAGGGGCCTGTTTCTTGCAGGCTTGGTGCTGACCAGCCAACCTTCCCTTTGGCTTCCAGCTCCTCCAAGCTCACAGCCGGTGAGTACACTGAGCTGAGCTTGTTCTCTGGCCATCTTGCTGCCCTCCCTTGCCATTCTTCTGGTAGTTGGACAGTAGTAGATGCTGGATCTTAGCCTAGGTACCTAGGTCTGTGAAAGAAAAGGGAACAGAAGTCTCACTTAGGTCTCGAGTCTTTACCGGAGCTCCACAGCCAAGCAGCTGTGAATGTGCTAACAGCTTCAGGGATGCTCTTGACCCTTAGGCAGTCAGCCATCTCTGGAAGCTTGCTGGGGAGGGCAGTGGGAGGTGATTGACAAGGCAAGATTCCAGCATTCCTGGGACCCAGGGGAATATCATCTCATTAAAATCCCAGCTGAGTCAATGTTTGTGAACACTAGAACTCCAGCACTCTGACTGGTATTTCAGGAAAAATGCATGTTTCTTCATTGTACTTTTTTTCCCTCACAATAAGGCATTTGTTTTCTGATCTTCACTTCTTAAGGCAAAACAGAACTTCAAAGATCTCAAACTTCAAAAGAACATAAGCAAATTAGCCTGATATTTTGGAACTGTAGCCTATGCTTCCTCCTGTCAAATTGCTGTGGATTGTTCTCTGAACTTCAAAACGGAGCCCCATGAAGAAAAAGGAGCACAATGGTTTCCCACCTGCCAGCCCAGACCACTGGGTGCTCTCACAGGACCCACAACACTGTGGCCACACACTGTCTACTCTTCACACTTCCCACTAAAGGTGCCCCAGAATCAACACAGGAGTTTCTACAAGGTAGATCCAAAACTCGAATCCCTTGAACTATTCCTCAGAAAAACTTCCAAAGTTCCAACAAAGTTAGGGCAGTGTTCTGTCCCACGTTCAGCCTTCCTAAAGCAGTCGAGCAAATTAAAAGCACTCAGAGTTCCTACAGTAAGGTAATCCTTCGGCTTTGTTAGGCTCAGAGAATCCTAACCTTATGTTACCACAAAGCCCTTCTTACTTATTTTAACATAATTCCTATTAAGACTCTGTGAAGTGACCATTCTACAATACACAACTTAGAAACACCAGATCACACTAATGTCTTTAGTTTAAATGGAAGCGTCCACATTGCAGGGATTTTCTGTGCCTGCTCCACCCCTCCCCCACTTTAATTTGACATCTGTTGGTCTCACTAAAATACCTGGAGTATACATACTTTTAGTATTTTATAAAGTGTTCCTTACTTCCAGTTTTTCATGCTAAATTGACCTCATTAGTAGGGGTTCAATGGCAATTCAGGATCTAGAACTGGTCAGCTCTAGACTTGAGGCATTTAAACTAGGCACCAAGAAACTTTTCATAAAGACACACAGACCTAGAAAGTTAAGGCAACAAACTCTTCGAAATCCACTTAGAACTAAATGCTGCCTCATTTCACTACTTAGTTAAAATACCATGTCTGAAGGAGATATATATAATTTTCATTGTCAGTACCTCCCAAAAATGACAGCAATTGCAATTTCCACAGTGGAACAATCTGTTATAGAAGAAATGTTAATGCTTTTAAAAGTCTAAATCCTGTATAGGTTTTGGCATAACCCATAATCTATCTCCCGGGTTTGAATGCTTTCCTTTAGATTCTACTGTATTTATAATTCAGTACACAGCTTTAGACACTCATGTTTTGAATATGTCTCCCGGAATTAAAATTTGGTGCCATTTATTGACAAAAGGTAATCATTTCTGACTAATGATCCATAGGGTGACCCTCCAACAAATCACAGTCTCCCTAAAAGTGAAGGGTGGCAAGGTGATTTTTCTGGGCTGCAGCTCAGAACAGCTGTTACAGATGTGTGGGCAATAAGATGAGGCACATGCACCCCAGGTGTACCTCCTGATGGGGTCTCCACCGCGCAGTCACAGCACGGGTGGAGAGCGACTGCAGATCACTGATTGGCACAATGTCAGCAAAACAAGCTGGTGACGAGAAGGTGGTCAGAGACCAGGGTCATTGTATCTGAAAATGGTGAGTTGCTAAATGGAAAGGGGACCAGAAATTGGTATTTCTGGCAGAGTTTGCCCCCGAAGGAAAACTCTGACAGAGAGCTTCAAAATTGTCCATTTATTGTTTCTGTTAGCCTTTTTAGGTCTTCTGAAAGGAAGCCTGCTGATTCAGACAAGATCAAAATGACCCCTGAAACCACTGGAGAATGGGCTGAACTTGTGGTGCTTTGCCCTCTCTACAGGTGCCTTTCTGTGGGGATGTGACTGCAGGAGACAGGGCTGCGCACAGGCCCCCGGCGTGGGCAGCATCTTCCCACGTCCGGACTTCTGGAGAAATTCTCCATGTCCTACACACTTTGCAGGCAACACTGCTTCTTTTATCTTAACCCTCCCCCCACCTCCAATGAACACCTCAAGCCTTTGCTCTCAGCCTGGAACATCTTTCCAGAATGACGGCAGGGGCGTAGAGTGCTGTCTTGGGCGTCCTCGGAGGCTAACGGAGTGAGCACTGCTGCAGCAGCTTGGAAGCTGTCTGCAGATGAATTGAGATGGGAAGGGTGTTGGGTGGGTGGCTCCTATGGACAGAACAGAGGGAAAAGTTGCTCTTCCCCCAGGATCTGGGCAAAGCTGAAACACCTGGAGGCCCAGCCCAGTCTGGAGTGTAAGCCAAAGGACCCCCAATTGACCTCCTTTCCCTATAACTGAAAGCTCTTTACATCTCAGGAAACCACTAAAAAGAGATTACATTTGTTTTACACAGCAAACTTTCAAATCTTTCTCAAAGTCAGGACCAGCTACATAATTTTCCTGGTACAAAATGAAAATGAGGGGTCCCTTGTTCAAAAATTAAGACTATCTAGAAGACATCCTCAGAGCACTAAACCATATTCGGGCCCTGCCAAGCATGAGGCCCTGTGTGACTGCACAGGTCACAAGCCTAGGAAGCTGGTGCTGTCCTAAGGGTCTCTTCCTCCTCTCTCTTTCTCTCATCTCTCTCTGTGTGTTCTCTTTGTTCTCTCTCTCTCTCTCTCTCTCTCTCTCACACACACACACACACACACACACACACACATACACACCACAAAAATAAAAGGGCTAACCCCAAGTCTTCGACCTCTCCTTTTTCAAGGTTTCCCAAAGCTCTTTCCCAGACCAGGTCTGCAGACCCTCCTCTCTCTGCACTGGCTCTGTCTGGGTTCATGTGACCCTACTCCCCTCTGGCTTCCCTCCCTTCCTCCTTCACCAGTCCCACACACCCTGCACTGCAAAGGATGCTGGTGTTGACATGACCAGATACAGCCTTCCTTACAGGTAGGGGCAAGTCTTCCTCTCAGGAAGAGAGCTGAAACATTTAACTTTTATATTGTTATTAGTATTGTATGAATATCACTTATTAATTACACTGGGGAACAAAATTTTTGTTGCATCCATAAAAACACTTGTTCTTACCTAACTCGAGTGTGCTGATCTCAAATATGACATTAGTTTTTCTCTGTAGGTTTTCATCTTATTGTAAAATTTTCAACATTTAGTTTAAAATAATGAAGTAGAATGTCTTCTTGGGCATCATTATTGTGAAAATATAATAATTTATATAATGCAGTAAATGCACTAATACACTAAAAGATATGATTGCATCAGAATTTGTCTATGATTTCTAAATAGAACATATTAAAACACTTATGTTAATCATAAAATTTGAGAAAAATTATTTAAATTCTATTCAGGCAAAAATTTGCTTTTGTAGCTCATGTGTTTGTGTACTTGTTGAGTACAATCTCCTTTGATGCACCAGCAGTAGTCTGCTCATCACTAACAGCTCCAAGATTTTCAGGAAACTTATCAAGGTGACTGCTCAGGAAGTGAATCTTAATGCTCATGTTACATCCAATGTCGCAGAAAGCCAACAGCATTCTTTGAACAAGAAGTTCATAGTTTTCTGCTTTTTTTTTATTAAATTTAATGCAATGACATAGATAAATCAGGGTACATATGTTGAGAGAAAATATCTCTAGATTATTTTGACATTTGATTGTGCTGTATACCCCTCCCCCAAAGTTAAATTGTCTTCTGTCACCTTCTATCTGGTTTTCTTTGTGCCTCTCCCCTCCCCTAACCCCTCTCTCCTTCTTCACCCCATCCCCCCTCACCCACCCCCCACCCCTGTTGCCATCACATTCTTGTTCATGTCTCTGAGTCTCATTTTTATGTCCCTTCTATGTATGGATTCATCTTAGTTTTTTTTCTGATTTACTTATTTCACTCTGTATAATGTTGTCAGGGTCCATCCATGTTATTGTAAATGATCCGATGTCATCATTTGTTATGGCTGAGTAGTATTCCATAGTATATATGTACCAAAGCTTTTTAATCCACTCGTTCTCTGACGGACACTTGGGCTGTTTCCAGATCTTCGCTATTGTGAACAATGCTGCCACAAACATGCGGGTGCATTTCTCCTTTTTGAGCCGTTCTATGGTGTCCTTGGGGTATATTCCTAAAAGTGGGATAGCTGGGTCAAAAGGCAGTTCGATTTTCAGATTTTTGAGGAATCTCCATACTGTTTTCCACAGAGGCTGCACCAGTCTGCATTCCCACCAGCAGTGCAGGAGGGTTCCCTTTTCTCCACATCCTCGCCAGCACTTATTCTGTGTTGTTTTGTTGATGAGCACCATTCTGACTGGTGTGAGGTGATATCTCATTGTGGTTTTAATTTGCATTTCTCTAATCATTAGTGATGTTGAGCATTTTTTCATATGCCTATTGGCCATCTGTATGTCCTCTTTGGAGAAGTGTCTATTCATCTCTTTTGCCTATTTTTGGATTGGGTTGTTTGTCTTCCTGGTGTTGAGTTTTACAAGTACTTTATAAATTTTGTTTATTAACCCCTTATCAGATGTATTGTCAAATATGTTCTCCCATTGTGTAGTTTGTCTTTTTATTCTGTTCTTGTTGTCTTTAGCTGTGCAAAAGCTTTTTAGTTTGATATAGTCCCATTTGTTTATTCTGTCTTTTATTTCACTTGCCCGTGGAGATAAATCAGCAAATATATTGCTCCGAGAGATGTCCGAGAGCTTACTGCCTATGTTTTCTTCTAAGATGCTTATGGTTTCACGGCCTACATTTAAGTCTTTTATCCATTTTGAGTTTATTTTTGTGAGTGGTGTAAGCTGGTGATCTAGTTTCATTTTTTTGCAGGTAGCTGTCCAATTTTCCCAACACCATTTGTTAAAGAGGCTGTCTTTACTCCATTGTATTTCCTTACCTCCTTTGTCAAATATCAGTTGTCCATAGAACTGTGGGTTTATTTCTGGGTTCTCTGT
This sequence comes from Saccopteryx bilineata, assembly GCF_036850765.1. Lineage (NCBI taxonomy): Eukaryota > Metazoa > Chordata > Mammalia > Chiroptera > Emballonuridae > Saccopteryx > Saccopteryx bilineata. The sequence continues at coordinate 80,933,365 of NC_089499.1, forward strand.
TCTGTTCCATTGATCTATATGCCTGTTCTAATGCCAGTACCAGGCTGTTTTGAGTACAACGGCCTTGTAGTATAACTTGATATCAGGAAATGTGATACCTCCCACTTTATTCTTCTTTTTTAAGATTGCTGAGGCTATTCGTGTCCTCTTTTGGTTCCATATAAATTTTTGGAATATGTGATCTATATCTTTGAAGTATGTCATTGGTATTTTAATTGGTATTGCATTGAATTTATAGATTGCTTTGGGTAATATAGACATTTTAATGATGTTTATTCTTCCTAACCATGAGCACGGTATATGCTTCCACTTGTTTGTATCTTCCTTGATTTCTTTTATCAATGCTTTGTAATTTTCCGAGTACAAGTCTTTAGTCTCCTTGGTTAAGTTTACTCCTAGGTACTTTATTTTTTTGGTTGTAATTGTGAAGGGGATTGTTTCCTTAATTTCTCTTTCTGACTGTTCATTGTTGGTGTATAAAAATGCCTCTGATTTCTGAGTATTGATTTTATATCCTGCCACTTTGCTGAATTCATTTATCAGGTCCAGTAGTTTTTTGACTGAGACTTTAGGGTTTTCTATATACAATATCATATCATCTGCAAATAATGATAGTTTTACTTCTTCTTTTCCAACTTGAATGCCTTTTATTTCTTCTTCTTGTCTGATTGCTGTGACTAGGACTTCCAGGACTATGTTGAATAAGAGTGGTGAAAGGGGGCACCCCTGCCTTGTTCCTGATCTTAAGGGGATTGCTTTTAATTTTTTCCCATTGAGTATGATGTTGGCTGTGGGTTTCTCATAGATGGCTTTTATCATGTTGAGGTATGTTCCCTGTATTCCCACTTTGCTGAGAGTTTTGATCATGAATGGGTGCTGGATTTTATCAAATGCTTTTTCTGCATCTATTGAAATTATCATATGGTTTTTCTCCTTCTTTTTGTTTATGTGATGAATCACATTGATTGATTTATGAATATTGTACCAGCCTTGCCTCCCCAGAATAAATCCCACTTGATCATGGTGTATGATTTTTTCCATATATTGTTGGATCCAGTTTGCTAATATTTTGTTGAGGATTTTAGCATCTATATTCATCAGAGATATTGGCCTATAATTTTCTTTCTTTGTGTTGTCTTTGCCTGGTTTTGGAATCAGAATTATGCTCGCCTCATAAAAGGAGCTTGGAAATCTTCCTTCCTCTTGAATTTTTTGAAATAGTTTGAGAAGGATAGGAGTTAGTTCTTCTTTGAATATTTGGTAGAATTCCGTTGTGAAGCCATCGGGCCCTGGACTTTTCTTTGTTGGGAGATTTTTGATAACTGTTTCGATCGCATTTGTTGTAATTGGTCTGTTAAGGTTTTCTGATTCTTCCAGATTGATTTTTGGAAGATTGTATGTTTCAAGGAATTTGTCCATTTCATCTAGGTTGTCTAGTTTTTTGGCATACAGTTCTTCATAGTATTTTCTTACAATATTTTGTATTTCTGTTGTGTCAGTTGTTATTTCTCCTCTCTCGTTTCTAATTTTATTTATTTGAGTCCTCTCTCTCTTTTTCTTGGTGAGTCTACTTAAAGGTTCATCAATCTTGTTTACCTTTTCAAAGAACCAGCTCCTAGTTTCATTGATCCTCTATATTGTTTCTTTAGCCTGTATGTCATTTATTTCTGCTCTGATCTTTATTATTTCCTTCCTTCTACTACATTTGGGCTTTACTTGCTGTTCTTTTTCTAATTCTTTTAGATGCAGGGTTAAGTTGTTTATTTGAGCTTTTTCTAGCTTCTGAAAGTGTGCCTGTAGTGCTATGAACTTCCCTCTCAGCACTGCTTTCGCTGTGTCCCATAAATTTTGAGTTGTTGTATGCTCATTGTCATTCGTTTCTAGGAATTTTTTTTATTTCTTCTTTGATCTCATTCTTAATCCATTCATTATTTAACACCCTGCTATTTAGTTTCCATGTGTTTGAGAATTTTTGAGCTTTTCCGTTGTGATTCATTTCTAGTTTCATGCCGTTGTGATCGGAGAAAGTGCTTGATATGATTTCAGTCTTCTTAAATTTGTTGAGAGCACTTTTGTGCCCTAACATGTGGTCTATCCTAGAGAATGTACCATGAGCACTTGAAAAGAATGTATATTCTGCTGCTTTAGGGTGAAAGGTTCTGAAGATATCTATTAAATCGAGTTGATCTAGTGTTTCCAATAAGTCTGCTGTTTCTTTGTTAATTTTCTTTCTTGAGGATCTATCTAGTGATGTTAGTAGGGTATTGAAATCCCCTACTATTATAGTATTGCTGTTGATCTCGCCCTTTAAATCCATCAAAGTCTGTTTTATATATTTGGGTGCTCCTATATTGGGTGCATAGATATTTATAATAGTTATATCTTCCTGTTGGATTACTCCCTTTATCAATATGTAGTGGCCTTCTTTATCTCTTACTATATCCTTTGTTTTAAAGTCCAATTTGTCTGATATAAGTATTGCTACCCCAGCTTTTTTTTCATTTCTGTTTGCATGAAATGTTTTTTTCCATCCTTTTACCTTCAATCTATATGTGTCTTTTGTTCTAAGGTGTGTCTCTTGTAGACAACATATGTATGGGTCCTGTTTTCTTATCCACGCAGCTACCCTATGTCTTTTGATTGGATCATTTAATCCATTTACATTTAAGGTTATTATTGATATGTAGTTGTTTATTGCCATTTTCTTCTTTAAAGGTGTATTCCTTTTTTTGCTATATTCTTTTCCCACTTTAATCTGTTTACAACAGGCCCCTTAACATTTCCTGCAGCATTGGTTTGCTTGTAATGAATTCCTTGAGTTGTTTTTTGTCTGGGAAGCTTTTTATTTCTCCTTCAATTTTAAATGGTAGCCTTGCTGGATAAAGTAGTCTTGGTTGTAGGTTCTTGTTCTGCATTACTTTGAATATTTCTTGCCATTCCCTTCTGGCCTCAAGTGTTTCTGTTGAGAAGTCAGATGTCATCCATATGGGGGCTCCTTTGTAGGTGATAACTTTTTTTCTCTTGCAGCTTTTAATATTTTCTCTTTATCGCTTAGCTTTGGTATTTTAATTATGATGTGTCTTGGTGTAGGTTTCTTTGGGTTTCTCTTTAATGGAGTCCTCTGTGCTTTTTGGACTTGTGAGAGTTTCTCTTGCATTAATTTAGGGAAATTTTCAGCTATGATATGATTGAACAACATCTTTATTCTTTGTTCCTTTTCTTCTTCAGGAACCCCTATGATGCGGATGTTATTTCTCTTCATGTTGTCACAGAGCTCTCTAAGTGTTTCCTCTGACTTTTTGAGTCTCTTTTCTCTTTTCTTCTCTGCTTTCATGCCTTCATTCCAGTTGTCCTCTAACTCGCTGATTCGATCCTCTGCTCTATCTATTCTGTTTTTAATTCCTTCCATTGTGATCTTTATTTCTGATATTGTATTTGTCATCTCCGACTGGTTCTTTTTTATACTTGCTATTTCTTTATTTAGGTTTTCATAATGACCATCCATTGTTGTTCTAAGATCCCTAAGCATCCTTACAATCGTTATTTTGAACTCCGCATCTGGAAGTTTGATTATTTCCATATCACTCAGTTCATCTCTCAAAGGTGTCTCTTGTGGTTTCATTTGGGTTGCACTCCTTTGTCTTCTCATCATGGTGTTTTATTTGTAGAGTTGGTTGAGTCTAGGCTTGGTGTTGTCTGCCTCCAGTTTTCAGTTGTGTTATTTCTAGGTCTTCTTGGGTTGGTATCAGCTATTATTTGTAATCCACTTTCGGATTTGGGCAGCTTTGAAGTCTTGATTTGTTTGTTTTCTTAACAGGTGATAGTCTTGTTAACTGATCTCAGCAGGGAGCTTCCTTGAAACTGTAACCAGGAATGCTGTGGGTGTAACCTGAGATGCTGAAGGTCTCTTCCCCCAACTAATCTCATTGGGGGCAGGGTTTTTTCTCAGCTTCAGTAGGGGGAGGTGTATCTCAGATCTCCAAGGAGACCTGAGTTACTGCCCCTCCTCCCTACTTCTTGTTTTCAGCTGTGTCTTGTTGCGCTGATTGGAGCTGAATAGATGTCTGGAGATCTCTGATCCGGAAGCACTTCAGCTCTGTTTTGTGAAAGGTTCAGTCCCTCCCCCAGCTATGGCCACCTTCAGCATGAATGAGTCAGCTTTTTTATTTCGTTTCTTGCATTCCTTAGCCCCTCACACTCTGTCCCTCTCCCTGTCCTTTCCACTTGGGAGATAAGCTGGTCTTTTCAACCCACCTTGCTCCCTGGTCGCCAGGTAAGTGGCTGTGAGCAGTAGTTCTGCTCTTTTTCCTTTGTAAAAGCCTCTCTGGGCTCTCAGCCTCACCCCCCTCCCTTCGTTTCGATTCAGGCACTCCTTACCAGGATTATTGTGGCTTCCTCTTTGCTCCTTGGTTTTTGAGAGCTGTTCTTGCAGTTCAGTGTTGGTTTATCATGCTGATTTTTCCTAAATTGATTTGTATTCCAGTTTGGTGTTGAAAACTGGGCGTCTGTGCATCCGCCTACTCCACTGCCATCTTGGAGCTCCAGTTTTCTGCTTTTTTGTTGCCAAGGAAGTTTTGTGCCAATGTAACTGCCACAAAGGACTGCCATGCTGCTTTCTCCTCCTTATTCATCTTCCTGGCAAATTCTTCATCACGTATGAGGGTTTGAATTTGAGATCCTCGAATATACCTGCTTTTATCTTCTCGAAAGAGAAGGCAAGAAAAGCAGAAATAATATGTTGAAAGCATTCACTTTCTCTATTCAAAGCCTGAACAAACTGCTTCATTAAGCCAAGTTTGATGTGAAGTGGGGGAACAATGATCTTGTCTCAATTAACTACAGGTTCATTCACAACATTTTGCATCCTTAATTCCAGAGCTTCACATTTCTGCCACTCCTTCTGTGTTCAGTGTTTCTCCCAAGCTCGGCTGTCCCACAAACACAGAAAGCAAAGATACTTCGTGAAACCTCTCTGTTGTCCTAACAGGAAATTTACCATTTTAAGAACCACACAAATGATCCAGTTATGCTCTTCATACTACAGAAAGTCAAGGACAATTTTTATGTCATTATAATCTTCTCGCAGATGAGTTGAATTACCAACTGGAACCGCTGCATAAACATTACCATTGTGTAGGAGAACACATTTCAGACACTGTTTACAGCTGTCAAGAAATAGCGCCATTCTGTTGGACTGTAAGTGGTAACATCTATCTGGTTGAGAAGACTACTGATATCATGACAGTAAACAAAGTGTCTTTGGAAAAAAGTCCACAAAACTTTGTTCACGCTTTCTGAAATGGAATACTTTAGCTGACCAGTGAAGTACATTCTTTTCTTGAAACCTGGAGGCTAATAACTCAGCTGCTTTCTTTGATAGGCCCAAATCTCTTACTAAGTCATTTAATTCAGGTTGGCTAAACTGCTGAGGGTTTAATGACTGCTTGACATCAGAAGAAGACCCTTCAGATTCTACAACCATTTCCTCATGCATCTTATCAAAATACATTTGATTACCATGTTTACTTCTTCATCCTTAGAAGAAATAAAATCATTGAAAACTGGAACTGGGAGTGTCTCAGAGTGTGGGATAGGTTGTATTGATGAAGGAATATTAGGATATATGATCATATGCCGTTTTCACTTGCCAATGCCCTTTGTATGGATCAGACAGAAATAACAGTCACTGCTGTGGTCCTTAGTTTCATGCCAAACCATGGGAATACCAAAAGGCATTCCTTTGTGTTTTCTTTTTGTCCAGTCATGAAGCATTTCTTCACAATTATGACAATATGAGGAGCTCAATTTTTGTCTTGATCACCAGGGGGAACTTGAAAATAGGCAATATATGCACGTGTTACAAATGATGAAATATTGCACCTTTGATGTTGGAGTGTGTAACAGCCACATAGATAACAGAAGGTGTCAGGACTATTACATTTTCGCCTACTCGAAGAAGCCATGATTCAATCTTAAAACAAAATAAGAATGTGTTTTTATCAAATAACAATTTTTTACATTTAAAAACAACCATAATTATGTAAAAGTGATGTTTGTAAAACATTAATTGTCTTGTGGTTAGGTCAATCCAAGAGTCATTGCCCTTTAACTCCAAATTAAAAACCAATGCATGCCATTAACTGTAACAAAAAGAAATTAAAATTGCACAAAAATGAGAGCGTGCACCAAAAAACAGATTTCAGATTTGGAATCAGTGATGCAAAAATATATAGAAACAGTTCTAAAACCTCATGCAACAGAAAATAGAAAAAAAAATTGTTCCCCAGTGTTACTGATACATGTCACTGGCTCACAGATGACAAGGCTGTTTAACATTTATACAATATGCCTGTCTCTAACCTCTAAGACTTTCTACTCTAGCTGGATCAGGCAGTGGCACAGTGGATAGAGCGTCAGACTGGGACCTAGAGGATCGAGGTTCAAAACCTCGAGGTCGCCAGTTTGTGCGCAGGTTCATCTGGTTTGAGCAAAGCTCACCAGCTTGAGCCCCAGGTCGCTGGCTTGAGCAAGAGGTCACTCAGTCTGCTGTAGCCCCAGGTCAAGGCACATATGAGAAAGCAGTCAAAATGAACAACTAAGGAGCCACAGCAAAGAATTGATGCTTTTCATCTTTCTCTCTTTCTGTCTGTCTGTCCCTATCTGTCCTTCTTTTTGTCTCTGTCATTGTCACACAAAAAAAAGACTTTCTACTCTAAAACAAGCCACAATGATGATGATAGAATGACAGAAAGCAACTCCTGTGCTTGGAAATGCACAGAATCTTTCCTCCACACTAGCTCCTTTAATCCTCACAGTCCTGCAAGATGTTGTTGTTGTTGTTATTATTATTACTATTATTATTATTATTATTATTTCCACGTACAGATTAGGAACTGAGGCTTAGAGAGGTTTTTGCTTGCTCACTCCCCCTATCTAGCTCTCTAGCTTGGGTTCTTGATACTATCAAGCCAAGCTACACAAACAAATGAAAACAATAGCTTTTCTCTCTACATTGCCTCTCTGCTGGGCATACAGTTCAGTCCTTAATTAATATTTGCTGAATAACTTAGTGTGTTGGTGATTAGGTAAAGAAAGATAAAAAAATTTTTAAAAAATGGAAAATGAGAAAGAACTGGCCAAGTCTGGCCAGAGTCTGTGTATGTTTTGCAATCCTGCTTTAATCCTAAGGTTTATAAAGCTTTGAGTGGCAATTGCTGAACATTCACTTAGCTTTGGGGGCAGAGTCCTGGTCCAGTCCATTTTTATATCCCCGCAGACCTACCATAATACCAAGTAGTTGCTCAACAAATGCACCTTTAATTGGGTTAATTTTAATGGAAAGAATTAAATCAGAACTTTTTTTTTTTAATAAATTTTTATTAATGGTAATGGGATGACATTAATAAATCAGGGTACATATATTCAAAGAAAACATGTCTAGGTTATTTTGTCATTAAATTATGTTGCGTACCCCTCGCCCAAAGTCAGATTGTCCACCGCCACCCTCTATCTAGTTCTCTGTGCCCCTCCCCCTCCCCCTAACTCTCTCCCTCCCTCCCTCCTATGTCCTCCCTCCCCCCACCCCTGGTAACCACCACACTCTTGTCCATGTCTCTTAGTCTCATTTTTATGTTCCACCAATGTATGGAATCATGTAGTTCTTGTTATTTTCTGATTTACTTATTTCACTCCTTATAATGTTATCAAGATCCCACCATTTTGCTGTAAATGATCTGATGTCATCATTTCTTATGGCTGAGTAGTATTCCATAGTGTATATGTGCCACATCTTCTTTATCCAGTCATCTATTGAAGGGTTTTTTGGTTGTTTCCATGTCTTGGCCACTGTGAACAGTGCTGCAATGAACATGGGGCTACATGTGTCTTCACGTATCAATGATTCTGAGGTTTTGGGGTATATATCCAGTAGAAGGATTGCTGGGTCATAAGGTAGTTCTATTTGCAGTTTTTTCAGGAACCACCATACTTTCCTCCATAATGGTTGTACTACTTTACAGTCCCACCAACAGTGAATGAGGGTTCCTTTTTCTCCACAGCCTCTCCAACATTTGCTATTACCCGTCTTGTTGATAATAGCTAATCTAACAGGGGTGAGGTGGTATCTCATTGTAGTTTTGATTTGCATTTCTCTAATAACTAATGAAGCTGAGCATCTTTTCATATATCTGTTGCCCATTTGTATCTCTTCCTGGGAGAAGTGTCTGTTCATGTCTTCTTCCCATTTTTTTATGGGATTGTTTATTTGTTTGTTGTTGAGTTTTATGAGTTCTTTGTAAATTTTGGATATTAGGCCCTTATCTGAGCTGTTGTTTGTAAATATCATTTCCCATTTAGTTGGCTGTCTGTTTATTTTTATATCAGTTTCTCTTGCTGAGCAAAAACTTTTTATTCTGATGTAGTCCCATTCATTTATCTTTGCCTTCACTTCTCTTGCCATTGGAGTCAAGTTCATAAAATGTTCTTTAAAACCCAGGTCCATGATTTTAGTACCTATGTCTTCTTCTATGTACTTTATTATTTCAGGTCTTATATTTAGGTCTTTGATCCATTTTGAATTAATTTTAGTACACGGGGACAGGCTATAGTCGAGTTTCATTCTTTTGCATGTGGCTTTCCAGTTTTCTCAACACCATTTGTTGAAGAGGCTTTCTTTTCTCCATTGTGTGTTCTTGGCCCCTTTATCAAAGATTATTTGACCATATATATGTGGTTTTATTTCTGGGCTTTCTATTCTGTTCCATTGGTCTGAGTGTCTATTTTTTTGCCAATACCATGCTGTTTTGATTATCGTGGCCCTATAATATAGTTTAAAGTCAGGTATTGTAATGCCCCCAGCTTCATTCTTTTTCCTTAGGATTGTTTTGGCTATTCGGGGTTTTTTATAGTTCCATATAAATCTGATGATTTTTTGTTCCATTTCTTTAAAAAATCTCATAGGGATTTTGATGGGAATTGCATTAAATTTGTATATTGCTTTGGGTAATATGGCCATTTTGATTATATTTATTCTTCCTATCCAAGAACAAGGAATATTTTTCTATCTCATTGTATCTTTTTCGATTTCCCTTAACAATGCTTTGTAATTTTCATTATATAGGTCCTTTACATTCTTTGTTATGTTTATTCCTAGGTATTTTATTTTTTTTGTTGCAATCGTGAAGGGGATTATTTTTTTGAGTTCGTTTTCTAATATTTCATTGTTGGCATATAGAAAGGCTATGGACTTTTGTATGTTAATTTTGTATCCTGAGACCTTACTGTATTGGTTTATTGTTTCTAATAATCTTTTTGTGGAGTCCTTCGGGTTTTCGATCATAGGATCATATCATCAGCAAAAAGTGATACCTTTACTTCTTCTTTTCCGCTATGGATGCCTTTTATTTCTTTGTCTTGTCTGATTGCTCTGACCAGAACTTCTAGCACCACGTTAAATAAGAGTGGAGAGAGTGGACAACCTGTCTTGTTCCTGATTTAAGGTAGAAAGTCCTCAGTTTTATGCCGTTTAATAGGATGTTGGCTGATGGTTTATCATATATGGCCTTTATCATGTTGAGATATTTTCCTTCTATACCCATTTTGTTGAGAGTCTTAAACATAAAATTGTGTTGTATTTTATCAAAAGCCTTTTCTGCATCTATTGATAAGATCATGTGGTTTTTGTTCTTTGTTTTGTTGATATGGTGTATTACGTTAACCGTTTTGCGTATGTTGAACCATCCTTGAGATTCTGGGATGAATCCCACTTGATCATGAAGTATTATTTTTTTAATATGTTGTTGTATTCGGTTTGCCAGTATTTTGTTTAGTATTTTAGCATCTGTATTCATTAGAGATATTGGTCTGTAGTTTTCTTTCTTTGTGCCATCCTTGCCAGGTTTTGGTATGAGGGTTATGTTGGCCTCATAAAATGTGTTTGGAAGTATTGCTTCTTCTTCAATTTTTTGCAAGACTTTGAGTAGAATAGGAACCAAGTCTTCTTTGAATGTTTGATAGAATTCACTAGTATAACCGTCTGGTCCTGGACTTTTATTTTTGGGGAGGTTTTTAATAGTTTTTTCTATTTCCTCCCTGCTGATTGGTCTGTTTAGGCTTTCTGCTTCTTCATGACTCAGTCTAGGAAGGTTGTATTGTTCTAGGAATTTATCCATTTCTTTTAGATTGTTGTATTTGGTGGCATATAATTTTTCATAGTATTCTACAATAATTCTTTGTATATCTATGATATCTGTGGTGATCTCTCCTCTTTCATTTTGGATTTTATTTATTTGAGTCCTGTGCCTTTTTTCCTTGGTGAGTCTTGCCAAGGGTTTGTCAATTTTGTTGATCTTTTCAAAGAACCAGCTCCTTGTTTTATTGATTTTTTCTATAGTTTTTCTGTTCTCTATTTCATTTATTTTTGCTCAGATTTTTATTATCTCCTTTCTTCGGCTGGTTTTGGGTTGTCTTTGTTCTTCTTTTTCTAGTTCCTTAAGGTGTGAAGTTAAGTGGTTTACTTCGGCTCTCTCTTGTTTGTTCATATAGGCCTGAAGTGATATGAACTTTCCTCTTATTACTGCTTTTGCTGCATCCCAGAGATTCTGATATGTCGTATTTTCATTTTTATTTGTCTGTATATATCTTTTGATCTCTGCGCTTATTTCTTCTTTGACCCATTCATTGTTTAGAAGTATGTTGTTTAGTTTCCACATTTTTGTGGGTTTTTCCCCCTCTTTTTTGCAGTTGAATTCTAGTTTCAAGGCTTTATGATCAGAAAATATGCTTGGTACAATTTCAATTTTTCTAAATTTGCTGATATTGTCTTTGTGGCCCAACATAAGGTCAATTCTTGAGAATGTTCCATGTACACTAGAGAAAAATGTATACTCTGTCGCTTTGGGATGAAGTGTCCTGTAGATGTCTATCATATCCAGGTGTTCTAGTATTTCGTTTAAGGCCACTATATCTTTATTGATTCTCCGTTTGGATGACCGATCTAGAGCCGTCAGCGGTGTATTGTGGTCTCCAAGTATGATTGTATTTTTGTTAGTTTTTGTTTTAAGGTCAATAAGTAGCTGTCTTATATATTTTCGTGCTCCTTGGTTTGGTGCATATATATTAAGGATTGTTATGTCTTCTTGATTCAACTTCCCCTTAATCATTATGAAATGACCATTTTTGTCTCTGAGTACTTTTTCTGTCTTGTAGTCAGCATTATTAGATATGAGTATTGCTACGCCTGCTTTTTTTTGGGTGTTGTTTGCTTGGAGTATTGTTTTCCAGCCTTTCACTTTGAATTTGTTTTTATCCTTGTTGCTTAGATGTGTTTCTTGTAGGCAGCATATAGTTGGATTTTCTTTTTTAATCCATTCTGCTACTCTGTGTCTTTTTATTGGTAAGTTTAATCCATTTACATTTAGTGTAATTATTGACACTTGTGGGTTCCCTACTGCCATTTTATAAATTGCTTTCTGTTAGTTTTGTATCTAGTTTGATTCTTCTCTTTTGTTTTTCTATCATTTGTTTTTGTTTGTTTGTGTTCCATACTTCTTTCCTCTGTTGCTACCTTTTTTAAGTCAAGTGTTTTTGTGGTGGTTTTTTCAAGGGTGGTTACTATTACGTAACGAAAAGGGTACCTACCATATTCATTGTAGTACCCTATCTTATAAGTATTTCTGCACTTCATCGTCCTTTGCTACTGTTAATCTCCATCCTCTCCCCCCTTTTTTTTCCTTTGTTGTCACAGTTTAAGTTTGGTTTTATTGTGTTCTTGGTGGAGCTGTTACTTGTGGTGTTGTTTTCTTTTGTTCTTTGAATCTGGTTGGAAAACCCCCTTTAGTATTTCCTGGAGTGGGGGCTTTCTGTTGATAAATTCTCTCATCTTTTCTGTATTTGTGAATGTTTTTATATCTCCTTCATACTTGAAGGATAGCTTTGATGGGTATAGTATTCTTGGCTGAAAGTTCCTCTCTTTCAGCGCTTTAAATATTGGGGTCCACTCTCTTCTAGCTTGTAGAGTTTCTGCTGAGAAGTCTGATGATAATCTAATAGGCCTTCCTTTATATGTTGCACTCTTCTTTTCCCTGGCTGCCTTGAGAATTTTTTCTTTGTCATTGGTTTGTGTCATCTTTATTATGATGTGCCTTGGAGTGGGTTTGTTGGGGTTAAGAAAACTCGGTGTTCTGTTTGCTTCTTGAATTTGAGGCTTTAGTTCTTTCCACAGGCTTGGGAAGTTCTCATCTATTATTTGTTTGAGTATATTCTCCATTCCATTTTCTTTCTCTTCTCCCTCAGATATACATATTATTCTTATGTTATTCTTTCTGATGGAGTCAGACAATTCCTGTAGGGCTTTCTCATTTTTTATTATTTTTGAGTCTCTTTCTTCTTCTCTCTGTTGTGCCTCAAGTTGTTTGTCTTCTATTTCACTAATCCTATCCTCAATCTGGGCTGTTCTGTTAGCTAAGCTTGTTACCTCGTTTTTCAGCTCGTGAATTGAGTTTTTCATTTCTGTTTGATTTGTTTTAATAGTTTCAATTTCCTTGGTAATATATTCTTTGTGTTCATTGAGTTGTTTTCTGATCTCCCTATATTGCCTTTCTGTGTTTTCTTGTATATCTCTGAGTATTTTTAAGATTTCTATTTTAAATTCTCTGTCATTTAGCTCCAAGGCTTCCAATTTGTTGTCTTTTCTCCATAGATTTTTCCACATCTATTTGTGTTACCTCTCTTTCTTTTGTATCCATAATATTCGATTTCCTCTTTCTTATTGGCATCTGAGGGTGGTCTTGTTGATAGCACTAATTAGAATTAATAAAGAGTAAAAAGTAAAAAATAAATAAATAAATAAAAGGTAAAACACCCCACAAAAAAAAAACAGTAATAATTTATTATTTCCCCCTTTTTTTCTTTCTTCTCTTTCCCTCCTCTCCCCTCCTCAGGGAAATATCGTGCCTATAATGGAGGGCCTGATTTGGGGTGAAGAGTTCAAGGGGCAAAAAAAGAGAGTAGGGACCTACTAAATGCAAAAAAAAAAAAAAAAGGAAGAAAATTTTAGACAAGCATAAGATGATTTTCTTGTAAGTGATGGTCAACTAAGAGACATAATGAGAGGGATAAGAGGGAACCAGAAAAAAGGACCAAAAAAAGAATAATAAAGAAGAAAAAAATAAAAATAATAAGTAAAAATCTGTTGTATTAAGTGGAGCAAAGACTAAATACAATGGAGACCTTGGGTTGGGAGGACTCAAAATGCCACAAAAATAAACAAACAAGAAAAAAACAAAAACAAAAGCAAAAAAGAAAAATAAAGCCAAAAAAAGCCTTGAGTCCCAAATTAACTAATTTGTTCGTGATTGAGGATTAAATGGGAGGAAAGTAAAACGAGAAAAGAAAAAACGAATAGAAAGAAAAAAATAAGAAAAAGAGAAAAAACGAAGGAAGAAATAAAAAAGGAAGAGAAAAAAAACAAAATAAAGCAAATCAAAAAAAAAACCAAAAGAGGAGAGAGTGAGAGTTAAGTGTTTTGGAGTATAACTTTAAAGGAGGGTGAGGATGAAGAAGAGAAATAAAATGTAACAGTTATGGGTAGTGTAGTTCAAGAAAAGGGAAGCATAAGATGGGCAGAGAATAGAAGGACTGAGGTGGAGGAAATAAAGGCAATAAGATAGAAGAAACAAACAACAACAACAAAAAAATTAGTGGAACAAGTTGTAAAGTCTGTGGATTTTTCTTGATTTTGAGAGGTTAACTTCTTCCTTTTTCTTTTCTCTCCCTCTTCCTGGTCGGTGACTCTGTACCCCAGGCTCTGCCCCTGTGTCACACTTAGGTAGGGATTTGCAGTTGATGGGATTCTATGGCAATGTCATATAATTGGCTTTAGTCTTGCTGGTAGTCAAGGCTTGTTGGCGTTTGCAGGGTCCAGCGATGAGAGAGTTTGCTTTCCTGGATTCTCTCTCCTAGTCCCCCCTTCCTGAATTAGCAGCCTGGTGATCCAGCTATAAGGCTGCAACTGCTTCTGCCTGGGGAGTAAGAGGCTCAAAGAGCTGGGAAATCCCCACTCTATCCCCACTCAGTGCAAGGCTTTGGGAAAGGCTCTGGCAGTCAGGGCCTCCAGTGTAATCAGGTGAGGGTGGGAGTCAATTGTTGTCAAGGTGACTGTTCAGTGCCTAGCATTCAGTTGGACCACTCAACCCAGGCTTTCCACACTTTGTAGCCTGTTTTGGCTGGGAAGAAGAGGCACTAGTCTCTGCTTGCGACTAGTGTAGTATAGATGTTATTATCTGCCAAGTCCCTCTTGTTAGCGTTTATCCCTGAATATGGAGGCTCTATCAATCAGAAGTTGCCCCCGCCCCTTTAGCGAGAGGCACTAAAAAATATCACGCCTCTTGTCTTGGGTTGCTGAACTGAGAGAGATCTTATCAATTAGAACCGAGGGTGTGCAGATTTCATGGGTTAAGCTAATTTCAGTGATTGGGTCGCAGCTGTGCTCCCGAAGGTATTTTAGGCTGCCTGCGCGCCCCTCCCCCAATGCTTGATTGTTAGCTTGAATGGCTGGGTGAGGTGCCCCGCCCACGGAGAGAATCTCCCAAGTAGAAGACCACCCTGGTGCCTCTCCCGCTCGCCCTGCCGCTGGCGGCTGAATCGCACCAGGCGCAGGATAATGGGGCACCCTGGGTGTGCGAGCCAGTAAGGCGCTCTGGGCGTGTGGAATGCCCAGGGCACGTGCGTGAATGGGGTGTTCCGGGCACCAGTGGCTGGCGACTCTCACTCGCAGTGCGCCGGCCGCTGGGAATGTTAGCGGTGCTCGCTCTGCAACCGGACCGGGCGCGCGCCGGCAGCTGCTCGCTGCTCCCGAGTGTGGGCGGTGCTCGCTCTGCAACCGTACTGGGTGCTCGCCAGCGGCTGCTCGCCGCTCCGGAGTGTGGGCGGTGCTCGCTCTGCACCCGTGGCTGCTCGCGGCTCCCGAGTGTGGGCTGACTCACCACAGGCGCACTCCCTCGCGGCTTGAATGAACGTCGCTGCGGTAGCTTCCTCCACACCCTCGTCTCTCAGATTCAAGTGATAACAGTCCTTTCGCTTTCAGTTTGTGTGGAACTCCGGAATGCTCCGAGGATAAATTTTTGTTTCTAGTTGATAAATTTGTTGTGATTTAGGGGAGATCTGTCGGACGCGCTGCTCACGGCGCCATTTCCGTGACGTCACTCTCCAGAACATTTTTTTAAGAACTCATCTTTAAGTAGAGAGAGCTTTAAATGAAAATTAAACAGACTCAATTACTCTTCAAAAGTGCATAAAGTAACCATGGACAAAGCCCAAATAGCCGCCAACACCTGAGCCTCAGCATAAGGAGCCTAGGTGGCGCCGGGTCGCCACACACCTGGCCTTGGCAGGCTACCTCTCCAGCCGTGATGAAGAACTAAAGGAAGTCTTTAAATGCCGCCACACTGCCATGGAAGGGTGTTCAACAATACTCTTAAGCCACTGAAAATGCTGTTTAGGGATTCTGCCTCATCTTATGGATGACTCGTCATAATTTCCTTTTTTTAAAATTTATTTAAAAGAGAGAGGAGGGGAAGAGCAAGCGAGAATCATCAACAGAATGTTTCACTTAGTTGCTCCATTTAGTTGTGCACTCATTGGTTGCTTCTCATATCTGACTGGGGATCAAACCCACGACCTCGGTGCACCAGGACAATGCTTTATCCATTGAGCCACCTGGCCAGGGCCTTGTCATAATTTCTAGAATTTTAGAAGCCATCCCATGACTCCACAGATTGCAAGGAAATTGAACAGATTACTTTAAATACATTCACCTGCATACATTCCTACCTTAGGCTTCGGAGAGAAGCTCACTCATCTGGTAGCTCTCCACCCCTAAGAGAAAACATGAGGGCTGGGATGGATGTCCCTTACAGCACATGCTGTGTCGCCTCTCACCCTGAACAACACAAGCAGAAGGAAGGCAAAGTCACTCTCATCACCTGCTAGTTGGAGCCATCCTTTCCCATCTCCTCCCTCCACACCCAGCCCTCTGATGCCCTGCCCCTTCCATTTTGCCCAGCAGGAATTTACACAAGATCCAACCCACGTTCTCACACTATCCTGTGAGATGGGAGCATCACCCGTTTTGATCACTCCTATCTTTCACACACAAACACGCTGTCCAGATACAGAAAGCTAAGCACAGCCCAGTGAAGAGGCTCTGCTGGTCTCATATTCAGGTGATAGCAACCCTGGGGCTCTTGCCCCAAATATTTGTGTCTATTTCAGTAAGTTGGGATTTTTTTCCAATCTGACCCTCAGATTCAAGTCTCTAAATCCCACAGAACCCAAATGAATAAAAATAGTGCACCATAACTGCCTCTTCCAATTATTGAGAGCTTACTATGTGTGAGAAGAAATAATATGCTCAAGGCCACACAGGTAGCACAAGGTCACATGGGTGGCACATAGTGGAAAAGAGACTGATGTCCAGGTGTATCTGATGCCAGGGCTCTGCATGTAACTACTTAAGTACGTTGCCTTCTATAGAGATAATAACATTTCTTGAGCTAGCTACTAAGTGGTAGTATATGAAACTGATCTTAGAGGAGAGCAAGAGAATCTTAGAGGAAAGGGAGTAAGATAACAAAGAAAATAAAAACTAATCAGCTGGTTTGTCCACCCTGTTTGCTCTGCTCACCTCCCAACTTCCATGATGGGGAGATCCAGGTCCCTGCTGGCTTCCTACCTTCAACCAGGTCAACACACACACACACATGCACACACACACCAGCAGTCCAAAGAGTGTTTCATAACTCTTCTATTTCAACTTCTACTGTGTCCAAAGGATGGCTTTGGGAGTAATGCCCAGGCTCTGTAACTGTCCCCTTGTATTTTGTAGATGGCTCTTAGACTCACTGGAGATTTTTAAAGTGAGCATTCACACAGGACCAACAGTTTAGTTTCAGACCCTCTGTTTTTTTTAAGCAACTGATTTATTTATTTATTTATTTATTATTTATTTAATTGATTTGAGAGAGAGAGAGAGAGAGGAAAGAAGGGAAAGGAAGGAGAGAGATAAGAAGTATCAACGTGTAGTTGCATTACTTTAGTCATTCACTGATTGCTTCTCATATGTACCTTGACTGGGGGGTTCAACCCGAGCCAGTGACCGCTTCTTTGCTCAAGCAAGCAACATTAGGTTTCAAGCCAGCAACCTTGGGATCATGTTGATGATCCTATGTTCAATCCAGCAACCCTGTGCTCAAGTTGGTGAGCCTGCATCAAGCCCATGAGGTAGTGACCTTCAAGTTTCAAATTGGCCAACACAGAGACCCAGGTTGATGCCCTATACCCTGTGCCACCACTACTCAGGCAGCTACAGACCCTCTTTTCACATTTCATTTCATCTCATAACGTCCCTCTTTCCTTTCAACTCCTTCTTTTCCTCTACCCTGATACCACTTTGTCTTTGTGAGTCAGCAGCCATACTTTTTTCTATCAGTTCTGCTCCTAAGAAAAGGGGAGCTTTAAATCATGAGGATAGTAGTGGTAGGGGAGAGGGTGAGGAAGACATCATCAGAGTGGCTGGGTTCTAGGTGGATTGTTTTAAAGAAACAATTTAACATTTTCTCCCATAAAGATTAACTTTTTCATATACCTCATTATCTCCTTCCTTTTCAGAGTTGTATTACAAACATCCCCTTCCATTACTTTATCCATGAAAAGTGCCAGTCTCCAGAAACAGAGGACAGAGAAGAAAAATAAAATCCCATCCAGACACACTATGTATGCTAAACTAACTGACACAGACATTTATTATTTTGTGGCAATCCAACACCATTTTTTTGGTACCAGTACCCCAATTTTCTTTTATAGCTTAAGAAAGACATTAAGGGCTCCTGACATCACTTGAATCATGTTATAGCTGAAGCCATATCTATCCAGGGAATATTCAGTTATATGAGCAATAAAATCCTCAGCTTTACCTGCCCTGAGTTTGGAAAAAGGGTTACTATGAAATGATTCATCCTTGAAACTGAAATACTGGCCAGATTTATCTGGTCAGGATGTTTGCAAGTCTTTAACTGTGACGTAAGAGCCTTGTGCACAAACCAAGGTTGGCTTTTCTGATGGTTGCTAACATGGGACAGCAGTCTCTGATCAGAAGAAAAGGGTCCATGAGCCAGTTAAATGGATGGCTCTTCTCCTAATATGGCTCTTCTCTTGCAGCAAATAATGAGCATCCACAGAATGGCTACTTGCCACTTGAGCAAACAGTACATTCTGATTGGGCCCAAGATGGGATCCCCTGCCTTGCATGCAGCTGCAAGATAAGCCTGGAAAAGAAGGAGCAAAATGAAAAAAACTTGCAATGCTAGCTTCCCAACACTCTTAGAATACACCCCCCTGTTGCTCACAACAGTGGGCCTGGAGCACTTGTCAGGACCAATACCCCTGATTTACAATAGAAGGCCACTGTGCTCATCCATTCTCTATCTCTTCTTCCCATCCCCTCTTTCTCTGTCAAATCTCTCTACTCTCTGAAAAGGCCAAGTCTGCCTCTAAGGGGATGATTTCCAGGATGAAAGGCCAGGTATCTGGTGGGTATTTTTGTTTTTTGACATATGGAAGCTTCCTCTTCATTTGCCTCAAAGCCTGGTTACCAGAAGTAACCGATACAAATGCAAACAGTGAAACAAGTGCCACGAGCCTACTGCTTAGTGGGCTCAGCTAGAAGCAAACTGTGCTCAGAGACACTATTCAACTTGTTTGCTAGATAATTGAGTGCTCCTAAAGCCTTCTTGAAAGAAATCCAACAATGTCCCAAAGAAAAATCAGGAAAAGAATGAGGAATCTTTATAAGACCCCTGGATGAATTCTTCCTTTATAAAGGGAGAATAAAAATTTGTGTTTGTTCAATCAGCTTATTTTGTATGTTCAACCTGGTGACTAGAAGATGTTAGTGTCATTTGTGAGAAAAATAAATGAAAGTGAGGGAAAAAATATTTTTTTAAATGGCAGTAGGAGGCCCTGGCCAGTTGGCTCAGTTGGAAGAGCATCAGCCAGGCGTGTGGATGTTCCAGGTTCTATTCCCAGTCATGGCACACAGGAGAAGCAACCATCTGCTTCTCCACTCCTTCCCCTTCTCTCTCTCTCTCTCTCTCTCTCTCTTTCTCTGCCAGAGACAGAGAGAGGGACAGATAGGGACAGACAGACAGGAAGGAAAAGAGATGAGAAGCATCAGTTCTTTGATGCAGCTCCTTAGTTGTTCATTGATTGCTTTCTCATATGTGCCTTGACTAGGGGGCTACAGCAGAATGAGTGATCCCTTTCTCAAGCCAGCAACTTTCAGCTCAAGCCAATGATCTTGGGCTTCAAGCCAGCGACCATTGGACTCAAGCCAGCGACCATGAGGTCATGTCTATGATATCACGCTCAAGCCAGAGACCCTGTGCACAAGTTGGTGAGCCCATGTTTAAGCCAGATGAGCCCGGACTCAAGCCAGTGACCTTGAGTTTTGAACCTGGGTTCTCTGCATCACAGTCCAATGCTCTTTGCACTGCACTACCACCTGGTCAGGCTTCCTTTTCTCTCATGCTCTATTCCCTTCCTGAAACCATGACGTGATTGGTTTGAGCTCATTGCCCATGGAGCCTTTGCCTCACATGCTAAAAAGAGCTCAGTTGCTAAGCAATGGCCAAAGTTGGGCAGAGCTTCGCCAAGTAGGGGGCTTGCTGGGTGGATCTGAGTTAGAGTGCATATAGGAGTCTGTCTCTCTATCTCCCCTTCTTTCACTTAAAAAAATAATAATTACTAACAAATAACTAAATAGCAGTGTGAGTCTTCAAAATATTATATTCAGTCTAGATTTGGGAGGATTCAAGATGGCATGGAACCAGGTTACAATATATAAGTATTTAAGATAACATTTACTGTGGCCCGCCTCTTTCTTGGTCAGTCTCTTTCACTCTTTCAGTTGCTAGATAAATGATCTCTATGAGAAGTCTTCCCTGGCCTTCCAGATGGAACCAACTATCCTGATCATTTCCATAATACTCCTCAAAATAATCTTTTTTACTCCCTGTCACATTACAGTTTTACATGTATTATAGTAATTATTTGATTTATGTTGCTATTTCCCTCTATTTCTATTTGCTATTGAGATCACTATGCCTAGAACAATGGTTGATACATAGAAGATATTTAACAACTGTTTGTGGGTTCAATGAGTGAATGCATAATTAAAAATGAATGAATGAATTACATTGAACTTCATTCCCTGCCATGTACTGTCCAGTAATGGTAATGTGCCCTTAAGAAAAAGTTCAGAGACCTGAAGATGGCAGCAGAGTAGGCAGACACACAGACTCCCAGCTCTCACCACCAAATTGGAATACAAATCAATTTAGGAACAATCAGCATGAAAAACCAACTCTGAACTACAAAAACAACTCTCAAAAAACAAGGAGCAAAGAAGAAGCCACAACAAACCTGGTATGGAGAGCCTAAATCTCCCCTGCTTCCAGGAACAGAGGGAGGGGTGAGGCTGAGAGTGCAGAGGGGCTCTCACTCCAGAGAAAAGAGCAGAAAATACTGCTCACAGCCACTTGCCTGGCGACTAGGGAGTGAGGTGTGTTGAAAGGGCTGGCTTGTCATCCAAAAGGAAAAGGGAGAGGGGCAGAGGAATGCAGGGGATGACCTGAGAAGCTGACTCATCCACTGCTAGAGGAGGCCATAGCTGGGAGAGGGGCTGATCCTTCCACAAAACAAAAGACTAAATTGCTTCTGGATCACAGATTTCCAGACATCTCTCCAGTTCCAATCAGTGCAATAAGACACAGCTAAAAACAAGAAGTGGAGAGGAAGGGCAGTAACACAGGTCTCCATGGAGATCTGAGATACCCCTTCCCCTACTGAAGCTGAGAAAACACCCTGCCCCCAGAGAGATTAGTTGGTAGAAGAGGCCTTCAGAGTCTCAAGTTGCAGCCACCACATTCCTGGATACAGTTTCAAATAAGCCCCCTGCTGAGATCAGTAAACAAGAATATCACCTGTTAAGAAAACAAGCAAATCAAGACTTCAAAGCAGCCCAAATCCAAAAGTGGATTACAAATAAGAGCTGAAGCCAACCCAAGTAGATCTACAAATAACAAAACTGAAAACGGGAGGCAGAAAACACCAGGCCTTGACTCAACCAGCTCTACAAATAAAACACCCAAACACACAGACATAATGAGAAGACAGAGAAGTGTAATACAAATGAAACCACAAGAGAAACCTTCAGGAGATAAACTGAGTGATATGGAAATAACCAAATTTCCAGATGCGGAGTTAAAAATAATAATTGTAAGGATGCTTAGGGATTTTAGAACAACAATGGATGGTCAATAAAAACACCTAAATAAATAAATAGCAAGTATAAAAAAGGATATTGAAATATTTTTAAAAAATCAGTCAGAGATGAGAAATACAATAACAGAAATGAAGACCACAATGGAAGAAATTAAAAACAGGATGGATAGAGCTGAGGATCAAATCAGCAAGTTGGAGGACAACTTGAATAAAGGCAAGAAAGCAGAGAAGAAAAAAGAGACTCAAAAGGTCTGAGGAAACTCTTAGAGAGCTCTGTGACAACATGAAGAGAAATAATATCTGCATCATAGGGGTTCCTGAAGAAGAAGAAAAAGAACAAGAGATAGAGACTTTGTTCAATCATATCATAGCTGAAAACTTCCCTAAATTAATGCAGGAGAAACTCTCACAAGTTAAAAAAGGACAGAGAACTCCATTAAAGAGAAACCCAAAGAAACCTACACCAAGACACATCATAATTAAAATACCAAAGCTAAGTGATAAAGAGAAAATATTAAAAGCTGCAAGAGAAAAAAAAGCTATCACTTACAAAGGAGCCCCCATAAGAATGACATCTGCCTTCTCAACAGAAACACTTGAGGCCAGAAGAGAATGGCAAGAAATATTCAAAGTAATGCAGAACAAGAGCCTACAACCAAGACTACTTTATCCAGCAAGGCTATTATTTAACATTGAAGGAGAAATAAAAAGCTTCCCAGACCAAAAAAAAAAAAAAACAACTCAAGGAATTCATTACAAGCAAACCAATGCTGCAGGAAATGTTAAGGGGCCTGTTGTAAACAGATCAAAGTGGGAAAAGAATATAGCAAAAGAGGAATACACCTTAAAAGAAGAAAATGGCAATAAACAACTACATATCAATAATAACTTTAAATGTCAATGGATTAAATGATCCAATCAAAAGACATAGGGTAGCTGCATGGATAAGAATACAGGACCCATATAGACGCTGTTTACAAGAGACACACCTTAAAACAAAAGATGCACATAGATTGAAGGTAAAAGGATGAAAAAAAAAACATTTCATGCAAATGGAAATGAAAAAACAGCTGGGTAGTGATACTTAGAAAAAATGGACTTTAAAAGAAAGGATATAGGCCCTGACTAGTTGGCTTAGTGGTAGAGCATCAGGCTGGCATGCAGGAATCCCAGGTTCGATTTCCATCCAGGGCTCAAAAAGAGGTACCCATATGCTTCTACACCCCTCCCCCTCTCCTTCATCTCTGTCTCTTCCCCTCCTGCAGCCAAGGCTCCATTGAACAGAGCAACCACCCAGATGGGCAGAGCATCACCCCTGGTGGGCATGTCGGATATATCCCAGTTGGGCGCATGTGGGAGTCTGTCTGACTGCCTTCCTGTTTCCAGCTTCAGAAAAGTACAAAAAAAAAAAAGTAAAAGAAAGGATATAGTAAGAGATAAAGAAGGACACTACATAATGATATAGGGAGTAATCCAACAAGAAGATATAACTATTATAAATATTAATGCACCTAATATAGGAACACCTAAATATATAAAGCAGACTTTGATGGTTATAAAGGGCGAAATCAACAGCAATACTATAATAGTAGGGGATTTCAATACCCCACTAACATTACTAGATAGATCCTCAAGAAAGAAAATTAACAAAGAAACAGCAGACTTAAAGGACACACTAGATCAACTTGATTCAATAGTTATCTTCAGAATCTTTCACCCTAAAGCAGCAGAATATACATTCTTTTCAAGTACTTATGGTACATTCTCTAGGGTAGACCACATGTTAGGGCACAAAAGTGGTCTCAACAAATTTAAGAAGATTGAAATCATATCAAGCACTTTCTCTAATAAAAATGGCATGAAACTAGAAATGAACCAAAACAGAAAAGCTCAAATATTCTCAAACACATGAAAACTAAATAGCAGGTTGTTAAATAACTAATGGATTAAGAATGAGATCAAAGAAGAAATAAAAAAAATCCTAGAAACAAATGACAATGAACATACAACAACTCAAAATTTATGGGACACAGCAAAAGCAGTCCTGACAGGGAAGTTCATAGCACTACATCACACTTTCAGAAGCTAAAAAAAGCTCAAATAAACAACTTAACCCTGCATCTAAAAGAACTAGAAAAATAACAAGAAGTAAAGCCCAAATGTAGTAGAAGGAAGGAAATAATAAATATCACAGCAGAAATAAATGACATAGAGACTAAAGAAACAGAGGATCAATGAAACTAGGAGCTGGTTCTTTGAAAAGGTAAACAAGATTGATGAACCTTTAAGTAGACTCACCAAGAAAAAGAGAGAGAGGACTCAAATAAATATAATTAGAAACGAGAGAGGAGAAATAACAACTGACACAACAGAAATACAAAATATTGTAAGAAAATACTATGAAGAACTGTATGCCAAAAAACTAGACAACCTAGATGAAATGGACAAATTCCTTGAAACATACAATCTTCCAAAAATCAATCTGGAAGAATCAGAAAACCTAAACAGACCAATTACACCAAATGAGATCAAAACAATTATCAAAAAACTCCCAACAAAGAAAAGAACAGGGCCTGATGGCTACACAAGTGAATTCTACCAAATATTCAAAGAACTAAGTCCTATACTTCTCAAGCTATTTCAAAAAATTCAAAAGGAAGGAATACTTCCAAGCTCCTTTTATGAGGTGAGCATAATTCTGACTCCAAAACCAGGCAAAGACAACAATAAGAAAGAAAATTATAGGCCAATATCCCTGATGAATATAGATGCTAAAATCCTCAATAAAATATTAGCAAACTGGGTCCAACAATGTATGGAAAAAATCATATACCATGATCAAGTGGGATTTATTCTGGGGAAGCAAGGCTGGTACAATATTTGTAAATCAATCAATGTGATTCATCACAAAAACAAAAGGAAGGAGAAAACCAACATGATAATTTCAATGGATGCAGAAAAAGCATTTGATAAAATACAGCACCCATTCATGATCAAAACTCTCAGCAAAGTGGGAATACAGAGAACATACCTCAACATGATAAAAGCCATCTATGAGAAACCCACAGCCAACATCATATTCAATGGGCAAAAATTAAAAGCAATCCCCTTAAGATCAGGAGCAAGGCAGGGGTGCCCCCTTTTACCACTCTTAATCAACATAGTCCTGGAAGTCCTAGCCACAGCAATCAGACAAGAAGAAGAAATAAAAGGCATTCAAGTTGGAAAAGAAGAAGTAAAACTATCATTATTTGCAGATGATATGATATTGTAAATATAAAACCCTGAATTCTCAGTCAAAAAACTACTGAACCTGCCTGACCTGTGGTGGCGCAGTGGATAAAGCGTCGACCTGGAAATGCTGAGGTCGCCGGTTCGAAACCCTGGGCTTGCCTGGTCAAGGCACATATGGGAGTTGATGCTTCTAGCTCCTTCCCCCTTCTCTCTCTCTCTCTCTCTCTCTCTCTCTCTCTCTCTGTCTTTCCCTCTCCTCTCTAAAATGAATAAATAAAAAAAATGCTCAGCAGATAAATCTTAAAAAAAAAAAAAAAAAAAAAACTACTGAACCTGATAAATGAATTCAGCAAAGTGGCAGGATATAAAATTAATACTCAGAAATCAGAGGCATTTTTATATGCCAACAATGAATAGTCAGAAAGAGAAATTAAGGAAACAATCCCCTTCACTATTACAACCAAAAAAATAAAGTACCCAGGAATAAATTTAACCAAGGAGACTAAAGACTTGTACTCAGAAAATTATAAAACATTGATAAAAGAAATCAAGGAAGATACAAACAAGTGGAAGCATATACCATGCTCATGGTTAGGAAGAATAAACATCATTAAAATGTCTATATTACCCAAAGCAATTTATAAATTTAATGCAATACCTATTAAAATACCAATGACATACTTCAAAGATATAGATCACATATTCCAAAAATTTATATGGAACCAAAAAAGAACATGAATAGCCTCAGCAATCTTAAAAAAGAAGAATAAAGTGGGAGGTATCACACTTCCTGATATCAAGTTATACTACAAGGCCATTGTACTCAAAACAGCTCTCTGACATCTCTTGTAGCAATATATTTGCTGATTTATCTCCACCGGCAAGTGAAATAAAAGACAGGATAAACAAATTGAACTGTATCAAACTAAAAAGCTTTTGCACAGCTAAAGACAATAAGAACAGAATAAAAAGACAAACTACACAGGGAGAACATATTTGACAATACATCGGATAAGGGGTTAATAACCAAAATTTATAAAGAACTTGTAAATCTCAACACCAGGAAGACAAACAATTCAATCACAAAATGGGAAAAAGAAATGAATAGACACTTCTCCAAAGAGAACATACAGATGGCCAATAGGCATATGAAAAAATTCTAAATATCACTAATTATTAGAGAAATGTAAATTAAAACCACAATGAGATATCACTTCACACCAATCAGAATGGTGCTCATCAACAAAACAACATAGAATAAGTGCTGGTGAGGATGTGGAGAAAAGGGAACCCTCCTGCACTGCTGGTGGGAATGCAGACTGGTGCAGTCTCTGTGGAAAACAGTATGGAGATTCCTCAAAAAATTAAAAATCAAACTGCCTTTTGACCCAGCTATCCTGCTTTTAGGAATATACCATAAGAACACCATAGAACTGTTCCAAAAGGAGAAATGCACCCCCATGTTTGTGGCAGCATTGTTCACAATAGCGAAGATCTGGAAACAACCCAAGTGTCTGTCAGTGGACGAGTGGATTAAAAAGCTTTGGTACATATATACTATGAAATACTACTCAGCCATAAAAAATGATGACATTGGATCATTTACAATAACATAGATGGACCTTGATAACATTATATGGAGTCAAATAAGTAATTCAGAAAAAACTAAGAACTATATTAATCCATACATAGATGGGACATAAAAATGAGACTCAGAGACATGGACAAGAATGTGATGGTAATGGGGGTTGGGGGTTGGGTGTTGGGGGGGATGGGGCAAGTAAGGAGAAAGGGGGGGTGGGGCGAGGGGAGGGGCACAAAGAAAACCAGATAGAAGGTGTCGAAAGACAATTTGACTTTGGGTGAGGGGTATGCAGCATAATAAAATGTCAAAATAATCTGGAGATGTTTTCTCTCAACATATATACCCTGATTTATCAATGTCACTGCATTAAATTTAATAATAATAATAATAATAATAAAGTTCAGCTAGCTGGGGACTTAGTCATATATTGTCACCTGACTCCACTGTGATCAGGGCAAGGTTTGATTCATCCTAGGTGGTCATAGGACAGTAAAAAGTTCTGTACTCAATTAGAGTATCAATAAAGTTAACAACTGCAGATCCTGTAACTGCAATGGAGTTAAACAGATCAAATATGTTTAAATCCATGAAATCATAATAATTTCTTAAAATGAAAGAAAAACTCTAAAAGATTGTCATTCCAGGATACTGGTAAACTATTTAATTATTTGGAAAACTGGCAAGTAAAGGGAAAGATTCAAATGTTTATCTTGCCTTTCCCATATGATCGCTACCACTAAGTAAGCACAAATGTGAAGTTTTATTTTCTAGATCTAGTTCAGAAAATACTTATTATAAAGTAATATTTAAATATCACAATTAAAAAAATAGAAATAAATAAATATCACCATTTTGAAATTCTTGATTGATAATCTGCCATGGCAGATTATTTTTCCAGAAAAAAAAAAGCTGTAACAATATTTTGGTCTCAGAATCTTGGTAGCAGATGAGGTCAGTTCCTCTCTGCTTGAAACTGGAGGACATCCTGGCTGCAGGAGAAAGGAAGTGCGCTTACTGTTTTCTCCCCAGTGAGTCCTGCTCAAACTCAAGGAAGCCTGAGGTTCAGAAATAGGTGCAGGGCAACAGCAAGCCCACGAGAGGCTCTCTAGTTCTGGTATGAGAAGTAGGAAAGTCAGAAAGAGGTGAGTAACGCCCCAGTGTTCTTTTCTTTCTTCCTCTTTCTTTTCTCTGTTCTCTTGCTCACAGGCTGTGGTAGTCCATACATACCCAAAACTCTAAGAAAAAAAGTTTCTTCTTTGATCAAAGGAGCTATAGTTTCTAAAACTGTAGGGGCCCACCTGGTACTGGTTTTTGTTTTTTGCTCTATCTTTCTGCCGTAGGGCCCTGGACAAGGGCATGCTCCCGGGAAATGTGCAGCCGAGTGGGCCAAGCAAAACTTCCATTTTCTGAATGAAATATGGAAAGAGCAATGCAGAGAACCAGAAAGCACTGGGAAGATCAGGGAGAAAAGAACATGAGGAAATAAACCCATGAAGTTGTTTATGAACTCTAGACTTACCCTGAGTGGCTCATCAGAGCTCTGACCCTAAAGGACATACCAGACCAACCACTCAGGTCCCAACCTGGCTTTACAAACAGAAGAGCACTCACACCACAACCTCCTGAAGGCGGTTTGGAACTTGTGACTTGAATGTGACCAGTTGAAAGGCCTGCTAGAATACACCAATTAACATGGTTTAAAGGACTAAACAAGATTTCAGTCTCATAACATTATATTCAAAATGTCCAGGATATGATACAATATTACTCAGCATATGAAGTACCATAAAAATCTCAACTTAAAAGAACAGAGAGTCAAAAAATAGACCAACAGAAGTATGGCCAGTGATTTTAGGCAGAGGTGCATAAGCAATTCAATGGAGAAAGAGTAGGTTTTTTTAAAAATGGTGTTGGAACAATTGGACATCCATATGATAGATAGATAGACAGATGATAGATAGATAGGTAGATAGATGATAGATGATGATAGATAGATAGATAGATAGATAGATAGATAGATAGATGATAGATAGATGATAGATGATAGATTGCCAATCTAAACCTCACACATTATGTGAAATTTAACTATAATGGATCATATATCTAAATGTAAAACTTTTGATTTAGGCAAAGAATTCTTACACATGACAACCAAAGAACAATGTAAAAATAAAACTTACAAAACTGAACAGTTAGTTTATTTTTAAGAATAAACAAAAGACTTGAACAGATACTTTATCAAAAAGGCTATATGGAGGGCAAATACATAAAAAAATGTTCAGTAACACTAGCCATTAGGAAAATGCAAATTAAAACTATAATGGGATAGCACTACACATTTAACAGAATGATAAAAATAAAAATTCTGATTATTCCAGGTGTTGGTAGTCATGCTAAGCAACTGAAATTCTCACCTATTGCTGGTGAGAATGCAAAATGGTACAGCCTCTCTAGAAAACAGTTTGACAAGTTTTTATAAAATTATACACTCCATTGCCATGTGACTCACTAATCCCACCACCATAGAGAAATGAAAATGTATGTTTACTCCAACACTTATATAAAAATGTGTATAGTGGCTTCATTTATAATTGCTAAGAGCTGGAAACAACTCAGATATCCTTCAGCAAGTAAATAAAGAAATAAACTGTGGTATACCCATACAATGGATACTACTTAGCAACAGAAAAGAGAGTTACTGATGCTCACATCACCTTGAATAATCTCAAAAGCTTTGAGCTGAAAGGATTTAGTCTCAAAAGATTATATACTGTGGTACTCTCAGAAAGGATAATACTCTGGTGATGGAGGAAAGATCAGAAGCTAACATGAGTTAGGAATGGGGGATGATTATAAAGAGATAGCAAGGAAGACATTTTGGGAACAATGAATTGTTTGCTATTTTGATGGTAGTGACTACACAAATCTATATCCTATGGTTCCCAGTGGTTCCCACTGGTTCAGCAGAATTGATACCCAATTTTTTGTTGAGTTCAGCAAATTGGTTCTTAAAATGGCACTTGTAATCAGAGTTCTCTCTAAAGTGGATGCTGGGCAGCTGCCCAATGTGGAAATCACAAATTTACATTCCTCACAACATTTCTCTGTGCAATAGCGTATTCTAAGTACCCGTAGTCGTGTTCATTCCATCCATAGGTGAAAAATATTGCCAAACAAGAAGCAATATAGAAATATCTTAAATAACAGTTTTATTGTTTTTGTCAGGTATTATTTAATATTTTTCATCAATATTTTAAAACTTTCTTATAACAATCTATTTTTGTGTACTTCTTTTATTGTTCTTATTTAAGCATTAAATGCATGAAATAATAAACTACCTTTTGATATTTATTTTTTATACTTAAAATGGTCATTACAGCAGAGAACTGGTTGTTAAAGTATTTGAATCCCACCACTGTCTATATATATGTTCTAATTCATAGATGTGTGTACCAGAAATGTAATTTTACTATATATTAACATAAAATATTTTTTAAAAGAAAAAGAGAACCTCCAGACCATTACCTTTCTCACTAACATGTCCTTAAGTTAATATTTTAAAAACCTTTTGAGATTCACCTGACCAGGTAGTGGTGCAGTGGATAGAGCATTGGACCGGAATGCAGAAGACCCAGGTTCCAAACACCAAGGTCGCTGGCTTCAGTATGTGCTTACCAGCTTGAGTGTGAGGTCACTGGCTTGAACATGGGATCACAGTCATGACCCCATGGTCACTAGCCTGAGCCCAAAGGTCACTGGCTTGAAGTCCAAAGTAACTGACTTGAGCCCAAGGTCACTGGCTTGAGCAAGGAGTCACTCATTCTGCTGTAGTCCCCCAGTCAAAGCATATATGAGAAAGCAATCAATGAACAACTAAGGAGCTGCAAATGAATTGATGCTTCTCATCTTTCTCCCTTCCTGTCTGCCTGTCCCTCTCTCTGTCTCTCTGTCTGTCTCTGTCACACACACACAAACACACACACACATAAATCCTTACAATTTCTCAGGAGCTAAATATAAAGTTCTTTGCTAAACTTTATTTATAAATATGTAATTTGTTTAAATATGTCTTACCATTAAGAACTATAAATCTAGAGAGATATGCCTCTCTCTCTCCTTAATGCTCACAAAATAAATGTCAGTCCATTTATTCTAGCTCTTCATTGATAAAATCCTCATGAAAATAAAAATGTGATGATAGGAAGTCTTAAAACCATAGGGAAGCCTGACCTGTGGTGGTGCAGTGGATAAAGCGTCGACCTGGAAATGCTGAGGTCACCGGTTCGAAACCCTGGGCTTGCCTGGTCAAGGCACATATGGGAGTTGATGCTTCCAGTTCCTCTCCCTGTCTCTCTCTTCTCTCTCTCTCTCTCTCTCTCTGTCTCTCTCTCTCTCTTTGTCTCTCTCTCTCCTCTCTAAAATGAATAAATAAAATAAAAATTAAAAAAAAACATAGGGAAGTGTCTGCTTGAGTACAGAAACATGTCTCAGCACATAATTGTTTCTACAGTGGTTAAGACAAATTCTGCTCAAAATGCAATAGGATAGTAGTCAGAAGCAGAGATTTATGCAAATGACTGCTAATACATCAGGATGCTTCTAGAGAAAGAGACCTTGCACTTGAATGGTAGGAGTGAAAGACATTACTACCATTGAGAACTCTTTTGAAGAAATAATGATTGAATGTTGGGAAACTTAAGTTACAAGTTCAGCTGTGCTAGTTTTAATGTGTATACTCCTTCCTTTAAAAGGTGAAGTCTTAATTCTCCTCCCCTTGAATGTGGGGGGTGGGTTTAGCAGCTCACTTATAACAGACAGAAAAAGAGAAAGTGACAGTTATGTGACTTTGGAGACTAATTCATAAAAGCCACTGTGGTTTTCTGTTTGTTCTCTCCTCTCTCTTTCTCATTGTCTCTTGGACCACTCTCTCTGGGGAAAGCCAGCTGCCATGTCCTAAGGACACTGTGGAAAGGCTCACATAGAAAGGATCTGAGGCCTCCTGCTAAGAGCCAAGGAAGTGAGCCATCTTGGAGTGGTACCTTCAGATCACTGTGGTCCTCCAGTCCCAACCACAACCTCATTAGAGACCCTGGGCCAGAAATTAATATGTAAAACACCCCTGAATTTCTGACTCTCAGAAGCTGAGAGATAATAAATGTTAGTCAACTAAGATTGAGGTAACTTGTTATGCAACAATAGATAACTAGTACAGCAACCATGCTGATGTTAAACTGCTGTTTGATTTAGAAAGAAGAGGAGGCCCTGGCAGGTTGGCTCAGAGGTAGAGTGTCGGCCTGGCATGCAGGAATCCCAGGTTCAATTCCCGGCCAGGGCACACAGGAGAAGAGCCCATCTGCTTCTCCACGCCCCACTCCTTCCTCTCTGTCTCTCTCTTCCCCTCCTGCAGCCAACACTCCACTGGAGCAAAGTTGGCCCAGGAGTTGGGGATGGCTTCATGGCCTCTGCCTCAGGGGCTAGAATGGCTCTGGTTGCAGCAGAGAAACGTCCCAGATGGGCAGAGCATCGCCCCCTGGTGGGCATGCCAGGTGGATCCCGGTCGGGTGCATGAGAGAGTCTGTCTGACTGGCTCCGTTTCCAACTTCAGAAAAATAAAAAAATAAAAAAAATTTAAAAAAAAAAAGAAAGAAAGAAGAGAAAAGGAAAGCAAAGCAGGAATTGAGATGAAGAGTTAGTTCAACATTTTTACCAAAACTTGTAACACTCAAATTATCTGGACTTCTTTCCCTGAAGATCAAGGAATTGTACAATTGTACAGGGTATTTCTTAGAAATTATTTTTTAAATTAGTCATCTTCTTACGTAGCCATCCTGAAGCTGATACCCTACCTGACAGCTGAGGAAGCTACAATGAATATTTTGCCTACCTCCCACTGAATTTCCAAACTGCTATTTTATTAAACAGTCTTTTAAATAGGACATGTTGTGTAAGTTGTCCCAGAATAGGGTTTAGCAAAGACATATTAATAAGGTAGGTGCTTAATAAATGTGTTCTGATGTTAGCAGAACTGCTGTGTTTATTCTTTTAATTAGCAGACACTGAGCCATTAGCCAAGTCAAAAAGACCAAACCCAAACAAAACCTAGAAAAAGATTAAAACCATCCCCCTATTCCCTTGCAATCATACATAGGGAATGTTTTTTTTTTCAAATACCAACCTGGAGTTTAGCATATAGCATGAGAGAGTTGCATGAGAAGTTACTCCAAGAGAAAAGTGTTTGTCTTCTAACACTGAAGATCTGCCTGGAAACTCACAAATCAGAAAACAGAAAAATATGCTTTGGTAGCATTGCTTGTTGCATTCTTTAAAGGGAAAATTGAAAACACAGGATCACTAAGGTCAGATGGTTATTATTGGAAGCTGGCTCTTATAAAATGTAATACATGCCACTTCCCCCATATAAATTGCATTTTTTTTATCCCAGTCACTCAATAGGCCCAGGATAAGGTGTTTTTCTGATATAGATACCACCTTGGTTTCCAAAAGCATGTTCATTTAAAAGTGGGGCTTGAAAAACACCAACAGTGACAGAAAAATATTCTCTTTGTAACCTCAGTATCACCAAAAATAGTTCTACAGAAGTAGCTTTAAAAAAAACAAATCATCAACAACAACAAAAACATTTGCTGTCAAACACAGAGTACCACTCAGCCATCTGCTGGTGATGGCAACCCCCAAAGCTACGCCATTCAGAGTCTCACTCTACATCAGGATTTTAAGAAACTCTGAACATTTTATAGATCGAGGGATCTTTATGACATTTTTTTTGTGAATAGATCTATATGTCAATAAGAAGAAAATTCTTAAAGTACCAAATAAAGAGTAACTATCAAGGAGGTTGAGAGGAGGTGCAAAAAGAACAACTAGATTGAGCCACAGTTTCACATAAACCTACATGTGCGGTTTAACAGGATTTCGAAGGTCAGCTAATTACAAAACTCTGTAGGTCTGATAACAACCCTGGGAGCTGTTAGCAAAATGTCACCTGGATGCCCAACTTTAAACACCTCTAATACCATCTTGGTGTGAGCAGTCAGCTTCTAGAGCTTTACAACAAAACCTGAGTCTAGACTTGAGGACATGGTATGATTATTCTGAATACCTGGAAACAGAAAAACTACCACTGGTGCTTCCTGCTTGACCCCAAATGACATTCTTCGTAAAAGTTTGTAGGAACTGGAGAAGGAACGTCTCCCAGAGGAGCAGGCGCAGGGCTCTCATTGGAGCCTGAAGCGGCTCTTGGTGTCAACTCATGACCACTGCCATTTGCTACTGCAAATCTTTCTTCTCCTCCTCTGTGAGAGACAACAGAGTCTGGGAGGTTTGTGGGTTTTTTTTAAGTGGGGTGCGGGAAGGGGGGGCGGGGTAGAGCCCCTGGCCAGTTGGCTCAGCAGTAGAGCACTGGCTTGGCGTGTGGAAGTACCGGGTTTGATTCTGGCCAGGGCACACAGGAGAAGCAACCATCTGCTTCTCCACCCTTTCCTCTCTCCTTTCTCTCTGTTTCTCTCTTACCCTCTGGCAGCTAAGGCACCATTAGAGCAAAGTTGGCCCAGGCACTGAAGATGAATGGCTCAATGGCCTCTGCCTCAGGTGCTAGAATGTCTGGTTGCAACAGAGCAATGCCTTAGATGGGCAGAGCATCACCCCCTGGTGGGCTTATTGGGTGAATCCCAGTCCTGCACATGCGAAAGTGTCTCTCTGCCTCCCTGCTTCTCACTTCAGAAAAATACCAAAAAAAAAGTAGGGTGGAGAGGATGGGGGAACATCTTATACACAGCAACGGTGCCCACAGATTTAAAGGGAGTAGAAAAGATACTCTCACTGGAGCCAAGAAAAGTGTTTAGCAATCCACTTTATTTCTAAGAGACCGTTGGAATTTTCTATCTCTGAGGACAAAGGGAGAAAGGTGGATACCTATTTCGAAGAAATGAAAGTTTCAGTTAGTTAACTTGGTCAACACTGGTATAAAAGAAAGTTTCTTCTCAAAGCAAAACTAGTCTACTTATTTCCCCTTCTCCCAGGGGGTAAGCCCTCCCTCACTTCTCAGTGCAGGGCCTGCCGATCACCTCTTCCCACCCTAAGAGCTAGGCCCAGTCCTTCCCTCCTGACAGCACCTGCTGGCACCACGCCTTGGCCTGGATGCATGCAGGACTTTGGTGCTCATCTTCAGATTCAGGAGCCAACTGAACGGTCAATAAACACTTGTGAGAGTGAAGGCACTAGGCCCATAGGCAATCAATTGCTGTAGGAAATAAGTCTATGAGCTAATGTCTTCCGTAAAATTCCCAGAAGTCACTGAAAGAAGCTTTGGCTCTTCCTGAGTTGAAGAGTTCACTACCCTGGAGGCAGTACATTCCACCCCTAGAAAGCTTTAGTTTTTAAGAAATGCTTAACTCTATTAAGCTAAAATTTTCTTCCCTGGAAGTTCTTCCTGTCAGTCTCTGCTTTGACCCCTGGAGCTCCAGAACAAATTGCATTTTATCTGGATCATACAGCCCTTTCTCAGGTGACAATCTCAGATCATAGTGGTTCTTCTGTTGACATTTCTGGCAATATTTCTTGAAAGGTGGTCCAAAAACATCACTGTCATCTGAGGAACACATTAATCATGCAAATTCCAGGAACCTCCTCATTCAGACCTACTGGCCAGATTCAGCCAGTGCCCAGGTCATTCTTAAGCACACCACAGAATTTTCACTAAGCCCATCACTAATTTTTGGGTGGGCTCCATTGGCCAATTGCTCAGGACATTTTCCAACAGTCCAGCTGCGGTCTAGGTATTGTCTTACAAACACTCTGTAGACAGTTCATATGACTGTATGAAATGAATGAAACTAAACTCTGCAGGAAGTCTATACAGTTAGGCTTGTAAT
The DNA here is from genome assembly GCF_036850765.1 of Saccopteryx bilineata. NCBI lineage: Eukaryota > Metazoa > Chordata > Mammalia > Chiroptera > Emballonuridae > Saccopteryx > Saccopteryx bilineata. The sequence goes on from NC_089499.1 coordinate 80,968,411, forward strand.
GAACTCAGATGGCATTCATCCAGTGGACCAGGCAGTGTGGTGTCAGGGTGCCCCTGTGTCTCTGTGTCATGCACTGAGCTGGATAACTAACTTTATGAGCACTGTCTACTCCGGCTTCATGACCTGCAAGATCCCTGTTATGCGTGCATTACATAGATGAATAGAATAAAGTCTGAGAGGCCGGGTACTTTATTTGTTCAGGATCAGAGAGCTGGGAAATCAGCACCCTTTGACCCAAAAGTCTATACTTGCTCCCCCATTGACCCTCCATTCCCAACCTAATAGTACCAAAAGAAAGAAACATTTATGACTTGTGCAATATTATTGTTGACATGGTCCCTTAAAGAACCTTCTTAATGTTTGAGCAGAGGGCATTTAGGGAAGATAATATTATTTTACACTTTTGTTTTTGGCTCATTCACAGATTCCTGAGTGACATATTTAAGATGCAACTGACACCTCTACAGTGTGATGGGCAATTTATTTGCCATTCCCTGGCTCAGGACTCTTAACCATCCAGGTGAATGGACTGTGAGATTTAACTGGAGCTTGAGGAGTTCAGTGCCAGGTCCAAAAACACAGCCCACAATGGTGCACAAGACTGGAAACTTTCCTACCTAACTCCAGTCTATCTACAAGATTATATTTAATGCCTTTACATGGCAGCAGGAAAAAAAAAACACTTAATGATTAACTTTGCATAGCAGTAGACAAGAGATTAAACTTCTGTGTCATAGGAGAGAGTATAAGCCCTGGAAACAAGACTTTAATTAATTCATCTCCTGATAGCCCAGGCCAGTATTTTGAGCAAGCTGATAAGGCAAAGTTACCACCTACATAGGCTTTTCCATTCAGCTTCACACACTATGATGAAAAACTCTAAGCAAGCAAAGACCCACAGAAACAGCTCATATCTTTATTTAGAAACTTCTATTCCACTGTTGGGAAAATGTTCCTAATCAAGACAGCCAAAGGCTCAGTGAAGATGAAGCTGTCAAAGAAAAAGAGGAATCACACAAGGAAGAGAGATGCAGGTCCCAGTTCCACAGGCTCTCATTCCTTCCTGTAGAGGCATGAGGGCTCTCCCCCAGGAGAACCTGCCTCATCAAATCTACAAAGCAGAGCAATCTCAGCTGAGCCCGGGGTCATGAATGCCACATAAAGGTGCTGGGGGACTGGAGAACCTATCAGTATTTCCTGATGATGTTAAGCATGTGAACTTTGTTCCATCTAAAAAGAACTTTGTTCTTTTCCTGTTCTCCTGGAAATAGAAAGGTTGCCAGATGAATGCCAGGAGGTGTGATCACTACACAAAAAGCAGAAAACAAATAATACCTAGTGTTTCATTTATCTGAAGTAATAGCCATGTTACATTATAGTAAATGGGCTTCGCTAGTCTCCATTCTGGCAGGGCCAAATTGGAACTAAGAAGGAGTTGCAATGAAGAATTTGTACAGCTATTTCTGGAGACAAAAGTGAGCCAATAGCAGCAAAGATCATGTTGAGACAAATGGTCCACTCTGGAATGGCGTACCATAATGTCACTACAATTATATGGGTTAGAGGTTACAGCTCACCGTAGATGGCCATAAGATATTCACTAATAATCACACATTTTGTTCTACCAACAGATAACAGCAGCCCACAAATGAGATGAGCTCCCTCTGTGTACACATTACACGAAATCAATATTTCATTACAACAGGCCCTGCGTGTGCCATTGGTGGTTGGTTCTGATGAGGAGGCAGGGACAAAGTTGCTGTGCTAGATGGTGAGATGAGTTCAAAGACGTAGCACACAATGGCAAGGTAGTACCCATTCTAATGACCATGTCTGAGCAGAGATTTACATGAACCACCGTTTGGACACCAGACTTGAGTTGGAGAACAGAACAGAGACATGAAAACTTATGTCATGAGGGGAAAAGCAGCTTCTGCCTGGGATGGCAGTTGCTAGAATGCTACTACACATCACATTTCTTTGTGGACACACAAACCCCATTATACAGTCCCAGGAAGAAGTGGACACACCCAAGGAGTGCCCCAGGGAGAAGCTGTGTGGCCAAAGGGAAAGAACAGAGAATGGAGAATCAGGGGACCTGGGATGCATCCTAGCTCTCCTACACCTAGCAATCTGCAAAATACCTTGCAGTTCAAGCTACTTGTCTTAAAAAGGGAATGACATTGTTCTGTCTAAGCCAGAGGGCTACTACTGTGAAGACTGAGAAAAATCAGACAGGCAGAAAGTACTTTGTAAACACTGAACCTTCAGATGATTGTAAGAGATTATTATTTTTTAGAAAGTGAAAGGCCTAGGTATGCAGTGTGATGAATAATCAAGAAGTAATGGCTTCGTTTATTAAATGCCCAGTGTAAAGTTAGGTGGGGTCACACTGCAACTTACACACTACAAAAGAATAGAGATAAAGGAACGTGGAGGAGACATTCCCACTAGAACCAGAGATACAAGCAAGGGACTCTAGAAAATTGTTCCATAATTCATCTATGCCATGCTCACAGAACTCCACACTAGAGAGCATTCTATTTGAAAGTATGCTCATCCAAGAATTTTCCTACTGCCCTTCCTTTTTTAAATTTTAGTTCATTTATGTAACTACCTCTTTAAAGAAAATGTGTTATTTTTCTATTCAAAAGTCTACAGGTTTATTTGTTTATAACCATTCCTTGAGAAAAATTAATGTCGTGGGTATAGCACTGGGAACTGTTTTTAGAAATTTGCATTAAAAGATATGGTCAGGGAAAAAATTAGAGAAAACAGAAGGAGGGTTTTCAGGGGCTCCTTTACAAAGTAGCTTCAAGTCTTGCCTTCTAAGGAGGAAGTGGACTGTTTGTAGATAAGACCCAAGTGCTGCAGTAGGCCCAGCCTCGCCACCTCACAGCCAGTGTCTTCCGGACTGCGTGGATGCCTGGGAGTATACTTGCCTCATCTGGTAAGTGGCAAGTGTGCACACGAGGAACTCAAAGGTGTGTTGCTGGTGGCCTAATTTCTTATAAGTGGTGTAGTGTTTTTACTACCAGCCCTTTGGTGATGCCTACATTAGTACAAAGCCTTCCTGGAAATTAGCCATAGAAACATCTCTTGATGAGACCAAGGTTTAACTGCTTAACATATCACTCACCCTGCAACAAAAGCAGAGAAAATCATTTCAAAACTGAAAAAAATGGCTGGACACTAGAAGGGAAAAAACCTCTTTATTCAATTCACAAAAGTTGTCCCATGTGAAAGCAAGACACTGAGCCAGACAGGAGTGTCCAGCTGGACTAAGACCAGGATGTCTAGAGGTGAGTCAAAAGAGACGCGTCCTTGCTTTCCTGGGCTCCTCCTATATTTGCTAAATAGGATACATGTGACAATGGGTGTGTGACTGGTTTAAATCAAAGGCTGTGTCGGGGCATTCCAGAAGGTGTAAACATTGGAGCCTATATCAAGTTACAGAGCCACCACATTGCATGCAGATTTGATTGATGTGAACTTAATACAACACTGTGTCATAAAATATGTGCAAAATTTAAAGTAATGCAACTCCAACCCCCAAAATTAAAAGTTTATCAACAGTCACATACTTTGACCTCAGAGCTGAAGGAAGCATGTCAATGTAGCTGAGTTTATTCCAGGGCTGCATGGAGACACCCCCTCCCTTCATCTACTGTTGAAATTAGTCTCAAAGAGTTGAATTTTGAATGATGCAAGGACTCCAGGAATGTGTTGCTCAAATAAAGTATGACCTCTGTGTACTGTGTATGTTTTTCATTTATCATTTAAGAACTCAAAATCCAGACAGATATTTAAAGCTGAAGGAATGCTGGGAACCAGCAACATAGAACAGATTGTTCTAGAATGAAGAAAATGAAGACTTTGATTTAAAAAGTATGGCCTAAGCCCAGTAGAAAGTAAACTTAATCTCAAATTAAATTTCATGACAGTCATTTTATCTATAGAATATCTCAAGGACACACATTCCTAAAGTGACACTGGTCTTAGTACAGCAGTCCCCTCTTACCCACAGAGGCTCCATTCTACAACCCCAGTGGTGCCTGGAACCTTGGATAGTACTGAACTGTATATATATCATATTATTTCCTATACATACATACCTGCCTGTTATCAAGTTAAGTTACAAATTAGGCACAGTGAGAGATAATAACAATAACTAGTAATAAAATAGGAGAATTATAACTATATATATATGTACTGTAATACAATTTGTGTGAAAGTGGTTTTTCTTTCTCAATATCTTATTGACCTGTACTCATCTTTTCACTTATGGGAAGCACTTTACACCTACTCTATGGCATGTCTGAATTGCCAGCATCACTACACATGCACTTGGGACATTATTAAGTAAAATAAGAGTTCCTTGAGCAGAAGCACTGCAATACTGTGTCAGTTGATCTGATAACCATCTGACAGGCGGGTAGCATATACCCTGTGGATAGCCTGGACAAAGGGATAGCTCAGGTCTCAGGCAGTGGGTAGTATGTACCCTGTGGATAGCCTGGACAAAGGGATAGCTCAGGTCTCAGGCAGCGGGTAGTATATACCCTGTGGATAGCCTGGACAAAGGGATAGCTCAGGTCTCAGGCAGCGGGTAGTATGTACCCTGTGGATAGCCTGGACAAAGGGATAGCTCAGGTCTCAGGCAGCGGGTAGTATATACCCTGTGGATAGCCTGGACAAAGGGATAGCTCAGGTCTCAGGCAGCGGGTAGTATATACCCTGTGGATAGCCTGGACAAAGGGATAGCTCAGGTCTCAGGCAGCAGGTAGTATATACCCTGTGGATAGCCTGGACAAAGGGATAGCTCAGGTCTCAGGCAGGATGGGGAGAGAGAGTGCAAGATTACGTCATGCTATTCACAACAGTGCACAATTCAAAACTTATGAATATTTTTTTTATTTCTGGAAGTTTTTGATTTAATATTCTCAGACTGTGATTTACCTCAGGTAACTGAAACCCCTGAAGGCAAACTCAAATAAGAGGGGACTGTGTTAACTGGGACATATGCAGGATCTTGGCTTCCTGCAATTACCAACAGAGGGTTCTCAAACTCAAAGAAACATTCAGAAAATTCTTTCCAGTTTTAGAAAGAGCTTTTACATACACTAATGTATGCTGTTCTTGTTGTCTTAGCTTTGTGAGCTAGTCAACATAAGAGGAAAAGGTCACATAGAGGATAAGAAAGTTGCAAAAAGTCAGAAAACGAAGCAATATGAAATTCAGGTCTTCATACGCCCACACCAGGAGCTCATTCTATCACACCAAGCTGTGCTCCTATCTGGAGACTAAGAAGAAATAGTCACGCAGGGTCAGATGTCCCACTAGACTCTATGCAGTGGTCCAGGGATAGGTTTGGGGAAGCCAAACACAGTGAGCAAACAGTCCAGGCTGTGAGGGTTTATTTCTAGTACTCATTATCTTGTACAATTATTGAAAATAATATGCTAATTTTTGTATGAACTAAATGAGGATTTAAGATTGTTGTTATGAAATGAACAAGAAGTTTAGCTTAATCTGATGTCTATTTACTATGCGACACATTGGTTTATTGTTGTTAGAGTTTTTTCCTACCAAAAAATCAAAGTAATTACATTTATGTGGTAATTGGACTGTTAAGTTTCTTTTTTTGAGATGGCACATTGTTCCAAATGACCACAGACTTGATAACACACCAGGAGTGCCCTTTCGATACGTACTGAGCAGCAGCAACAACAATAATAAAAAATAGATGAAAATATTTCCTCTGGCTTTGCAAAAGTTAAGCAGTTACCTAGAAGTTGGGAATCAAAAAAACCCACAAGATTTCTGTCAAACTTAAATTGACTTCATCACCTTTGCCCACTCTCTTGATGGTGTGCTTTCTCCCGTGATTCCAGTAATTCCGAAGCAATTATATTTCCAAGAAAAGAAAAGCAATAAGCAAAGTAAATTCATAAAGCAGGGCTTGAATGCATTTCTGTCATCTTTGGTTTAATGTCTGATCCTGGAAGATGTACCCCAAGAAGCAGGGAGATCATTTGTAATCTTTGTTATGATGACAGCGACAAATGCTGTAGAATGCCCTTCCATGACTGAAGATGCTTGCTGAATTCTTTGAAATTTTCCAAAAAATATTGCATTGGGTATCAATATATGCACAGTATATGCACAGCATATCCCTTTCCAGTTTATGACCATGTTTCTCCCTAGTGGGCTGTAGGCTAGAAAATGGGCTGAAGTATTTCAATTCCAATGGAGGTGATCATATTGACAGCTGCTTTCCCAAGTTATTAAGGTTTTTCCTGAACTTGAATGGATTTATGTGTTTTTGTTGACACTGAACATTTCTGAATATATAATTAATGAGTTTAGATTAGAGGAGAGTGGAAGGGAGGAAAGAAGGAAAAGAAGAAGGTAGGAGGAAGGGAGAAAAGAAATTTCTTCTCTTTCAATTTATGACACACAAGCTAGTCAGTTGTCTCTATACCTACTGTCACTGGAAAAATGACAATTACAAACAGACTTCCTCCTCCTTCAGCCCCTGACATATTCTGTGCCTGGATTTACATCAGCTTTTTTTTTTTTTCTTTCCAGGAGCTCAAGCTTATGTTAATATGATCCCACAAAGAGCATCGTTAGGAAAGTGAATGCACACGGTAGACTTAATCACACAGCCCAGTGGAGATCGATTTTAAACTTTGGGTTGGGGAATTACCTATGCTTCTTTTTCCTCTCATTAATGCAGACATTAAAAAATTAACAATATCTACAAAATTCACTTTTTTAAAAGAGGCATGCAGACTTAATTAAGAATTTAGCTGTGAATGCTACTGTAAAAGAATTACTATTGTGTCTAATGTGAAAGGTTTGAATTTTTCCCCTGCCTAGTTTATTCATTATTTAGCTAAAATTATGATAATCATGTATTATATGCCAGATTACACAAAAGAATGGTATAAATGTAAATTTTAAAGAATTATCGTATGCTCCAGCTTTTTATTCTATCAAACTAAGGAAAAGTATAGGTCATAAATATTGATGAGGTTTTAACATCATTTACATTTGCCAACTAACTGGAGACGATTTTGAAAATATAGTTCTGTATTCAAGTTACCTAGATACCACCAGCAAGTCCAGCAACAGAGTAGATCTTCACTGTTTCCCAAACGCCACTGGGCCCTGAGCACAAGGAGCAGCCCCGCAGCCCTGCCGTCTCCAGGGGCTTCCCGCCCTCCCTTGCCCTTTGGGAGCCCTCGTGTGTGGTCCCCCCCCCCCCCCCCCCCCCCCCCCCCCCGCCATTCGCTGCCCTACCTCTGGGAAGAACTCATCACGGGGCAGAGAGGGTCTGTTGCTGATGGTGGACTGCGGATGCGGGATACAATGGCCATGTTGCCTCCCTGCGGTATCCTATAAAATAGAATCAGTGTTAAGAACGAGATCTTGTCTCGTGTTTTTGTTCATCCCCATTCTAGTGGAGTGAGACTTACTCCTCACACCTCTACTTACTAGTTACCTGCAGTAACAACCTGCAGTAACAACCCTTTCACCTCCAGTCTATTCTCCATACCCCAGGAGTAATATCCTTTATTAAAGTGTATTTATGTCAAACTCAAACTACTACCCTTGGGACAGTCCTTAGCCTAGCCTGAGAGGCCTTGCATGGCACCCAGTCTCACGCTCAGGTCTCACTTCTACCGCGCCCCACCCCACCAGCACAGGCCATGCTGTTCTCAGAACATGGTCAGCATGTTGCCTGTGCAGCACTCCCTCTGCTTAGCACATTCTCCAGGGTTTTCTAAGCTTCAGTCTCTGCTCATATGCCTTTACTTTAGAAAAACTTTTCCTCATTACCTCATCAAAAATCGTCTCTGCCGCACTCTACCTGCTTGCTGGCTGCATTTTTCTTCACATTGTGTATTTATTTGTTTGTTGCCTATCTAACCTCTTAAAATGCAGATTCCATTAGTGAAAGCACTGATCTCCTTCACCTCTCTACCCTAGGGCTCAGAACAGTGCCTCTGCAGAGTAGATACTGTCTCCCTTATGCAGAAGGAATAGATAGCTTCCCGCATGCCAACGTGCCTGCTCTAATTACCCTTCTGGAAATCACCTCCCCTGGGTTTCCCAGGACTGAGTTTTCCCCATCAACTAAGTTCCATGCTACACTACTGGTTGTCTGCACCTGCATGATCAAATGAGCAGCCATACGTCCATGTGGCTACTGAGAGCACTTGAAATGTGGCTAGTCCTAACTGAGATGTTATAAGTACAAAATACAAGTCAGATTTTGAAAACTTAGTATGAAGAATGTAAACTATCTCATGGAGATTTTTTTGTAGACTGCATGTTAAAATGACATTTAAGCTATATTAAGCTAAATAAAAAAGTTTTAAAATGTGTTTCAACTGTTTCTTTTTACTTTTTTAAGTGTGGGAACTAGAACATTTAAGGTGATATATAGGGCTCTCACATTGGCAGCCTGCCTTATATTTCGGTTGGCGAGCACAGCTCTAGACAAGACTCTTCTCTAGTTAGGCCAAGCCAGGCAAAGCCGAAAGGGCACAGGCTTTAGGTCAGAGAGGTAGGCTGGAATTCTGGCCTTTCTGGGGTGAGGCACATGGCCATGAGCAGGATGTTTCAATTCTCTGAGGCTCAGCTGCTCATCTGTTCAGTGTGTGTAGTGGAAGTTACTTCGAAGGGCAGTTATAAGAAGTAATAATGAGTCATGAAAAGGCCTTATGGGTCCCAAGGCATTCAGAACATGCTGCTCCTTCTCCTCCCACTAACTGCAGAGTCCTGCCATCTAGACATCATGCCTGCACAGTCTATTCCCCAAGCCCTACCTCTTACCTACAGCTAAAGGGCCAGACTGTTCTGTGCTATGGCGAGGATAAAGCATTTATGTGGTCTTTTCACAAACATACTGGAATACCAATGCTGTGAAAACTTGTGCTCAGGTCTAGAAGCAGAGGGGAAAACATTTTAAAAACAAACCCATAAAAAGTGAGAAAAAGAGGCTCTACAGTGCTCTTGCTCACAGGTGTACACTGCCCACCCTACTCTGAGCCCCGACTGGAGGCTCTTCTGCAGATGCCCTGGCTCTCTCTGCAGGCAGGGCCTACTCCTCCTGAACTGTGGCATGGCTCTCAAGGGCTGTACCTCACAAATTGCTGGAGAGCTAAATATATAAACTAACAGAAAAAGCCAGGGTTTCCTGGACTCCTACCTGGAGGTGCAGGTATAAAACCCAGGAGTCTGAGTCTTCAAAAACTCCAGAGGAGATGTTGAAGTATACAACCAGAATTTACAATTCCAGGAAGGGTGTGCTCACAAAGCAGGCAGTAGCATATGCATGACCTTCTACAAAATGAGCTCCCTTGAGCGAGTCACAGAGCCTTCACAACCTTCATATTCCTCATCTATATGACACCTATTAACAGTGCAACTATTATAATGAAGTGACATAATGTATAGGAAACCCTTACATACCCAAATGGACCTCCTGCATGGCAGCCATTTCAGTATTGTTGTTAAGAAAATAAAGAGGGAGCAATGGTACCAATAGAAACAAGAGGTCTACCATCATTGCCTCTTTTCTCTGGCATTTGTTACTTTCCTCTAAATTTCAAGCCATCCATTTTTTGTTAGTTATTCAATAGCATTTAGGACAGGTGTTTTAAGTGCTGACCTAGCTGGACATTTCCTATTGGTACAGCAAAGCAATTACCACTAAAATCTAATTGAAATGTCAATATTATTTTAGTTAAGACTAACAAAGACATCCCTCCTGCTGACAATGGTTCTCTCTTTTTTATGCTGTGCTTATATTTTCTTTTAATTTGCATTGATTTGAGAGGGGGGGGGAAGGAAGGGAGAGAGAGAGAGAGAAGCATCAACTCGTTGTTACACTTAGTTATTCCAGTTAGTTACATATTAATTGATTGCTTCTTGTTTGTGCCCTGATCAGGGATGGAACCCATGACCTCTAGTGTGCAGGCTGACACCTGAGCCACCAGCCAGGGTCCATGTTGTGCTGATTTTTAACTTTGAAGTTAAAATGTGACTCCCACTCCCCCCAAAAACCCACATGAACCTTCCAAATAAGCCCACCATGGGCTGGAAATGAATTTCTCAACTATGCTAGAAGAGAAAAGGACTGAAGAGTTAGTCAGAAGCTACCTGGAATGGTTAATTTAGGATTTGTTTATGTAGTAGATAGCTGAAGTGTTTCTAATTTCCTTGAAGATTTCAGATAGGAGTTTCAACATGTCTAGCATTTTGCTTCAGCTTGAGAGTGAGCAGAGGCCCAGCTTCTCTCTCAGCTCTTGATTCTGGGGCTTGGCCAGAAACCCACTGAGCTTACAAGAGAAGAGAAAAAAAATACAGGATGTTTCTGAGATGCATGCTGAGACCCTTCTTAGCTCTCAGAAATTTCAGAAGAGTTCCCAGAGAAATCAAATGGGTTCTCCATCTAATTCGTCTTTTATGAATTTAAATCACAGAGAAATTTCTTAACCACATTGGATAGCAATTTCTTGAAATGTCTTCTCTCTCTGTTCTCCCATGAATTTCTTCCACACAGTGTAGGTGTAAAAAAAAAATCAATAATTTTTCTTCTTTCTTAAGTCCATTGTCTAGTTAATTATTGGGTAACAGGTTGGCCTGGTAAATAAACAAATATAAAACTAGTATTCATCACAAAAAATATATACTTAACAAATCACAACAGTACTGCTTTTCCTGGGATGCTAACACAGATAACACATGTGACATAAGAAACAAATCAATATTTGTTGGAGGAAAGAGGGGGGGGGAGGAGAGGGGCATAAAGAAAACCAGATAGAAGGTGACGGAAGACAATTTGACTTTTGGGTGAGGGGTATGCAACATAATTAAATGTCAAAATAATCTGGAGATGTTTTCTTTGAACATATGTACCCTGATTTATCAATGTCACCCCATTAAAATTAATAAAAAGTAAAGTTAAAAAAAGAAACAAATCAATATTATAATCACTAAAGCAGCCATTCAAATAATTCTTCCAGACCACAAATATCCTATATTCTGATGGTGACATGTGCCTGTCAGAAGATTTTTAATGCCAACCAAACCTCTCTGTACAGCAAGCAGCGTGAGGCAACTTGACTGCAGGTCCACCACCCGGACAGTGACAATGGTCCACACTTTAAATAATGATGGGGCGCTGCCGCCTCCTGAATGTTCCCTTCTGTCTGAAGCTGGTCTCCCCATTCAGACTTACTGGACTAGTTTTCATTAACGTTCTTGCTATTTCATTAAATTCTTTCTTTTGCTGTTTTATTTTCTTCTATTTGCTATGGCTTTAAGGTGGGGTAGAGGTTGAGAGTTTCTAGAACTTCAATTGTTTGACTTAAGTTATGTTTTGTAGTGGTAAGAGTCCACTTTGGCAGCAGGCCCAAAGAGCTGAGGTGCCTTCTCAGTCCAGATAAGGAAAGCCCATCTGGATTTCATGAATAAGAGTACAATATCTATAGGTCCACTCCTTTGACCACTCAAGAACAATTATAATGGACTTTAAATATTGGGCCCCTTTTTAGCACTCTGACTTTCACTTAAAAGCTTAAGCAGCTAAAATTGATTCAATAAAAAGTGTTTAATATTTAAAAGAGTAATATTTTTTAGGCCTTAAAGGACAGCGTGCTATCAATATGATAAGCCAAATAGATATAGAATTTAACAACATATCAGTGTAGGCAATCACATTGAAAAGAAAACTATGCATATTCTAATGTCACTTTTTAAAATAATTTCATTTGGATTGAGATATTATTGTGATATTTAAGAGAAAAGGTGATTCTTTTTTTAATTGATTTTAATTTGTTGTGTTCACATAGTTACAAGTGTATCTTCAAATATATCTCCCTCCCTCCCTCGTGTTCTCCTTGAGACCCCCTTTGCCCTCCTCCCCCACCACCTTACCCCCTTTCCCTCCATGATACTATCTCTCTGTGATATGTGTATATACTTTCCTAAAGTCTTTCCTTTCTTTGATGCCCTCCTCTCATCCTCTTTCCTTCTGTCTCCTTTCCCTCTGGACTCTTTGACCCCTTCTCTGCCTCTCTTTCATTCCTCAGTTCATATTGTTCATTGGATTCCTCATATGAGTGAGGTAATATGATATTTATCTTTCTCTGCCTGGCTTATTTCACTTAGCATTATAGACTCCAGGTCCATCCATGTTGTTGCAACGTGTAAGATTTCCTTCTTTTTCACAGCTGCATAGGATTCCATTGTGTATATTTTAATACATTCATCCACTGATGGACACTTGGGCTGTTTCCAGATTTTGGCTATTGTAAACAATGCTGCCATAAACATACAGGATGCACTTCTTCTTTTGAATCAGTGATTTTGTATGTTTAGGATATATTCCTAGAGGTGAGATAGCTGGGTCAAAAGGCAGTTCCATTTTTAATTTTTTGAGGAATCTCCATATTGTTTTCCCCAGTGGCTGCATCAGTCTGCATTCCCACCAGCAGTGCAAGAGGGTTCCCTTTTCTCCGCACACTCACCAGCACTTATTCTGTGTGGTTTCATTAATGAGCCCATTCTGACAGTTGTGAGGTGGTATTTCATTGTGGTTTTAATTTTCTTTTCTCTAATGATTAGTGATGTTGAACATTTTTTTATATGTTCAATGGCCATCTGTATGTCCTCTTTGGAGAAGTGTCTATTCAGTTCTTTTGCCCAATTTTTCATTGGATTGCTTACTTTCCTGGTGTTGAGTTTTACAAGTTCTTTGTAGATTGTGGTTATTAACCCCTTATCAGACGTGTTGGCGAATATGTTCTCCCATTGTGTGGGCTGTCTTTTTATTTCGTTCATGGTGTCTTTTGCTGTGCAAAAGCTTTTTAGTTTGATAGAGTCCTATTTGTTCATCCTGTCCTTTATTTCACTTGCCCGTGGAGTTAAATCAGCAAATATATTGCTGTGAGAGATATTGGAGAGTTACTGCCTATGTTTTCTTCCAAGATGCTTATGGATTCACAACTTACATGAAGTCTTTTATCCATTGAGTTTATTTTTGTGAAGGGTGTAAGTTGGTAGTCTAGATTCGAGTTTTTTGCATATATTTGTCCAAATTTCCCAGCACCATTTGTTAAAAAGACTGCCTTTACTTCATTGTATGCTCTTACCTCCTTTGTCAAATATCAATTGACCATAAAGGTGTGGGTTTATTTCTAGGTTCTCTGTTCTGTTCCATTGATCTGTATCCCTATTCTTATGCCAGTGTCTAGCTGTTTTGAGTACAATGGCTTTGAAGTATAACTTGATATTAGGAAGTGTGATACCCCTCTCTTTATTTTTCTTTTTCAAGATTGCTGAGGCTATTCGTGTTCTTTTTAGGTTCCATATAAATTTTTGCCCTTTGAGACCCATCAACACATTTGGCAATTACCATTGCCATAAAGATTCCTGGATAATAGACCGCAATACTACCTGAATACCCACAAGGCAACAAATTTTAATTTGTTAGATAATTTCTAGGATCCTCCTTGCTTGGTATTCATCATATAAATAACTGAATCAACATTATGTTTGTGCTGTACTTCACATTGGACAGCATGCTTTTAAAATTCAATAGATACTACTTAACATTCAGGCAATGTCATAGAAGAATATTCAGTCTATATTGATAAAAAAAGAGAGAAAATGAGTCTCAAAGGGGTTTTAAAGACTATAAATCTTTTTTTTTTTTTTTTTTTACAGAGACAGAGAGAGTCAGAGAGAGGGATAGACAGGGACAGACAGGGACAGACAGATAGGAACGGAGAGATGAAAAGCATCAATCATTAGTTTTTCATTGTGCATTGCAACACCTTAGTTGTTCATTGATTGCTTTCTCATATGTGCCTTAACCGCAGGCCTTCAGAAGACCGAGTAACCCCTTGTTTGAGCCAGTGACCTTGGGTCCAAGCTGGTGAACCTTGTTCAAACCAGATGAGCTGGAACTCAAGCTGGCGACCTCGAGGTCTCAAACCTGGGTCCTCTACATCCCAGTCTGATGCTTTATCCACTGCACCACCACCTGGTCAGGTGGCTATAAATCTTATTAGAAGGATCTGGAAGGATATGAACTAAGCTATTACTAGTGATTGTCTCTGTTCAGGACTTAATAGGTTTGTTTTTTTCTTTTCTGATATTTTTTTTAATTTAAAGATCACATAAGGTTCTTAAAATGGAAAATAATAAGTTATTTATGAATTTTAGTCACCCACAAACTTATATATTAATACATATATCTCATTTTATCATTAGAACCAAGAAATATATCCTCTTCTTTGGCAGCAAGGTAAGGAAGATGGTGTTAGGAACTCACTGTACAGGTGGGGAGACAAAGATGAAGTGATTTGCTCCTCGCTCCTGAGGGGAAGAGGACAGTGAAAGCTGGGCCTCGTGTTGTTTCCAAAACTTCTCCATATGCTGATGTGATTACAATTTTTTAAGAGAGTTGTTTTTCATTGCAACTATAGGCACACGTTTATTACAACTTTCTACCAATATGGGAACATTAGATAAAATATGACATACCTTTCTATTAGTTCTGATACAGTGAGGATGGGAGACATCTCTGACCAATCACAGCACTCCATCATACTGGTGTAAGACATAACTTTTGACACAACTTCTCAACCTACTTCTCCATATAGCCACTTACTGGTTGGAGTTGGCACAAGAGAAGAATTAGCCACATGCACCAGACAGACCATGAGGGCATTCCTGGCAGGAACTTGCTATCCCAGTGCCTCAAATAGTGCATTAGCAGCAATTATATATACCTGCATCAGTTCAACTACTGCCTTCAAATTCATTCATCCAGCTACCTGAATGTGTTAGACACTGTGAGGAAAGGAGGTAGGAGTAAGCATAAATCTTGGCGTCAAGGGGTTATACCCTAGCAGGCATCCCCAAACTATGGCCCGCGGGCCGCATGCAGCCCCCTGAGGCCATTTATCTGGCCCCCCACCGCACTTCCGGAAGGGCCACCTCTTTCATTGGTGGTCAGTGAGAGGAGCACTGTATGTGGCGGCCCTCCAACGGTCTGAGGGACAGTGAACTGGCCTTCTGTGTAAAAAGTTTGGGGACCCCTGCATGGCAGAGGAGAGAATACTGAGCACCATATTCTTTTGCTCAGAGAAAGGCAGAGGAATTTGGAGAAGACTGAGATGGCCTCCAGCTAGAGGGTACACAAATTTGAGCTGGGTGCCAAGGTAAGGGGTTGGGGTTTATTTTTCTGGCAATGTTGAGTTAATGATGGTCTGAGACGACAGGCACCAGGATGAAAGCTGCACAAAGGAATACATCTGGCAGTGTCACAAAGAGGCACCCAAGTGGAAACAGACCCGGGAGTCAAAGGACATTGCAGAAGGAGAACAGCAGCTCCTGAGCCCAGCTTTGAAGATGCCAGTGTCTCTTTCAGACAGCACAGCTGAAGGAGAAACAAATACCTCTGACCATGGCGAGTACCCGCGTCTCTTTCCTGGGTTCAGACTCTGCGTTCACCTGACCTGGAGGGAGCTAGCTGCCACTTAAGGGAAGATGAAATGCGGACAGCTCGGTGATGGAAACCGGGGCACATGTGCGCTTGCTTCCTGAGCCGCAGGACAAATACATCAAGAATTTTCTCGGCTTTACCTGAACTGGAGCCCAATTTATCTGCCAGCTAGCTTAGGGCTTCACCATCCTTACAGAAGAGGAAAAGAAGAAGGAGGAAGAGGAGAAACAGGAGGAGGAGGGAAGACAGGGCAAGGTGCAAGAGTACTCCACTCCGGAGAGCTTGAGAAGAGAGGACAGAGTCCAGAGAACTCGCAACTAGCATTCATTGAACACTTTCTGTAGGTTAGCACTCCATAAATTCTCTCTCATTTAATTCTCAAACCACATCGTGAGGATCATACTATCATACCTACATTACAAATAAAGAAACTCAAACCCAGAATCATGCAACGGACCGAACCAGCTGAGAATTTCCCATGAGCAAAGAAAAGAAGTCATTTGCCCAAGATACTAAATCCAAGTGGCAAGTAGGTGAGCAGGGTCTTAGGTCTGCTCGCCTCCTCAGGCCCTGTTTTTCTACTGCACAACTCAGCCTGTCAATGCCAAACACCTGCACTCGCTAGGATCCAGGTTATGATCAGGAGCAGGGGCAGGGGCGGTCATTATTCCTCATTAACTTGTTTTACTCACTCCCTTCGCTTCTCTGTATTGATTTGGATTTTTGGCCTTTCTGAACAACGTGTTTATTTCCAAAGAATTTTCCAGCACAGCATCAAAATGACTTGTCAATCTTCACTCTGGTATCGGGGGGGCCTGACGTACTGTGCAGCCCTGCTCTCCCCTGAAAGGTCTTTTCAAGCTGCTGATGCTTACCTTTCTTGTCTAGATTTCTGACACAGTGTGACAGCTGTGTGCGCCACTCTGTTTCTTTTCTGTGTTTTACTTTCCACTCCACCAAACTAAATTTCGTGCATCCATTTCTCGGCGTGCTTAGTAAAGCCCTCCGCGGAAGCTCTGGCCGCACGGCTCGCCATTGTTACTTAGTGTTTGTCTCCTCCATTCTGGGTATGGTGAAGGAGGTACCACCATTGATAAAATATTAACGCCGCTTCCCACGACACTGTGGAAGGCAGAGGACAATGGGCAGGGGAATGGTAATGCTAGCTAGGGAAATAAATTCTTCAGGGAATGAGCCAACTTCAGACCCAGAAGCCCAGACAACAGGCATCAACCATCTATACAGATGATATTGTGCTTTTGTTGTTTCTGTGGTTAATTCAATTCCATCCTAGTAGCCTCTTACATTGGGAATCACAGTGCTCCCTGCCTGGCAACTCTCACATTTGCTGGAGCTAGGAAGATAATTCTCTGTAAAGTCTGCAGTGGGAACATTCCAATAAAATGCTATCAGCTCAAAATAAAAAAGCATTTCATGCTTATACACAGGATGCCCTGTTAGTGGCTGGGTTCTTCAATCCCATAATGCAGTAAGGGCCACAGAGACCTAAGTCTTTTTGTTTTTCTCCAAAATGGAATTATCTTCATTGATTTCTTTACTGATTTATTAAAGTAATCATCTCCATTGTAACAGTTTCAGAATTATATACATCTTCTCCACTTCATAAAATAAGTTCAGTTACCACTGGGATAAATACCCTTAGTAATATGTTATGAATATAAAGTGTATTTTTATGCCAAGCCCTGTAATTTGCTTTCTTTTTTGACTCTATATCAAGGTTATATCTCCATGTCAAAATAATGGTTTTTCACTTAGAGATAACAGAGTCTTTAATTCCACTTTTCTTCCTCTTTATCCATCAAAAACCACTTTTAAAAATGAAACTGGAAGGAAATTATATCCTTATAATAATGATAGAGGTAAATGTACAAAATTCCAAACCACAAACCACAAACTCTGCGATATGACTTGAAATCATTTTCACATTCTGGCCCAGAATGTGAAAAGTCAATGAGGGCCACACATAACCTTGGGAGAAATTAGGCTGGCCGGAAAATTCCCTCAGTGTGCTGATAGCCCAGGGGTGAGGTGTCCATGTAAAAATTCACTGATGGAAACAATGAGGTTGAGGGGCATAGGCAGGCCACAGATGTGGAGACAGTCCCTGAACAGTCTCATTCTTCTCCACAGCAGGAAGACTAAGCAGGTAGAGCTCAAGAGAGATCATGATGCTTTTATTGTTTACAACCAGGCTTATGGACAAGGTGATTTGATGACCTGGTATGCCCACTTTGTGACTACTATTTAAATTCAATTGTAAATAGCACCTCCTTTCATTATGGAGCGAATGATCATTTGAGCAATAAATTCCATGGTCTCTCTACTTATTATTAAAAGAGACTTCCAGAGATGATGCGGGGTAAACAGAGGAGAAACGACATTAGCAACTGGATTACAAACAAAGGATTTTGTACTCTGAGCCACTGAAAATGCTGAAACCCAAAGGGAGATGTTATTGCTGGGCAGCGAAAACAGTAGTGAAACCCAAATTAAAGCAACCTCAATTACCCATCTTCACTTACTATTATGCATTCTTATGTATTCTTATGGCTCAACTACTTCTGGTGAATACACTGACAAGTTTCCCAGGGGCTTGGCCACTGAGTGCTGAGAATTTAACTGGTGTTATTTCCCCAATCCCATAGTTCTCTTCCATCTCGTCTCTCTCTCTGGGTAGTTGGAGCTTTCTCACAGCATGGCTGTCTTAAGGCAGTTGGACTTCTTCTGTGGTAGCTTATATTGGAGGGTACACAAATAGAAGCTGCCCCAAATTGACACAGTATCACTTCCAGTGCATTTTACTGGTTAAGATAAGTGACACAGCCAGCCAACTCATGGAGAAAACACTACACTAGGGCACAAATACCAGAAGGCGTGGCTCATTATGGGATCCTAAGTAATTGTCACAGTGAGCCCTCTGACCCCTAGTGAATTGTCACATTCTCCTAATCCCCCAACTCATGCCAAATACACCCCCTCACCCCCAAGAACCACCAGAATATTATTCATTACAGTATCAGATTTAAATTTAAAGTCCAAGATATTGTCATTTAAGTCAGTTCCAGATGTGAATGAAGCTCCTCAGGTGTAGCTGTTGATCTGAAGATGTGTGAACTAAAGAGACAAGTTTCTAAATCCTCACACATATATATCCCATAGTTAATGGTGACTTAATTCTTATTTAAAAGATTCTCAGAATTTCTAGCCATCAAATTAAAATTCACTCCACTAGACAAGATAAATACCCACAAAATTTCTCTCTGCTTTAAGACTGAGTCAGTGTTGTAAGATTCTTAAGAGTTAGAAATCCTATTGTCTAGGTAAGAGAGTCTACAAGTCACACTCCTAAAAATACTGTCTTTATTTTTTCCTGAAGAACAAAGGCCTACAAGGTAATAGCTTTTGTTTTTCTAATGTCTTATCAAAGCATTGCATAGAGTCTTGACCACCAAGCCACATTTCGCAGTCTATAGTTTCTATTAATCCTGAGGCCACTTGTATTTTGAGAAACTTTTGCTGGCTAAGAATATTAGAATAAAAAATGTTTTATTTTCTAACTGAGCAAGTTCTGGGTTAAATATACTTCTCTAATTCTGTTATAAAATAAAATGGTTCATACGTAAATAAAAATATCAGTGAGCACTTTTAAAATTCTGTTTGAAAATACCTTTAGACAAATACATAAGTTAATTCAGTGTATTTTCTATTTTTCAATTTATTATAGGTAATAGTCTAATCCACAATTTTCAACTACTGTGCTGTAAGAATTTTTAAAACATGCAATACAGGAGATCCTCAGGTTATGACAGTCATGGCATATAATGTTTCGAGTTTATGATGCTCATGCCCATAAAAACTTAAAAAAATTGAGACGAGCGTTTCAGCTTAGGCCATTACTGTCATATTTATGGACTACGTGGGTGAACTAGTTTGGTTGCATGATAGAAGAGTACGCAGTAACGTGGCATATGAGTGAGGGAGTTGGTGTCCTCCAGTGCACTTACCTACGCCATATTGGACTGTTAAAAGTGCAAGTATTCTATTTGTGTTGCTTAGTTTGGTGATTTTTTGGCCCTTATTATGGTTTCTTAGCAAAAGTAAGAGTCTTCAAATGGTAATACTTTGAAGAAGCAGAAAGCCATCACAATAGATGTCACAGAGCTACTGACAGCACATGGAGAGGAGCTGTCTGCTGAGGACCTTACTCAGCGGGAGAAACAGCTGATTGAAGAGGAAGAGATAGAAACCCCAGAACCCAAGAGATTTACTACCAAGGATTTGGTAGAAGTTTTCTCTATGGTAGAGGATGGGTTGGCAAAATTCCAGGCTGAGGACCCCAGCGATGACAGATTCTGTAAGGTCTACAGAGCTGTTATGGATGCCTTACAATGCTATAGGCAGATTTAGGAAGATAAGAAGTCATCAACCTTCCAGACTAGCCTGGAACAATTCTTTAAGAGGGTAGAGAGGCCTGCAACAGATCCTGTACCCTCTACACCAGCAGCTTCTCGAGACGAAACACCTGTTGTGCAGGGAGAATCATCCCCAGCGCCTCCAGCATGTTCCTTAGACAATCCTGATTCACCTGACTCAGTGTCTCCAGCACCTTCTGCAGGTTCTCCTGCCTCCCCAGCTTCTTCCTCCCAATAGATCACTCTCTCCCACCTTGCAATGCCCCTTCCAGTGTGCAAGCCAACCACAGGAATAAAGGTAAGAGATTTTTCTTTACACTCACTTTTTGTCATTTTTTTCTGTTACTACAGTATAGTATACAGTACAGTATATTTATGTCCTTTTCCTTTTTCTGTGGCTTAGTTGTGTTTTTAGGTTCTAGATTATGATTTTACAACTGTTTTAAGATAGTTAAGTGGTAGGCTGTGTTTTGACTTACACCAAAATTCAGGTTACAGCAATGTCATAGGAATGGAACTGTGTCATAAACTGGGGACCCCCTGTACCTGACTATTTAGTCAGATACACTGATCTCTTTTCCCTTAGATTGTCAATTGTCAAATTAAGAAAATGACAACAGTCAATACAATAGCTGTCCAGTGTGGATGAATCAGAATTACACCTTATTTTGTAAAATTAGTAAAAAATATAATTTTTTTCTTTTTTTTTGTGATAGAGACATAAAGAGGGACAGATAGGGACTGACAACCAGGAAGGGAGAGAGATGAGAAGCATCAATTCTTCGTTGCAGCCCCTTATTTCTTCATTGATTGCTTTCTCATATGTGTCTTGATTGGGGGGCTACAGCAGAAAGAGTGACCCCTTGCTCAAGCCAGTGACCTTGGGGTCATGTCTATGATCCCACGCTCAAGCTGGCTAACCCATGCACAAGCAGGAGACTTTGGGGTTTTGAACTTGAATCCTCTGCATCCTAGTGTGACACTCCATCCATGGTGCCACCACCTGGTCAGGCAAAAAAGTAAAATATTTTTTGATGTGCCACAGAATTTTAGTAATTAGTTTATGTGTGCCATGAGATGAAAATGGTTGAAAATTGCTGGTAAAATCAGTTGTTCTGCTAAAGGAAACTGTGGGGCCCCTTTTATGAAGCTTCCAGTAGTTTCCTTTCTTCCTTTGAAGTCTCTACTGACAGTCTCATGAGTCCTTCTGTTCTCTGCTTACTGCCAGGTTCCAATAAGAAGTCTTTGAAATTCCAAGAAGACAATTCCCAATGGGCAAGAATTTTTTCCTGAAATAAATATTTGAATCGATGGCCAGAAAAACACACTATAACTTAGGAAACCATAATACAAAAGAAAATATAGCAAGAAATATCCTCATATAGCTACCAAACTTTAAAGATATACAGAATTTGGCCCTGGCCAGTTGGCTCAGTGATAGAGCATTGGCCTGGCATGTGGATGTCCTGGGTTCAATTCCAGACCAGGGCACACAGGAGAAATGCTCATCTCCTTCTCCACCCTTCCCCCTCTTCTTTCTCTTTATCTCTCTCTTCTCTTCCTGCAGCCATGGCTCCATTGGAGCAAAGTTGGCCCAGGCACTGAGGATGGCACCATGGCCTCATCTCAGAGACTAAAATGGCTCTGGTTGCAATGGAGCAACGCCTCAGATGGGCAGAGCATTGCCCCTAGTGGGCATGCCGGGTGGATCCCAGTCGGGTGCATGTGGGAGTCTGTCTCTCTGCCTCCCTGCTTCTCACCTCAGAAAAATACAAAAAAAAAGATATACAAAAATTAGTCTATGTACATATAAGACAACATATAGGACAACAAGTATACAAAGGGGAAATACTAGACTTGCTTCAGAATTTTTCATAATAATTTTAGGTAACTGGCCTGACCTGTGGTGGTGCAGTGGATAAAGCATCGACCTGGAAATGCTGAGGTCGCCAGTTCGAAACCCTGGGCTTGCCTGGTCAAGGCACATATGGGAGTTGATGCTTCCAGCTCCTCCCCCCTGTCTCTCTCTCTCCTCTCTGTCTCTCTCTGTCTCTCTCTCTCCTCTCTAAAAAATGAATAAATAAAAAAAATAAAATAATTTTAGGTAATAAAAAACAATAAAGCAATATGTGGAAAGTTTATACCCAGCCAAGATTAATGCAAATACAAGGATAAAGGCAGAAACTCATATGCCTTAAGAACTCAGAATACTCCCTGTGACCTTTATTTAAGAAAAAAGATTGATGATACATCCAGTCAAATAAATTATAACTTAAAATGAAGAACTCAAGGCTCTGGCCATTTAGCTCATTTGGTTAACAGCGTCGTCCAGAAACAACAAGTTTGCGGGTTCAATTCCGTGTCAGGGCACACATGGTAAGCAACCAAAAAATGCACGACTGAGCAGAACAATAAATGCTTCCTTTCCTCCTCCCCTCTCTCTCCCTTCTACTCTCTCTCTAAAAATCAATAAAAACTAAGCCCTGGCCAGATAGCTAGGTTGTTTGGAGCATTGTCCTGGACCTAGAGGTTGCTGGGTTCAATTCCCCACTCAGGGTACAAAAAAATAAAAATATTGTAAAACAGAAAAAAATAGACATATTGTGATAAAATACCAGTGAAAATTAAGTCCAATTCAACATTGTATTAAGACACACCAATGTCATGACCTATGGTTATAGAGCAGAAAGCAAATGTTACACACTTTCATAATGTACAAGTAAAAATATAAACGATCAGTGTAGGAGCAAGATGGAAAGAAGTAAAGTATCTCCCAACTTCCTCACTTTTCAAAGTAGAGATTCTATAAATGCTAAGTGTGATATTTGTAATTAAGAATTACTTCAAACTCTTCAGGGTTTTTTTTATATTTTTAAAACATAGAGTATCATTTTAAAATTGTAGCTCTTCTTATCTGAGGTTATATAACTTTGATTTTTCATCTGTTAAATTCAACTTTATACACCATGATAAAATGAGATTTAGCTCAGGGATGCAAGGGTAATTCAACATCCAAAAATCAGTCTCTGTGACTCAAAATGAAGGTAACATCATGTCATCTCAATAGATGCAGAAAAAGCATTTGAAAAAACTAAACATTCATTTATGATAAACACTCAACAAAGTGAGTATAGAGAAATATACTTCCATATAATAAAGGCTAGATATAATAAGTCCACAACTAACATCACACTCAATAGTGAAAAGCTGAAAGATTTTCATCTAACATCAGGAAAAGATAAAGATTCCTACGTACATCACAGTTATTCCACATAATATCAGAAGTCCAAGCAGAGCAATTAGAGGAAAAATAAAATAAAATAAAGGCACCCAATTTGAGAAAAAAGAAATAAAATTGTCACTATTTACAGATGAGATGATACCATATAGAGAAGTCTCTGACAACTCCTCCAAAAAAAACCTAAAACTAATAAACCAATTCAGTAATGTTACAATATACAAAATCAATATATAAAAAATCAGTTGCATTTTTATACACTAATACAAACTATCAGAAAGAGAAATTAAGAATAAAAACTTACTTACAATTGCATCAAAAAGAATAAAATACCAAGGTGAAATATCTGTGCACTGAAAATTATACAACATTAATAAAAGAAATTTAAAAAGACACAAATAAATGGAAAGATATTTCATGCTTATGGATTTAAATAATTAATATTATTTAAATGTCCATACAATCCAAAACAATCTACAGATGAAATTCAATCCCCATCAAAATTGCAACAGCATTTTTTAACAGAAATAGGACAAACAATCCTAAAATTTGTATGGAACCACAAAACCCACACAGCCAACATAATCTTGAGGAATCAAAGTAGAAGCATTACTATAGATTCTAGAAAAATGTAAAGGATAAGAGAATATTATAAACAAATTCAGCTATTTAGATAAGATGGACAAAATCTTCAAAATACACAAATTACCAATGCTAAAACAAGAAGAAATTAAAACTTGAATAACCCTAAATCTATAAAGGAAATTCAATTCATAAAGCTGTCATGCACAGTAAAGGCCTAAATGGTTTCATTGATAAATTCTAATAAACATTTAAGAAAAAAATATTCAATCTTATACAATAATTTCCAGAAAATAGGCCAGGAGAAAAAAATCCCTAATTCATTTACTGAAGACAGCATTATTATACCAAAACTAGATAAAAACATTACAAGAAAAAAAAAACTACACACCAATATTTCTTGTGAACATACGCACAAAAATCCTTACAGAACTATCAGCCATTAAAATGCACCAATATATAAAATAATAAAATTTTATGATCAAGTAGAATTTACCCAGGAATGAAAAACTGGTTCAACATTTGAAAACCAGTTGATGTAACTCACCATATGAACAGACTGAAGAAGTAAAATTATTCAATGACATCAATACATGCATGAAACATTTGACAAAATTCAACACACATTCATGATAAAGCATCTCACTCAGCACATTTGGAGTAAAAGTAAATATCCTCAAGCTAATAAAGGGCATACAAAATAAAATAGCAAAAATACTCGATAGCTAATATCATGTTTAATAATGAAAATTTGAATGCCTTATCCCTAACACCAGGGGAAGTATATTTGCTCCCACCACTTCTATTTAAAGGCTAAGAAAAAAGAAGAAAGAAAGAAAAAGCTCCCAGATTGAAAAGAAAGAAGAAGAACTATTTTATTAACAGATGACATGAAAACAACAACAACAACAAAAAAAAAAAACACGTAGAAAATACTAAGGAACATACTAAAGAAATTACAAACAGAAGCACTAAAGTATGAAAACTAGTAAGTTTAGCAAATATGCTAGTTATCAATGTACTTTCTCTCAGTTGCAAGTCTACCTGCCTTTTCCCTGAGTGGTGATAATGGAGCTGGACCTGTAGACATTTGATATCAGCTCATGTGATGTCAGTCTGTCGATAGAGAAAGCCAGAGGAGCACTGCAAGGAATAGCAGAAGCTTCTCATTCTAGTTCTGTTCCCTCTTCTACACCCTGTGCAGCACTGAATGCAGAAGATTTCATGGCAGGTACTCTCCAAGAAGTGTCTCTGGTATTCCAGCAAATGACTTCCTGTGGACCAGCTCCAGCCAACCAGCACCTCAGCGTACACCTGCATCACCCAGTAAATTGCAGTCAACCCCTCCAACCAACCAGGTTTAAATCTCAGCCTTGGGACATGGCCTTTCATACATCAGTCCTAATCATTGTATTTGCTATTCCTAAATTGTTTAAAGTTTCTTCCACTCTTTATAATAGTTAACCCCCAATACTATTTTATGATATTTTATAAAATAAATAAAAACTATTTATTAAAATTTCTTGTTTCAATTATTACAGTGGTTTCTATTTCCTGGCTGGATACTAACTGGTACAACAACAGTGCTTAATACAAAGTCAACACACAAAGATCAGTTTTGGCCCTGGCCGGTTGGCTCAGCGGTAGAGCGTCGGCCTAGCGTGCGGAGGACCCGGGTTCGATTCCCGGCCAAGGCACACAGGAGAAGCGCCCATTTGCTTCTCCACCCCTCCGCCGCGCTTTCCTCTCTGTCTCTCTCTTCCCCTCCCGCAGCCAAGGCTCCATTGGAGCAAAGATGGCCCAGGCGCTGGGGATGGCTCTGTGGCCTCTGCCCCAGGCGCTAGAGTGGCTCTGGTCGCAACATGGCGACGCCCAGGATGGGCAGAGCATCGCCCCCTGGGGGGCAGAGCATCGCCCCTGGTGGGCGTGCCGGGTGGATCCTGGTCGGGCGCATGCGGGAGTCTGTCTGACTGTCTCTCCCTGTTTCCAGCTTCAGAAAAATGAAAAAAAAATAAAAAAATAAAAAAAAAAAAAGATCAGTTTTGTCTCTAAATTCTAGCAACGAATAATTAGAAATTGGAATTTTAAAAACAATACAATTTATAATAAAAATTTTAAATCATGAAGTGCTTAAGGATAAATTTAATAACATGTGTAAGACATACCAACTGAAACCTATAAAACATTATCTGTTATGTACATATACATTATATATTATGTAATATATACAATAAGCAGTAAAATGAACTAGTGTAGCACCAATTTTGTGTATTGTAATTGCCTGTCACCAGCACCCTAGAGCCCGGAGGCCTCCTTATGTCTACTGCAGTCAGCCTTCTCACTTCCCATCAAGTTAAATACTAGGCTGATTTTCAAGGTGATTATTTCCTTGACTTAATTTATGACTTAACTTTCTGTGCAAGCAAACCTAAACAATATCATTTAATTATGCCCGCTTTTTGGACCTTACAGTAATGGAATAATATACTATGTATTTTTTTTTTTTTTGCTCTTTGCTTCTTTTGCTTTAAAATTATATTTGTTACAATTAATCCAAACTGTGTCCCAAAGTTATAATTTGTTCATTTTTTTCTAGTATAATATTCTATTTTATAAGTATATTTGAACTTATTTATTGACCCTACTGTTGACTGGTATGTGAGTTGTTGCCAGTTTCTGGCTGTTACAGATATGCTCATTTAAACACTCTCAGACATGTATCCTGCATATATATATATATATGCATGAATTTATTTAGGAAATATTCCTAACTCTGGAATTCCTGTTCATAGTGTATGTATGTCTTTAACTTTATTACATAATGCCAAACTGTTTTCTTCAATTTGCACTAATTCACAATCACAACTCTCAGTGTATAAGCATTCAAGTTGTGCTATAAACTGTCTAATACTTTGTCAAACTGTTTATTTTTATTTAATCTGATTGGTGTACAGAGGTACCGCACTGTGGTTTAAATTTTAATTTCTTTGATTACTAGCTAGGCTGGGCACCTTTCTATATGTTTAGTAGCCATGTAGATATCCCCTTTTGAGAAGTCTGTTCAAAGCACTCATATTTATATTAAGATGCCTGTTTTTTTTCTTGTGGGTTATCTCTGAGTGGTAGGAAATTCCGTGATTTGATTTTTCTTTTTATTTTGCTATTTTCTAAACTGCTTAAGTAATAAAAAATCTAAAATAATAAAAACACACACAAACTTGCTTTAGTTGGCATGTTATTTCATTTTAAAAATGTACCTTAAACTACTTAACCACTTTCCTAATGATGGAAATTAAGGCTATTTCCAACTTACAAGCATATGAACAACAAAGCAGTAAATAGGGTTGCACAAAGGCACAAGTGTTAGAGGAGAGGGCTGGGTGTTGAATGGCAGGAGGGATGACACTGCTGAGTGCCTAGAACAAACTCATTTCTTCATTCCCACAATGAGCATGCTTTCCTGTGAGTCATGTCTGCATGCTGGTTCAGGTAGGTGAGAGAAAAGGTAAAAAGGGAACAAGACAAAAAGAAGAAAAACAGAAGATGATAGAAGATTGAAGGGAGTCTACTTTTGTTTCTAAATTTTTATTACAAAAAATTCAAATAGAAAAATTGAAAGGGGTACAAATAACACACGTATAGCAATCACAAACCTCAACAACTGTTAACTTTTTGCAGCATTTGCTTCTTACTTGCTGCTTTATCAGAACCATCTTAAAATCTGTGGCAGGCATCTTGATGCTTCATCTTCTGATGTTTCCACCTGTATCTTTTACAAATGAGGACCTTCTCCTATATGTTCTCATACAATACAATACAACAGAGCATTACCCCCAAGAAAATTAAACAGTAAGTTTCTAGTGTTGTCTATTACCCAGATCACAGTGTTTGTGCAGAATACACTTCTTCATGGATTGGATGGGCGTAGGGAAGCAGGGGAGGAGCCTATTAAAGACCTGGATTGTTGCTATCTCACCTCTCCCCACCCCTCAGCACAATCTGAGGGCACAAAATATCAGCAGCAGGTAAGAGCCAAGTTTTTATTCTTATTTTTTTATTTTTAATTAAGTGAAAGTCAGGGAGGCAGAGTGACAGACTCTTGCATGCACTCCACCAGGATCCACCCAGCAAGCCCCCTACTGGGCAATGTTCCCCCCATCTGGGGCCTCTGCTCTATTGCTTGGCAACCAAGCTATTTTAGTCCTGAGGCAAGGCCACAGAGCCATCCTCAGCATCAGGGGACAAGTTGCTTGACACATTCGAGCCATGGCTGTGGGAGGAGGAAGACAGAGAGAGAGAGAAGGGGGAAGGGTGGAAAAGCAGATGGTTGCTTCTCCTGTGTGCCCTGACTGGGAATCAATCCCAGGGCTTCCACAGACTGGGCTGACACTCTACCGCTGAGCCAACTGACCAGGGCCTATTCCTATTTTTTAAAGACTTTTTTTCTGAGAAGCAAAGAAATATATACTCATGATAGAAAATATAGATAGAACAGGGAAACAAAAAGCAACAGGGGGAAAAACTAGCCACAAAGTCATCCATTTTTCTTTTTAAGAGTCTCACCAAGACAGAAACAAACATGTGAATGTTCACAAAACAGATTTTGTCCTCAGACTAAATCTCATTCATGCTTGGTTCTTCCACTAGTCTGCTCTGGCAGGTGGACATGTTGGGCATGCTTGGATCCCACCCCAGACTTAATCACATTTCAGCATGATAGTTTGTTATCCTGGAAACCTGCCTTCACATGGAAGGAGAGTTAGGATGACGACTGCATAGAGGTACCAAAGCCATTTCATAACTCTGCCTACTTCTAAAACTTTTTCTCCTCCAAATGCAAGTTACAGATGAACTGTCTTGACAGCTTCGTTCCACTGGAATAATCAGAGAGCTCTCAGAGATTTCTAAGAAGGAGGGAAACCATTTCCTGGTAGGAAGACAGCATTAGAGACTGCAGTTAGAACTGGAAGCATAAATAACTTCCAAATCACTGAGTCAGGCAGCTGGCATGTACCACGACCGCTTGGCAGATGGTGTCCAAGGGCCCAGCATACATTCTCTTTGTGACATTAGGAAGACTTGGCAGCCAGTAAGACCACAGCCAAAGCTTCAAAGAGTAGCTCTAGACTGTTCACAAGGAGGAAAAGCAACACGCCTCCTTACCACTTCTGTCATGGTAAATCAGGGTTCTCACCCCTCCAACTCCTACCCTGTCCCCTCCCCACCCCAATATCTAACTGCTGCCTGCTTTTCCCTCACTACAAGTTCTGGGATTTGGTCTTAGGCTGCAGAGACAGAAGAGAAACCACTTTCTTATAAACTCTCCCTCAGGTCTAGATGCCTTCTGGTCCCAAGATTGCTTTCAACCTTTTTTAAAGGTGAAACTCAAAACACAAAGATGTGAACAGGCACATCTCTGACAGACAGTCCTTTTTCTTGCCCCAGACCCCTAGGGAGGGCTCAATCTTCTATAGGTAACCAAACTGTTTTCATTACTGAGATTGGTTTTCAGAGTCCTGCTTCACCTTGCACACAGCTGGTATCTTCCATGATACTGGTCCCAGCCTCAACTGTAGCATCGGCAGTTTGGATTTCAGCATGGAGACCTAATCCTAACAATCACAATGATAAAAGCAGCTCACTCTAGTGGAAGTCTTTATAGTTCTCAGTGGCACTCTGCTTCTGGGGTCAATGAGTGCAAAAGGGGCAAAGACACTGTACAGGGGTTGTTACTTTTAGTTGATGATACAATTTGTACAAAACTACATATATCTGTAAATATTGTCACAAAAATGAATCTGACTTCCCCACCCATCCCCCACCATTACTGGGAGCAGTGGCAAGCTCAGAGGGAAATGGAGAGGAAAAACTAAATATGCTTAAATCTCACTTAACACTAAATTTAATCAAAAATTAAACAATCTTTTTAGTTCTTTCTTCATAAAAATGCTCAAGCTTATGCTTGCTTCAGAAGCACACATACTAAAATTGGAATGGTACAGAGGGGGTCAGCATAATCCTTTGCAAGGATAACCCACAGATTCGTGAAGCAGTCCATATTTTTTTTAAAAATAATAATAAAAGTGCTCAGCCTCTCAGAGACTCCTCTCCCCCATCTGTCCCTCTAAGCAGGTATCCAAGTATGTTGGTGAGAAGGTTTGGAGTCTTATGTGACATCAGGCAGTGCAGCAAGCTGCTGTCCTCAGGTCTCCAGGGACAGCTCCTCTCTCCTGGTCATTGTGTTCATGTTAACACTCAGCTAGGTTTAGAACAAGCCCACAGCCACTCCCCAGCTGTGTCAGTCCCTCCTCACTCTTACTGGCTGCAGTCCCAAATCTCTGCAATGACTTTCCGGCACAGCCATGTGGCAGAAAGCTCCACATCAGGTCCAAGGTTCACTTTCAGGCCCACTTTGCAGGACCAAGTGCAGCTGGAGAAGCCACACCCAGAAACTCCTGCTCCTAACTGTAAGGTATTTTTCCCCACTGAGGAAGAAGGAAGGGGCGTAGCCACGAAGGGTGGAACAGCAAAAGCTTTATTGAGTACAGAGCACTTCCTGCTCAACTAGGTTCCCTGGTCCTGGGGACAGAGGCCAGGGAAGTCGCATAGGGTGACCCACGTGGGGGATATTTAAAGGGTCCCTACAGTGGTCGAGCTAATATGACGTGGTGAAATCTCACCGGCTGATGGACAGTTGCTTTTTTTCAAAGGGCTCCTGGGGAAGTTTCTTTTGGTGCATATGGATGTGGGCGGTTCTAGCCGAGGTGTCAGGTCTGGTGTCTCATGTGACCTTTCCCCTTGCCCACCACCCTACACTAACCACCTGTTCAACTTACCCAGATGGATTCTGGGACGGTCCAAGATGAGTTCCTTGTTCAGATTCCTCAATGACAAAAGCAATATACCCCATACCTCAATTAAACTCTCTCTTATATGATATAATGGCCTCCTTCCCTCCCTGAAGCCAAGGGTGGGGAAATCCAGACATCTCCTCTCACCCTTCCTCTCCACTCATTCCTCTCTCTTTCTTCCATTTGCAGGCCAGACAGGGTGGGCTGTTGGCCTTATACTCCCCCTTCATCCTGATACCCTACAGCCAGCCTGGCGGCCAGAGCAGAAATGCGACTTGCTCCACTGTAGGTGGCTATGCTATATACAGGATCCTCCACTCCTCTCCTGCCCTTGTTACTCCAAAAAAGGCAATAAGTATTTCAGATATTATTGCAAGGAAAGGCTGCCAATTGTCTTGCTATCTAATCTGCTTTTGCATCTCATAGGCTAAGGATTATCTCCTTCTTTGTCTCTGAAGATCTCCTTTCTTAACAAATCCTAATCTTCTTCCTCATTCCCAGAGGCTAAGGCAGGCAGATGACTAACTAGGCAAAGACCAAATTCTCAGAAAGGCAAAAACAAAAGCAAATTAATAGTTTCGATTAAAGTAATCAATTTACACCAAGCACCCCTTTCATTGGATTACACTGAGGTCTAGCTGTGTTACCTCTCTTTCTCTTGTATTCATGATATTCGATTTTCTCTTCCTTAATGGCATCTGAGGGTGGTTTTGTTGATAGTATTAATGAGATTTAATAAAGAATAAAAAGTTAAAAAATAAAAAATCGAAAAGAGTTGTTTTTTTTTAAAAAAATTAATAATGAAATAAAGAAAAATAAAATAAAATAAAAATTTTTTAAAAAGGAAATTATTCCCCCCCCTCCTTTTTTCTTCTCCTCTCCTCTCCCCTCTTTCTTGAGAAAATCTTGTGGTGAACTGTGAATTATAACAAACAATGCCTGTAATTGAGGGCCTGAATTAGGGAAAAGTAATAAAGGGGCAAAAAGAGAAAAAAAGAAAAAGAAAAAAGGGGGTATGGACCCACAAAAAGCCAATAAGGAAAAAATTTGGGTCAAGAATAAAATGATTTGCTTTTAGGTGTTGGTTGACTAAGAGTTGTGATGAGAGGAATAAGAAGAAAACGGAAAAATGGGGGAACAAATTAAAAGATTACTATTGTATTTAGTGGAACAAGAACTAGATAAAATGGAGAGCCAGGGATGGGAGCACTGCTAGTGAGTTAAAAAGGTGAAGTAAAAAAAAAACCCAAAATGCCACAAACATAAGTTTGAGTCCCAGATAAGATAATTTGTTTGTTATTCAGGTTTGAATGAGAGGAGATGTAAAGGAGAAAGGAAGAAACTAATATAGAGGGAGAAAAGAAAGAGAGAGAGAGAAAAAAAAAGAGGGAACCACTAAAAGAAGAAAAAAGAAAAAAGAGGAGAGAGAGAGAGAGAGAGAGAGTTAAGGGTTTTGGAGTGCAACCCTCATTGAGAGAAAGGAAGAGGAGAGAAAAGATAATGGGAGATGTAACACTTATGGGTAGTGTAGTTCAAGGAGAGGAGAGAGTAAGACCGGCAGAGCGTTAATCGGCCAAATTGGAGGAGGAAAAAAAATATCAAGAATGAAGATAAGAGAAACAAATGAACAAATATAATAAAATGGGATAGGTTATAAAGTCTGCAGATTATTCTTGATTTTGAGAGGTTATCTTCTTGCTTTTTCTTTTCTCTCCCTCTTCCTGGTCAGTGACTCTGTACCCCGGGTTCTGCCCCTTTGGCACACTCAGGTAGAGGTTTGCAGTTGATAAGTCTCTATGGCGATGTCATGTATTGTGCTTCAGTCTCGTTGGCAGTTGAGGCTCATTAGCATTTATAGGCTTGGCCAGTGAGAGAGTCCGTGTTCCTGGAGTTTTTCTCCTAGTCTTTCCTTCCTCAATTAGTAGCCTGATAATCCAGCTATGGGGTTGCTGCTGCCTCTGCCTGGATAGTAAGAGGCTCAAAGAGCTGGCAACTCCCCACTCTATTCCCACTCAGCACAGGACTCTGGGTAAGGCTCAGTCAGTCAGAGCTGCTAGCATAATCAGGCGGGGTTTCCGCCCACTCAAAGACCTCTGGCTCTGCCACTCTGTCCGGTAACACAGGCAGGCGCCCACTTCCAGGGCGCTTGGAGGAAACTCTCACTCACTATCTGCATGCGCAGACCAGGATATCCAGCCAGCAGTCTCACGCTCTGAGTGAAACCCCCAACCGCATGGAATAGTTCCAGTGTTGGAATTGGCTCTCGCTCCGTCCCCGTGCGCGGCTTTTGCAAGGCGCTGGGGCGGCCCGAGATTCCGCTTTGGCCCACACAAAGGCCCCCGACTCTGCCCCTCTGTGCGATAACACGGGCACGCACTGCCGAGGCACTCAGAGGAATCTCTCGTTATCTGCGCATGCAGACCAGGATATCAGGCTGGCCGCATTTCCGTCTGAGTGAAACCCTCACCAGCACGGAAAAGTTCCACCGTTGGAATTAGTTCTCGCTCCCTCCCGTGCGCGGCTTTCCCAGGGCGCTGGGGCTGCCCAGAGATTCCGCTTTCAGTGGGCACCCACTCCCGGGGCTTTGGAAGAAATTTCTCATGCGCCAACCAGGAGATCGGGTAATATGGCTGCCCCGCTTGTCTTTCTTTGTTTGGGTTTGGCGTGAGTGTTAGCTTGTATTGCCCGGGTTGCCACAGGATCAGTTTTTCCTCGGCTTGGATATCTGTGCCACAGCCTGGTTTGGCTGTTTGTGCCGCGGCCTGGATCTATTCACCCCCTTTGCCCGCCTCAGTTTCTATATTCACGGATCCCAGAGAAAGCCGCCCTGTTTAGGTTAGTGAGGAAGGCAGAGCATTTCTTACTCCCTATTTCCTTCGGGGTTTGGTTATATATTTAGCCAATTTTTCGCTCGACCATACCTTTGGGTGTATTGCAAAACATCTGGAGGCTCCAAGGATAGGTTTTTCTGTTTCTGGTTGAAGATCTTGTTGAGTTTGGGGGGAGATTTAATGGTATCACTTCCTACCTCGCCATTACTCTGACGTCATCTTACACTGAGGTCTAAATAAAAGATTGCATGTAAATTGCTTGGAAAAATATCTGTTGAATAAGTATGTAATAAAATGTATTATTTATCACCTATTATGTCATCCAACCCACTGAAACATATGAGGCAGTTTGAGCAGGTGGTACTATCTCCATTTTACAAATTATGGTAATGTGGCTCAAAGCTACTGCTATTTTCTCTAAGTCACATGAAGATTGACTAGAGAGGCCAAGTTAGGATTTCATGACCATTTCTGTCTTCATAGTTTTAACATTCCTTTCTTAGTCAAATTCTATCCCTTATACAAAATCAACTGGAACTCTAAGATCAAAAGTCAGGATGCTTTTTTTTGTTATGGGTGAATAATAAACATTTTAGGTATGGAGGGCCCAAAGGTCTCTGTCACAACTACTCAACTCTGCTGCTGCAGCCCAGAAGCAGCCGCAGACAACTCATGAACAAAGCTGTGACTGTGTTCTGATAAAGCTTTATGTACAAAATCATGCAGTGCACTGGATTTCACATTGGATTAGTTTGCCGACTTCTACTTCATATGAGCCCTAAAAGCCTGGCACATAGTGAAGAATTCAAAATGAGTTTGGATAAACAAATGAATAAAACGAATATTTGTTCAACTTTTAATTCTTTTAGCCTAGAGGTCTCCACAAACTAATCTACCATTGAATTACATGTGTCTTTGCGTTATTCCATTTCATTTCATATGACTCTTTTTTTCCACATGCAAAATAATATCAAATGTAAGTCTTATGAATTTGCAGTCACATAGGCCTGGAATTGAGACCTAACTTTCCTATTTGAGCAAGTTAACCATAAACTTCTGTTTGTGGACTTGCAAAATGAGGAAGAAAATGCTAACTTGTAGTGGTCTGAGGTTCAGAAATCAAGTAGGTAGTGTCAAGTGAATGGAAGACAGGAGCTAGATGACGGGAACTACTTTACCAATTTCTTACCAGAAGTTTCTTGCTTTCAATCTTCCTCATTGCTTTCAAAGTGGATGGTAATTGGGAGTGGCAGTGATTTTGGTGTGACATGCAAGGAACAGAGGCTCAGACTGGGAGGCATGCCATGTGCTAAACTGGTTTAGTGACTGCTTCCTCTCCCCAGCTGTGTCCAACTTCTGAAGTTTAGCAAAGGGCCAGGGAAAGGTTTTACTCTTGGCCTGAGCTCATCACTCATAGCAGCTGCTCAATAAACTATTGACAGTAAAATGTTCAAGCCCCACATTTGAAATGTGCTCTTGAAGATTTTAATACCTCACTGTCTAAGTTAAACTCTTCACATGATATATAAAGGGAAGCATTATGCCTTCTTCCTGATGAACTCAAGTATGAAGTGCAGATAGGACCAGTGCAAGAGAAAAGAGGCCCTGCTATAGTCACAAGCCCAGGAGAGCCTGGGAGTTAGAAGACACAAAGTCTTCTAAAGATAGCACCACCTCTCACTTGCTATCCAACCTTCAGCAAGAGTCCCATCCCCTGTGCTGGACCTCAATATGTTCTCAGACCCAGTAACTTACATGCCATATTTATGGTATTCATCATGTTCATGCATTTCCATACTATTATTGCTTTCCTCTATTTCAACTAAATCAACAAATTTATTTTACTTAGCCTTGTTCATTATATAGCTACTATATAATAGCACTGGTATACTAATTATATTTGTCTTATTATACATTATAATAAATATAAATATACCTATTGAAATATAAATTTTAACTCCTTAAATGTTTGTATAACCTTGGTAATAAAGAGAAATAACTGGAAGATCCCAGAAAAGAAATCATACCACTCACCAGAAAGCCAGTCCTGACCCTTAAGCCCTGTTTCCTCACAGGGAAGACTCTGACCTTCAAGTGAGGTCAGTGGCTTCCCTCCAAAGAAGCCAACTCGTTTGGGGGGGGGTGTTGATTCTAGTCCCCTCACCTTAACCTTGAGCTTTCTGTTGTCTCTTAAATTGGGCCTTGTCTTTGGCCTTCACACACCCTCAGTAAGACGTTATCTGGCTGAATTACTAGGAGAAAAGTCAGTGGACTCTAAGCAACTTCAAGCTATTATTAAAGCAATATTTTTTATAGTATTACCAAGCCTAATGCTATGTTGAATCTGCAGTTATGGAGTTCATTCTAAAGCATTTGATTGTGCCCAGAAGAGAAATAGTCTTACAAGTAATTTTCTAAAGCATGCTTGAAAAGTGGGTAGTGCATGGCTCAGTAAATACAACAGCCTGGACAGTTATGAGCTATCAAACTAAGCTGAATTGACTTACTGATATAACCTGAAATGAATGAGTTCTAGCTGTGAGAAGCAATCTGGAAAGGTTAAGAGACTATTATTTTATGGATGTCTGTGCTTATCAATACGAAAAAAGACTGATGGTATCTGACATTTGAAAGGAGACTTCATGAACCACATGACTTTCAGTTTAATTTGTTCATGATTAACTATCTAGTACCATTAAAATTACTTAACTTTTTATATCACTATTCATTTACATAGTGGTTAGCTGTTCTTTTCAGTTAAGATATAACTGATAGTAAATTAGGGAAGAGGGTATATATTTTTCAGAAATCCCTTTATGTTCTTTTACTTGTCATGATCTCCTGTCACCCATTATATAACCTAAAAGTCTTGAACTGTTCCTCACTTTAAAGTATGTCCCAAACTCTAAAGGTGACTGAGCTGGATCTCTGAGTGTCTTCCTAAGGAGGTCACTTCCCTGCAGCCACATACTTTACAAAAAATAGCTCAACTTCTTAGTAAAAGACATGGGGTCATGTGTCAATCATGTTGCCTCTAACTTATCTGAGTTCTGCATCATCCATGCCAATTTATAAATCATTTGAGTGCAAGAGAGTTAAATGTAAAAATGTATTCACATGATCTCATTCTATCCTCACAGTAGTGCTATTGTAGGAGGCAGTTAGACAGACGTGAGCAGAGCAAGAACTATAGGATAGGTGCAGAAGGTCCCAGAGCAGAAAGCCCCAGCTGCCTAGAGAAGTGAAAAACTGGGAAAACCATCTTGCCACCAGGGTAACCTTTCCTCTACTAGCATATTGCTGGTCATAAGAGTTAGACCCCCTGATTTCATGTCACTGGTCATGTGGTTTAGAGCCTACCCTGACCTTTCCTCCCCTGGCATGTTGCTAGTCATCCAGGTTAGACCCCCTTAGCAGGGAAGTGAACAAAGGAGCCAGAAATTAGCCCCCAGGACAATGAGGTTCTGACCTGCATTAAATACATCTAGGCCTCAGTTGTGTTTCAGCTTCAGGTGCAGAAAAGCACCCAGACAAACTATGCCACAGCTGACCTCAGGACCAACTATGTTGATTAATGACCTCCTGCCCTGGTGCTGGCCAATCCATGGAGACCATGACCCTAAAAGGACACACCTGGAAAGCTGGTGAATATTCTATTGAGATCTTCCCTTCGGACTTCCCCTAAAGTCTCCATCTTTAAAAACTCTTAGACAGAAAAACCCAACATTCTCTTTCTCCAAGGAGCACTCTGCCCATGAACTCCACCCCCACCTCTAAGGTGAATTTGCCTTACCTCTCTTTCTCCTAAGCTCTAAGGGGCTCCACAAGACTTGCAACCAGGGGAGCAATGAGCAGTGGCAGCTCATCCTGGACTGAGCCCCTGAATTTATCTCCAAAGCCCCCTTTTCTGACTTTCCAATGAACCAAAGCAGGCCCTCTTAGGCTCTCTCCTCTTGCTTCTTTTATCCTAGGCCCTTGTTTCACTGTCCCAAGCTCTGCAACTAATTGGAGCACTCATTCTCTCAAGTGAGTGCCCACTCAGTCCCTTCCGAATGTATTTCCTGCTAGCCAATAAATCCTTGCTTTACTTGCTATACTTTGTCTCATGTCTGCTTTCCTTCAAGAAGACAAGAATCAAGATCTCATCATTTTATTGGTAACACTATGAGAAAGGTCCTAACAACATCTTCCTCTAACACAAGGGTCTCAAACTCGCGGCCCGCGGGCCGCATGCAGCCCGCCGAACAATTTTGTGCGGCCCGCAGACTAATCCACGAAGTTCAAAATATTTTGGATAAAATTAAGTAAGCCCATGGATTAGTCTGCGGGCCGCACAAAATTGTTCGGCGGGCCGCTAATTTGAGATCCCTGCTCTAACAGTTGAGGTTCAGGGAGGTTTAATGATTTTTTCTGTAATCACACACCACTGTGGTCCAGGATTTGGTCCAAGGTTATCTGACTCCATCAACAAAAGGTATTAACTGGGCTAAACCACACTGACTTGGATAGTCATTTAACATTTCCTTAGTTCCATGAGATTTCCAAAAGAGGCAGACTTTAGTCAGTCTCATATACCAACAATAGTGACCAAACTGAAACATGCCCTTCGGTGGGGTACACAGGAACTTTGTAAGGTATTTGACATGAAGAGTTTAAGGAAATAAGTTTTTAGATCCTCAACTCACAACCAAGATTAATCTAA
This sequence comes from Saccopteryx bilineata, assembly GCF_036850765.1. Lineage (NCBI taxonomy): Eukaryota > Metazoa > Chordata > Mammalia > Chiroptera > Emballonuridae > Saccopteryx > Saccopteryx bilineata. The sequence continues at coordinate 81,006,580 of NC_089499.1, forward strand.
GTAGGCTCCTGAGACTAGGGGTTTCTTTTCCCAACCTCTCCTTTTACAATCTAGACAGAGATCTCCAAACCTTCTCAAAGGAAAGCTTCTTTACTTCTCTCTAAGTGAGGCTGTTCTTGAGCAAGGGAGAGGCCCTGCCCCTCTGACTCCCAAGTTCCTTGCTGAAGAACCTGTTCTCTGAAGAGGAGCCATGGAGTAGCAACCAGCTTCATCTTGGAGAACTGAACTACCTGTTCATGTAGAGGTGAAACTATGCCAAAATACTGTATGATGGAGTCAACATCACTATTTTTGTCTTTAGCAGTTCAGTGTTATATCATTTGAGTTTAGGTCATAAAGACAAATGCATCTGTTGTACCAATTTTATTTTCTGGCCAGAGTGGTGATTTCTTACAATTTAGTGTATATCATATTCCTTTATAAATTTATTCATTGAACTAGAAATACCTGCATCAGTATTGGTGCTATTCTCTTATAAAATAAGCCTCTTTAGTTTGGTTTTTCCAGGATTAAAATACCAACAGGTGAGAAGATTCCAAGATGGTAATGGAGTAGGTGGAGGTTCCAACTGCCATTTCTCAGGACCAAATTGGATTACCACTTCATTTAAGAGCAATCATCTTGAAAAACCAACTTTGGACTAAACAAAGAGGAGTCTTTAACCAAGGATCACCGAAGAAGCCACACCCAGACTGGTAGGAAAGGTGGAGATGCAGAAAGGGCTGTCCCACTCCCAGGAGCGAGCTGCACCGGAGGATCTGGAGGGACTCTCACTGTGGGGAGGGTTGCCCAGAGAGGTATGGGTCCTAAATCCCAAGGGAGGTGACCCAGCCTAGATCCCCAGAGCCTGGGAGAGGCACCCACATAGCATCTGGCAGTAAAAAGAGCTGAGGTTTCTGTCTGCAAGAAAGAGACAGGAAATCTTGGAGACACAGGCTCCATCTTAAAAGGCCTGCACAGAAAATCTTGTTCACAACCACTTACCCGGAGCTCTGGTGGAGAGAGAGCTGAGAAGACTAGAGTTGCATGAGGACAGTGTGAAGCTGGTGGCCTAGAGAGAGACAATATAGGGGATGGCCACCGGAAGCCCTGTGCTGAGTCATTCTCCAAAACTACAGTCACCATCTTTCTTGGGAGGAGCAGTCCCCTCAGAGTGGCATCAGCCTGGGGAAAAGCAACTGCCCCATCCTTGGTGGTCTTTCCTGCTCCTCTATTATAGAAAACATAGAAAAATAAGTTGTGGAAATATTAAGAGGAAAACTTATATCATAAATAGTTGAAATAAATACAAAATAAAATTAAAAATATTTATGTGCCAGGTGAACAGCCAAACAGGAGTGCAAAGAAATAATAAGAGTAAACCTTGGCAATAGCCAGATGTTTATGTGACTTGTGATAACCATATGGCGAGAGGTGCTACATGTGAAGTTTTTTCAGAAGGGGCTCCTAAACCACAGTCAGTCAGTCATCCAGACTCCAACATTGAACATGGACTGTCCCCATGCTGCTCTGACCAAGAACAGCTGAAAGAAGCACACCAATGGGGTCCCAACAAGCTGTATTCAGGCACACCATAGGATCTGTAAGTAATAAACTGTCTGTGTGATTCTTGCTACTAACTTGTGTGTTGGTCATGTCTTTCTTCTGGTGGTGACTGGTCTCGGTACCAATAAGTAGAATCCTGATAGCCACCTCAAGAGTAGTATTAAAGAGGCTGTCAGCCTTGCTGTTAGGCAGGAGTGTCCCACTACACAGGGAAGTCAAATCGGGGATGCCTGGTCAACATAGAGCTCAGGCTTCATTGGGACACCCTCCCTATGGAGAATGGGCTATTCTGAGAAGTCAACCAGGAAGCAGAGGGTGCTTCAGTGATTCAGTTTTCTGGCATTGAGATTGGAAATTTCCCCCGCACACTCCCAAGTCTATAACTGGTGCTTCCACCTCAGGGGAGACTCAGTAGAAATTGTCTAGATTGTGGGCAGCCCACACCTCTGGATATCCAGCACCCAGGTACATCTTTGGTGGTCTTTCCTGCTCCTCTGGCCACCCTGGGTCCCAGAGACCACACCCACTAATCCTGGGGACACACCCTACTAAGGTCTGTGAAAAAAGTCTGGATAGACTGATACCTGGGGCCAAGGAGAGGGAGCTACACCCACCACCCTTCACAATCCCTGAATTGCCTCAGGCTCTACACTCTACCAGAGATTTTTTTCAGTGGCCGAGCCTAACAAGCAGCCAGCAAACAGAAGCTGCAAGAGGTGGAGCCCAGGAAACCTCAGCCATCTGCAGACCTTTCTCCAGGTTCAGTGTGGATAAAAGTCAGCCTAGGTGTGCACCTTGGTATTTCCATGTGCACCTGGGCCCAGCAGAGGCAGCCACAAACTGTGTGTTGCTTGTAGCTCCAAGAAGGTTGCTGAGGGCCAGTTATGGGCAGTGTCCCCCACTGGCCTATGCCAGGTTCCCTCCAGGGAGGCCCAGGGCTGGCACATCCAGTGGCTAGCTGCAGAGGGTATTGGTTCAGGACCTAACAACCCTTGCTAGAGTGATCCTCCTCCTAAGGGAGAGTTCACACCAGGCTTAGCTGAGGTGAGTTTTACTCTCTGTGATCAGCACAGGCACAGCAGCTCATGTGCATTGGATAGGGTGGAGCTACACAGTCAGCTGGCCTGGGTGCTGGATATCCTGCCCTGCTGGGCTAGATTCCACAGAGGGAAGGGAGAGAGGCTTGGGGCACAAACATTTAAAGTATGGGTCCCCAAGGGCCTATTGTTGGTCTGCTCAAGGGGCTCAACCACTTTTGGGGGGAGCACAGTCATCCCCAGTGGAGGACTCTCTCAGTCCACCTCCCTGAGAACAGAGGCTTACAAGCTGAAAGAACTTCTGCAGAGGGAACTGTCAACCCCACCTCATCTGAACCTGCTGCTCACCTCACTGGGAGAAAGAATTGGAGTATACAGTAGTGTCTGAGGAATTCGGTTCTGGATTAGGGCCTACTTTACTCATACTGAGTTCCTGACCAAGAGATCCCTGAAATAGGGGGTCCTACTAACATGGTGTTGGACAAATAAGTTTGTAAAATGTGTTTTTTAGGTTTTCTCACTTATATTTTTCATTGGCTTGGGCAGTGCTATGTGTATGGAGTCTGTGAAAGGCTGGGATGCTTGCCCTTGGGCTAGATAAAGTGGAGGGTCGAATAGTGATTTAGAGCATAAGATAAACATAAGCACAGAAGCAGAGCAGCAAAATGAAAAAAGGTTCAAAAGACTGAAGAAACTCTAAGAGACCTGTGTGACAACATGAAGAGAAACAACATTCGCATCATAGGGGTTCTTGGAAAATGAACAAGGGATAGAGAACCTGTTTGAAGAAATCATTGCTGAAAATTTTCCTAAATTGATGAAGGAAAAAGTCGCACAAATAAATACAGGAAATGCAGAGAGTCCCATTAAAGATGAGCCCAAGGAGGTCTACACCAAGACACATAATAATTAAAATGCCAAAGTTAAGATACAAAGAAAGAACACTAAAAGCTGCAAGAGAAAAGTAGTTAATTACCTACAGAGGAGCCTCCATAATAATAACATCTCATTTCTCAACAGGAACACTTGAGGCCAGAAGAGATTGGCAAGAAATATTCAAAGTGATGCAAAACAAGAACCTACAACCAAGACTACTTTATCCAGCAGGCTATCATTTAAAACTGAAGAAGGAATAAAAAGCTTCCCAGACAAAAAACTCAAGGAATCCATTACAACCAAACCAGTACTGCAAGAAATATTAAGGGGCCTGCTGTAAAAATACCAAAGGAAAAAAGAAATCAAGAGAAAGATGCTTGTAACTTTAAAAAATAAAATAGTAATAAATAAGTACATATCAATAGTAACCTTAAGTGTAAATGGATTAAATGTTCCAATCAAAAGACATAGGGTAGCTGCATGGATAAGAAAAACAGTACTTGAATACATGCTGTCTACAAGAGTCCCACATCAGAACAAAAGATACACATACATTGAAAATGAAGAGAAGAATAAAAGTATTTCATGCAAATGCAAATTAAAGTATAAAAAGCTGGTGCAGCAATACTTATATCTGACAAAATAGCCTTTAAAACAAAGGTTTTAGTAAGGGATAAAGAAGATCACTACATAATAGTAAAGAAAGCAATCCAACAGGAGTATATAACCACTGTAAGTATTTATGCACTTAATAAAGGAGCACCTAAATATATAAAGCAGATTTTGATTGACATAGAAGGAGAGGTAGACAGCAATACTATAATATTAGAGGATTTTAATACCCCACTTACATCAATGGATAGATTCTCCAAATAGAAAATTAACAAAACAAAAAAAAGCAGCCTTAAATGACACACTAGACCAACTGAATTTAACTGAGATCTTCAGAACCTTTCACCCAAAATATACATTCAGAATATACATTCTTTTCAAGTGCTCATGGTACATTTTCTAGGATATTCCCCATGTTAGGACACAAAACAAATCTCAATAAATTTAAGAAGATTAAAATCATATCAAGTGTCTTCTCTGATCACAAGGAATGAAACTAGAAATCAACTACAATAAAACAACTGGAAAACATTCAAATACTTGGCTAAATATACTTCTCACAAAAATTAGAGAATATTTCAAAGTGAATATGAAATGATAAAAAAAGAAGCATTTGAATTTTTTATGAAACAAAAACATCAGAAAAGCAAACAATGTCAGAGAAAGTTGTTCAATTATGCAAATGAGATATAAAACCAACTCTTATTTCATTGCTGAAAATGCACTATACAAAAGGCTGAAAGTACTGGAGTATCTGCACATTCTCTGATCCCCTAAATTCTTGTGAGTAGTGTAGCATGTTATTAAATAATGAATGGGTTAACAATGAGATCAAGTAAAAAATAAAAAATTTCCTTGTAACAAAATAAAATGAACATACAACAACTTAAAATATATGGAGCAGAGCAAAAGCAGTTTTGAAAGGAAAATTCATAGCATTACAGGCATACCTTAAGAAGCAAGAAAAGGCTAAAATTAACAACCTACATAAAATAACTAGAAAAAGAAAAACAAATAAAGTCCAGAGTAAGTAGACAGAAGGAAATAATAAATATCAGAATGGAAATAAATGAGATAGAGGCTAAAAAAAATACAAAAGATCAATAAAACCAAGAATTGGTTCTTTGAAACATTAAACAAAATGAACAGAATTTTAACCAGACTCATCAAGAAAAATGAGAGAGAACCCAATTAAATAAAATTAGAAATGAAAGTGGAGAAGCAACAACTGACACCACAAAAATGCAAAGGATTGTAAGAAAATACTATGAAGATCTATATGCCAAAAAATTGGACAACCTAGGTGAAATGGATAAATTCTTAGAAACATACAATCTTCCAAAACTCAATCTGGAAGAATCAGAAAACCTAAACAGATCAATCACAACAAATGAAATTGAAACAGTTACCAAAAAACTCCCAGCAAACAAAGGTCCTGGACCAGATGGCTTCACAGGTGAATTTTATCAAACATTCAAAAAAGAACTAACACCTATCCTTCTCAAGATATTCTAAAAAATTCAAGAGGAGGGAAGACTTCCTAGCTCATTTTAGAAGGTGAGCATAACCTAATTCCAAAACCACATAAAGACACTACAAAAAAAAGAAAACTATAGGCCAATATCCACAATGAACATAGATGCTAAAATTGTCAACAAAACATTAGTAACCTGATCTAGCAATACATTAAAAAGATCATACATCATGATCAATTGAGATTTATTCTGGGGAGGCAAGGCTGGTATAATATTTGCAAATCAATAAATGTGATTCATCACATAAACAAAATGAAGGATAAAAATCACGATTATATCAAGAGATGCAGAAAAAAAACATTTTCTGTATCTAATGGATAAAAATCCAGCACTCATTTATGATCAAAACTTGAAGCAAAATGGGAATTCAGAAAACATACCTCAACATAATAAAGGCCATTTATTCCAAAATCAACATCCAACATCATATACAATTTAAAAAATTAAAATTAATTCCCCTTAAGATCAGGAACAAGGCAGGGGTGCCAGATTTCACCAATCTTATTCAACACAGTAGTGGAAGTCTAGCCACAGCAATCAGACAAGAAGAAGTAAAAGAAATTGGAAAAGAAGAAGCAAAACTCTCATTATTTGCTGATGATATGATACTGTACATAGAAAACCTTAAAGTCTCAGTCAAAAAACTACTAGACCTGATAAATGAATTTGACAAGGTGGAAGGATATAAAATTAATATTCAAGAATTAGTGGCATTTTTATACAGCAAAAATAAACTGTCAGAAAGAGAAATTAAGGAAACAATCCCCTTCACTATTGAAACAAACAAACAAAAAGTACCTAGGAATAAATTTAACCAAGAAGGTAAAAGTCTTGTACTCAGAAAATTATAAGACACTGAAAAAGGAAATCAAAGAAGATACAAATAAGTGGAAATATATATTGTGTTCATGGATAGAAAAAATAATCATAATTAAAATGTCTTTACTACCCAAAGCAATCTATAGATTCAATAAAATTCCTAGTATAATACCAATGGCATACTTCACAGATCTAGAGCAAATATTCCAAAAATTTATATGAAACCAATAAAAAAAATTCAGATCACCTTATTAATCTTGAAAATGAAGAACAAAGTGAGAGGTATCATACTTCCTGATATCAAGTTATATTATAAGGCCATTGTAATCAAAACAGCTTGGTACAGGCATAAGAGCAGGCATACAGATCAATGAAACAAAAGAGAACCCAGAAATAAACCCACACCTTTATGGTCAATTGATATTTGACAAAAAAGGCAAGAGTATACAATGGAGTAAAGACAGTCTCTTTAATAAATGGTATTGAGAAAATTGGACAGCTACCTGCAAAAAAATGAAACTAAAGCACCAACTTACACCCTTCACAAAAATAAACTCAAAATGGATAAAAGACTTAAATGTAAGTTGCAAAACCATAAAAATCTTGGAAGAAAACATAGGCCATAAACTCTCTGATATTTCTCATAGTAATATTTTTGCTGATATAGCTCCACAGGCAAGTGAAATAAAAGACAAAATAAACAAATGGAACTATATCAAACTAAAAGCCTTTGCAGAGCCAAAGACAATTAACAAAATAAAAAAAGAACCCACACAATGGGAGAACATGTTCATCAATACATCTGATAAGGGGTTAATAACCAAAATTTATAAAGAACTTCTCAAACTCAACACCAGGGAGATAAACAATCCTGTTAAAAAATGGGCAAAATATAGTCTTAGGAATATATCCTAAGAATCCTAAAACACTGATTCAAAAGAAGATGTCATCCCCATGTTTATTGCAGCATTGTTTACAATAGCCAAGATCTGGTAACAGTGCAAGTGTCCATCAGTGGATGAGTGGATTAAAAAGCTGTGGTACATATACACACTAGAATACTACACAGTCGTGAAAAAGAAGGAAATCTTGTCTTTTGCGGTGGCATGGATGAACTTGGAGATTATTATGCTAGATGAAATAAGCCAGGAAGAGAAGGACAAATATCATATGGTCTTAATTATATGTGGAATCTAATGAACAAAGTGAACTGAGGAATGAAATAGAGGCAGAGGCAGGGTCACAGGGAGCAGAGGGACTGTTGTCATAGGGAAGGCAGATAAGGGGATGGGAACAGAGAGGTGAAGGGATTAGTACAATTATATATACATAACACATAGATACAGATAACAGGACAACAAATCCCAAAGAGAAGGGGGGAGGGAGTTAGGAGGAGAGGGCAAAGGTGGAGTAGTGGAGGACAATGGGGTACTGAGGGAGTTATATTGAGTAGGACACTTGAATCTATGTTAACACATAAATTAAAATTAATAAAAAATTAAATAAAAAATGGGCAATGGAACTGAATAGACACTTCTCCAAAGAGGAATACAGATGACCAATAGACATGGGAAAAAATGTTCAACGTCACTAATTATCAGAGAAATGTAAATTAAAACCACAATGAAAGATCACCTCACACCTGTCAGAATGGTGCTCATTAACAAACCAACAAACAACAAGTGCTGGAGAGGGTGTAGAGGAAAGGGAACCCTCCTGCACTGCTGGTGGGAATGTGGACTTGTGCAGCCACATGGAAATAGTATGATGCTTTTTCAAAAAATTAAAAATGGAACTGCCTTTTGACCCAGCTATCTCACTTTTAGGAATATATCCTAAGAAACGCAAAATACTGATTCAAAAGAATATATGCACCCCATGCTTATTGCAGCTTTGTTTACAATAGCCAAGATCTAGAAACAACCCAAGTGTCCATCAGTGGATGATGGATTAAAAAGCAGTGATACAAATACACAGTGGAATACTACACAGCCATGAAAAGGAAGGAAATCTTACCTTTTGTGATGGCATGGATGGACCTGGCAATTATTATGCTAAGTGAAATAAGCCAGGCAGAGAAAGACAAATATCATATGATCTCACTTATATGTGGAATCTAATGAACATGGTGAACTGAGGAACAGAATAGAGGCTGATGCAGGGTCATGGGGAGCAGAGAAAAGGGGAATAAGGGGACAGGATAAGAGAAGGTAAAGGGATTAGTGAAGCCATATATACACACACATAGATACAGATAACAGGACAGCAAATCCCAGAGGAAAAGAAGGAGAAAATCAGGGAAAAGAGGGCACAGGGAGTGTAATGGGGAGCATGTTTTTGGGGAGTGATGATGTTATATTGAGTGGGACACTTGAATCCATGTTAACACAAATTTAAAAATTTAATTTAAAAATAATTTTAAAAATACCAACAGGCCACACAAAGCTAATTTAAGCAGTTTATTTTCATTCTGCAGGCAGCTGATTGATTTTCTATCACTTTCTCCAATTAGGAACTTAAATTTCTTACTTTGGAATCATTATTTAAATAATATTTATAAAAGGGTGGGGTTTTTTTTTGTCCCTTGTCTTTCATCTTTTCACCTTAAGTGATGGTGAAAATGGACAATTCGAGTATATAATATTGTTCACTTTTTTAGTTTTGGTATTTTTCACAAATTTTCAACTATTTCCTCACACAGAAAAGAAAACTAAGGTATATATAAGACCATTTTCTATCAGTCATTTAGGCAACACATATACTATTAGCCCAAACTAAGTAATTATTGCCCAGGTTAATACCACTGACTTCCTGTAGAATGAATCAATCAGTCATAGCAAATTAAAATTGCAGATCCCCAATTACAGCAATCCAGTTGATTAACAGCCACCACTAATTTATGGTTAAGTTTTAAGTTTGGTCCTTGTGCAAAGACTGAAGCAGCAGCTCTCACCTGCTGAAGCATCTTATTAGGTCAAGGTGAGCGCTTTGTAAGTGAGCTAGCCACATTGAGCTCTTGCTTGAGTGTGTGCTGGTGGGAGAGCTCTAGAGCATGCTGTGGTCTTACAGGCATTCTCTGCCAGCTGGAACCATGTACCCTCGTGGAGGGCCCTAAACAAGAACAGCAGAAATCACTTCTCACCACGGGGAGGCCTGAGTTCTCCCAGGGCTAGGTTTGGTTTGGTAAGATTGCTCTTCTTTGAGTTTTTTTTGTTTGCCATCTTAGTAAAGAGAATAGAAAAGAGCTGATAAACTAGGATGTTGAGCTGGGGATGCAAGAGCTTCTTCTCTACATAGCCTGCCTTTACTAGATTCTGTCTGTTGGGAGACATTAGGGGCCAAACAGGCTGGATTTTGAGTTTTGACTCTGCTACTTACTAGCTGAGTGACACTGTAAAAGTTACTTACCCTCTAAGCTTCAGTTTGCTCATATGGAAAATTATGATAATAACAGCACCCGTCCCTTAAGTTTGCTATGAAGAATAAATGCAATCATACACATAAAGGGCTTAGAACAGTGCCTGGCATGGTGTAAGAATTCATAAAAGGAGTAGCCATTATGTTATGTTGTTTCCACATATGTCTCTAGGCCACCATCCTGATCTGGAATGGTACATTCCAATGCTTTGTCTTCATTTGTCTGGAACCCCTCAGAAACCACAAACCACACATTTCCCTTGTGACCTGGAATGCTCACAGAGGCCTGCCAGTCTCCTTATTACACACATTTTACCTTTTTCCCTAACCAAACTTTGTTACCCCTACTCATGAGGCCAACAATGTGCGTATTTATACATTCCACAAAGCATTGCTGAACACCAGGGTGGGTGTTCAGACCAATGGTAAACAAAGCAAACAGAGCTTCTATTCTTTTGGAAATTACAGTCTAGCAGGAAACAGAACAATCAACAGCAACAATGGTTGAGTCAGAAGATAGCAGCTGCTATAGGAACATGAAGTGGGGCCCCTACCCTAGTTTTGGGAGGAATGGCTGAGAGTCAAGGGAGTTTAGCTTTGTCATCTTTCATCACAAAGTCTTTCACCCCCAATACCAGGCAGCCTTCTCCAATGCACAAGCCTCTGATCACCAAAGGGACCATGTGAGCAAGTGGAAGATGTAGTTGGCAGCATCCCTTGGACACAAAGCATAGGATATGGATATGGTTAAATCGAAAAAGTCAACCATTATTCCTTAGGTATGAGCAAATTACATATTCAACTTTACAGCTCAAATATGAGTCCTCATAGGAATACCCTGAGTGATCTTATAATTTCTAATACATAATTTTAATCTATTTAGACTTTTAATACAGTATTTCCATAAATAATGGAAGATAGGGACTTTTTTCTTCCCAGATAGTTAATATTCCCACACCAATTGCTGAATAATCAGCGCATCTCTTCCATATTCATCTTAAATGCCAACTTTCTCATACACAGTATTTCCATTTATTTATTGGTATATGTCTGGAAGCTCTGTCCTGGACCATTTGCCAATGCCACACTTTTTCTAATTGCTATAGTTCTAGAATGTGTTTTCATACATAATAGCAGAAGTTCCCTCTTTGTTCTTTACATTTTTCTTGGATGTTTGTTGAGATCCATATTAAGTGTCTTTATAAAAAAGCTGAATCTCAAAGTCTATTGTTTTATACTTCTCTTTGAGGAGCCACTGAGCCACTTCACCCGCAGGTGTTATAAAGTACCAAAAGCTACAGAATTAATATTAATATTTTGGGAGGCTTGAGAAACATTTTGTTGATTTGGATTAAGATGTGCAGAGAAATTTGAGAATAGTCTCTGTACTGTGTGATTGGCATAACCAGGATGGCCATTGGCATTGTATTGTAAATGCAAAAGGGAGGAAAACATGGATTCCCAGACATTCCACCACGCCTGTGGGGAAAAGGGTGAATGGCTAGCCAGGTGCAGGGAGAGAAAAGCCAAAATAAACCTTTTCTCATAGCAATGAGCCATTTGCGGGCATTTGTCTCCAATGAAACTACCTCTCCTATGTGAATGCATGTGGTTAACACGTGTGACTCAGGACAGAGAGATAGCAGATGAACATTAGATAATATAGGAATGCCTTTTAATATGTAAAGAGACATCTTTCTACCATTGTGTTGGCTTGTAAACTTTGTTTTCCCCAAAAGGATGTATGGCTTGCAAATTGAACGTGGTCCTATCATGTTAAAGGACATATGACTATAACCAATAGTGGTAAGGGGCTCCTAACTGCAATTTTTGCTTCTATACTTCCCACTTACAAAACTTTAAAAACTAGGTAGAACAAAGGGTCAGCGCGCGCTTTCCTTCAGACTTCTGTCGAAGTAGCCGCCGCTTGGCCAAGCTAGACAATAATGCTTTGATGTGTAACCGACGGACCTTGTTCGTGTCTTTCATGTTTCGGGTCCCTCCAAATTAGGCTTAACACTCTTAATATCAAATTCTAATTTATTGTGCTTTTCATCTTAGATTATGTCTGTTTATATAATATAAAATGGTGTTGTGAAAATACTAGTTTAGTAATCAGAGGATCTAGATTTGTGATCAGGCCCTGCCAATGGCCAGCTATATGACCTGGGGGACATTATTTTCTCAGCTTCTGTTCCTACATTTATAAGATGGAGATAATAACAATGTGTCTCACAAAGTATTGTTTGGATTATATAAGAAAAGGCAATAAAGATTTCAGCAAACATCCTGGCACAGACTCACAGAGATACTTACTGGAAGCTGTGGGTGTGAAAAACAGGCTGTGACTTAAAATGCAATGTAATGTTTGGGATCATTATTTGAGAAATTGGTTCAAATATTTCACAACTGAATAAAAGCTTGTCTTGGAACTTGTAGTCTTTGTATTCTTTAGTTTTCAGGCAATAGAAAATTTGATGACCTCATCTTTTTGTGTGGCTTCTATTTTTCACATGTTTGAGTAATAGTATTTTAAAGATATTTAACATGTTTGAGACATGTTTGAGATGCATGTCTAAATCTGTGGCTTTTAGCAACAAGCTGAAAAGGAAACCCCCAAATTTCAAACAGCATATCTGCCAGACTCAGGTGGGCTGTGTTTTTACCTGGGTGTCATGTGAGATTAAGACAACATGCAATACAACATGAGAGGGTAAACCAAGGAGGCTCGAGTCTGCAGCTCAGGAAAATTACCTTATTAAATGATTATCAAGAAACCAATCATCTTGGTCTATAAATAATTCCACATACAGTATGTGGTTGTCACTTTGTGTTTGCTACTGCTCAACCAAAAGAAAAGGAAAAAATAAAAGTGTGAAAATAAGTCCATAAATATCTCCAAAGAAATTACTACAGATTTAATTAACTGAGCAATTGAGTCTGACTTCTTTAAATTTTTATCTGAAATATGAAGGGTTTCTCCAGAGCTTTACTCTTATTAGAATGAGGCAGGGCTGAGCGGAGGGTAGGGGGGAGATGAGGTAAAAACAAAATAAAATGAAAATCTTCTCCAGTTTTTCTGAGAATCAAAAGCCCCCACCAGTCTCAGCAGAGCTATCAAAAGCCCCTCGCCCTTCACCTATGGTTCCCCATCTGCCAACATGGCTTCTTACTCTGCAAAACTAACTGGCTTCTCTCCTTTTCCTGCCATTTTGGCTTCTCTCCTCCCTCCTTCTCCTTCTCTCCTTTCTTTTGAAACTTTTCTGGTGCCAAAACCTCTCCTCCAGTAAATATTAGCATAACAGTGGTCCTTCCCAAGCAGGAAGGTAATTAGCAATTTCACAGATCACATACCTGGTGCTGCCCAGTGCCATTTTTAACAATAAAAGTGAGCAAACTCAAAGATCGTATTTTACAAACTCATTTGCCAAACATTTCACCCCTTTTGCTCACTTTGCAATCCATACCACAGGCATTCCTGTGCAAGGAATTAGGCACATCACACAAACAATTACAGCAACAGCACAAGTTATAAAATTTCAACAATTACAAAGGTACCCAAAAAGCTTCCTGGTGCAGGAAGGCATCCACCAGAGCCGCCCTCCCCATCATCAGGATCTCTCACATTATTCAAAAGCCGCATGTCCGTCCAGCAAGGGAGCTGGTTGTTCCCTCTGGTCACAGTCCAAGAGTCAGTCCACGCACATGGGGCTTCAGGCTTCCCCCCTCATGCCTGCCATCTTGGCAGCTCTTAAGATACTGTTCTAAGGAGAAGCCCGTGGCAATGGTGGCCAACATTTCCACCTCTGCTTCAGAAAACATGCTGCCATCCATCCTATGTCCCATAATCGCAAACCTATCAGGGGCTTAGTAGGTACTCTTTGCTGCTGGGCTTTTACCTTCTGGAGTCTGTGGATAGCAACTTCAGCCCAAGTCTCCTCATCCTCAGAAGAGAAGCTGGAAATGCCTGATCCTGCCAACTCAGAGCCACTCTGCTGGCATGGCTCTATCTTAGGCTCCTGCAGTTGCTGGCTCTCTGCAATTTCCAGTGCAAATTACAACTCATGAACCTGTAATTCCTTCTCCAGACTGCTCCATTTCCAGGTGCAACTCACAAACCTGGTGGGCTTCCTCCTCCAGGGCTTACTCCAGTTCCAGGACCTGCATCTCTTTCTCCAATGGCCATTCCAACTCTTTCTGCTGCTCAGTTTGCAGGCCTTGGGCAGCCTCTTCTATAGCCCTCTTAGTTTATTCTCACAGGGCTGTAAAAAGCAGCCAGCCCATGGTCCCCAAAAGGACAGCCATGGGGAACCAGTCCTCTACTCCACTCCTCAAGGGTCAAGGGTGGTGGCGGCTCCATACCAATCTGATCAAAATCCTGCTGCATACTAGGCCAATGTATGGCCAGTAGTCGCAGCCATCGCTGCCATGCAGGTTCAGGTTCCCATTAGATTCAAGCAGATGGTAAAGAAACAGTGGAGCCAAAAAATGGTGGGCCATTCCTTTATTGTGTCTCACCAAGACAGGCAAGTCACAAGAAAAGCCAAGGGAAAAGCAGAAACCTGTTTTTCCATGGAGGGAAAGGGAGCAGGGAGGAAAAAGAAATCCTCCTGCACCTCTCAGTGGTGGGGGAAGAATCTCTCTTCCAGCAAAACATTAGCAAGACAACAGCCCTTTCCAAGCAGGAAGGTAATTAGCAGTTTCACAGATCACATACCTGGTGCTGCCCAGTGCCATTTTTAACAATAAAAGTGAGCAAACTCAAAAATCATATTTTACAAATTCATTTGTCCAGCAACTAGAAAACTGCATTCTAATGGGCCTATTTTTTCTAAGAAATAGGACAATTTTGAGTAAACAATTTATTAAACAAACATCATGAAAAAGCACTAAGCACTGTGGGAAATAACATGGTGCCTAAGACACAGTGCCCACCTTCCAAGGGCCTGAAGTTTAGAAAGAGATACAGGGGTGTGGCTGCATGTGGGTCACAAGGTCCATAGGGCTATCCCCTGGAAGAGTTGTGGGTTCCCTGGAGAGAAGAGGACAGAGATGGGGCGGGGATCTTCAATCATCAGGCCACATTACAGAGGTGGATCCTCATTCAAACACACCTTTCTGCCACCTTTTGCTCCACACAGAAGCAAGCTGGGCTATCCATGCCCAACAACAAGCAACAGGTGGGGGTGTAAGAGGCCTGTCTTCTCTTCTTTGGCTGCAGGGTGGGTATGTGAACTTGGAGTTGGCTCTGTAGGTTCAGGTCCTTTCCCTCTCCCTCCCTTTCTATACTTTTCCTTTCTAATTATTCTTTTTCTTCCCTTCTTCCTTTTTTACTTTCTTTTCTTTGTCTCCCTTTCTTCCTCACTTATTCTTCTCTCTTGCTCTGATGCCTACACACTCCCTTGCTGTCTTTCTGTCTCTGTCTATCTCTCTCCAACACACCCAGAAAACATGCTACACAATAAAAGCCATGCTCAATATTCACATTGGGGAGGAAGAGTAAGAGGCCCACAGTAGACTTTTGCCTACAATGTCACCACAGCCTTACACTGGGGTGGATGGGATTTCAAGGAGCCAGCACAGAATAATACGACAGATGCAGCATTTTGCTTCCCAGGTGTCTAGTAAGCTGCGTTGGTCTGCTCCATCCGAACAGGGGCTCAGGGAATGGGGGAGCCTGAATTTCATACAGGCTGATCAAACATGAGGAAACATCTTGGGAGCTGAGGTTTGAGCTGGGCTTTGACCACAGCACAAGCAATTTTCTATTTTGGAAAGTGTGGACCTGAAATGAACTAGGAAAGGCTCCTTTCTTCACCCTGTCTCTGCCCTCCTGGAGCAGCCAGACTTTTACATCTAAGGCACCTTTAATCCCGGTGCTACTTGAAATCACTCTTTAAGTTCCTCATTTTTGAGTCTTGTATTTATGTCAGGCAAGAGGACTCAGAAACAGTACCAGGAACATAGTTATTCCCAGAGGACTTGGGTTAACATTGCTATAGTGATACTCAACATTATAACAAAATCTGGATAATTCACAAAGAGATACCTATTACCTGGTTCCACTAATCCTCAGAACACTTCTAAATTGAATTTTTATGAACATCTGCTTTAAGTATCTTGGTGATGTCTGCGTCATCAGTCTCAGGCCTCTGGGAAATGGTATATTTCTTTGGGGCTTATGATCATAGTTTAGTAGAGTTGGCAAGAGATGGCATCATTAGCTTGTCAAAGCATTTGGTGACTGAGTGTATGTGATCAGGAAAAAGGGCATTTGCAGAGTTCTATCCATATGGTAGGCACTAGTTTTATGTTCCATCCTTACAAAATTCCTTGGAGCCAGATACTGCTACTGGTACCCCTTTACAGGCCAGGAAACAGGGGACAAAACAGGGAATTGATTTGTGCCTTCCATCGCTCACTCAATCAATTGGCATAAGGCACAATGTCAGGTAGGTTCCTGAGGACAGAGATCTTTGCTTCTTTCTCCTGCTGTTGCTCTAGCACCTGCACAGTGGCTGGCACATAGTAAATGCTCAGTAAATCTGTGGATGAATAAAGTGGCAAGACTATGATAGAAATCCAGCAGTCTGGCTTCTGTGTCTGTGCCCTTGTGTTGAAGGGGATCAGAATATGCCACTCAAAAATATGACACTTAGGCATGATGATTATTTTGCATGAAAGGTAATTAAGAAATAACATTCAGAAAGCTCCCTCTTCCCATATAAAAACAAGACATACATTTCCCTTTTGAAGGTGTGCCCCTTCCTCTCTCCATACCAGCAGGAGACAATTCTTATTACTGGAGACAGCATCAACTTGAATCGCAATAAACAAATCTTACTGAATTATTATCTTTCATTAGCCCCCCCAAAATTTACTTTCCCACAGTTTACTGCCTCTAGAAGCCCATGCTTTTCCTTTGTCTTGTAAATTCCCACAAATGATGACCCTTTGTTAAAATGGCATATAAGCTCTCAGGTCTATCTGCTTCTTTGCTTTTCACTTCCTTTTCTGGGAGACCCATGTAAACACATACAAATTAAAATATTAACATCAAGTAAAAGTTGTAAGCACTTTATCCTGTTAATCTATGTTGTCAGTTTAATGTACATAGCCCGAGAGTAAACCTAAGATGATAGGGGAGAAGGTTTGTCTCTCCCCTTAGGGCACAATACTATTTCTTTATTCTCTCTTATGCTCTGCATTTCCCCTTCTCTGGAGCCAGTGGTCCTCACACCTTAGCCTCTCTCAGAACCTCTCAGGTGCTTCTTACAGTACAGATTGCTGGGCCTCATCCCAGGGTTTACTATCAGTAGGTTTGGGGTTGGGCCTGATAATTTACATTTCTAACAAGCTTCCTGGTTCTATTGATGCTGCTGATCTGGGGATCACACATGGAGCACCTCTGCCCTAGGCCCTACAATCCCTTTGAACCCCCACATTTTAATACAAACATCCTTTTCCACCACAAGAAGAAAAACTTCTCCTAGTCACATTGTGGAAGAAATAAAAGAATAACTGAAAATTTCCCCCTTTCTACTTCAGCAGAAGTAAACCCCACAAAAGAAGGAGATATTGCAACAGTAATAGAGAAGACCTCAAATTAACAATTAGAAAACCCGAAGTCAGGTCCTAGCTCCTGCTTGCTCTAGCAGCCTGGCCCTAGGCAAGCCTGTTGATCTTTCTGCTCCTCATGCCATAAAAGGAGCATGTGGATAACCTGTGCTTTTTCTATACCCCAGGGCTCTTGTGAGAAGTAAGGAATAAAACAAGGATAGCACTTTGTATACTCTGAAGGACTGTAGAATCAGTGCCTGTTATTCAGTCAGCTCATGAAGTCACAGTGTTGGTCTTGAAAGTAGAATTAACTCTGGTGGGTGATGGGTGAGTTCACAAAGAAGCTGGGCTCTCTTTATATACTGCATGACTGAAACAAAATGAAACAGCAAGATGTTTCAAAGTAGAACATGAAAATTAAAGCTATATAATTCCAGATGAAATATACTTCATTATCACAGGCTAAACCTAAAATAAATAGGGCAGAAATACAACTATCTGTTCCCATAAAGAACAGAGAAGAGATTCGGGGAACAATCCCTGTGTAACTTTAAATGCTTCCTCTATCTTTTTACTGCAGAGCCAAGAAGGGCAGAAAATTATGACAAACTAATTATTATGATGGATGGGGAGCCAGTCCCTTACATTAGCTACACTGCTGGAGCAAAGAGCAGCCTGCGGCTCGCATACCTCAGCAGGCAAGACACTCTAGACCAATGGTAGTCAGCCTGGTGCCTACCGCCCACTAGTGGGCATTCCAGCTTTCATGGTGGGTGGTAGTGGAGCAACCAAAGTATAAATAAAAAGATTTAACTATAGTAAGTTGTTTTATTCAGGAACCACTGCACCACTTAACCCGCAGGTGTTGTAAGGTACCAAAAACTACAGAATTAATATTAATATTTTAAGAGGCTTGAAGAACATTTTATTGATTTGGGTTAAGGTGTGCAGAGAAATTGTGAGAATAGTCTCTGTACTGTGTGATTAGCATAACCAGGATGGCCATTGGCATTGTATTGTAAATGCAAAGGGGAGGAAAACATGGATTCCCAGACATTCCACCACACCTGTGGGAAAAGGGGTGAATGGCTAGCCAGGTGCAGGGAGAGAAAAGCCAAAATAAACCTTTTCTCATAGCAATGAGCCATTTGCGGGCATTTGTCCCCATGGAAACTACCTCTCCTATGTAAATGCATGTGGTTAATAAGTGTGACTCTGGACAGAGAAATGGAGGATAAACACTGGAAAATATAGGAATGCCTTTTAATATGTAAAGAGACATCTTTCTACCATTGTGTTGACTTATAAATTTTGTTTTTTCCAAAATGATGTATGGTTTGCAAATTGAACGTGGTCCTATCATGTTAAAGGACATATGACTATAACCAATAGTGGTAAGGGGCTCCTAATTGCAATTTTTGCTTCTGTACTTCCCACTTACAAAACTATAAAAACTAACTAGAACAAAGGGCCAGCGCACTCTCCCTCAGACTTCTGTCGGAGTTGCCGCCACTTGGCCAAGCTAGACAATAACGCTTTGGTGTGTAATCGATGGACTTTGTTTGTGTCTTCAATATTTTGGGTTCCTCCGGATTAGGCTTAACATTATAAAGATTTATACTGCCAAATTTAGCAAAAATCCAACATAAAGTACTTGGTAAGTAATTATTATTATATGTTTTAACTCGCTGTAACTCTGCTTTATAAATTTTATAAAGTAAAGTTACTTCCATACTTTATAAATCACCATTACTATGGAACCGGTGGGTGGTTAGAAAATTTTACTACTAACAGAGATACAAAAGTGGGTGGTAGGTATAAAAAGGTTGACTACCCCTGCTCTAAACAATAATGGGTTGTACAGATTAACATTATGTTAAACAGGAAAATTATTCTTTTTCATTTCCTAGTTCTTTCCCATGAACCTGGTCCTGCCTTCCATTTTTCTGTTTCTTATTTCTCAAGGCATTAACTGTGTATATCAGGCAGGATCCTCTCCTGCTAATTAAAGGTGATGTTGTGCTTGCTTGTCCTGCAGTTTCCAGCAGCAGGGGTCAAGGGGCTAGAGATTGATGGAATCACTGCAGGGGAACTGTTCTTTCCAAAATCAGGACGAGGTCCTGAGGGTCAGGGGTACAAAGCAAACAAGCCCTGCACAAACAAATTCTGCTTTCCTTTTTTTCTTTTTTTAAAGTGCTTTTTTTGAGAATTTTAACAGTACAGGTACATTGAGCAATCTGGTGTGAGGGTGATGAGCTGAGAATTAGAAGGTGGTTTTTGTTTTTTTTTACTTCAGCTGGGATCAATTCCAAATGGCATCATATCATTGAGCAGCCATTCAGTTTACAAAGTAATAAATCCACTCATTCATTTATTCATTCATTCATTCAGGTAGTCAGTCAGTTTACCATAACCAGTATCTATTAAGTACCTATTGTAAGGTATTTTTCCCCATCGAGGAAGAAGCAAGGAACCAGAGCCACAAAGTGTGGAACAGCAAAAACTTTATTGAGTACTGTGTATCCCGCCCAACGATGTTCCTTGGTCCCAAGGATAGAGGCCAGGGAAGTCGCATGGGGTGACCCATGTGGGGGATATTTAAAGGGTCCCATCAAGGGTGGTCAAGCTAATATGATGTGGTGAAATCTCACTGGCTGACTGAAAGTTGCTCTTTTCCAAGGGAATCCTGGGAAGTATCTATTGGCGTGCATGAGTGTAGGCGGTTCTAGCCAAAGTTCCCAGGTCTAGTTTCTCACGTGACCTTCCCCCCCATTGTCCACACCTTACATTCCAACCTTTTGTGTTAAATGGGGGTGCTCCTATTAGTCTGGCTTCTTCCTGCTGGTTAGAGGCATCATGAGGATGGTGAAATCGGAAGGTAGTGGCTTTGAGGGGAGTCGTGAGGAACATCTGTTCCAACTGCCAGTGGTCCAGCATGGGGGCAAGCTTGAGGCAAGAGACATGGTTAGAAATGAAGGCAGCATTGATTATGGGGGAGCCTTTGGTAGTGAGGAAGATGTTGTCAGCTGGATAGTGGCTTTGAGACTTTATAGAGTGTTCCAACGTAGGAGGGGAACAGGGTATGATGACAAAACTAAGAAAGAGTGCTAAAAGGGGATTCTATCCAAACTGCATGTAAGAGGTGGTGTGTGAGGGGAAAAGGGGTCCCATCACTCCCATAACCGAGACCTGAGGGAACTAGAAGTCCAGAGTGTGATGGCAAAAACAGAGAAGGCAGCTCCCATGTCCATAAGAAATGAAATGGACTTACCATTCCTGCAGCATACCCTGGGTTTGGTGAGGATGCTGGGGGTCTCCGACTCCCGTGTCAGTTGTCCATGAGGTCTAGGAGTTTGAGTGGTGGGCCCGCCTGGCTGACCTGGCCTCCCATTTGGGTGACTTCTCCTCCACGTACAGGCGCTGAGGATGAGCCTATTGCCCAAAAGGGGCAATCGCTCTGCCAGTGACTGGGCCACTTGCAGTCAGGGCAGGGCTCAGTAGGCGGCCACGGACAGGGGCCCTGCCGGGACCAATGATCTTCTTTGCCACATTTACAGCAAGCTCCTAGTAGGATTCCTCCTTGTGACCTGGACTTGGGTTGGGCACCTCCTGTGCCTTGCCACTGTTGCTCTGCCAGCCTCAGGGCTACCACAAGAGCCTGGGTTTGGAGCGTTACCTTCTGCTTCATGCAGGCCTGGGGTGTAGCCTTGGCCTTTTTCTACTAGCCGTAACCATTAAAAACTTTAAATGCCATGTTCACAGGTTTCAGATAGGGGTTTGGGGGTAGAGAATAAGAGGAGGGGGGCTCCTAGGGAGCCCGGCACCCAGATCCAGCCAGAAACGCCAAAACCAGAGGCAGGACAGGGCCAGGCCTTCCTGCAAGAAGATCAGGTTGGGCCATGGGGTCAGTGCAAACCAGCATGAGGGTCCATGTCAGGTTGAGACTGGCCTGATGGAGGAGGGGTTTAAAAACACAGTGAAGAAGGGAGGGGCCCCTGGCCAGCAAGGGGAGGAGAAAGAGAATGGTATTTGCAGGTGAATAAGAATCAGGATCAAGCAAAGGGAGGGGAGGGGGTTCTTGGAGGGAAAAGACCTGAGTGGAAGAGGTCCACAGAGGGACCAGAGAGGGGTCCTGGGATAGGGGGGCCCCAGGGGTCAGGCAGGAAGGGGAGAGAGTTGGAGGTTGGGGGAAGGAGGAAAGATCAGGAGTGGAGGATTTAGGTGAGGTTTCTCAGGCCAAAAAGGGCCTGTGCTGTGTAGCAGGCAACACAGAGATTAGGACGGGAGCATGAATAACTAGAAGCCCTGAATGTAAGGGATCTCCAACCAGTTCCCAGTTCTTTTGGCGATAGTTAAATTGGTGAGGGTGCTAAAACTGACAGTCCCTTCAGGAGGCTACCTGGTTCTATTATACAGTGGGTTCTGCGTCCTGGCCACAGTGGAGAAGAAGAACAGTTTCCTCTTCTTTAGGGAAGGAAAAATTTTGGATAAAGCAACTCCAGGAGTGGTTTTGGATCAGGTTTAGATTCCTGTATCCCCACGGCCACCCTCAGATCTTGATGTGGTCAGAGTTGAGCATTGGCATCCCGCAACTCAAGCTGGCCACTGGACAGTTAAATAAAGTGGGAGTGACTGGAATGTCTCCACGGGCACACACGCACTTGGAACAGAAAAGAGGTTCCTGATGCAGCTGCAGTTTCGGACAGGGAGTCTCGGTGGAAAGAACTGAGGGGAGGCTGGAGGCAGGGGACTTGCTGCACCATGTGCCGAAGTGGGTGGAAATTCAGAGATCCTGGTTCTTTCTTGGAGGGGAAGTGGAGAGGAGAAGTCCTTGTGAACTTCTGACTCCTCCTGGGTTTTGGCACCAAATGTAAGGTATTTTTCCCCACTGAGGAAGAAGCAAGTGGCCGGACCCACAAAGTGTGGAACAGCAAAGGCTTTATTGTGTACCATGCATCCCGCTTGATGATGTTCCATGGTCCTGAGGACAGAGGCCAGGGAATTCTCATGGGGTGACCCACGTGGGAGATATTTAAAGGGTCTCTAGGGTGGTGGAGCTAATATGACGTGGTGAAATCTCACTGGCTGGCACACGGTCGCTCTTTTCCCAAGGACTCCTGGGAAGTTTCTTTTGGCGCGCATGAGTGTGGGTGGCTCCAGCCAAAGTTCCCGGGTCTGGTTCCTCATGTGACCTTCCCCCAATGGCCACACCTTACACCTATCATGTGCTAGGCACTGAGGACACAATAGTTAACAATATTGAAATGAGTTCTACTATGCTAAAAGGGGAGATAAAACAAAAATAGGAAAGTATGCTGAAGGTTGCAACTTTTAACTAGGTGCTATAAAGCAGTGGTCCCCAACCCCTGGGCCCTGGACAAGTACCGTTCCGTGGGCCATTTGGTACCGGTCCGCAGAGAAAGAATAAATAACTTACATTATTTCCATTTTATTTATATTTAAGTCTGAACTATGTTTTTTTTAAAAAAAATGACCAGATTGCCTCTGTTATATCCGTCTAAGACTCACTTTTGACGCTTGTATCGGTCACGTGATACATTTATCTGTCCCACCCTAAAGGCCGGTCTGTGAAAATATTTTCTGACATTAAACCAGTCCGTGGCCCAAAAAAGGTTGGGGACCACTGCTATAAAGGGAAGAAACAAGGAGCTGAGATGGAGATTGATGGAGAGGACTACCTTAGGGAGAGCACTCCGGGAAAACTCTTCTGTGGAGGAGGGGAACTAACTGAGAAGGACTAAAATGAGCTAAGAATTCTAAGGGGAAGAGGGGAATGATTTAGGCAAGACAGCAGCATTTGCAAGGCATGGGTCATGGCATGTGTGGGGAAAATAGCTGTGTTAGGCTTGCTCACTGGCTTACAGGCTGCAAGCATTTTGCCTGATTAGTGTGTGGGCACATGGCTATGCCACGTAAGGATAGTCCATGTAAGGCTATGGGTGCTTGTTCTCAGGGCAAATTGCAGATGGCAGATTGCCCGCCATCGTGAGGGGTCATTTTGCTGCTTGTTTGCCTGAGAAGTGGTTTTCCCCTCTCCTGTTTGCCCATCCACCCTTGTGATAATCTACTAAACGGGAATGGCCCTATGCTTTCTGGCTCTGCGGTTTCTCTACCATCTGCCTGAATCCAATGAGGACCTGCCTGGCTCTGGCTACTGGCATCACAGCATGCTTTTAAGACCTGAAGTTCAGTGCAGCTGCGGCTGAGTGAGCAACAGGAAGAGTGGCAAGATAAGACTGGCTTTGGCTAGTCCTTGTGGATTGTCCCAGGTGTAAGTCTGCACTTGTTCTAAGTATAAGGGGAACATGTGGGAAGTTTTTTTCAAAGGAGTAATGTAATCAATCTGATGGATGTTGTGGAGAATGATTAAAAGAGCACAGTGGCACCTGGAAGCCACTAGGGAGCAGTAGTTCAAGTAAGGGGTGGTGGTGATGGTAGTGAAAACAGAGGAAGCTGGGAAGAGGGAAGGTAGAACTTGGAGGTAGCCTTGATGAGATTCGCCAATGGATTGGGTAGAGGTGAGGGGTCGTGAAAGTGAATCATAAATGACCTGGTTGCTGGCTTGTGTAACTGGGTGAATGGCAACTCCTTTTACTGAGATTGGCTAGAAACTGATTTGGAGATGGTAAATCAAATCCTAGGATAGAATCTAACACTGTCTTTGAAATCCACAGAAATTCCCAGTGTTCTGACAATAAGTGCTGCATTCTCACAGACCTTAGGTCACTCGCAGACCACACTGCGTAGTTTGTTGGCTGGTCCTAGAAGAATGTTCCATTCTGACCCATGAGGTCCCTCACCAGCTGCAACTAAAGCAGCCACATTTCACAAAGATGATACCACAGTGGCAGAATGGTTTCAGCCCAACAGCCTGGCAGGAACATGGGAAACACACACAAAACGCTGCACTGTGTTTCTACTGCAGTAACTATATCAATGACAGTTTCTAATATTGGTGTCTCAATTTATAATTTACAATGTATTTTAAGAAAGGGCTTCTAAAACTTTAGTATACATACAAATTACCTGGGCATTTTATTAAAACAAAGATTCTGATTCAGTAGGTCCAAGGTGGGGCTTAGAATTTTGCATTTCAAACAAGCTCCTGAGTGATGTTGAGGCTACCAGTATACAGATGACACTTTGAAAGCTGTAAGATATCTCATTTTCTTTGATCATACAGCAACATTCAGGGAAGTTTAATCATCTCTATTCTTTTTTTTTTAATAATTTTATCTTTAATGGGGCAACATCAATAAATCAGGATACATATATTCAAAGATTACAACTCCAGGTTATCTTGTCGTTCACTTATGTTGCATACCCATCACCCAAAGTCAGATTGTCCTCTGTCACCTTCTATCTAGTTTTCTTTGTGCCCCTCTCCCTCCCCCTTTCCCTCTTCCTCTCCCCCCTCCCCCTGTAACCACCACACTCTTATCAATGTATCTTAGTTTCACTTTTAAGTCCCACCTACCTATGGAATAATGCATTTCCTGGTTTTTTCTTTTTTTTTTTTATATATAATTTTATTTTTTTAATGGGGCGACATCAATAAATCAGGATACATATATTCAAAGATAACAAGTCCAGGTTATCTTGTCTTTCAATTATGTTGCATACCCATTACCCAAAGTCAGATTGTCCTCTGTCATCTTCTATCTAGTTTTCTTTGTGCCCCTCCCCCCTCCCCCTTTCCCTCTCCCTTTCCCCCCCTCCCCCTGTAACCACCACACTCTTATCAATGTCTCTTAGTTTCACTTTTATGTCCCACCTACGTATGGAATAATCCAGTTCCTGGTTTTTTCTGATTTACTTATTTCACTTCGTATGTTATCAAGATCCCACCATTTTGTTGTAAATGATCCGATGTCATCATTTCTTATGGCTGAGTAGTATTCCATAGTGTATATGTGCCACATCTTCTTTATCCAGTCATCTATTGATGGGATTTTTGGTTGCTTCCATGTCCCGGCCACTGTGAACAATGCTGCAATGAACATGGGGCTGCATGTGTCTTTATGTATCAATGTTTCTGAGTTTTGGGGGTATATACCCAGTAGAGAGATTTCTGGGTCATAAGGTAGTTCTATTTTCAGTTTTTTGAGGACCACCATACTTTCTTCCATAATGGTTGTACTACTTTACATTCCCACCAACAGTGGATGAGGGTTCCTTTTTGTCCACAGCCTCTCCAACATTTGCTATTACCTGTCTTGTTAATAATAGCTAATCTAACAGGTGTGAGGTGGTATCTCATTGCAGTTTTGATTTGCATTTCTCTAACAACTAAAGAAGATGAGCATCTTTTCATATATCTGTTGGCCATTTGTACTTCTACCTGGGAGAAGTGTCTGTTCATGTCCTCTTCCCATTTTTTTATTGGATTGTTTGTTTTTTTGTTGTTGAGTTTTATGAGTTCTTTGTATATTTTGGATATTAGGCCCTTATCTGAGCTGTTGTTTGAAAATATCATTTCCCATTTAGTTGGCTTTCTGTTTATTTTGTTATCAGTTTCTCTTGCTGAGCAAAAACTTCTTAGTCTGATGTAGTCCCATTCATTAATTTTTGCCTTTACTTCTCTTGCCTGTGGAGTCAAATTCATAAAATGCTCTTTAAAACCCAGGTCCATGAGTTGAGTACCTATGTCTTCTTCTATGTACTTAATTGTTTCAGGTCTTATGTTTAGATCTTTGATCCATTTTGAGTTAATTTTAGTACAGGGGGACAAACTGTAGTCCAGTTTCATTCTTTTGCATGTGGCTTTCCAGTTTTCCCAGCACCATTTATTGAAGAGGCTTTCTTTTCTCCATTGTGTGTTGTTGGTCCCCTTATCAAAAATTATTTGACTATATATATGCGGTTTTATTTCTGGGTTCTCTATTCTGTTCCATTGGTCTGAGTGTCTATTTTTCTGCCAATACCATGCTGTTTTGATTGTCGTGGCCCTATAATATACTTTGAAGTCAGGTATTGTAATGCACCCAGCTTCATTCTTTTTCTTTAGGATTGCTTTGGCTATTTGGGATTTTTTATAGTTCCATATAAATCTGATGATTTTTTGCTCCATTTCTTTAAAAAATGTCATTGGAATTTTGATGGGAATTGCATTAAATTTGTATATTGCTTTGAGTAATATGGTCATCTTGATTATATTTATTCTTCCTAACCAAGAACAAGGAATATTCTTCCATCTCATTATATCTTTTTCGATTTCCCTTAACAATGGTTTATAGATTTTATTATATAGGTCCTTTACATTCTTTGTTATGTTTATTCCTAGGTATTTTTTGTTGTTGTTGTTGCAATCGTGAAGGGGATTATTCTTCTGAGTTCGTTCTCAAATGTTTCATTGTTGGCATATAGAAAGGCTATTGACTTCTGTATGTTAATTGTGTATCCTGCAACCTTACTGTATTGGCTTATTGTTTCTAGTAGTCTTTTTGTGGATTCTTTGGGGTTTTCGATGTATAGGATCATATCATCTGCAAAAAGTGATACCTTTACTTCTTCTTTTCTGATATGGATGCCTTTTATTTCTTTGTCTGGTCTGATTGCTCTGGCTAGAACCTCTAGTACCACATTAAATAACAGTGGAGAGAGTGGACAACCCTGTCTTGTTCCTGATTTAAGGGGGAAAGCCTTCAGTTTTGTGCCATTTAATATGATGTGAGCTGATGGTTTATCATATATAGCCTTTATCATGTTGAGATATTTTCCTTCTATACCCATTTTGTTGAGAGTCTTAAACATAAAATTGTGTTGTATTTTATCGGAAGCCTTTTCTGCGTCTATTGATAAGATCATGTGGTTTTTGTTCTTTGTTTTGTTGATATGGTGTATTACGTTAACCGTTTTACGTATGTTGAACCATCCTTGAGATTCTGGGATAAATCCCACTTGATCATGATGTATTATCTTTTTAATATGTTGTTGTATTTGATTTGCTAGTATTTTGTTTAGTATTTTAGCATCTGTATTCATTAGAGATAATGGTCTGTAGTTTTCTTTTTTTGTGCAGTCCTTTCCTGGTTTTGGTATGAGGGTTATGTTGGCCTCATAAAATGTGTTTGGAAGTATTGCTTCTTCTTCTTCTTCAATTTTTTGGAAGACTTTCAGTAGAATAGGAACCAAGTCTTCTTTGAATGTTTGATAAAATTCGCTGGTATAGCCATCAGGGCCTGGACTTTTATTTTTGGAGAGGTTTTAATGGTTTTTTCTATTTCTTCTCTACTAATAGGCCTGTTTAGGCTGTCTGCTTCTTCTTGACTCAGGCTAGGAAGGTTGTATTGTTCCAGGAATTTATCCATTTCTTCTAGGTTGCTGAATTTAGTGGCATAAAGTTTTTCATAGTATTCTACAATAATTTTTTGTATATCTACTGTGTCTGTGGTGATTTCTCCTCTTTCATTTTGGATTTTGTTTATATGAGTTCTTTCTCTTTTTTCCTTGGTAAGTCTTGCCAAGGGTTTGTCAATTTTATTGATCTTTTCAAAGAACCAACTCCTTGTTCTATTAATTTTTTCTATAGTTTTTCTGTTCTCTATTTCATTTATTTCTGCTCTGATTTTTATTATCTCCTTTCTTTGGCTGGTTTTGGGTTGTCTTTGTCCTTCTTTTTCTAGTTCCTTAAGGTGTGAAGTTAAGTGGTTCACTTGGGCTGTCTCTTGTTTGTTCATATATGCCTGAAGTGATATGAGCTTTCCTCTTATCACTGCTTTTCCTGCATCTCATAGATTCTGATATGTCGTATTGTCATTTTCATTAGTCTGTATATATCTTTTGATCTCTGCACTTATTTCTTCTTTGACCCATTCATTTTTTAAAAGTATGTTGTTTAGTTTCCACATTTTTGTGGGATTTTTTTCCTCTTTTTTGCAGTTGAATTCTAGTTTCAAGGCTTTATGATCAGAAAATATCCTTGATACAACTTTGATTTTTCTGAATTTGCTGATGGTGTTTTTGTGGCCCAACATATGGTCAATTCTTGATAATGATTCATGTACACTGGAGAAAAATGTATATTCAGTCACTTTGGGATAAAATGTCCTATAGATGTCTATCATATCCAGATGCTCTAGTGTTTTGTTTAAGGCCACTATATCTTTGTTGATTCTCTTTTTGGATGACCAATCTAGAGCCTTCAGTGGTGTATTGAAGTCTCCAAGTATGATTGTATTTTTTCAGTTTTTGTTTTAAGGTCAATAAGTAGCTGTCTTATATATTTTGGTGCTCCTTGGTTTGGTATATATATATATTAAAAATTGTTATGTCTTCTTGATTCAGTGTCCCCTTAGCCATTATGAAATGGCCATTTTTGTCTCTGAGTACTTTTGCTGTCTTGTAGTATCTTTTAATGAGTATCTTGTAATGATACTCATTATCAGATATGAGTATTGCTACGCCTGCTTTTTTTTTTGGATGTTATTTGCTTGGAGCATTGTTTTCCAGCCTTTCACTTTGAATTTGTTTTTATCCTTGTTACTTAGATGAGTTTCCTGTAGGCAGCATACAGTTGGATTTTCTTCTTTAATCCATTCTGCTACTCTGTGCCTTTTTATTGGTGAGTTTAATCCGTTTACATTTAGTGTAATTATTGACACTTGTGAGTTCCCTATTGCCATTTTATATATTGCTTTCTGTTAGTTTTGTGTCTTGTTTGATCCTTCCCTTTTGTTTTTCTCTCTTTTGTTTTTATTTGGTTGTATTCCATTCATTTTTCCTCTGTTGCTATCTTTTTATCTCATGTGCTTCTGTGGTGGTTTTTTCAATGGTGGTTACCTTTAAGTAATGAAAAGGGTTCCTACCCTGTTCATTGTAGCGCACTATTTTGTGAGTACTTCTGCACTCCATTGTCCTTTGCTACTGTTAATCTCCATCCTCTCCCCCCCTTTCTTTTTGTTGTTGTCACAGTTTAAATTTGGTTTTATTGTGTTCTTCTTGGAGCTTTTACTTGTGGCTTTGGTTTTTTTTGTTGTTGTTGTTCTTTGTATCTGATTGGAGAACCCCCTTTAGTAATTCTTGGAGTGGGGTTTTTTTGATGATACAGTCCCTCATCTTTTCTATATCTGTGAATGTTTTTATTTCTCCTTCATATTTAAAGGATAGCTTTGATGGGTATAGTATTCATGGCTGGAAGTTCCTTTCTTTCAGGACTTTAAATATTGGGGTTCACTCTCTTTTAGCTTGTGGAGTTTCTGCTGAGAAATCTGATGATAATCTAATGGGCCTTCCTTTATATGTTGTATTCTTCTTTTCCCTGGCTGCCTTGACAATTTTTTCTTTGCCGTTGGTTTGTGCCAATTTCATTATGATATACCTTGGAGTAGGTTTGTTGGGGTTAAGACAACTCGGAGTTCTGTTTGCTTCTTGAATTTGTGGCTTTAGTTCTTTCCACAGGCTTGGGAAGTTCTCATCTATTATTTGTTTGAGTATGTTCTCCATTCCATTTTTCTCTCTTCTCCCTCTGATATACCTATTATTCTTATGTTATTCTTTTTGATGGAGTCAGATAATTCCTGTAGGGCTATCTCATTTTTTTTTTAATTTTTGAGTCTCTTTCTTCTTCTCTCTGTTGTGCCTCAAGTTGCTTGTCTTCTATTTCACTAACCCTCTCTTCTATCTGGCCTGTTCTATTAGCTAAGCTTGTTACCTCGTTTTTTCAGCTTGTGAATTGAGTTTTTCATCTCTGTTTGATTTGTTTTTATAATTTCAATTTCCTTGGAAATATATTCTTTGTGTTCATTGAGTTGTTTTCTGAGCTCCCTAAATTGCTTTTCTGTGTTTTCTTGAATATCTCGGAGGATTTTTAGGATTTCTATCTTAAATTATCTGTCATTTAGCTCCAAGGTTTCCAATATATTAAATTTTTTCTCCATAGATTTTTCCTCATCTAGCTGTGTTACCTCTCTTTCCTTTTATCTATGATATTCGATTTTCTCTTCCTTAATGGTATCTGAGGGTGGTTTTGTTGATAGTATTAATGAGATTTAATAAAGAATAAAAAGTTAAAAAAATAAAAAAGAGGTTTTTTAAAAAAAATTAATGAAATAAAGAAAAATTAAATAAAACTTTAAAAAAAAGAAAAGGAAATTATTTTCCCCCCTCCTTTTTTTTCTCTCCTCTCCTGTCCCCTCTTTCTTGATAAAATCTTGTGGTGAACTGTGAATTATATTGTACTAAATAGAATGAACAATGCCTGTAATGGAGTGTCTGATTTGGGGAGAAGTAATAAAGGGGCCAAAAAAAAAAGGGCGTATGGACCCACAAAAAGTAAATAAGAAAAAAGATTGGGTCAAGAATAAAATGATTTGCTTTTAGGTGTTGGTTGACTAAGAGTTATGATGAGAGGAATAAGAGGGAAACAGGAAAATGGGGAGACAAATTAAAAAATTACTATTGTATTTAATGGAAAAAGAACTAGATAAAATGGAGAGCCAGGGATGGGAGCACTGCTAGTGTGTTAAAAAGGTGAAGTAAAAACCCCCCAAAATGCCACAAACATAAGTTTGAATCCCAGATAAGATATTGTTCGTTATTGAGGTTTGAATGAGAGGAGACGTAAAGAAGAAAGGAAGAAACTAATATAGAGAGAGAAAAGAGAGAGAGAGAAAAAAAAAGAGGGAACCACTAAAAGAAAAAAAAAGAAAAAAGAGGAGAGAGAGAGAAAGAGAGAGTTAAGGGTTTTGGAGTGCAACCCTCATAGAGAGAAAGGACGAGGAAAGAAAAGATAATGGGAGATGTAACACTTATGGGTAATATAGTTCAAGGAGAGGAAAGAGTAAGACCGGCAGAGAGTTAAATGACCAAATTGGAGGAGGAATAAAAAATATCAAGAATGAAGATAAGAGAAACAAACAAACAAATATAATAAAATGGGATAGGCTATAAAGTCTGTGTATTATTCTTGATTTTGAGAGGTTATCTTCTTGCTTTTTCTTTTCTCTCCCTCTTCCTGGTCGGTGACTCTGTACCCCAGGTTCTGCCCCTTTGGCATGCTCAGGTAGAGTTTTGCAGTTGATAAGTCTCTGTGGCAATGTCGTGTATTGTGCTTCAGTCTCATTGGCAGTCGAGGCTCATTAGCATTTATAGGCTCCGCCAGTGAGAGAGTCCATGTTCCTGGAGCCTTTCTCCTAGTCTTTCCTTCCTCAATTAGTAGCCTGATAATCCAGCTATGGGGTTGCTGCTGCCTCTGCCTGGATAGTAAGAGGCTCAAAGAGCTGGCAACTCCCCACTCTATTCCCACTCAGCACAGGGCTCTGGGTAAGGCTCAGTCAGTCAGAGCTGCTAGCATAATCAGGCGGGGTTTCCGCCCACTCAAAGACCTCTGGCTTTGCCACTCTGTGGGATAACATGGGCTCGCACTGCCGAGGAACTTGGAGGAATCTCTCGCCTACTATCTGCGTGTGTAGATCAGGACACCAGGCCAGCAGTCTCACACTCTGTGTGAAACCCCCACCCACATGGAAAAGTTCCAGTGTTGGAATTGGCTCTTGCTCCTTCCCCGGTCGTGGCTTTTTCAAGGTGCTGGGGCGGTCTGAGATTCCACTTTTTGACCCACACAGAGGCCCATGACTCTGCCCCTCTGTGGGATAACACGGGCGGACACTGCCGAGGCACTTGGGGGAATCTCTCGCTCACTATCTGCACTCTCAGACCAGTATATCAGGCCAGCAGTCTCACCTGAGTGAAACCCCCACCCGCACGGAAAAGTTCCGGCATTGGAATTGGCTCTCGCTCCGTCCCCGTGCGTGGCTTTCCCAGGGTGCTGGGGTGGCCTGGAGATTCTGCTTTCGGCCCACACAGAGGCCTCTGACTCTGCCTCTCTCTGGGACAACACGAGCGCATACTCTCGGGGCTTTGGAAGGAATCTCTCACCCTCTATCTGTGTGCGCCAACCCGGAGTTCAGGGAAAATGGCTGCCCTGCTTGTCTTTCTTTGTCTGGGTTTGGTGCGAGTGTTAGCTTGTATTGCCTGGGTTGCCACAAGAACAGTTTTTCCTTGACCTGGATCTCTGTGCCACAACCTGGTTCGGCCATTTGTGCCGTGGCCTGGATCTATTCACCCCCTTTGCCCGCCTCAGTTTTTATATTCTCAGTTCCCAGTGAAAGCCACCCTGTTTAGGTTAGTGAGGAAGGCGGAGCATTTCTTACTCCCTATTTCCTTCAGGGTTTGATTATATATTTAGCCAATTTTTCACTTGACCATACCTTCGGGTGTATTGCAAAACATCTGGAGGCTCCAAGGATAGGTTTTTCTGTTTCTGGTTGAAGATCTTGTTGAGTTTTGGGGAAGATTTGTCGCTATCGCTTCCTACCATGCCATTACTCTGATGTCATCCTCATCTCTATTCTAATGATGAAAAACTGAAACTTGGAGAATTTTAAATTATACCTTGCCTAAACAAAGTATAGTCATTACGACCTAGGATATAAACCACAGTTCAACAATACCAGTTATAATTATAGAGTCTATGAGAATATGCAGATTTTGTCTTTATTTAATCAAGTTGTCAAGTTGTCATTTGAAAAATATGTTATATATATATATTTAAACCAGACATGATCAATATATTTTCATGGCAGTCAATTCAGAAAAATAACAATGTTTGAGCCTAACTATATTGAACAGATCTCTTTGCTTGTATGCAATTTTATTCACTTTTTAATTGAGGTATAATTTACATACATTAAAGTGCACAAATCTGAAGTGTTCAGTTTTATTCATTTTTAATTGAGGTATAATTTGCATACATTAAAATACATGGATTTCAGTGTAACCACCACCCAAAACAAGACAGAACATTTCCATCATCCCAGAAAGTTTTTTCATGTCACTTCCCAGTTAGTTCCTTAATTGCTATAAGCAGCGATAAATTTTTCCTGTTCTTGAACTTCATATAATTTAAATCACATAATATGTACTTCTTTCACTCAACATAACATTTTGACGTTCATAACCAGTATTTTTATCAAGAAATACTCTACCTCTCACTGTACAATATCTGCACTCTTTCTTCACCATGATTTTATGTTTCTCCCATAACTAGAAGTTTCCCATTTGGAACTAAAATTATAGAAATTACTCCCCTAGCAATGACTGAGCTTTTGATTATAATAATAAAGTTTGGCCAAACGTTATTGTCGAGTAAAAGACACTTTTGAAGCTATTTTGTCTTTTGCTGACTGATTTTGTAAGTTACTTATTGTACACTGTGGATTTTCTTATAGTGCCTCTTCCTTCATCTTCTCTCTTTTTTTTAAGTGAGAGGAGGGGAGATACACAGATTCCCACATGCACCCTGACTGGGATCCACCAGGCAACCCCTGTCTAGGGCCAATGCTCAAATCAACCCAGCTATCTTCAGTACCCAGGGACAATGCTTGAACCAATCAAGCCACTCTCTGTGAGAGAGGAAGAGGGAGAGAAGGGGGAGAGTGAGGGGTAGAGAACCAGATGATCACTTCTCACATGTGCCCTGACCAGGGATCAAACCCAGAATGTCCGCACACCAGGCCAACGCTCTATCCACTGAACCAACTGGCCAGGGTTCATAGTGCTTCTTAATATTGAATGCTCTAAAACAAGAAATTTTCTCAAGTAAATATGAACAGGTATAGAAGCAACATTTTTAAGACAAAAAGTATTATTCAGTCTACCTGCACTCACTTTTCCTTAGCCCATATTTTTTATTCTTGGCAGGAGCCCTAGAAAAGGTAGAAATTTTATTAAAACACACACACACACACACACACACACACACACACACACACACACAGACCAAGTCAAAGATCCCAACAACCTTTATGCCAGCTAACCCAACTAACGGATGCGCCTCTATCAGCTGCACTTGGCCAATGGATAAAGAAGCTTGTGATCAGTTTTAGACCACAGGGTCCCCAGTGATGTGGACTTTGCTGTTTGATCCTCTCAGCACCCTACTTTCTGCGTCTCTCAGATGCAGTTGTTCCAGGAGCTAGATAGCAAACCATGCCTTGCAGGCTGGACTTAAACTCTAATGCCCCAGTCAACTTCTGCAGACTCTTTGCTGCTGTTGAGTTTTATGTTCTCTCTCTCTCTCTCTCTCTCTCTCTCTCTCTCTCTCTCTCTCTCACACACACGTACTCACACACACTCACACAAACACACAGGCACACAGGCACACACACACACGCGCACACGCGCACACACTGAGATCTGGCAACGGTCCCCACACTCACCCCTCCCATGTATCTGAAGCCACGCTGCCTTCCGTCTGGCAAAGGCCCCCGCACTCACCCCTCCCATGTGTCTGAAGCCACGCTGCCTTCCATCTGGCTGCCACCAGCACCACGGCAGGGCCCATTCCTTTGCTGACAGGTTTTGGGAAACATTTTGTTTGAGGAAGAATTTGTTTCCATTTCAGTTTATATATTTTTTTGTCTCTGAGAGTAGATTACAGAATCATATTTCTATATTTACCGTGTGAGCTTAGGGATAAACTGCTGTAGGAACTAGTTCTATAATATTGAAGAATTTTAGGAGGCAGCAAATTTTAAATTGTCTATTTGTAATTAGAAAGCTTGTTCTCAGAGGCATAAAATGGCATTTACAAGAGAATAAACATTTTGTTCCTATTTGTCTTTTTATTTCCGACACCTAGCTCAGTGCTGAGCATAGAGTTATACTCAATAAATATTTCTGCAATCAACAACATGTTATAAACCTCAAATAAAGTGAAACAGCACAAATATTAAAAAGGTGTGGTAAAGCAGACACTCTTTTCTGCTGACAGTACAGAATATTTATGGAAGAAGCAATAAGACAATAAAATATAATTAGAAAGTACTTTTTACATCAAGAATTTTTCTTTCAATTCATTCTAATGCTTTGTAAGACAAAAAGTCAAGCTATAATTTTAGACTTTGTTCCCAGTTTCAAATTTAACTGTTCATGGCACATCAGCTTACTGTAGATAATTACTGAGTATTTAGTACCATTTAGTCAAAAATGGCTTCCATTGCCCATACTGCTACACTAAAATTGCACTTGGGGATTAGATTTTTAACAAAGATATGATCATCCTTCTCATGAATACTGATTTTAATGGCTCAAATTGTCAAAGATATGAAGAAATATTATTTTGAATAGTACCTTGCATTTCTCATTAAAGAATTGATATTTTGTCTGCCATATTTTTATAACTTTGCTTGATTTGGTCCTCTGCTTTCTTATGGAGTCATTGAACTGACTAAGGCAGGGAATGGTGGTGAAGGGGGCAGGGAGAATCCCAGTGCCTCCTTTCTGTGTCTCCAACATATGAACCATCCCTCACCTGCTTCTGGGCCATTGCCTTTGTGTTTTTCTCTCCCCAAATGTCCCCAGCTCTTCACGGGCCAGTTCATTCTCATTCTTCAGGTTTTTGCTCTAATTTTCTCTTCAGAGAGGCCCTCCTTGACTGCTCAAGCCACAGTGGTGGTCTTAAAGACCCACCACCTCATTACATTCAGCTATGTAGTTATCTTGTGTGTTATCTGTTGACCTGTTAATTGTCTATTTTCCTCATTCGAGTGGAGGCTCTGTGAATGGGATTAGGTCTGTCTTGTTCACCATTGCATCCCAAACTCCTAGCCCAGTTCTAGGCACTCAATAAATATTTGAAGATGGAATAAATAAAGGTATGAACCCACCACTTCTATTTACTGAGCACTTT
Source organism: Saccopteryx bilineata (assembly GCF_036850765.1). Taxonomy (NCBI): domain Eukaryota; kingdom Metazoa; phylum Chordata; class Mammalia; order Chiroptera; family Emballonuridae; genus Saccopteryx; species Saccopteryx bilineata. The sequence goes on from NC_089499.1 coordinate 81,042,693, forward strand.
AACTTGAACAGTCAACATAAGACAGACTATTTCTAAACATAAAGCTTATTTATGAATTCAGGAGGCAATTAGTTGCAATCTTTCAGGTTCATTGGCTACTTCTTTCTATTCCTGTGGTGATAGGACAATTACATAGTAAAAGCTGCTCAGATGACGGGTTTGGCTCTTATAGAAACTTCAGTGGGAATCAAAGTGCTGCTTCTCTGTCATTTCTGGCATAGGTATTGTTCCATAATTCATAGTAACTGCTGAGGGTCTACTGTCAACTCTGTGGTCACCTCAGAGTTTGGCAAACCAGGAGCCATGCTGACAAGAGGTGCAAGTGAGCTGTGGCATCAGTCTTTTATTCAAAGTGCCTAGAGTGTCTAAAGGCATTCATAGAAGCTTTTATTAGTTACATTATCAGTATGATTCATGCTTACTATATAAAACAGAATAAATACCCCCAAAGCATTAAGATATCTAAAGAAAATCATTATAACATGTTTCAGTAGAGTAACATGGCTTGGCAATGAGACTCTCTAGATTCTAATCCTACCATGGCCATTTATTGGTGCTGTGAGTAGCTAGATTGCAAATGGCCTCAAATTCTTGCACCTCTGTATGTGTGCCTCTTGCAATGTGACTATGCCACTCTTCCAATAGAAAGTAAAAACCTGTCCTGGCTGGTTGGCTCAGTGGTAGAGCATCTGCCCAGCATGTGGATGTCCTGGGTTCTATTCCTGGTCAGGGTACACAGGAGAAGTGCCCATCTGCTTCTCCACTCCTTCCCATCTGCTTCTCTCTCTCTCTTTCTCGCTCTCTCTCCCTCTCCCTCCCCTCCTGCAGCCATGGCTCAATTAGAGTGAGTTGACCATGAGCATCAAGGATGGCCCCATGGCCTCCACCTCAGGTGCTAAAAAAGAAAAAAAAATGGCTCTGGTTGCAACAGAGATGGGCAGATGCCCCAGATGGGCAGAGCATTGCTCCCTAGTGGACTTGCCAGGTGGATCCTAGTTGGGGCACATGTGAGAATCTATCTCTGCCTCCCCTCTGCTTGCTAAAATTTAAAAGAAAATAAAGATTGAAATCTATTTCTCCTTCACCCCTTGTATTGGGATTTGGCCTGATCTAGATGATTCTGACCAATGGGACATTAGAGTACATGCCATCAGCACAGGCTTGAAAAGTGCTTAGTTAGTTGGGTTTAGCCTCTCTTGCAGCTGGGAACTCCTCCACCTTGTGAACAAGCTTAGGGTACCCTCCTGGAGGAGAAGTGACCACCTAGAGAGAGGCCTAGCAGTCCTGTTATCCCAAGGAAGTCCCAGAGATGAAAGTGAAGTCATCCTTGACCTCCAGTCCTAACCACATAGTCCTAGCCCAGAAGAATTACAGAAAAACCACAGAATTATCACAAACAATATACAATTTTTTAAAGAAAACCAATATATATCTTTTGTTAGGCAAAGCTAACTGACACAGTGGTTCTGGGAAAATTGCTTAATCTCCTTCTTAATCTGCAGAAAAAGGATAATAATATTACCTTTCCCATAGGCTTAGCTTCAAGTACTAAATGAGATGATGTGTGGAAAGGACTGAGCATCATACCTGGCACACATATGTGCTAAACTATTTTTATTGATTTCTTCCAGGCTTCTTAGAAAATGAAGAGTGTGCTCTATTATTTTCTTTTTTTGCTTTGTTGACATAATATTATACTACTTAATATATAACTGTAACATAAAGCTATTTTCTCATTATTTATTATGCAGGTTATTTCAGTGTTTTAAGTTTTACCCCACAGTGTCTCATAGAAGCACTCCTGTCATGCCAAAGTAGAAAATGGTTTTTCCAGAGCATTCAAGAGCTTCCATGAAACTGCTTCAAGGAGAAATAAAAAAGTCTTTCTGTGGAGCAAACAGAAAGACAGGAAGATATTGGTTTATATTGAATACATTAGAACAGCTTGTTTTAAGCAATTGGGCTGGGAAGGCAGGGGGCCTCAGGGCCTGAAAGCGATGCTCCCGGAAGAACTGTGCTCCATGTGGCAGAACAAAGAAGTCCCTTGTTGCTCCACATCATGTGTATTTGTTTTGGGACTAAGACACTCCTGCTAGTGCTTGGCTTATAGTAACTACAGAATGAAGAAGCTGTTTCCCAGATTCCTAGAGACAGCTCTCCAGCCTGTTGGAAAGCTTCACCCTGGGATGGGCTCTATATTATCCCTCAGGCAGACCCTAACCCTGTGCCAACAGTCAGAATGTTAGCAGACCCCTGTTGGCCAGCAGTGCAGACAGAGGCTGAAAAGCTGGAGCTAAAGGTTACTAATTTTCCATGGTGATTCTAGTAACCCACATTTTCAAGGGTTCTGATAGAAAGACTACCTCCTCTGGTACAGGTAGCAATCTCAGAGAATCCAAGAAAGTGCACTTCAACTCCAACGTCTCATAAAAGTGCTTCCTGAGATTTGCAGCTGCAGGAAACAATCAGCTGTTGTACAGAAAAGAAGAAAAGGTGAGGATCCCCGCCAGGAAAGAAAACTATGAACTTTATGACAAAGACCAGAAGAGCTGAAGGTTATTTCCAGTGTGTGTCTCTTTCCTTAGGATTAAAGATAAAAGGGATGATGATAACAAAAACAGACGCTCCATGCATTCATGAATTGGCAAACTGGTTCTTAGCATGGTCTTCACTAAGTCATTTATTTCTCACTTCTTAGCAACGTGTTATGCATTCCAGAAAAACTATCTGCTTTAACCTACTTTTCTTACCTGTAAGAGGGAAAACTCTCTGCAGAAACAATCAACATCCAAGTTCCAACCAATTACAAAGTTGGCCAAACCACAGTTTCTGCCTGCAATTTTTGCCATAAACCTTCAAGAAAAATACATCCTCATACTCTTTGGATTTATATCTTGTTGTCTTCTATAGAATTTGTGAAATATTTTGGTAAATCCAGTACAATAAAAAAAAAGACTATAGTGGATTTGCTCAGGAACCACTATTCTTAGTTCCCTTTAGAAAGTAGCGTCTCCAAAAATACAGGCATGCTCACCTTGGGTCTCAAACCCAATGATATAACTTTTATTGTCAACCATATTGCACTTACATGGCCTCATACTCATGCAACAGACACACATAAATGCTGAATATTTGCTTTGATATATTTATTTTATTTAAAAATTATTCTCTGCTTGTTTTCAAAAATATCTGAAGCAGCCTACCATAAGAGATGTATAAGATAATGAAACCAAAGTACTGAGAGAGTAGAGATAGAACTATTATACCTACATTGGCTATTGTAGGGGAATATGCATTAACTTTAACTCTGACAGAATAGGAATCATTGTGATCTGTTGAAACAGTCAAAAGATTTGAATTCAGACAAACAGGGTTTGAATCCAAAAAACTTCACTTAATGGGAGAACTCAGGCAAGTGACCAACCCTCCTTGAGTTCCTTTTTTTAAATCTCAAGGCTTATAATATACATGTCATAGATTGTTGTGAGGAGTGAGTAGTAACACATATAGGATAAAAATAAATACATGGGTGATAACTATGTGCTAGGCACTAATCTATCCACTTGACAAGGGTTATATGATCCTAGACGACTACTGTATTTTAGTTCTGTTAATTTGAAAACTGAGGCAAAAAAAGGTAATGAAATGCCTATGGCCAAAAACCAGTAGGAGTGAAGCCAGCATTTGAAGCTGGGGGTCTGGTTTTGAGTCCATACTCTTTTTTTTTTTTTTTTTTTTTTTGTATTTTTTTCTGAAGCTGGAAATGGGGATAGACAGTCAGACAGACTCCCGCATGCGCCCAACCAGGATCCAGCCGGCACGCCCACCAGGGGGGGTGCTCTGCCCACCAGGGGGCGATGCTCTGCCCCTCTGGAGCATCACTCTGTCGAGACCAGGGCCACTCTAGCGCCTGGGGCAGAGGCCAAGGAGCCATCCCCAGCGCCCAGGCCATCTTTGCTCCAATGGAGCCTCGGCTGCGGGAGGGGAAGAGAGAGACAGAGAGGAAGGAGAGGGGGAGGGGTGGAGAAGCAGATGGGCGCTTCTCCTGTGTGCCCTGGCCGGGAATCGAACCCGGGACCCCTGCACACCAGGCCGACGCTCTACCACTGAGCCAACCGGCCAGGGCCTGAGTTCATACTCTTAACTACTCTGCTATCCTGTCTCCGGTTTACTTAGATGAGATAACATCAAAACAAAAAGTGAGTGGGTGGTATCCCTTTACTCTTATCAGCTTTCTGGCAGCCAAAGCAAAGAGGGAAATATCTTACATATACCTTAATACATACATCATACTATAAAAAGATATAATAAAATAAACTACCTTTAGGAAATACCCCACTCTCCATAGTGGGATTAAATTACTTTTCCCTGAGATACTTGCTTGCCAAAGTCCTGGCCCCCAGCCCTGACCTGGTAAAGCTGTACATTAGGGCAGGGTCAGAATGCTGATGATGCCACTGGTGATCTAAACTACCAGGCTCCATAGGAGATTCTTGGGGATGCAAAACTCAACCATGGCGCTCTGCCCTTTTCCAGCACTTGATGTGTTGGGGTGGGAACACAGGCGGGCTAATCCACACCCACAGCTTCAGTCACTGAAAACTAACTTCCTCAACCTTCTCATCCCACAGTGCTCTGCACAAAATGCCCTTATCTTCGGCTGTTCATCAGCAATACTTCAGCAAAATCCCACCATTAAGTTACATCGGGAGGTCAGATTAGGGAATTGGGGGAGAAGGAAATTTAACAATTTCTGCCATGTGTTAAAAGAGAATCCCTCCCACCAGCAAGAAGATTATTTAGCTCAGCCCCACCTGAAGTCATCCAGAGTAAGAGCAGTGGGAACATTGAGAGACAGCTGCAACCCCACAATGATGAATTTAAGTAGCATTGATTCTGGATTAGAGGTCTCTATAATGCACTTGAGGGTTTTCTAAAGTAGTGAAGTTAAGAGCAATTAATTTGCCCACTCTTTCCAAACTTACAAATCTTGGATTTCAGCATATCTGTGTCCAAAAGATGATTGCTGGAAGAAACTGAATCAGCTCTTTCTCTTAGGAAATTATTCAAGGAGAAAGGAAACATCTGTACTTTCTGCTACTCTGGACAATGTGGTCACTAGTGACACTGCTAAGAGTACCTTATAAATATTTCCAGTTCAAAGAAACCGACATTTTTTCTCACCTTTCCCAGCCCCACCCCAACACACACACACACACACACACACACACACACACAATTTAAGCTTTAAAATAACAAGAGAGCACAAGGAGGTTATGTTTCTGTACATTTTGAATTTACAATAATAAAAAAATTTATATAAAACATCACCAGCAAGGGCTCTGGCTGTGTGTCTCATTGGATAGAGCATCGCCCTGGTGCAACCAGGTCTCCCCACATGCAGGAGAAGCAACCAATGAGTGCACAACTAAATAGAACAACTAAGAGGAAAAATGAATTGATGCTTCTCTCTCTCCCTGACTTCTCAAGTCAATGGAAAAAAATTTTTCAAGAATTCATCCATGAGTATGAATCACGCATCATCCATCTGCTTTGCGCCTTAGATGTGAGTTTAGCCCAAACCTAACACAGTAGTTGGCCCATTAGGCACTTAGTAAATATTTGTTGAATAAATGAATGGGTGAACAAGTGAATTAGTGGATACCACTTATTTGTTAAACAAAAACAACATATAAGTAAATGACAAAACTGAGAAATTTATATACTCTATAGGAAGAGGATGCTGGCTCTTAGTGTGTTAAGAAAAATAATTCACGTAACATGTTTTCCTCTATTTGTGCTGGGCATATATTTCAGGTATAATTATGTAGATTGTAAAGCTTGAAAAATATGTGGAAAAGTAAAGAAAATGCTTTCACCATAAAATATCACTGGAAGACTTGAAATTCAAAATACATTAGAAACTTGGCAAAAAAGGAAAAAGCCTTCTAACACTAGATCTCCAAAACCATATCCTTTAAATGTTAAGACGGAACTATTTGCTGTTTTTCATGGTTTGATTTGATCCTGTGACTATTCTTTCCTTCTGATCACTCTCTGTCTTTTCTCTCCATTCCACTCCCATTGTATGACATTTAAAAAGAATTAAACTGAGAGTTTACATCAAAACTGTGTGAGACACAACCGTTAGGGAAATTTCTATTGCATGACATATCAAAGTTGTCTCTTATACTTTCTTATACTTTGTGACATTCATTCATTCAACAAATCTTCTTTATATTTAGTGGATATCTCAACAAATATTTAGTGAGCACCCACTAGGGACAGGCACTGTGTTAGGCACTAGAGATGCAATGGAAAACTCTTACCCCACTAGATTACAGAGACCATAATGTAATTAGGCAGATCAACAGTAAATGATCACACAATTAATTCACTCATTGAGATTGTAATTAGGATCATAAAGTTAAGTATAGATTGGCTGTTTTAAATAGTAGTGTCACTTGATGAAGGACTATGGCCTTGATCCTAGAGTTATGAGCAACCACTGAAAGGTATCTATCTGGAAGTGACATAATCAGATCTATTTTCACAAAAGGTCACTCTAGCCACACTAAGAAGAAGGGATTTGCATTGAGGCAACGACAAATGCTGCATGACCAATGAGAAGTTTATTGCAGTATTATCGCCCAACAAATACCATATTCCAGGTGATAAATGATTATAGCATGGCTTAGAGTGGCAGCACTGACTGAAGGTTGTGACAGTAACTATTATAATGATAACAATAACCAAGGTTGCCATTTGCTATGCTACTCTCTGTGCTTAAGCATTTATAATTCTTGACCAAGTCATGTAATCTTCTAGCCTATGAGCTTCGTCAAGAAAACTGGGCACAAAGAAGTTCAGTACACTGTCCATAGTCATACCTTTAGCACCTAGCAGTGATAAGAACTCAGAGTCAGTCTGCAGAGCTCAAACTCTAAACCACTCTATGAGCTTGTTAAATTGAATTATTCAATAGATCTTCCGGATGCTTGGACAGCTACCTGGTTTTACACTGCACTGGTAATTTATTCATTCCCTGCCCAATCCTTCCACTGCAGTTCAACAGGTTAAATATTGTCTTGGGTCAGTTCAAAAGAGCACCTTCAGTGGGAATTCTCTCTGCCTTATTCTTTATTTCCTATGTTCTTCCTAGTCTCAAAACTGAATGTGTCTTGAAATTGCATTCATTGACCTGTTCTGAAAATTGGCCTTGGAACTTCTTTGTATGAATTTATTTTTTGCACAATATATAGGTCATAGAATAGAGCTCAGTCATGAATTCTGATACCTCCATTTGAAACAATCTATTAATGTTAAGAATGTTAAGGATAAATATGGTTTACCAATCTTGGGTAGTGGATGTGGGCTGAAGAAAATTGTTAATTTAGAGGGTCACTTCACTATGAGGGCCTGAACAGAAATGTCAAGTTAAAAGTTGTGACCCTATTACTGAACTTACTGTTTTAGACTGTGTCCCATTAGAATGGACTTGATGGACCAGAAGCTGGGCTAAGTCAGGTCAGACCTTTGCAGACATAGGGGGCAAAGAGACTCATAGGGTCTGCCAGGTACCTGAAATGCTCCTGATGAGGTTAGGAGATAGAGTGTCATAGAGATCTGCTGATTTGGAGGAATGGAAGGGAAGGAAGAGAAAAGTTGAGGTGGCAGGCATTCAGTGATATCCAGGAGCCTGTCACTGAGACTAACTTACTAAAAAAGAGTCTGAGGCAGGAAGGGGGTTCAGACCTGGACAGAAACTAAATCTTGAAGAAGAAATTATTCCAGGGAGTTTCATGACAGAACTGAGTCACAAGAATGAAAAACAATCCTGCTTTAGCAGCTGCAGTAGAGACTGAAGCTTGGTTACATTGAACATGGTTATTCATGCAGTTAGCACCCACATTGCCAGAAACCACATGTAGGGCAGCTGTGATAGGCTTGCTCGCAGGGTTACCACCTGCAAGCCCTTTGCCTGATTGGTGCGTGAGTGCATGTCTGCACCGCATGTGTGTGACCTATGTAAGGCTGTGGGTGCTTGCGCTTGAAAGCAATGGGGGACGCAGATGCACAGAGGCCTGCCGCCACTGTGAGGGGCCATTTTGCTGCTTGTTTGCCTGAGAGGCAGTTTCCCTGCCTGTGTGCCTGTCCATTGTTGTGAGGCTTTATTAAACGGAATGGCCCAATCCGTTCCAGCTCTGCAGTTTTTCTACCGTCTGCCAGAATCCAATGTGAACATGCCTGGCCTCGGCCACCGGCATTACACCGGGCCTCTCTTGCCATGCCCTGTTGTCTGTGTAAATAAAACCACCGGTAGTAGTTCCAACAATTCCAATAATGAACCTCTTGCTCAGCAGCCATCTTACACTTCCTACCCTCATTTGCCCCTCTCCTATCAAGTATGTTTTCCACCTGAAAGCCAGAATGATCTTAAAAGACCCGTCAGATCACAAGTCAATCACCTGCTCATAACTCACAATAAAACCAGATTCCTTTGCAGGGTCTACTGGAGCTGCTCCACTCCCCTCTGCCCCTCTGGATCTTCCTGACAGTGCCTCCTGCTGCTGTCCCCTTCTCCCTGGGTTGCAGCCACAGGAAGTAGCTTTTCCTCCAGTCCTCAAACACACCACTGCTGATCCCCACCTTGGCACTGGGAACACTCACACCGCTGCCCACAGATGGCAGGGTTTTTCACCATTCAGCTTACCTGCCATCCCCTCAAAGAGGCCTCCCCCGCCCCATGCTTTTTCCATTACAAGCTTCAATTTTCCCAGAATGCAGCACTAGCTGAGATGATTAGGTTTTTGAACTCCCCTCCTGCCACGTGTGCTCCAGGAGTGCAGGAAACAGGTCCCATTCGGCATTGTGTCCCAGCACCTGCACAGTGCCTGGCATAGTGGGCACTTAAATATTTGTTGAAAAAATTAAAACATCACAAAATGACCATGGACGCCTCCTCTGGATTAAATGTGTTATAATAAGATTTCAGTTTACAAGTCCTGGAAATAGACTACATGAAGAACAAAACAAAGAGAAGAAAAGCAAATTGTCTATGTAGCTGTTTTAATAAGAACTAAAGTATGTGGTTACTAAGCCCCATCCTATACATGATATTTTAACTCCATACTCGTAAAAAGAAAATTGTCACTGCCAAAATTACAGAAATGTGGCTTTGATTTATAATAATGCAGAAACAGTCCTAAAAAGTTGTTAAATCTTGTTTATTTCTGGGACTTCACTGAATTTTCCTTTCCATGAAATTATTATTTAAAGTTCTAGTTAGTGAATTAATGTCAGTAATTTAAGTGAATTTCTTTATATGCAATTATCTTGGATTGGAAAGCAATAAAACAATTGACATTACTTTTAACAAATTGCATATTTTTTCTTCCTCATGTACTCTACTGTTAGCACTAGAGAGAGTTACTGCTGTAATTTCACAGTTAAAGTGGAAGTATTTGGTTTAGAGGGAATTATGGAGCCAAAGAGCCATATGCTCCTCCCATTCACCTTAAACAAATGAAAACACCAAAGGTCAGAATTTTCTAATATGTGGTATTCAGTCATGCTCTATCTATTTGGATTTTGTTTTAAGGAAATTAGATTGGGGAGAAAGCATCCCAGAGAGAAAAGCTGAACTTTAAGAACATAAATAAATTAATGCATAATGCATTTTAAAATTCATGAGTAGCTAATCAGTGTCTTAACCTGTAGAAGTGTTGGAACTTTCCCCTGGGAGGGGATGCGGTTTACTTAGTGTCTTGGAATGTAAAGAGTTGGAAGAAACAGTTAACAATTAAAGAAGAAAAAGGTAGGTTTCTGCCTCTCAAAAAATCACACCTGAAATTTCTGTTTTTAGCCAGTGAATGATTTAATCAAACTAGAAGATAATATTAAAATATTATAGACAAGAGTTGAGAAATTGATATATCATTAGACTGCAAACCACATTCTGAAAACAGCAAAAATTAATGGTGACAAAGTCAATGAGCAAATGCAAAGAAAAAGACTTGAAAAACTGATTTATCTTCTAGGAAAAAGTAGAGCAGATTAGACAGAATTTATTTACTTTGAAGATAATGACATTGACCTTTTGGAATTCAGAATCAAAATATAGTACAGAAAACCATGAATATAAAACAGGAGAGCAGAATATATATTTTTTAATAAGGCTCTTATTTGGGCACCCAGCACACAGCAGCTTTTGGTGGACACAGATTTCTCCTGTTCATAGTCATTCCTACCACTAAATTACCAGAGGCACATCTTACTCTGCTCACCCTCACAATGAAAGCCATGTGTAGAGCAGGATAATGTAACAGAATAATGAAAGTTGCACAGATAACAAGACAATGGAAAGGATAATGTATACTGTTTGGATGCATTCCATCTGGACCCAAAACCAGCCTAATTCCTGAATCAACCCCTTCATATCATTTAGCATATATATATACTCAAAGCCAAAAAGTATACATGTATCTCTCAACACAGAATCTTGCAGAGGTACAAACATCAGCCGAATGCAAATAAACCCAATTCTAAATTTACTTGTTTTAGTAATCAGACCTAAAATTGCTTAACCTTCACACAACCCTATGAAGTAGACACTAATATTATCCTTGCTGATGAGAGGAAAATAAGACACGGACTGATCAGAAACTTTCTCCAAGAACAGTTAGCTAATACTTGGCAAAGCCATATTTGAACCCAGGCACTTAGATTCCATACTTCATACTCTAAACCATGATACAATTATACCACCCATATGGAGGTTCTTGTAGTTGCTTAACTATGATCATTTTTACATAAATAAAGTTAGATTTCTCATGAAAAAGCCATGAATCCCTGGTGCACGAGCCCAGACGAGGGGGTTGTGTTGGAGCACCTTTGCTTAGGTAGCAGCTGGGGACGCCAACCAACTACTTCTCAGCACACACTTCTCAGGCCTTCCCCATGCAGAGCACTATCCTCAAATAGTCATCAATAATTAAAGTCTTTAAATCACATTTGAATTTTCAAAATATTTGTTTGGTCATAAAGTTGTTTATTTTCATTCACATGCACTACATTTATATCTGAGATTTATAGACGGATCTGACATAGCTTTTATGTACAACACATGATTAAAAATCTTAAGGATTCAGTTATTATTTCAACAAATACAGCCAATGTCTCTATATAAAAAAATGCTCTTAGAGTCACAATGTGACCCACATAGTGGCATCACAAATGAAATGATCAATTCCCAGTATGTCCAAAGATTCTAGATTTTAGGACCTGTTATAATAATACTTAAGATATATTTAGTGAAAATGTTTGGAATGTCCTTCAGTTGCCTTCGACAAATACAACTCAACATTTTTCAACAACACACATTAAATAGATCTCTGAAACTAATGTAGACCTTGATTAAAATGGAATTACCTAATACATAGCATTCAGTATACCTTTAAAAATATTATTTTTGGTGGGGGAAAAGAACAAAGGCCCTTTCAAAAGAGGAGAGTACACAATAGAGGAGAGCCTCTGTTTGAGGTCTTTCATAAAAAGCCCTCAGTTTTATAGCTACGACTGCATAGATCTCTCCTCACCTCCTGTGCTTAGGCATTTATGTAATTCTGGGAGAACAGAGCGCATATGAGCCATAGCTACTGACTTTGATAAATCACCTGGGCTCTAAAGAATGTGAAAGGATATTGTAAGGAGAAATGCAATATTGTCTGTGATAATACTTTGAGGTCTCCAGAGAAAGGCACATATTTAAATACAGCAAAAGCCTAGGAGTGAGACTATCAGAATGGCCAAGCTCTAGTTTCAGCTCCACCAAGTGGCAAGTAGCAGTAAATGGTAACCTATCTGCATTCACCCTTCTGAAAACCAATGCACACCATTGATAATTTGGTCTGTAGATGGTCATCCAGGCTAATCTGCTCTAAAAGGAGCCACCATATCAGTCTTGTTTGTTTTAACCCTAAAACCATACCATGATCATAACATTATTCATCTGGCCATGCTACAGAGATAGATTATGTGTACCAGTTTGTACTTATTAGAGTAGCATGTAGCCAGTTTCATCTTCTTGTTGTGTTCATTAACCCTTCTATACATTAATGATGTTGGAGAAAGAATGTTGCACTAAGGGTCAAAATATCAATTCAAGTCCTAACTCGTCCACTAATTACCTAACTCATCTGACCTTGAACCTAACTTCTCGAAGGCCTTATCTGCCTTCCTGGGGGATAAAATGATCTAATGAACTAAAAATGTACTAACATTTTAAAAAAGGTAAAGTGGATTTTTTCAGTATTAATGGTGTTACTGAAAAAATATTCATTAAACATAAAAATTAATCTAAAATATATCCCATGTAACTGAAATATAAGTTTACAGTGTAATCTCTCCATGTCCACTTGTATGTCCTCAACCGATTCTGAGCAGCAGGTCCTATACATTCTGTGCATGTATAAACATGCCAAGCCCAGACTATTATGAAAAATCTTATTTTCAGAGTGATTAAGTCCTTTTTCTCCCTAACACTGCTGTTTAGCTGAGCTAGAGATAATCTTTTCAGGGAAAAGAAAGAGAGTAAGAAAGAGAAAAACAGAGAGAGAGAGAGAGAGAGAGAGGAAGGAAGGAAGGAAGGAAGGAAGGAAGGAAGGAAGGAAGGAAGGAAGGAAGGAAGGAAGGGAGGAAGGAAGGAAAAAAATTTTCTTAAAACACTATTCATTATGTTCAAAAATAGCCACAGTCCACTTTAGAATTGAGCTAATGATAGATTTTCAGAGCAGAATTTCCCCTTTAGTAATTTAGTAGCAAAATGTTTACTCCTGAAAATGCCTGTTTCCCAGGGATTATTAATCATCTTTATTGGGAAGTAACCAGTTGCATAGTTTGTTTTCCCACCCCTTTTAGAAAATTTAAATGCTGAGCTACTCATTTTTGCTATAAAAATCTACCCAATAATTACCATATTTACTTTTCATTTATGGGGAAATAATCTTTCTTAATTAAGCCTAACTGAAAAACTTTTATCAGATATAATTATCCTTTTCAATAAATATGTCTCCAGTAATTACATTTAACCATGGGATTTATAGCTCTTAAGTCATTAAGTAGGAAACATAATAAATCTTTAGTAATACACGCTAAATTACTATAAATTAATTCAGATCATTAACATAATAAACAAATTAGGATAATTTTGCTTAATTAGTTTGTGTGGTTAACTCAAAATTCCATGTAAACTTCATGGTAATCTTGATTTTCACTATTATTTCTGGGATGACAAATTTTAGAACAAATCTATTTTAATATTTAAATGTAAAGCAGATTCCTTCTCTTAAATATTAATCCTTTGATGATTATTTTCCAAGAAGAAAATATAATTGTTTTTTAAATTTTCCAACTTTGTAAAAATTTGGTTAAAACTTTATAATCTAAATATAATTCAAATAAAAACTATGTTTTATTTCCTCCTTTAAAAAGCTGATTTTATTTTTTGTCTGCTTCAGTACATGTATTACAATAAACATATGGAGATTTGTAAGTAAGTATAAATGTACAATAATACATTTTAGACACTATTCCAGGAAGCTTGAGCCTTAACTTAGGTTAAAGAAGGAAAAGTAAAAAAAAAAAAAAAAAAGAAGGAAAAGTAGCTTGACCTGTGGAGGCACGGTGGATAAAACGTTGACCTGGAACGCTGAGGTTTCTGGTTCAAAACCTAAGGCTTGGCCAGTAAAGGCACATATGGGAGTTGATGCTTCCTGCTCCTCCCTCCCTTCTCTCTCTCTCTCTCTCTCTCTCTCTCTCTCTCAAATTAATAAAGTCTTAAAGAAGGAAAATTATGTAGTAACAAGAAAGGAATATTAAACTAGGAAGCACTTAAATTTAAAACAAGTAAAAGGAAATATGTCTTTCATAATGAATGGGGACTTTATCAAAATCCATTATTTCAAGAGGTGGTGCAGACCAAAATGTAATTACCATGCAGAATAGCCAGCTAAATTCAGAGATGCTGGCATTCATAGGTGCCCTGTTCAGGAAAAGTTATTAGAGAGGCAAGATGCAATGCTTTTTCACATTTCTACCAAGCATCCTTCTGTTCTTTGCACCTGTTTTCACCCAAGCAACTCCTAGGACACTTCAAGATACAGCTCAGGGCTACCTTCTCCAAGCAATGTTAAAGAATAATCTGTTAGGTAGCTTTTGACAGTGCTCCCCACTTGTTTCTGCATTTTCTCCCACACTGGATGATGATCTTCATACACAGGTGGCCCTTCCAGACACAATATTTCACACAATGAAGAGAGGTTATCAGGCGTTGCCACTGGTCCTGATGAACCTGCAATAATTCAATGTGCCTGCTTGCTCTTGGCTCGTTTGCTCTCGTTCTCCTCTTTGGCATGGAGAACTGTTTGGGTGTCCTTCTCTAGCTTGCCTCCCTCTTCCCCCTCCTCTGTCATGAGGCTCCTCTGATTTCAGCAGTGTCCATAGCCTCAGGTAAGAGACTCTCCCACCTGCATCCACTTCAGCTTCATGAAGCTCTGTCTAGGGCAGCCCTCCAGACAGACCCCTGTAAGAAAAGAAGGGATTCAGGCAGCGTCTTGGTAACTGAGGCACACAATAATTGCTCAATATATGTCTTGAAGAAATAGAAAACTTAGGATTGGCATTTGAGAGACCAGATATACCTTGATGCTGCCTAGGTATGGTGCCTAAGCGTTTAGGTATGCTTTAGGTGCCAAAAAATTCTTTTCTCATTCATTCATTCAATCATTTATTTAGTAAACATTTATTTGACAGGCATTTATTTTTGCCACTTTTCTCTTAAGTGACATTATAGATTCTCCATGGTCATTTAATCTTCTCTGGGCCATCACTCAGCTTGATTTTGGAGGGAATAATATGCATATTTAGTCCTTACATTTAATGAGCTTATCATCAGTTAGACTGTCTCATACTGGCTTAGTTGAGAAAAGGCTTTCCCTGACTCTCCAGAAGAGGATAATATCAAATGTTAAGGAGGATGTGAAGCAACCGGAACTCTCGCACATTTCTGGTGAGAGTGTAAAGTAGTACAACTTTGGAAAACTGGTAATTTCTTTTAAATTTAAACATACAGTCCCATTTTAGTTTTCTATCTAAGGAAAATCAAAATATTTGTTCACAAAAAGGCTTGTACATAAATATTTATAGCAGCTTTATTCATAGTTGTCCAAAGGTGAACACAAGCCAGATGTACATTACCAGGATATTGGACACAAAAATGGTGGTACAATCATACAGTCAAATATTAACCTGCAATAAGAAAAATAATCTATAGACCCATGTAACTACATGGATCAATCTCAAAAAAATTATATATATATATATAATATATATATATATATTATATATATATATACACACACACACACACATATATATTTTATAAATATATATAATTCTAAAATAGGCAAAACTAACTTTTAGCAATAGAAATCAGATTAGTGTTGTTTCTGTGAGGGAGAGAAACAAGAAATGAAGGGGAAGAAATTAAGTCATAGGGGAGCTTTCTGGGTGCTTTAAATGTTCTATGCCTTGATATACATTCATTAAAACTGATTAAATGGTATACTTAAGATCTGAGGACTTCACTGTATATAAATTATGCTACATTTTTTTAAACAGGGGGAAAAAACAGCCAGAATGATCCATGATTATGTTAATACCCAGATAAAGTTTTCACACAGACATCACCAGTCTTAAAAATGAGTGTGAGGAAGTGAAAGGATAGAGAATAAAGAGCCATGAGGAAAGAAAGCCAGTGTTGTTCTGAATATAGAGGCAATTTTTATCTTAAGCCAGAGGTTGAATGAACATTCTTTTGACATTTTTTTTTAAATTTTTTTTTTATTTTTTGTATTTTTCTGAAGCTGGAAACGGGGAGAGACAGTCAGACAGACTCCCGCATGTGCCCGACTGGGATCCACCTGGCACGCCCACCAGGGGCAATGCTCTGCCCACCAGGGGGCGATGCTCTGCCCCTCCAGGGTGTCGCTCTGCCGCGACCAGAGCCACTCTAGTGCCTGGGGCAGAGGCCAAGGAGCCATCCCCAGCGCCCGGGCCATCTTTGCTCCAATGGAGCCTTGGCTGCGGGAGGGGAAGAGAGAGACAGAGAGGAAGGACAGGGGGAGGGGTGGAGAAGCAAATGGGCGCTTCTCCTATGTGCCCTGGCCGGGAATCGACGCTCTACCGCTGAGCTAACCGGCCAGGGCCTCTTTTGACATTTTATGATAAAATATTGTTAATTGCTTGGCTTCCAGCTAAGAGCAAATATCTCACCCTGTGTCAGAGGATTATATTCTCCTTTAGAAAAGAGGTAGACTCTGGGACCAGCTCTCTCTCCTGTCTTTCTCAGCTATTCCCAAAGACCCTGAATGGCAGCCGCTGATTTATGGCCAAAGTTCACAGGAAATGAAGTCATGGAGGCAGCACCCATCTTACACAGAGCCAAAGTTTACAAGGTCTGACTTGAGAGGACCCACATCCCTCACCAGCCTGCATTCAAGCTTGGTGTTCCCACTTTGATGTGCATCTGTGTGTGAAGGCTCACTTGTTATCTATGTGGTGGATTGTATTTGTCACTTGTAACTCATGGTCATCGATACAGTTATCACCCATCTATAAGTGGAGATATCAGTCTGTTCCCTCCTTTATTCTAGCTACCACAACTTTTGCTTTGATCAACCAAATTATCTTTCTCCAGCTTCCCTTACAATTTGGGGATTTATGGGGAAGACTTGACTTTGCTAATGAAAAGGAATCACACTGCTGGCACCACCCTCTCCCTCACTTTACATTTTGAATGTGGGTGGGATGTTTGGAGCTGCAGCAACTATACTGTAACCATCAAGCAACAGCCAATAAGCCAAGGATGGTGAAACAGAGTCTAGAGGCAAGAGAGGCTCTTGGTAGCATGATTAAGCCTCTGTACCCACTCTAAACTGCATGGTTCTAGAGTTCTTGTTCTGATGTCTGTGAATGCTAGTTGGGCAAGTTCAAGGGCATAGCATCCTCCGAAAGAGGACCTAGACAAATAGAAGTGATTGCTCTAAAAGAATGTAGGAAAGTACCAAAAGGAAGTGGGTAGCTCCAAAGACTAACTTTGTCAAAACCCTACATATAACACCAAGTTCAAAAGGTTAGATGAAGTCAAAGAGGAAGCCTAAAATGGATTGTTGCCTAGAATTTAAGAAAATAGTATATTTGTTTCCCAATTTGATAAATAACTGATTTTCACCGTTGAGCATGTGTATGTGTATGTTTTAAAAAAAGAAAGAAAAACACCAAGGTATTGAGTACTCCATGCTTCTTTCTAAACTTCTAAGCTTCCTTTTTACAGCACACTTTGTTCTACTTTATCCAAGGGGCACCTAGTAATCATTGTCCCATTCTTAGCAGTGACAATGTAGACAATGCATCATGTCAAATATGTTCTTGTTAATATACAGCTCATAAAAATTAGGGGATATTTCAAAATGAATACGAAGTGATGAAATAAAGCATTTGATTTTTTTTTTATTAAACAAGAACATCAGAAAAGTAAACTGACAAGTCAAAGAAAGTTGTTTGATTATGCAAATGAGATGCAAAACCAACTTTTATTTCATTGGTGAAATTACACCTTACAAAAGGCTAAAAGTACTGGAGTATTGGCACGTTCCTTGATCCCCTAACTTTTGTGAGCAAATAATTAATGATAATTTTCATAATAGGGAGTGATATTGTAATATACCCAAGCCTAAGATAACTGGGCCTGCCATTCACTCTTGTTCTGACCTGTGTGATGAGCATGGAGGAGTGAGCCTGATATGGAATGGAACTAGACTCAGACCTTCTAAATTGAAATATCTTGGAGTGGCAGACATTTTTAATTGCCTGTCCAATGCCAAGTGCACCTTCTTTCTTGCTAACACAACCTTGATATTGTGCAGGGCATCAATACCCCTAGCTAAATATTCCATTTTCCAGGCTCCCTTGTAACCCAATTCTAGACAACAAAAATACGTGTAAGTCTCCAATGAGAGCTCCTAAGAAAACTTTTGCTTTCTTGATTTTAAAAAAATTACTGTTTCTGGCACTATTACTGTTACTATTCTCACTTCTCACATAAATGACTTCTCTGTGGTCTCTGAAGTCTGGAGCTACAGCCTCTGCCGTGTAGACTTAAGGATAGCATGTAAAGAATGACAAAGAGCCGGGTCTTTGACAATGGTTGAGAAAAATCTTACTTAAAATCAAATATATTTCTAAGTGATGTAGCTACATCCAAGAACATGTACTTTAAAGAAACTGCACAGCTGACTAGATGTCTAATAAGCATTTTAAATTTAACATATTCAAACAGAATACTTGAGTCCACCTGCTATCATCTCCTCTACTACTGTACTTCCAAAAAAATCCCCATTCCTCTCTCAGTCTTCCTCCATCTCAATTACCTTGCCGCTAAAGGGTTATCCCTGACTTGTCTTACCCTACATCCATTGCATCAGCAAAAAATTATTAACTCTATATTTAAAGTGTATTCTGTTATAAAGAACTCAGACAACTCAATACCAGTAAAACAAACTACCTAATTAACAAATGGACAGAGATCTGAATAGATACTTCTCAAAAGAAGATATACAGATGACCAACAGACATAAGAAAAGGTGCTCAATGTCACTAATCATCAGAGCAATGCAAATCAAAACCACAATGAGATACCACCTCACACTTGTCAGAATGGCTACATCAATAAGTCAACAAACAAGGCTGGTGAGGATATGGAGCAAAGGGAACCCTCATGCACTGTTGGTGGGAGTGCAGATTGGTGCAGCTACTATAGAAAACAGTTCCTCAAAAAATTGAGACTGTAATTGCCTTATGATCCAGAGATCCTGAGAATATACCCAAAGAAACCAAAAACACAAATCAAAAGAATATATGCACCCCTATGTTTATTGCAGCATTATTTATAATAGCTTAGATATGGAAGCATAAAATGACCATCAATAAACAACTGGGTAAAAAAGCTGTGGTGCATTTACACAATGGAGTACAGTTGTCCCTCGCCATATCATGGTTCACTTTTCGCAGTCTCACTGTATCACGGATTTTTAAATTGTATATATCTAATTTTGTATTGTGGATTTTTTGCTATCTCGTGGGATTTTATGTAGGTTTAAGAGTGTAGAAAGTGTTTAAGAGCATAGAAAGTGTTTATTAGATTATGGGAAAGGTTAATGACAGTGTAGGAAAGGTTTATAAGAGTGTGGAGGGTTTATAAAGCCTTAAAATATATATATAAATAATAAAATAAATATAAGGTAACTACTTCATGGATTTTCGCCTATCAAGGGGGGTTCTGGAACCTAACCCCTGTGATACACAAGGGACCACTGTACTACTAAGCCATAAAAGGCACTATGGACTGTATAAAGATGCCTGGGCTCCTTTGGCCCCCTTTCTACACTGATCATAGCTAATTAACTGTCCATCTTCCACACCAGACTGCCACCTTGAGGACCAAGACCACAGTCATCCTGACCCACTACTTCTCCAGTGCCTAGTACATATCAGGAGCTCAAGACTGTGTTTGAATGAATGATCACAAACTCATTAAATAGTTTCAGAGATAAGTTATAAACACTTGAAAAGTTAGTAACAAAAGAATATAGGTGTCACATGACACACATGAGTGACTGAAAGAAAAGTAAGTCAAGTCCTATGGAGGAAGGAGCACAGCAGGCTCCCTCGGGATGTCAGTGGAATGCTGACCCTGAAGGCACCCCATGCTTTTCCAGCACAGAGAGAGAGATACCCACCTCATAGTACGAAAAGGAGAGACCAGTTGGAGGGCAAGAGGAAGAGGTATTCTATCATAGAGGTCTCAGTTGCCATCATGTTTCTATTTGCTCATGCTTTAGGTATTTCATGTATTTAGGTATTTTATGAAGGCCATAAGACCCTGGACTATGATCATTTGAGGAAAGGTTGAGAACTGATATTTATTTGTCATTAATCAATTAAAAATTAAAGGCCAAGTGCTTACCTTAATGCTCCCACTTAATCTGCAAGGAAATCTATGGGGTGTAATATTCCCATGTTATGGATGAGATACCAAGCCTCAGAGAGGTTATGTGAGGAACACCCACTACAATCCAGAACAGTTGATGTCTAAAACATACCCTCCTTACCTCACCCCAAGGAGTGATATAATTAGATGCTACTCTTGTTAAACTAACAAGTTAACTAATAGCCTCTTAGATGGTAAAATGAAATCAAGCTACATTTATTCAAGACATGAGGGAACTTTTATAGTGTGGAGGGAACATAGAGTACTGAGAAGCCTGGAAAACAACAAACTAACTTAAAAATACCAAAATCTCTTAGAGCAATGACTCCAAATACAGATCGTTTCAAGACGGTGTAGGGTCTAAGATGGTAGGAAGCAGCAAGCATGAGAGGAAAGGACAGGGTCCACTCCATGATGTGATTTCAGTCTTGCCAACAAGACCCCTGCTAAAATTATCTCCTCTACCACCTCTGTCTGACAGTCCTCATTTACAGATTTACTAGTTGGCCTAAGAAATGTTATTTTACTGTCAGCAATTGCCATCAATTTTTTTCAACTGAACTTTAAAACTATATATCAGTGTCATATTGGGATGGTGCTAGTCCTGGGATGCAAAACTCAATAAAGCCAGGTCCCTGGTCTCAAGTATCAGATGAAAAACAGCTAAATATACCTGAGCTTATTCTTCATGGGATCACCACAGTGTTATAGGGACACATGGATAAGAGTGATCAATTTTGCTCCACCAGCCCCATTTCCTGTTCCATTTCTCTGCACATATTTGATTCCTCACCAATGCCATGAAAAGCCCCTCTGTTCCTACTTGATGTGGTAAGCATAATGATCCCCCAAATATGTTCATGCCTTAATCTCTGGAACCTGTGAACATGTTATGTTACATGACAAAAGGAGCTCTGCAAATGTAATTAAAATGACAGACCTTACAATAGGGAGATTATCCTGAATTATGTGGTCCTAATCTAATTATATCAGCCTTTAAAACAGAACTTTTCTTGTCTGAGCCAGAGAGTTACACTAGAACAAGGCAGAGATTCAAGATGGAAAGGGCGAAAATGTTCTTCTACCTGTTAGCCATATTCATTCTTTAGGTCTTTCTCCAATGCATGCCACCTGCAAAGCTTCCTGACCCCCACAGAAAACAAAGCTCTCCTCCCCCTGGATTTCTGTCACAGCTTGTCTGGATTTCATGAGGTCACTTATTTCCCTTTTTTGTTCTGACTGTTCCATTGGGTTACATATTGTGTGTTCAGCTGTCTCCTACATACCTAGTTGCATTGGTAAAGACAGAATAAGTAGTCTAACAACCATTCAATGCACCCATATTTACCATCTCTGGATGTATGGCGCTAAAAAATATTTCTGTCTTTTTGGCTGGCATGCCGGTTAGTGGGATGTCAGTCCAAGACAGTTCATGCTGATAAGGGCAGTGTTATACAATCAAAAGAACTCATTAGTGATCAGTTGACACCATTTTATCAACCTATATTACTGTGTTTTAAATGCAAATTGAATGCTTTAGTGAAAACTAAATTGAAATATTACACCAGAATTAGTCTTGAAAAACAACATCACAGATTGATACTGGAACCATCTCCAGCACAGCCATAAATTATGAGTGCATGAAAAGCCAACTTGATTATTGTCCCTCAGTTAAACAAAAACAATTTAGTGTTTCAGCAAAACCAATAAATTCATTAAGAGACAGTGAGCAACTATATAAATAAAAGAGCTAAGGAGTAAAATGTGATACTCATTCTTTAGAATAAACTAACACTTGAATATAGCAACTGCGCTTTCTTAGACTGATTCATCCAATTTATTTGAATAGCTATTTAGCAGAGAGGTCAAAATCATCTGGGATGTGGAAACATGTTAAATTCTCTTTCAGAATGTATGATAATGCTATATAATTCTACTGATTCTGTGGGAAAGGTATGGATAAAGAAATCAGATATTACATATTTTGGTTAAACTCATTTTATACTAACATCCATTATATGTTATAATTATTAAACAACATAGCCCATCTAACCTCCAAGCAAATGAGAAATCTCATGTGATCACACAGTCCTTGATTCCAAGGAGAAATCAAAGCTCCCAGTGGAGGTATAATCATGAAATATGTACATGTATATGCATTATTATTATTGATGTAATTGCTCCAAGTGATACACTCTGTCTTGGTTAAAAAAAAAATCTATAGGGAAGTCCTAATTTATCTTATAGCTACAAGGTGTCCTCCATACTTGAGTAGAACATCTATCTGTTTGTTAAAAAGAAAGTGCTAAATGACCAATCTAGTTAAACTCCCTCTTGGGAGAACTGGATAAATGGAAGGTTGTAAGAGGTGTAAACAAATCAGTAAAGGTAAACCAAACTGTAAATTAAACCCCAAATAATTGTTAGAGAGAAAAAAGAAAGTAATTTATGAAGCAGAAAAGGCCATAAACTACATGGATGTTAATAATGACAGCGGTGAAGTTGAGAAAATTATCCAATCTCTGATTGGCCAGTGATCTAATTGCAAACAAGTTTCAGTAATTATGCTGTAGGGTCTATGCAATGGAACTGCATTAAGCCATAGTCCCTAGGGCTTACCTCCTTCATCCAACCAACCAGAAATATTTGAGTGTCTACTATAGCAGCCTACCAGGCCAGGTAGTGTGAAAATGAATCAAAAATAAATCCTGACCTAAAGGGGTCTGAGAGTGACTGGGACAGGATTTACTTTAGATATGGAGCTCAGGGGCCTCCCTGAAGTGGGCCATATATTGAGCTTTGCCTTTAAATTATAAAAATCAAAGGATGAGAGAAAATATTGCAACCAGGAAGAGCAGCATGTTCAAAAGTGCTGAGAGGACCAGTGTGACAGGTGTGGGTAAACAAGAGGAGAAATAGTGTGAAATACACAAAGACTGGCGAGACACAAAGACAGGCAGAGAACTTGTTTGGATTCTAGTCTATGTGCTCTGGCAGCCATGAAAAAATTATAAGCACTAGAGTAACATGACTAGGGTCACATGTTTGAAAGGTCACTTTGGCTGTAATGTGGAGACAACTATAGGGGGGATGTGTAAGAAAAGAGTGGCACTGCAGGGCCCAGTTAGGGACCAGGTTGTTTGAAAGCATTAATTGAGACTAGTGGACAGATTCAGGAAGTATTTTGGAATCAGATCCAAGAAACTGTGGGTTGAATCGGAGAATGGGCAGGACAATGGACAAGAAGAGGAATCAAGGATGACATCTAAGTTATAGACCTGAACAACTAATGGGTGGATAAGGTAACCTTTGTTGAAATGGAAAGGCTAGATGAGAAGTTTTATGAGTTTGGTAAGAAAAAGGAGAAATGAAGAGTTTGAGAGAAAAGAAAGATTCTTAACTCATTATTTTATTTTATCTTCAGAACAACCATATAAAGTTATTCTTATTTTTTACGTGAAAAAATCAGGCAAGTTAAATAATGTGCCCAAGGACATTTTAGCAAGGAAGTGCCAGAGTCAGCCAAGGTGTCCAATTCTAGAGTTCACACATGCAATTACTATATACCACTACTTCACAGTATAGAAAGAGGGAGATTTAGGGACTAGTTTTTGTCTCAATGAGCTTCTCTTTCTATATTTTTAAAACCAGGAAAACAAAAGAGTTGTAAGAATCAAGGTGATTAAATGGGGAGTTCTCCCTGCATTGTAATTATTCATAAGAATTATTCATAAGAATAAAACATGATATTTATAGACATTGAATCCTGGCATATCTTCCTTTTTATTGAATTTATTAGAGTAACACTGGTTAACAAAATTATAAAGGTTTCAGATGCACAGTTCTACAACACATCATCTATACACTATATTGTGTGGTCACTACCCCAAGTCAATCTTCCATACACCACAATTTATCCCCTCTCTACCCTCCTCCTGCTTCCCCACACTATTATTGTTCATGTCTATGGGTTATTTTACTTTTTCTTTTTTGCTCAATTCCTCTACCTTCCCCAGCCAGGCCCACTTCTCCCACCTCATAGCTCTCAGTCTGTTCTCCATATCTGTGATTCTGTCTCTATTTTACTTGTTAGCTCATTTTGTTCATTAGATTCCACATATGAGTGAAATCATATGGTACTATCTTTCTCTGACTAGCTTATTTCATTTAGCATAATGCTCTCTGGGTCCATCCATGCTGTCACAGAAGTAAGATTTCCATCCATTTTACAGCTTTTTTTTCATCCATTCATCTACTGATGGGCACTTCAGATGCTTCCAAATTTTGGCCATTGTAAATAACACTGCAAAAAACATACGGGTGAATACAGTCTTTCAAATTTGTGTTTCAGGTTTCTTTGGATGTATTCACGGAAGTTGAATTTCTAGGTTATAAGGCAGTTCCATTTTTAATTTTTAAAAGTAACTCCATACTGTTTTTCAAAGTGGCTACACCAATCTGCATTCCCACCAACAGTACATGAGGGTTCCCTTTTCTTCTTATGCTCAGCAACACTTGCTGTTTGCTGTTTGTTGATTTATTGATAAACATTCTGACACGTGTAAGGTGGTATCTCATTGCGCATTTCTCTGATGATTTAGATGTTGAACATCTTTTCATGTGTCTATTGGCTACCTGTATGTCCTCTTTGGACCTGTCTATTCAGGTCCTTTACCCATTTCTTAATTGGATTGTTTGTTCTTTTGGTGTAGAGTTTTCTAAGTTCCTTATAAATTATGGGTATTAAGGCCTTATCAGCTGTATCAGTGAACATGTTTTCCTATTCAGTAGGTTGTCTTTCCATTTGGTTAGTGGTTTCCTTCTCTCTGCAAAAACTTTTTACTCTGACATAGTCCATTTATTTATTTATTTATTTATTTATTTATTTATTTATTTCCCTTGCATGAAGTGACATACTAGAAAAACTATTGCTATGAGAAATGTCCAAGATTTTACTGCCTATATTTTCTTTTAAGATTTTTATAGTTTTGAGTCTAACATTTAAGACTTTAATCCATTTTGAGTTTATTTGTATATATGGTATAAGAGAATTGTCTGTTTTCATTTTTATGCAAGTATCTGTCCAATTTTCTCAACATTATTTATTGAATAGACTACAATTACCCCATTGTACATCTTGCCTCCTTTGTCAAATATTAATTGATTATAAAGGTGTGTGTTATTTCTGGGCTCTTTATTCTGTTTCATTCATCTATATGTCTGTTTTTATACCACTGCTATACTGTTTTGATTACTATCACCTTGTAGTATAATTTAATATCAGGTAGTGTGATTCCTCCAAGTTTTTTTTTTTAAGATTGCTGTGACTATTTGTGGTATTTTTTGGTTTCGTATAATTTTTGGAATATAAACTCAAGTTCTGTGAAATATGCTATAGGTATCTTGACAGAAATTGTGTTGAGTCTATAGATTGCTTGGATAGTATGGATGTTTTAGTGATGTTAATTCTTCCTATCCATGAACAGAGCATATGCTTCCACTTATTTGTATCTTCTTCAATTTCTTTCTTCAGTGACATAATTTTCATAGTACAAGTCTTTCACATACTTGGTAAATATAATCCTAAATATTTTATTTTTTCTGAAGCAATTGTGAATGGGATTGTTTTCTTAGTTTCTCCTTCTGACAGTTTATTATTGGTTTATAAAAATGCAACTGATTTCTAGATATTTCTTTTGTATCCTGCTACTTTACTGAATTTATTAATCAGTAATCAGTTCTAGTAGTATTCTGGTGGGATTCTTAGGATTATCTATATATATTATCATGTCTTCTGCAAATAATGACAGGTTTACATTTTTCTTTCTAATTCGGTTGCCTTTTATCTCTTCTTGTTGTCTGATTGCTGTGTCTAGGACTTTGTAGTTTGCTGAATAAGAGTGGCAAAAGCAGAGTCTGTTTCTGACTTTAAGGAAAAACACTTGTAGTTTCTGCCTACTGAGAATGATGCCGGCTGTAGGTTTGTCATGTATAATCTTTATTACAAGGTATGTCCCTTCTACGCAACTTTGCTGAGAGTTTTTAACATAAAGGTATATTGGATTTTATCAAATCGTTTTTCTAAATCTATTGATATGATCAGGTGGTTTTTACCCTTTATTTTGTTTATGTGGTCAATAATATTTATTAATTCACAAGTATTATAGCAACCTTGCATGCCTAGAATAAATCTTATTTGATCATGGTGTATGATCTTTTTTTTTTTTTTTTTTTTTTTTTGTATTTTTCTGAAGCTGGAAACGGGGAGAGACAGTCAGACAGACTCCTGCATGCGCCCGACTGGGATCCACCCGGCACGCCCACCAGGGGCGACGCTCTGCCCACCAGGGGGTGATGCTCTGCCCCTCCGGGGTGTTGCTCTGCCCCGACCAGAGCCACTCCCAGCGCCCGGGCCATCTTTGCTCCAATGGAGCCTTGGCTGCGGGAGGGGAAGAGAAAGACAGAGAGGAAGGAGGGGTGGGGGTGGAGAAGCAAATGGGCGCTTCTCCTATGTGCCCTGGCCGGGAATCGAACCCGGGTCCCCCGCACACCAGGCCGATGCTCTACCGCTGAGCCAAGGTGTATGATCTTTTTAATGTATTGCTGGATTAGATTTTCTAAGGTTTTGATGAGGACTTTAGCATCTATGTTCATCATGAATATTAGCTTATACTTTTATTTCCATAGTGTATTTATCTGGGTTTAGAATTAAGCCTGACCTGTGGTGGCGCAGTGGATAAAGCATCGACCTGGAAATGCTGAGGTCGCCAGTTCGAAACCCTGGGCTTGCCTGGTCAAGGCACATATGGGAGTTGATGCTTCCAGCTCCTCCCTCCCTTCTTCTCTCTGTCTCTCTCTCTCTCTCTGTCTCTCTCTCTCTCTCTCTCTGTCTCTCTCTCTCTCTGTCTCTCTCTCTCCTCTCTAAAATGAATAAATTAAAAAAATAAATAAAAAGAAAATTAAAAATGTTTCATTATAAAAAAAAAGAATTAAGATAATGCTGGCCTCATAAAATGAGCTTGGGAATCTTTCTTCATCTTGAATTTTTTTTTTTTTTTTTTTTTGTAATAGTTTGAGAAGAATAAACGTTATTTCTCCTTTGAATGTTTGGTAAAATTTATCTGTGAAGCCATTTGGTCCAGAACTTTTGTCTATTGGGTGTTTCTTGATTACTTCTTCAATTTCACTAGTTCAAATCAGTTTATTCAAATATTTGATTCTTCCAGATATAGTTTTGGAAGATTGTATATTTCTTTTTTCTTTTTTTTATTTAGACATTTAAATTTAACATGGTGACATTGGTCAACTACAGTGTATAGATTTAGAGAAAACATCTCCACATAATTTGGACAGTCGATTATGCTGTATACCCATCACCCAAAGTCAAATCATCCTCCATTACCTTATATTTTGTTTCTCTTTAAGCCACTCCCCTCCACCCACCTCACTCCTCTCTTCCCTTCCACTGCACCTGGTAACCACTGCATTTTTATTTATGTCCATGAGTCTCAATTTTGTGTCCCACTTATGTATAAAATCATACATTCTTAGCTTTTTCTGCTTTACTTATTTCACTCAGTATAATGTTATCAAGGTCCATCCATGTTGTTGTAAATGATACTGTCATCATTTCTTATGGCTGAGTAGTATTCCATTGTATATATGTACCACATCTTCTTCATCCAACCCTCTATTGAAGGGCATTTTGGCTGTTTCCATGTCATGGCCACCATGAATAATACTGTGATGAACATGGGGGTGCATGTGTCTTTACATACCCTTTTTTTTTTTTTTTGTATTTTTCTAAAGTTGGAAACGGAGAGGCAGTCAGACAGACTCCTACATGCGCCCGACCAGGATCCACCCAGTATGCCCACCAGGGGGCGATGCTCTGCCCATCTGGGGCATTGCTCTGTTGCAACCAGAGCCATTCCAGCACCTGAGGCAAAGACCATAGAGCCATCCTCAGCGCCCAGGCCAACTTTGCTCCAGTGGAGTCTTGACTGCAGGAGGGGAAGAGAGAGACAGAGAGGAAGGAGATGAGAGAGGTGGAGAAGAAGATGGGCGCTTCTCCTGTGTGCCCTGGACAGGAATCAAACCCGGGACTCCTGCACGCCAGGCTGATGCTCTACCACTGAACCAACCAGCCAGGGATACATACCCATGTTTTTTGAGTTTGGGGGGTATATACCCAGAAGAGGGATTGCTGGGTCATATGCTAATTCTATTCTTAATTTTTTGAGGAACCACCATACTTTCTTCCATAATGGTTGTACTAATTTACATTCCCACCAGCAGTGAATGAGAGTTACTTTTTCTACACAGCCTCTCCAACACTTGTTATTACCTGTCGTGTTGATAATAGCTAATCTAACAGGTGTGAGGTGGTATTTCATTGCAGTTTTGACTTGCATTTCTCTAATAGCTAGTGATGATGAGCATTTATTCATATATCTATTGGCCATTTGTATTTCTACTTGGGAGAAGTGTTTGTTTATGTACTCTTCCCATTTTTTTATTGGATTGTTTGCTTGTTTGTTGCTGAGTTTTGTGAGTTCTTTATATATTTTGGATATTAGCCCCTTATCTGAGCTGATGTTTGAAAATATCATCTCCCAATTAGTTTGCTGTCTGTTTGTTTTGTGTCAGTTTCTTTTGCTGTGCAGAAGCTTCTTAGGTTGATGTAGTCCCATTTATTTATTTTTGGTTTGACTTCCTTTGCCTTTGGAGTCAAATTCATAAAATGTTTTCTACTGCCAATGTCCATGAGTTTAGTACCTATATTTTCTTCTATGTAATTTATTGTTTCAGATTTTATATTTAGGTCTTTGATCCGTTTTGAATTAGTTTTTGTGCAAGGAGACAAACTGTAGTTGAGTTTTATTCTTTTGCATGTGGCTTTCCTATTTTCTCAGCACTGTTTATTGAACAGGCTTTCTTTTCTCTATTGTGTGTTTTTGGCCCTTTATCCAAGATGATTTGACCATATATATGTGGTTTTATTTCTGGGCTCTCTATTCTGTTCCATTGGTCTTTGTGTCTATATTTTTGCCAGTACCATTCTGTTTTGATTATCATGGCTTTGTAGTATAATTTGAAATTAGGTATGTAATGCTTCCAGCTTTGTTTTTTTTCCTTAGGATTACTTTGGTTATTTGGAGTGTTTTATGATTCCATATAAACCTGATAATTTTTTGTTCCATTTCTTTAAAAAATAATATTGAAATTTTGAAGGGAATTGCATTAAATTTGTATATTGCTTTGAGTGATATGGCCATTTTAACTACATTAATTTTTTTCTATTCATGAACAAGAAATATTTTTCCATTTCATTGTGTCTTTTTCAATTTCCTTTAATAATGCTTTGTAGTTTTCAGTATGTGGGTTCTTTACATTCTTTGTTATGTTTATTCCCAGGTAAGTTTTTTTTGTTGTTGCACTCTAAAAGGGATTATTTATTTTAGTTCTTTTATTAAAGTTGTATTGTTGGCATATAAGAAAGCAAAAGATTTCTGTATATTAATTTTGTATCCTGAGACCTTATTGTATTGGTTTATTGTTTCTAATAGCCTTTTTGTGGAGTCTTTGGGGTTTTATATATACAGGATCATATCATCTGCAAAAAGTGAAACCTTTACTTTTTCTTTCCCAATATGAATGTCTTTTATTTCTTTCTCTTTTCTGATTGTCTGGCTAGAGCTTCCATCACTGTGTTGAATATGAGTGGAGAGAGTGAGGAGTCTTGTCTTGTTCCTGATTTTAGAGGAAAAGTTTTCAGTTTTTTACCATTTAGTATGACGTTAGCTGATGGTTTGTCATAAATGGCCTTTATTATGTTGAGGTATTTTCCTTCTATACTCATTTTGTTGAGTGTTTTAAACATAAAATGGTGTTGTATTTTATCCGATGCTTTTTGTGCTTCTATTAATAGGATTATATGGTTTTTGTACTTTGTTTTGTTGATATGGTGTATTATGCTAATTGTTTTATGTATGTTGAAGCATCCTTGTGTTTCTGGGATGAATCCCACTTGATACTGATGCATTACTTTTTTAATGTGTTGTTGTATTCAATTTGCTAGTATTTTGTTTAGAAATCCTATGTATATCTATGATATCTGTGGTAATTTCTCCCCTTTCAATTTGGATTTTGTTTATATGAGTCCTTTCTCTTTCTTTCTTACTGATTCTTGCCAGGTGTTTGTCAATTTTGTTAATCTTTTCAAAGAATCAGCTCTTTGTTGTATTAATTGTTTCTATAGCTTTTTTGTTCTCTATTTTATTTATTTCTGCTCTATTTTTATTATTTTCTTTCTTCTGCTGGTTTTGGCTGCCTTTGTTCTTTTTCTAGTTTCTTAAGATGTGATTTAAGGTTGTTTACTTGGGCTCTCTCTTATTTTTTCATTTAAGCCTGTAATGAGATGAACTTTCCTCTTATTACTGCTTTTTCTGCATCCCAGAGATTCTGATATGACATGTTGTCATTTTTGTTTGTCTGTATATATCTCTTGATCTCCTCTTTTATTTATTCTTTTACCCAGTCATTTTTTAGAAGTGTGTTTAATTTTCACATTTTTATGAGTGTGTTTACTTCTTTTTTGCAGTTTAATTCTAGTTTCAAAACCTTATGTTCAGAGAATATGCTTGGTATAATTTTAATCTTTCTGAATTTGTTGATGTTAGTTTTGTGGCCCAACGTATGGTCTATTCTTGAGAATGTGCCATATACATTGGAGAAAAATGTAAACTCTGATGTTTTGGGATGAAATATCCTGTAGATGTCTATTATGTTCATTTGTTCTAGGGTTTCATTTAAGGCCAAAATTTCTTTATTGATTTTATGTTTGGATCAACAATCTAAAGCCATCAATGGTGTAGTGAGATCTCCAAGTATGACTATATATTTTTTTTTGGTTTGTACTTTTAGATCAATTAGTAGATGTCTTATATATTTTGGTGCTCCCTTGTTTGGTGTGTATATATTAAGAAGTGTTATGTCTTCTTGACACAATGTCCCCTTTATCATTATGAAATGTCCATCTTTGTCTCTGGTTACCTTTGCTGTCTTATAGTCAGCATTGTTAGATATATGTATAGCTATACCTGCTTTTCTTTGGATGTTATTTGCTTGAAGAATCATTTTCCAACCTTTCACTTTGAGTCTATTTTTATCTTTGTAGCTTAGATGTGTTTCTTGAAGGCAGCATACTGTTGTGTTTTGCTTCTTGATCCAATCTACTACTCTGTGTCTACTTATTGATGAATTCAGTCCATTTACATTTAGTATAATTATTCACACTTAGCACTTTTTTATTGTCATTATATATACTGCTTTCTGATAGCTTTGTGTCTTGTTTGGTTCTTCTTTTTTGTTTTTCTGTCATTTGTTTTAGTTTTGTGGTATTCCATACTTCTATCTTCTGTTTCTTTTTTTTTTTTTTTTAAGCTATGTGTTTCAGTAGTGGCATTTTCAGGGCTGGTTACCATTAGGTATCAAAAGAAAAATTATTATATTTACTAGAGTCCATTATCTAATGAGTGCTTCTGTACTCCATCCTTTTTTGCTATTGCTGATCTTTATCCTCTCACCTTTTATGTTATTGTTGTCACTGATTATCCTTGTTTTTATTGTGGTTTTGTTAAACTTTTTTACTTGTAACTTTGTTTTGTTTTGTTCTTTGTATCTGGTCAGATAACCCCCTTTAGTATTTCTTGTAATGGAGTTTTCTGGTGATAAATTCCCACAGCTTCTGTATGTCTGTAAATGTTTTCATTTCCCCTTCTTATTTGAAGGATAGCTTTGATGAATATAATATACTTGGCTGGTAGTTCCATTCTTTCATTACTTTAAATGTTGGAGTTTACTCTCTTCCTGGCTTGTAGAGTTTCTACTGAGATATCTAGTAATAGCCTAATGGGCTTTCCTTTATATGTTATATTCTTCTTCTCCCTGGTTGCCTTGAGGATTCTATCCTTGTCAATGATTTGTGATTATTTTATTACAATGTGCCTTGAAGTACGTCTGTTTGGGTTGAGTTAATTCAGCATTCTGTTAGCTTCTTGGATTCGAGTCTCTAACTCTTTCCACAAGCTTGGGAAGTTCTCATTGATTATTTGTTTCAATATATTCTCCATTTTCTTTTCCCTCTCTTCTTCTTCTAATGTATTCATTATCTTTATTTTGCTCTTTCTGATAGAGTCAGACAATTCTTGTACGGCTTCCTCATTTTTTTTTAATTCATGAGTCTTTCTCTCTCCTCTCTGTAGTATCTATAGTAGCCTGTTTTCAATGTCACTGATTCTTTCCTCTATCTGGCCTGTTCTATTAGCTAAGCTTGGTTCTTCATTTTTCAGTTCATATATTAAGTCTTTTATCTCTGGTTCTTTTTTTCTTTTTATTTCTTTTTTATTGAATTTAATTTATTGTGCTTACATAGGCTCTAGTGTTGCCACAAATGCATCCCCCTCCCCTGTATTCCCCTCGACATATCTCTTGCCCCCCTCCCCATAGTGCCCTCCCCCTTTCCCTTCAGCTTTATCCCATCCTATCATCCCCTTTACCTCAATTCTCTATTCCTTTGGTTCCTTTTATCTTTCCTCTGTCTCAATTCCATTTCTCAGTTCACATTGTTCACTGAACTCCTTAAATGAGTGAGGTCATATGATATTTTTCTTTTTCTGCCTGGCTTATTTCACATAACATAATAGTTTCCATGTCTATCCATGTGGTTGGAAGAGGTAAGATTTCCTTCTTTTTTGTGGCCCAATAGTATTCCATTGTATATATGTACCACTGCTTTTTAATCCACTCATCCACTGACAGACACTTGGGCTGTTTCCAAATCTTTGCTATTGTGAACAATGCTGCCATAAACATTTGAAACACTGTATCTCCTTTTGAAGCACTGCTATGGTGTTCTTGGGGTATATTTCTAAAAGTGTGATAGCTGGGTCAAAAGGCAGTTCAATTTTTAATTTTTTGAAAAATCTGCATACTGTTTTCCACAGTGGCTGCACCAGTCTGCATTCCCACCAGCAGTGCAGGAGGGTCTCCTTTTCTCCACATCCTCGCCAGCACTTATTCTGTGTTGTTTTGTTGATGATCGCCATTCTGACTGGTATGACTGATATCTCGTTGTGGTTTTAATTTGCATTTCTCTAATGATTAGTGATGTTGAGCATTTTTTCATATGCCTATTGGCCATCTGTATGTTATCTTTGGAGAAGTGTCTTTTCATTTCTTGTGCTCATTTTTTGATTGGATTGTTTATCTTTCTGGTGTTGAGTTTTACAAGTTTTTTATAAATTTTGGTTATTAACCCCTTATTAGACATATTATCAAATATGTTCTCCCATTGTGTAGTTTGTCTTTTTATTCTGTTCTTATTGTCGTTAGCTGTGAAAAAAGCTTTTTAGTTTGATATAGTCCCACTTGTTTATCCTTTCTTTTATTTCATTTGCCCATGGAGATAAATCAGCAAATATATTGCTGCAAGAGATGTCAGAGAGCTTATTGCCTATGTTTTCTTCCAAGATGATCATGGTTTCACAAGTTATATTCAAGTCTTTTATCCATTGTGAGTTTACTTTTGTGAAGGGTGTAAGTTGGAGGTCTACATTCATTTTTTTGCATATATTTGTCCAAATTTCCCAGCACCATTTTTTAAAGAGACTGTCTTTACTCCATTGTATGCTCTTACTTCCTTTGTCAATCTAAATTGACCATAAAGGTGTGGGTTTATTTCTGGGTTCTCTGTTCTGTTCCATTTTTCTGTATCTCTATTCTTATGCCAGTATCAAGCTGTTTTGAGTACAATGGCCTTATACTATAACTTGATATTAGGAAATGCGATGTCTCCCACTTTATTCTTCCTTTTCAAGACTGCTGAAGCTATTCGTGTTTTTTTATGGTTCCATATAAATTTTTGGAATATGTGTTCTATATCTTTGAAGTATGTCATTGGTATTTAAATTGGTATTGCATTAAATTTATAAATTGCTTTGGGTAATATAGACATTTTAATGATGTTTATTATTCCTAACCATGAGCATGGTATATCTTGTTTGTATCTTCTTTGATTTCTTTTCTCAATGTTTTATAATTTTCCAGGTACAAGTCTTTAATCTCCTTAGTTAAATTTACTCCTAGGTACTCTATTATTTTGTTTGCAATATTTAAAGGGATTGTTTTTATAATTTCTCTTTCTGACAGCTTATTGTTGGTGTATAAAAATGCCAATGATTACTGAGTATTTATTTTATATCTTGCCACCTTGCTGAATTCATTTTTCAGGTCCAATAGTTTTCTGACTGACACTTTAAGGTTTTCTATATACAATATCATATCTGCAAATACTAATAGTTTTACTTCTTTTCCAATTTGGGTGCCTTTTATTTCTTCTTCTTGTCTGTTTACTGCAGCTGGAACTTCCAGGACTAGGTTGAATAAGAGTGGTGAAAGGGGGCACCCCTGCCTTGTTCCTGATCTTAAAGGAATTGCTTTTAATTTTTACCCATTGAGTATAATGTTGGATGTCAATTTTAGAATAAATGGCCTTTACCATATTGAGGTATATTCACTATATTCCCTCTTCGCTGAGAGTTTTGATCATGAATGAATGTTAGATTTTATCAAATGCTTTTTCTGCATCTATAAAAATTATCATGTGATTTTTCTTCTTCCTTTTGTTTATGTGATTAATCACATTGATTTATTGGCGAATATTGTACCAGCCTTGCCTCCCCAGAATAAATCCCACTTGATTATGGTGTATGATTTTTTTTATATATTGCTGGATCCGATTGTCTAATATTTAGTTGAGGATTTTAGCATCTAGATTCATCAGGGATATTGGCCTATAACTTTCTTTTTTTGTGTTGTCTTTACCTGGTTTTGGAATCAGAATTATGCTCATCTCATAAAAGTAGCTTGGAAGTCTTCTTTCCTCTTGATTTTTTTTGAAATAGCTTGAGAAGGATAGGAGTTAGTTCTTCTTTGAATATTTGGTAGAATGTACTCATGAAGCCATCGGGCCCTGGGCTTTTCTTTGTTGGAAGTTTTTTTATAACTGTTTTGATCTCATTTGTTGTAATCTGTCTGTTTAGATTTTCTGATTCTTCCAGATTGATTTTTAAAAGATTATATGTTTCGAGGAATTTGTCCATTTATCTAGGGTGTCTAATTTTTTGGCGTACAGCTCTTCATACTTTTTTCTTATTATCCTTTGTATTTCTGTTCCTTTGAATTACTTCTTCTCTCTCATTTCTAATTTTACTTATTTGAGTCCTTTCTCTTTTTCTTGGTAAGTCTGGCTAAAGGTTCATTGATCTTGTTTACCTTTTCAAAGAACCAGCTCCTTGTTTCATTGATTCTCTGTGTTGTTTCTTTAGCCTCTATGTCATCTATTTCTGCTCTGATCTTTATTATTTGCTTCCTTCTACTACATCTGGGCTTTACTTGCTGTTCTTTTTCTAGTTCTTTTAGATACATGGTTAAGTTGTTTATTTGAGTTTTTTCTAGCTTCTTAAGGTATGCCTGTAATGCTATGAACTTTTCTCTCAGTATTGCTTTTGCTGAGTTCCCATAAATTTTGAGTTGATTTATCTTCATTGTCATTTGTTTCTAGGAATTTTTTATTTTTTCTTTGATCTCCTTGTTAACCCATTCATTATTTTATAGCATGCTATGTAGTTTCCAAATGTTTGAGTATTTTTTATTTGTTCTGTTGTGACTGATTTCTAGTTTCATGCTGTTGTGATCAGAGAAAATGCTTGATATGATTTCAGTGTTCTTAAATTTGTTCAGATCGCTTTTGTGCCCTAACATGTGGTCTATCCTAGAGAATGTACCATGAGCACTTGAAAAGAATGTATATTCTGCTGCTGCTTGAGGGTAAAAGGTTCTGAAAATATCTATTAAATCCAGTTCATCTGGTGTATTCTTTAAGTCTGCTCTTTCTTTGTTAATTTTCTTTCTTTAGAATCTATCTAGTGATGTTTGTAGGATAGTGAAATCCCCTACTATTACAGTATTGCTATTGATCTCACCCTTTACATCCATCAAAGTCTACCTTATATATTTGGGTGCTCCTATATTAGGTGCATAAATATTTATAATGGTTATATGTTCCTGTTGGATTCCTCCTTTTATCATTATGTAGTGCCTTCTTCATTTCTTACTATAGCCTTTGTTTTAAAGTCCATTTTGTCTTATGTAAGTATTGCCACCCCAGCCTTTTCTTTTCATTTCCATTTGCATGAAATATTTTTCCATACTTTTACCTTCAGTCTATGTCTGTGATGATGAACCTATGACACGCGTGTCAGCAGTGACATGTGTTGCCATTTTCAATGACACATGGCTGCATGCAGCCCCATACTAGAGTAGCATGGGGCCGCATGCTGAGAAGGATGTTACATCCTCAGCTCCTGCATGTCCAGGTGCAGTAACCGAGGATAAAACATTTACTGTAGTGTAGACACTCTGTGCCAGAGGTCTGTAGGCCAAAACAACAAAACTGTGGCACAGAGTTTCTCATTCTGGGACTTTCAGTAAGGCCGTTAGGGTATATTTGACCTCCCTTCCAGCTGGTGGAGCAGGGAGCAGCAGAATGCCACAGGGGATGCATCTTGGGGGCCCTGTGATCACCATTACCAGCAACCACATAACCACAGCAACCATCATCCAAGCTACTGTTCTGGGGTGTCGTGGATTTCTAATTGATCATCATTACTGAGATAAGTGAGGGGGAGGCTGGGAGAGGCGAGGGCCTGTGCTATGGGTGCCATTTCCTGCCATTAAAAATAGTGGCAATCATCTTAATTTACATGAGATGCAACTTGCAGAATTTCAAAACAGCATCTGGAGTCAGGTGTTTGTCGACTTGAGGTCAAAGCTGGAGAATCTGAAAAGGTGCTGCTTGAAGAATCAAGAGGAGTGCCACTACAAACAGGAAATTTGGAGTGCCTGGAACCGATTACCAGACACTTTTAGCACCCTGAAAATTATAGCAATGGCTTTACTCACAATTTTTCCCTCTATGTACTTTTGTGAGACCTTACTCTCAGCATTAAATAATATCAGAACCAACAAAAGAAACAGATTGACAGATAAAGTTAGTAGCACTTGATTGGGCTTAAAGTGTACAAAATACCAACCTTCAGTTGAAGATTTAGCCAATGAAATTCATCAATAAAAAAATCACTAATAGACAGGTTGGTTAAAGAATTTCTCCTCCCCATCACTTATCTTAGTTCATGGCACTCCACACAAGTTAAATAATATCAAGACCAACAAAAGAAACCAACTGACAGATGAACAAAGAAGTCACTAAGCAGGTGAGTTAAATAATTAGTTTTTGATTTATTAAATAGTTATATATTACAATTATACATTTTTGTTATTTAAACTATAAATATTATGAAATTATGTTTTTTTCCCTTGAAGTGACACTCCACATGAGTTATGCTCGGTTTTTTGCAAATTTTGACACACCTAGCTCAAAAGATTGCCCATCAGTGGTCTATGTGCATCTTTTGTTTTAAGGTGTGTCTCTTGTAGACAGCATCTATATGGGTCCTGTTTTCTTATCCATGCAGCTACCCTATGTCTTTTGATTGGATTATTTAATCCATTTACATTTAAGGTTATTATTGATATGTAGTTGTTTATTGCCATTTTATTCTTTAAAGCTGTATTCCTCTTTTGCTATATTTTTTCCCACTTTGATTTGTTTACAACAGGCCCCTTAACATTTCTTGCAGCATTGGTTTTGTTGTAATAAATTTCATGAGTTTTTTTTGTTGTTGTTGTTTTTTGTTTTTGTCTGGGAAGCTTTTTATTTCTCCTTCAATTTTAATTTATATCCTTGCTGAATAAAGTAGTCTTGATTGGAGGCTTTTGTTCTGCATTACTTTGAATATTTCTTGCCATTCCCTTCTGGCCTCAAGTGGTTCTGTTGAGAAGTTGGAAGTCATCCTTATGGGGGCTCCTTTGTAGCTGATAGCCTTTTTTTTTCTCTTGCAGCTTTTCATATTTTCTCTTTATCACTTAGCTTTAGTATTTTAATTATGATGTGTCGGTGTAGATTTCTTTGGGTTTCTCTTTAATGGAATTTTCTGTGCTTCTTGAACTTGTGTGACTTTTTCCTGCATCAATTTAGGAAAGTTTTCAGCTACAATTTGATTGAACAAAGTCTCTATCTCTTGTTCTTTCTCTTCT
Source organism: Saccopteryx bilineata (assembly GCF_036850765.1). Taxonomy (NCBI): domain Eukaryota; kingdom Metazoa; phylum Chordata; class Mammalia; order Chiroptera; family Emballonuridae; genus Saccopteryx; species Saccopteryx bilineata. The sequence goes on from NC_089499.1 coordinate 81,081,019, forward strand.
TCTTCTGTAACCCCTATGATTCAGATGTTATTTCTCTTCATGTTGTCACAGGGCTCTCTTAGAGTTTTCTCAGACTTTCTGAGTCTCTTTCCTTTTTGCTGCTCTGCTTCCGTGCTTTCATTTTTCTTGTCCTCTAACTCACTGATTTGATCCTCAGCTTCATCTATCCTGCTTTTAATTCCTTTTATTGTGATCTTTATTTCTGATAATGTTTTTGTCATTTCTGACTGATTCTTTTTTATTATTTCAATGTTCTTTTTTTTTACTTGCTATCTCTTTATTTAGTTGTTCTTTATGATCCTCTATTGTTGTTCTAAGATCTTTGAGCATCCTAACAATCATTATTTTAAACTCTGCATCTGTTAAATCTGACTCATTCAAGTCTTTTTCTGGGGATTTCTATTGATTCAATTAGGTTGCATTTCTCTGCCTTCCCATTCTGTCTGTGTATAAGAAGGATGTGGCCACTGTAGTTCAATGGATGTGGCTTCTGTGTTCCCTAGGTGTGGTCTGTCTGCAGGCTCATCACCCCGTCTGCTGCTGCCTCTGTCTTTCAGTTATGGGCATTGCCGGAGCAAGCTGGCTGTGGCTGTCGCTGTGGTTTCGGCCTCTCCTCCAAGGGCTGGTTCCTTTTTATACTTTCAATTTTCTTAGTGAAGTACTCTTTTTGTTCATTAAGTTGTTTTTTGAGCTCATTAAATTGCCTTTCAGTGTTTTCTTGGTTCTTGAGTATTTTTTGAACTTCAATTTTGAACTCTCTGTCATTAAACTCTGAGGCTTCTATGTAACTTAGGTTTTTTTCTGGAGGTTTTTCATCATCTATCTGAGCTATGCTTCTGTCCTGTATACCCATATTTGATTTCTTTTTCCTTGATAGCATTTTCAAATAGTACTGTTAATAACCCTAACAAGAGATAATTGAAAAAAATAAAAAATAAAATTTGAAAAATATACAGTGAAAAAATAAAAATTCTATAAACAATATAAGTAGAACAAAAACTACAGATAAACTGAGAAAAAAATTTAATATCAGAGAAAAATGACATAAAAAACAAGCAAAGCAAAAAAAAAAAAAAAAACAAGCAAAATGCCACAAAAAGAAGTATGAGTCTAAAATATAATAATTTGATGAAAAATGATGTTCAGGTGAGAGAGATAAAAAAGACAGAAAAAAATAAAAGAAAAAATAAAAAAAGTGATAGGAGGAAAGAAGGGGGGAGAGAGAAAAAGAAAGGAAAGTATCAGAAATGAAATCCTTGCAAAAATTAAGAATAAAATATATAACAATTAAGGATAATGAATTTTACATAGGAAAAGGAGAAAGAAGAAAAAGAAAAGAAGAAAAAGTGGAATAAACCAGAAAAAGAAAAAGAATGTAAATTTTTTCAGTTTTGAGATGTAACTTCTTTTTCTGGTAGGAGGTGCTGTACTACAAGGTTTGCTTCTGCGAGATTCTTAGGTGGAGCTCTGCTAAGGCACCACTGTCATAATGATGTAAGCTGGGCTATTGTGTTGTTAGGAGGGGCTTGTTGTTAGGACTTTGCAATTTTATGGCTCTAGCAATGGCCAACCAGGGGTACTCCAGAGCTCTGTCCCATGTTCCAACAGAGCAGGGATCAAGCACCTGGGCACCTCTGCCTCTCACAGGAGAGAGCAGCCTGAAAACCCAGCTGGGGGGAGGATCTGCCACTACCACTGTTTGCAGAGCAAGGGGAGCCATGCGGGACCAGGAGGCTGGGTGACACAGTCCAGTCCTTCTTCTCATTCCACTCTAAGCACTCAAAGTGCAGCCCTGGGCAGGGCAGGGACTACAGTCACAAGCTAGTGTCTGAGGGAGCAGTTGCCTCAGAGATCGTAGATCAGGGGCATCCCACACACACACATTAAACTCCACCAGGCAAGCCAGTTCTGAGCTTTGGAGCAAGTGGGGCACAGATCCCAGATCAAGCATGCCTGGTGCCACGAGGCTAAACTCTACCAGTCACGTGGGCAGATCAAGTGTACCTCAGTGCCCTGTGAGCTGATCTCCACAAGCTATTCACTTGCAGTTCTTGGGAGTGTGTCACGGGTTTTGTGTGTACCCAGTGCCTGTGATTGCCCAGAGCCTGCAATCATGGGTGTGGCATAAGCTGGGAACAGCCCTGCTCCATTCTTGGTTGTCACCCCTATCTCAGCTCCTTCCCCCCGAGACTCTCCTTTTCTCCAGACTCTGGTTCCCAAACAAAGCCTGCACCAACAGTATCTCCCTCTCTCAGGTCCCTGAGGAAAGAGAAAGATTAAGTCCTCTGTCATTTTTTTCTTCTGTGAGCAGATTCTATCTTTGCCCACCTTCTTGCACAATCATACCTTTGTCTATCTGGTGTGCATATATTTCAGGTTCATGGTGGGGGGGTTCTCCACATATAGTTGTAGAATTTGTTGAAATTTCAAGAAGAGAGATTGGGGGTATCGCTCACGCCACCATTTCAGAGATTATATATTTCTAGAAATACCCGTTTTGTCCAGATTGTCCAATTTGTTGGCATATAGTTCTTTTAACATTTTTTTATAATCTTTTGTATTTTTTTGGTGTCAGTTGTTACTTCTCCTTTTTCATTTTTTATTTAATTACCTGGGTCCTCTCTCTTTTTTTCTTGATGAAACTAATTACAGATCTGTCAATCTTGTTTCTCTTTACAAAGAACCATCTCTTTGTTTCATTGATTTTTTTACTCTATTTTGCTTATTTCTACTCTGGTTTTTATTATTTTCTTCCTTCTACTCACTTTAGGCTTTTTTTCTTTTTTGTAGTTATTTTTCAAGTTCCTTTGAGTATAAAGTTAAGTTGTTTATTTGAAATTTTTCTTATTTCTTGAGACAGGCCTATAATGCTCTCTTTTGGACTGCTTTCACTGTGTCCCATACATTTTGGGTTGTGTTCTCATTTTCATTTGTTTCAAGGTATCCTTTGATTTTTTCATTGATCTCATTGTTAATCAATTCATTGTTTAGGAACTTTTATTTAGTCTCTGTGTCTTTGTGTATTTTTTGGTTTTTTTCTTTTGATTGTTTTGTAGTGTCATATGATCATAATCAGAAAAGATAGATCCTTAATATGATTTCAATCTTGTGATTTGTTTTATGTCCTGATATGTGGTCTATCCTAGAAAATGTTCCATGTGCACTTGAAAGAAATGTATATTCTGCTGCTTGGGGTGAGATGGTCTGAAGATATCAATTAGATCCATTTGATCTAGTATGTCATTAAGGCCACTGTTTCTTTGTTGTTTTTCTGTATGGAAGATCTATCCATTGATGTCAAGGGGGTGTTAACATCCCCTACTATGATTATACTGCTGTCAGTTTCTCTATTTATGTCAATCAAGATTTGCTTTATATATTTAGGTGCTCCTATGTTGGTTGCATAAGTGTTTACAAGAGTCATATCCTCTTGTTGCATTGCTCCCTTTATCATTATGTAGTGTTTTTTGTCTTTACTATAGCTTTTGTTTTTGTCTACTTTTTAGATATAAGTATTGCTACTCCAGCCTTTATTTTTTTATTTCCTTTGGCATGAAATATCTTTTTCCATTCCTTTACTTTTAGTCTCTTTGTTTTTTTCATTCTGAGGTGATTTTCAAAGACTTTATCTATAAGGATCATGCTTTCTTATCCATCAGCTATACTGTGTCTTTTGATTGGAAAGTTTAAGCCATTTACATTTAAACTGATTAGTGATTGGTATGTTTTTATTACCATTTTATTCTTTTAACTATGTTTTTCTGGGTTTTTTTTTTCCTTTTTCTTTTTAAGCAGTTTAACATTTCTTTTAATATTAGTTTGGTGCTAACAAACTCTTTTAGCTTTTTCTTATCTGGAAAGCTCTTTATTTTTTCTTCCATTTTAAATAATAGCCTTACTGGTTAAAGTAGTCTTGGTTGTAGGCCCTTGCTTTTTACCACTTTAATTATTTTGTGCTAATCCCTTTTGGATTGAAATATTTCTGTTGAGGAATCTGCTGACAATCAAATGGAAGCTCCCTTGTATCTAACTAACTGTCTTTCTTTTGCAGCTTTTAAGATTTTCTCTTTGTCTTTTACCTTTGCTGTCTTGGTACAGGTGTCTTTTGGGTTCATCTTGTTTGGGACTCTCTGAACTTCTTGGACTTGCATGTCTTTTTTCTTCACCAAGTTAAGAAATTTTTCCATCATTATTCTTTCAAATGTCCCATGTGTGGGTTTTTGGGCCCTCCTGTTGCAACTGAGTCTTGACTGCCATTGGCCCATTTGTGCATGGGTTTGACTCTCATGCTAGCTAGCTGTGAGGCTCAACTTCAACCACGTTGTGCAAGCTGCTAGACAGATGCTAACCACATGAAGTAAAATTTGCTTCAACAGAGTTTGGTGCCTGCCAAGATTTCCCTTTGGATATGCTGCTTGTGAAGCTTATTGTAACCTGCTCTGATGTTATTTGGAGCTGATTACAGGGTGTGTTGATTCTGGGTCTCTTGAAAGGGACTCTGCTTCAGGGCAATGTAAGATGCTGCCTGTGACTGGACCTCAGCAACTTGTTTGGAGCTACCTGTGATCCACAATTTGTGGCTGCCTCTCCTGGGTTGGGTGCATGCTGGAAGGACCAAGATGCCTACCAAGTTCAGCTTTTATTAGCACTAGCCCTCAGGACAGGTAAGCAAAACTCCCAAAGCACCCTGAGACCTGCCTCTGCCTGCCTTCACCAGTCAGTGTCCTGTTAGGCTTAGTCACTGAAAGTGCCTCTGCTTTACTCCTCAGCAGTGTGTAAGCTCCACAGGGTGGGCTGAGAGGGAGTCTAGAGGGTAGGCTATTGCTTCCCCTCAGGCTGATGCTATAAGGATAGAAGTGCCCCACCTAAGAAAGATGGTATCTGCAGTATTGGAAAATGACTCAACATAGGGATCCTGGTATCTGTCTGTCCCTTTAGCTCTCTCCCCAGAGCCACAGACCCAAGAATTTCCTCCTATGACTCTAGTCTGCTTTGCCTTCCCTCCATCAGAGCCCAGGGTTATTGTCTGGAAACAAAATTTTGTGCATTGGCCCTTTAAGAGTGTGCCTATATTACTATTGGTGTCCTGTCTCCCCCTGTCAGACAGTAACCCTGCTGCTTTTCACAACCAGATGTTATGTGAGTGTGTCCTCCCCACTCTAGTGCTCTGGGCTGGGGGGCCTAGCTTGGGGTTTAGACCACCCCCATGTTTCTCAGAGATATCCCTCCAGAACCTCTGCCACTGCATGTGGGAGCAGGGCCAGCACTTTTCATGTCTCTGCTCTTCCTACCAGTCTCAATGTATCTTCCTTTGTAAATCATTGTTTATCAGAGACTTTTTCATCTAGTCTTCAGTTGGTTATTCAGGGTCATTGTTTTATAATTTCACTGTAATTCCAGTTTGGTCCTGGGAGGAAGTGAGTGTAGCTTCTATATATTCCACTGCCATCTGGATCCTGGCATACAATCTTGATTCAGTTAACTATGAGTACTCTGTTTCTGACCACAGCCACACCTTAGCCTAGTAGACTTTTGCTAGTTTATTTAGTTTCCAGTCAAAGAGCTTTCCAATTCCCAGGAGTGGGACTCAAAAATTCTACCCAAACTCTGGAACAGTACCCTACTCTCAAATATCACTAGAGAACTTTGGGATTCTCCCTGCCTCCAGACTACCTTTTATGATTTACCTTCAAGAAATGATGTGTCATGCTGAGCCTGGAGTTGTACTCAAATATGGCTGCTGTCATGGACACAGTTGCAGTGAGTTGTGTTCTCTGCAGGGGGTTTTCCTATGATACTTAACAAACTGTGGAAGACACTCTAAGCCTGCAGCCAAGAGAGTCTTGACAATGGTCCAACTGAGCCACTGTCCCTAGAGCTAGAAAATGAGAGGAAGCAGTGGAGAAAGGGAAAGAGATGACCACCATCTGTGAGCTCCTACTGAGTCCTAGGTCCCAGGGTGAGTATTTTTATTCATATCACCTCCTTTAACCCTTAGAATAATCTTAGGTGGCAACAATTAGTATTCTCATTTAACGGAGATCCTAAAGCTCAGTGTTCATTTAACTTGCCAAAGTTTACACAGCAGATTAGAAGCACAGTCAGTATTTTGTCCTACATACATTTGACTCTAAAATACAGTTTTTTTAGGGTTTTTCCCCCACTAGGCCATAGTGCCAAAGTACAGAATCATGTGAGAAACAAGGCAGACAGAAAGAGAAAAGCATCTTCTTAGAGTGTGCTCAGAATCCTATTGAAGATATGAAGTCATGAGACCATGGAGGCTGAAAATTAATTTGATTTTCATCTCAGGTATGTTGGAAAAAAGATCTAGGTTTGGTTATTATTATACATGTAGAATATAAGTTATCAAACTATAATGAAAAACAGCATCCATATTTAACCAGTCAGATTTTTATCTCCAAGGCCACGTTAGGAAGATGACTGGAATTTATTTTGCATAATTGTAAAGAAACCATGTAAGCAAAGGGAGAAGAAGGGCAGTTTTATTCCATTGCTAAAAGAATCAATTCTCCCACCCAAATGAGAATACCAAGTGAGAAATGGGGATTTACATGGCTACTTTTCATCAGGAAGATTTGATTTATGTAAGTAAATTCTATACCTTTCCAGTTCTAAATCCAGAGTGGTGCCATTCATCTGATGCATATCAGAGTCTGCTCACTTTCTCATTCCAAGTTGATAATTTAAATACTTACATTAAAGTTTCTATGCTAACTTTCAGGGTTTTAAAAATGAAGTGAGTTCCTGTTCTCCATCAGAGCCAGGAGCAATGAGAATTAATGTGATATTGTCTTTAATGAAATGTAGCAGGGACATGTGATTCATGTTGATTCCCAATCCTTTCCTCCTCTTTAAAATGCCATAAAATAAAAAATACAACAGCTGTTTCATATTAAAGAGAAATGCAAATGTGTATTAATGCAACTGAAGAAGTATTTTATATGTTAGAGAATTTATTATTTATATGAATGGAATCAATCTACATTTTCCCCATTTAATAAAATGGCACTTATTTAAATGGTTTCTCTACCTATTTAAGCAAATACACAAAAAGGAATGGTCTAGGATCTAAGTCAAAGGTATAATTCTTTTCTGCAAAAAGGTATACTCTCCTTACACCTTGGTTAGTAGATTAACTAGTTTCAGTTGCATATTAAACAATCTCATCAGAAGAGTTAGTTAAATTGAGCATAGGGCAAACTGTGTTCAAACTCAGATTCTTTTTGTGCTGCTGAATTGTACTTAGAAAGGGCTCTTAGGGAGCAGTAATGCTTCCTCATTATCATACACCTTCTATTACCTATTTTGGATGCAAATATAAATTATTCAAAACAGAAGAGATTTTTCTTGCTAATTAATGGCTGGCTGACTGACCAATTCCCATCAATGCCTAAGGCTTCATTCTATATAAAATTCTCCAACCAGTATAATAGCCCACTTCCACGGTTTTACTGGGTAATTTTAATCAGTCATTGTGTGTACCACAGAAGCCCAACAGCTGTGCATTTGGATGACCTTATTATCATTAGCAGCAAATTGGTTGTTGAGCAGGGAATTTTTCATCAGGAAAGACTATATGATTTCATGAACTTGGGGATGATCAGGTTCTATTTATTTATTTTTTACTATAATTTACAACTTCAGAAATGAGTACAGATAGAGTGAAATTTATTCTTTAATGAAGAGAGATATATGTGAAGAATCTTTATAACACATTTTTCATATTCTTTTATTTCCTTCCAGGGACTAAGATAATTGTCATCATTTAGAAAATTTCCCAATGAATGAAGGAGGATTTTTCTGAGTCTTCTTTTTAGCATTGAAAATATTAAAAGTTACCTCTTGGTGGTCATGGAATCAATTCTCTGGGATCTTGGGGAAATAACTCAAATAACTTCTCCTAAAAGGGGATTTTTAGGTCCCTATGTTGGAATGTGCACATTTTTGTCACTAATAAAAAATAAGAAACCTGCTGGAGACAAAAGCATTCCCAAGAGCATGTTCCAAACAGGACAGAGGGTATTAATTTTAAAACCCTGGTGCAGCCCAGATGGTATTTTTTCATCAAGCATCTCAGTATTCCATGTATTAGAACAGACCTGCCATTGTTTTAGTCTCTCAGTCTTTTACATTTTCCTGTATTACTTTTAATTTAATATGTAAGCAAGCTCTTAGCTATTTAAAAATGCTCTTTATGGGAAAATTCACCACTCTTTCTTCTGTAAGGGTAACTTCTCCAGAAGAGGCAGTTGTTTTGTCATAATTAGTCCCTAACTCTGATAACTACCAAAAGCTCATTCTCTTCATTGTTAGCATCTATGTGATATATAGATCAATTTCTTTGTATTTCCACAGTGGTGCTGTCAAATGGGATGATGACCTTGTAGGTATTAGAGATGATCTGTAGATGTGCAGCTCCAGAGAGTAGCATAGAATGCACAAACATCGTCCCTCTCCTGCTGGCCCACGAGTTGACTTCCACATTTTATTACACCAGCCTCAGTTGCCTGTAATGTTTATGGCATTACCTCTTGTGAGTGTCCCTGGGCAAAACTGTGAAGAATGTAAAAAAAGACTGCAGCTCTCCCCTATCATCACTGTCTGGTTCTCTTTCTCTTTCTTCATCCCATCTTACCCCAACTGTACTGCACTCTACAGACACTAGGGCCAGCTGGATAGGGCTAAGAGTAAACTCTTGAAGGAGGGGTTAGTGGAAACCGTGGCCCCCTGCCCCACCAAGGCTGCTCTGCCAGGCTAATTTCCCATCCCTCATTTGCTGGGAATGTCAGCTAAAGAAGGCATCCAACACCATTTCTCACTAGAGTAGTCCCTCAGCCTTAGGAAGCTACCTCACCCAAGTTAATGCCCAATCTCAGAGAGCAGCCCAAATCAATGACTGGCTAATGCTAAAATATTTACAGCAAAATGGTGGGATCTAGATAACATGATACGAAGCGAAATAAGTAAATCAGAAAAAACCAGGAACTGCATTATTCCATACGTAGGTGGGACATAAAAGTGAAACTAAGAGACATTGATAAGAGTGTGGTGGTTACGGGGGGGGGGGGAATGGGAGAGGGAAAGGGGGAGGGGGAGGGGCACAAAGAAAACAAGATAGAAGGTGACAGAGGACAATCTGACTTTGGGTGACGGGTATGCATCATAATTGAACGACAAGATACCCTGTTCTTGTTATCTTTGAATATATGTATCCTGATTTATTGATGTCACCCCATTAAAAAAATAAAATTATTTAAAAAAAAAATACCCAGCTTCCTGGCCTTCATTGAAACACTCTAAAGGGCCATCTCAGCTCTAGAGGCCATTGCAACCTCATTGCACATCAGCTTCTCTCTCTGCCCAATCCTACCATCCTTGCCTCCTGACATGTGTATCTGTTGATAACAACCCCCAATTCAAACTAAAATAAAATAAGGTTTAAGAAACAGTTATAATCAAGTGTTCTAGAACAAATTTCAAGAGCAAAGAGAATACTGTTTTCAACATCAGAATCTGCCATATAGATTTAAATAGGGTATCTTCTGGCTATCTAGAATACTCACTATAATTTCTCTAACAAATTTCCACTCTGAGGCCCTGACAGCCCAAGTACACTGGTCAGAATAATTTCTTCTGTCCACACCATAGAATGGGATCCTGCAAACATGCTAATACTCACAACCCCTTTTTGGAGTTCCATTTGAAATTCCAAGGCTGAGTGGCCATCTGTCCCTTATGTCTACATCCGAACTCTGTCTTTCTTGTCACTGTTTTCATTGTCTGAGCCATGAGTCAAGTCCTCTGGGTAGCTGTCATTTCCCAGCACTTTGGAAGCTCCATCCATTGCCAAGAAGTTACTTTAGAGTCTCAACTATGCTTTTTGTACCTAAAGGAAGAGGGTCTTTTATCCCTTACAAGTTTGCTTTAAAATAGATATATTTTTCCCCGAGGTCCTTGTTTCCTGCCCTTTGCCAGGAAGGTGAGCCAATATTCCCCCATCTCCTTCCCTGGTCAAAACAACTTTACTTCTCTCCTGTGAGTTATAATGACTAATATTGTTGGGGTACCTACTATGAGCTCAGCACTGTTCTAAGTGCCTTACCTGCTTTATCTTCCACAAAATTGATAATGACCTTGTGAATCAGTTATCATTATTATTATATATTATCCTTATTTTACAGAGGAGGAAACAGAAGAACAGAGAAGTGATCTAACTTCCTCAGGGCTACACCATCAGAGAGTGGTAAAGCCAGGATTCAAACTCAGCCAGTGATCTCAACCAATAAGCCCTTTTGCCTTGCCCCATTCCCAGCATCCACCAACACACGCTTTGTACTCCCCTATTTGTTGAGGATTCCCTTTCCACTCTGAATGCTGTCATCAGCCAATAATGTAATATCAATACCCCCACCATTGACCCCATCAAAGGCCTAGCCTCCCAGTTCCTTGCCCTCATCCATGTCAATGATCTTTTCCCTGTGCTTTAAATCATTGACTCTCAGGGTCATACTCTTCGCAAACCTTCGACTCTGACCACACTCTACTTGTCCTGCTTCTTCATTCCTTCTAAGCTGCTCTTCAATATCACACCTTCCTCTGCTGGTATGAATCACCCCACCTTCCATCTTCAACTTTACTACTTCCTTCCCTGATGAGTCCATCTTCCCTGCCTTTCTATCAGTGACTCTTCTATCAGCATATGAAGCTCCCTCACCTTCCTTTCATTGCACACATATGTTCATCCTCAACCCCTCAATCCTGCATTCTTCTGTGTTGTTGTTTTTCCAGTGACTTCCCTCTGAGTAAAGAATAAAGTTCAAGTTTCTATGCAAGACCTTCAACCACTGCACAGTCTTTCTCAACTTGTTCATCCCCCCCAACGCTGTCCCCTGACTCAGTACTCTGCTAACACTGCAGTCAGTTTCCAAACATGCCATGCCTCTCTATAGCTCCTTGTCAGAAATGTTCCTCCCGTTTCCTCTTTTGGAAAAAACAAGATAAGGTGGCTTCTTTGATGGAAGATTTGGGGTAAAAAAGGAAAGGAGAGGTGAAAATGGGGATAGAGGAGCAAATGGAAGATGATTTAGAAGTGTTTCTTAGAATATCCACTCTGACTACCTGCAAAGATCAAGGTGCCATCATACTGCAGAGGTGTCCTTAAGGAAGGAATGCAGGTGAGAGGATCAAATGGACCTTCTCAGACTATAGACGCAGATGAAACATCCCTGTAACAGCACCATAAAAAGATGTATAGCTGCAAGTTAGAAATATGACAAAAATCCTTCTCTAAAAATTTTAAAAATGGATTAAGAAGTCACTTATTTCAAATTTCACTAATAATTTATGAGACGTACTTCCAAGCACTTGTCATATTACCAGGAAATGTATATACTGATAATTATAATGAACTTAGCCATTAATGCTAATATCATTATATATTAAAACCAAATTTATTTGAGCCATTAATTTGAAATACTTTAAAAGTGTATTTATGTGTATTGTCTCATTTAATTATCTATTATTTACCTTTAAAATGACATTAAGATCTTAGCTTTAGATTTTGTATATTTTGACATTTTGATTTTCTAGAAAAATATGCAAGTAAAAAAATAAATAAGAACCAAGGACATTTGGTACAGTAGAAAAACCCTTTACTTCCTAGAAACCAGGAACCAGATAGTGTTTATTTATTGGAAGAATTTAGGCTTTACCATATGTCTATTTTTATCATGAAAAAGAAAGAACCTCCCTGCAGGAAATAGCACACTGTGGATTCTCTTGCAGTAGAAAAGCTCAGGAAACAGGAGGCTAGTCATTCCTGCCGGAACAAGGGACTACTTAATGCTAAAGGCTCACAGCATTTTATGACATAGTAATTGGGCCAAGTTCAGGGGAATCAGAGAGCAAACACATTGCTCATGAAATCATATATACTGCAACAGATTCAATATTTCATAAAGTTAATGGCAGTGATGTTGGAAAGTTGCTCAATCCCATACCACATTCATTGACAAATGAGGATCTAACAAAGTTAGACCTGTTAACAATAGAAGGAAAAGTTTAGAACATGGTGATAAAATGTGAATGTCAATCAGGAAAGAACTTTGAGGAAACTGATGAAAGTTACAGATATTTTTGTGAAATTCAAGTATGAAGTAAAGACATCATCCTATCTTACCATTTGTTACATAAAAAATATCAACCCCAGATTTAATCTCAGTAAATATTAATAATTATTATTATAATTACTATTACTATTTTCATTGGTCATTAGAATAATGGGAAAACAAGGTCCTTTTTGATTCAGCACAGAGGGAACCCCAGGAATAAATACTGAGACCTCCAAGTCCTCCCATCCTCAGATCTCCTGATAGCGCCTCCTAATTGGCTGAGCCCAGCCTGAAGCATTGGAGTACATACAGCCTCCTCAGATCCAGAGGCAAGTGGAGGACAGACAGTGAATCCACAGGCAAACAGAAGGTATCTAACACAACCCCCCCCCCACACACACACACACCCCTTCTGCTTCTATTAGGCCATAATCCAAAGACCTCAAACTACTTCATTTATCTGGACAACAGATTCACTATGAGGGCTTCCTATGTGCCAGATACTGGTAGGTGCTGGAGTCACTGCAGTGAATGAGATTGATAGGGCCTCATCAGAGGCTGCTTTATGACTAATGGGCTCCCTTCTGCATAAAAAAATATTAAAATTTATATTTCATAATTTTGTTAAAAGATAAACAGCACAATCTGGGTTATTATATACATTTTTCTTCTAATTTTTAAAGAATTAAAACATTTTTATGGGCCTCTAAAAGTATCATGAGTCCAAGGCACTGTGCCTAATATGTCAAATGGATAAACCAGTGAGGCCTGACCTCTGCTATCATGAAACTTACATTCTAGTGGCAAATATAATAACATACATACAAGTTACAAATAAATCAAGATGAAAATGTCAGAAAAGAAACGAGAACAACTGAACAGAATATTTTAGAAAGTGATCAGGGAAGTGAGGCTGTAGAGACTCAGTTTATAGAGCAGGCTCCCTGAGAGGTCACACTTGAGGTGAGAACCTCGATGATGAGAAGAATTCAGTCCTCTAAAAATCTAGAGCAGGGGTCGGGAACCTATGGCTCGCAAGCCAGATGTGGGTCTTTTGATGGCTGCATCTGGCTCGCAGACAAATCTTCTATAAAAAAATAATAACATTAAAAATATAAAACGTTCTCATGTATTACAATCCATTCATTTCCTACTGCTCATGTTCATGGTTGCGGGTGGCTGGAGCCAATCACAGCTGTCCTCTGGGACAACACCAAATTTTTATTGGATAATGCATAAGGTACACGGGTCGTTGTATGGCTCTCACAGAATTACATTTTAAAATATGTCGCATTCATGGCTCTCTCAGCCAAAAACATTACTGACCCCTGATCTAGTGGCCTCTCAAGAGAAGCAGGTGGTATAAAGACCCGCAGGCCAGGAAGAGCTTGGTACATTTGAGGTAAATCAGGAGGCCAGTGACACTGAAGCATAATGGTAGGTGTAAAGAGGAAAAGATGAAAGTGGTAGGCAGTGGCCAGGTCATGCAAAGACTTACAGATAAGAATTTGGATTTCAGCCTGACCAGAGATAGCAGAGTGTCAGCCTGGGATGCTAACGATCCAGATTTGAAACCCCAAGGTCGCTGGCTTGAGCATGGGCTCATCTGAATTGAGCAAGGGTTCACCAGCTTGAGTGCAGGATCACCAGCTTAAGTGTGAGATCATAGACATGACCCAAGGTCGCTGGCTTGAGCCCAAGGTCACTGCCTTAAGCAAGGAGTCGCTGGCCCGGCAAGTGCCCCCTGGTCAAGGTACATATGAGCAAGCAATCAATGAACAACTAAAGTGCTGCAACTATGAGTTGATGCTTCTCATCTCTCTTCCTTCCTGTCTGTCTCTGTCCATTTCTATCTCTAAAAAAAAAAAATTAGATTTTACTGTGTTTGGAAAATGGATTTCAGGGAAAAGCAGGGAGATTGATGTATTGCAGGTCACCCAGGTGAGAGAAGATGTTGCTTTGCTCTAAGAGAAGAGTGTTGTGAAGGGAAAGAATAATGGACATAAAATGTCTTTGGAACTTTCTGTCATGGAACTTTTAGGAGTTGATGCAGGGAGTAAAGAGCAAAGAGAGGAATCAAGGATGACATTGAGGATCTTGGCTTGAGAACCTGTAGGATAAGGGTGTTATTCATAAGCACTGGTTTCTATAAACTCTGATACCCCATTTGGATTAATAACTAATAAATATATTACAATTACACAATTCATTACAAAAAAATAGATACACAATGTTGTGGACAAAGCCCACCAGGGGTGAGGATGACGGAGATGCAGAGACCCAACTCCGGGAACCAGATTCAGTGATACAGATCCACTTTATTCAGAAAGTAAGCTAGCTTATATACACAGGTTCAGCCTATAGGGTGTTATAGCATGTTCTTCAAAGCCAATGGCTAAAAAGTTCAGGGAGCAACCTGGTTAGCACTGAGTTACTTCCTTACAGCAGGCGAGCTCCCTCCTGGGTATGCCTAAGAGGGTTTCAGGTGCCGGAGTGTTCTTACAGCATAGCATCAGCAACAGCTGGCAGGTAAATGCTCTGCACTCTACCTACATCTCCCCCTTCTCTTTTCATTAAGGCCAGTTGAAGTTGCTTGATGACTGCTTATTGCTATTGTAGCTTCTGAATGCTATACATTATGCAATGGAACCATAGTAGAACTAAAACAACTATAATACCTATTATAATATATGCTAATAGATTAGCTTGATTAAACAATGAGACAAGCTTCTGTAATGTTTGACTAGTTAGAAAATAGAACGAGGGGTCTTAAACAGGGGATTCCTCCTAGGGGTCGGGATGTCATTTCCCTCCCATTATGTTACAGAGACCTTCCAGGTGCCATTAAACACAGTTCCATTTCGATTGTAAAAAATGGACGTAGGTCCATGCATGCCCCCTTCCCACAAAGGGCCCAGCATCCAAACACGGAACAGATGGCTTGCCGTGGGCTGCGTACTGCATATGGTTGCATTCTGTCTCTCAGCTTCCGATGCCAAATCCAAGGTTGATGGTCTGCACATTTGGGCCAGAGGCAATGGGGCAGTCTCTCCAGGGAATTTCTTCTCTCGGGAGTGTTCTTAGATGTTCCTCATACAGAAATGGGCAAAGAGGTGACCCTGGGAAGGCAAGGTTAGTGGGGCAGGCCCAGCTATTGGTAGCTAGGGGGAGGAGGGCTTGTAGGCCAAGTACTGAGCCTTGGTTGGTAGTACCATTTCAGAAAAGTCCACTGTAGTATGATTTTGAAGGAGGACCCACCCCTCCGAGGGTACGGTGTTAATATTCAGAGTAAATTTAAGTAGCATTGGGTCACTGAGGTTACCCCATATAGTGCTGTTCCACTGTTGGGATTCCCAGCCACTATTGCATATACAATACTCAGGAGTCAGCGGTCACTATAGCACACACAAGCAAGAACAGAGCACCAGGACCTGCAGGCCCATCAGGGCCACTCTCTGGGCCCGCCTTGCTAAAGCCTCCACATCCCCCCAGGTGATGGGGCATGCACGCCAGCTGTGAGGTCTTTTGAAGTGCTGAGGACCTCCTCCCCTCAGGTGTAGTCGGTGTGGAGGAGGCCAGGGCTGTGGCTTTGGATGAGTGAAGACTGAACCACTTAGTGGGTGCCCAAGAAATCCTGTCAAGCATGTTGGGGGGGTTCCTGGGATCCAAATTGGAGAAAAAATACAAGCATAACTTCTCCCTTCTGTTAGAAGAGGGTGTTATCCCTGCCACTGTGCCATGGCTGGTTCCTTCCAGCATCATTTCAGAGAGAGGGGAAGAGGAGAGAAAGTGAAAGATACAGAAAAATAGACAAGACAGACAGACAAACGACGGGGGGAAGGAAAAAGACACATGGGGGCGTACAGGCTGGCCCATGGATCTACAGCAGGAACACGTGTTGGAGTTAAAGCTGGGGTAGAAAATGGTGTCTGAGAGGCTGGGGTGGGGCAATGAGCCCCGGCAGGGAATGTGGAAGTAGCAACTTCTGCTTCTTCAGGTGGCAGAGCTGATGGTGCAGTTTCTAATGTATCCAGTTTCATTTCTACATGCTCAGCTGCAAGTCCATCAAACTCGGTGGCTAAACTACTTTCCTCCTCAGTGGAGGGGGGTGAATAGGAAGGTAGGGGCTCCCAGAGAGAGGGGTAGCCTGTAATATCTTTGGCATCAGCAGAGGGTCCCCAACAGGAGCACTGGTCAGGCAGGCATGTATCACTAACAGGGCAGGAATGAGGCTGAGAGGGAAGGTTTGTACTTCGGCCGAAGGGATGCACCGGAAAACTCGAGCCCAAGAATCGAGGTCCCAAAAAGGCACATCCCGGAGCCAAGGGTTGAAACCTGAGAGGATTTCCCAGTAGGTACAAAGATCCTTTTCACTAACTTTAACTCACCTACTCTGCAAAAGGGCATGGAGGGCTCGAGCTTGCGGGGCTCGGGAGTGAGGGAGAAGGTTTCCCATTGCAGAGGGTCACTCACTCATTCCTTGGATGCCAGTTGGGTCCCTGTTCAGGCTCCAGTATGTGGACAAGGCCCACCGGGGTGAGGACGACGGAGACCCAGAGACCTGACTCCAGGGACCAGGTTCAGTGACATAGATCCACTTTATTCAGGAAGTAGGCTAGCTTATATACACAGGTTCAGCCTAAAGGGTGTGACAGCATAACAGCCAATGGCTGAAATGGTCAGGGAGCTGCCTGGTTAGCACTGAGTTACTTCCTTGCAGTGGGCGAGCTCCCTCCTGGGAGGGAGGGTTTCAGGTGCTGGAGTGTTCTCACAGCATTACATCAGCCACAGCTGCCAGGAATGAGATCTGCGCTCTACCTACACAATGTGATTTGCATACATCTTACAGGATCATGTTTGGTGTGGGAGAACAACAAATTTGTGAATTCATGGTATTATTTGCAATGACATGAAAATAACTGCTTTGACCACCATGGTGTGTGCTGAAACTCTACGTCATCAACAAAATCTTGCCTTTCGTTTCCTCGTCTTGCCTTTTAACCAAGTGTGGGTGTTCTGCTAGCCAACTCTTACTTTTTAGAAAGATCTGTCCTTCTAGAAGAACCTAACTGGTTGAAAACTAACTGTCCCATTTAATCCTCAATATTTTAGCCTTCCACAATGAATCTTTTTTTGGTGTTCCTGATTAGAATTTATCATTTGGATTCCGAATCTTTTGTTGTTCATTCAAAAATATTTCAAAACATCTAAATTCTCATTCAATTAGATTACACACCTCTTAAGGGATTTTAAACTCAGGTCTCTATTCTTATTCCTCTTGTCTTCTCAATATATATACATTCTCTGGATGATCTTATTGATTCATTCATTCTACAAATACTCAGCACTGTTTAGATACAATGATAATGACAATAAGCACTAGCATTCACATAGTGCTTATTATGTGTGTGCCAGGCCTTCATGTAACCTGTAAAACAGATACTATTACTATCTCCATGTCAGAAATAAGGAAACTGAAAAATATGTTAAGAAACTTGATGAAGGTCACACACCTGGTGCCCCAGGGAGCCAAGATTCAAACCAGATAGTGTCCATGTGTTATACAACCCCCTTAAAGTGCCATTAGCTTTGACCACCCATCTGAATTAAAGACCCAAATATGCAAATAATTTAATCTCTATTTGAATGGCCCAGAGGAACTTAAAACTCATAGTACTAAAAACTGAACTTCTCTTTCTCTGGACAAATGCTCTTCCTCCTTTTAAGCCTCACTAAACTAGAGTTACTATCCATTTGACTGAGCAAGATAGACACCTTAATGTCATTCTTGACTTTTCCCCAGAAACTTCCATCCCAGCTAGCATTTAATTATTGATATTGTCTGGTTTCTTTTGTGACTTTAGTGTCTTTCAAATTAGTTCATTTTTCTATTCCCCACTTTTTCAACTTTATTCTAGTACTCACTCTTTGTTACCTTATTTTACTGCAATAGTCTCCTTGTATTCTCTGTCAATAGTGAAAATCCGTATCTGTGCTGAAAGATTCTGAGGCCATGACCAGAAGCAATGGAATTAATGTTGTGGTTGATTAGTGATGTCTATCATGGGAACATAGGCAAGTGTTGGCACTAGTACTAGGACTTGTCAGCTTTTTCTTAGTGGTCTAACACAATACATAATACATAGAGAACACATAATAAATGATGCCAGCAAAAGCCTCAACAATATATCAGCACGCTGAATTAAACAAAAAGATTATACATCATGATCAAGTGAAATTTATTTCAGGGAGGCAACGATGATTCAATATCCACAAATCCATCAGTGTGATATACCACATTAACAAAATTAAGAATAAATATTGTATGGTCATCTCAGTAGAAGCAAAAAAAAAACATTTGACAAAATTTAACAGCTATTTATAATAAAAATTCTCAATAGAAAACATACCTCAACATAACAAAGGCCATATATGAAAATCCTGCAGCTAACATAATACTCAATGGTTACAAGTTGAAAGTCTTTTCCCTAAGACCAGGTACAAGACAAGAATGAACACTTTTTTTTTTTTTTATAATTTTTATAATTTTATTTTTTTAATGGGGTGACATCAATAAATCAGGATACATATATTCAAAGATAACAAGTCCAGGTTATCTTGTCGTTCAATTATGTTGCATACCCACCACCCAAAGTCAGATTGTCCTCCGTCACCCTCTATCTTGTTCTCTCTGTGCCCCTCCCCCTCCCCCTTTCCCTCCCCCATTCCCCCCTCCCCCCCGTAACCACCACACTCTTATCAATGTCTCTTAGTTACACTATTATGTCCCACCTACATATGGAATAATACAGTTCCTGTTTTTTTCTGATTTACTTATTTCGCTTCGTATCATGTTATCAAGATCCCACCATTTTGCTGTAAATGTTCCGATGTCATCATTTCTTATGGCTGAGTAGTAAGAATGAACACTTTTGATACTTTTATTTAACATAGTATTGGAAGTCCTAGCCAGAGTGATTAGGCAAGAGAAATAAATAGAAGGAATCCAAATTGGAAAGAAGAATTAAAATTATTATTTTTCGCAGATAGCATGATAGAAAGAAAATCCTAATGAGTCCACCAAAAAAAAAGTTAAAACTAATAAATTAATTCAGTGGTTACAGGATGCAAAATTAATATACAAAAATCTTTTGCATTTCTACACACTAGTAACAAACTTTAAAAAAGATAAATCTTTTAAAATCCTATCAACAATTGTATCATAAATAAAAAACACTTAGAAATAAATTTAACTTAACTGATGAGGTGAAAAATCTATACATTGAAAACAATAAAATATTAATGAAAGAAAGCACAAATAAATGGCAAACTCTATACTCATGGATTGGAAAAACTAAGATTTTATTTAAATTTCCATACAACCCAAAACAATCTATAGATTCAAAATTACATTTTTCAAAAAAATACAATAAACATTTCTAAAATTTTTATGGTGCCACAAAAGATTTCAAATAGCCAACACAATCTTGAGAAAGAAAAACAAAGCTGGAGACATCATACATCCTGATTTCAAATGATATTCCAAAGCTACAGTAATCAAAACATTGTTTTGGCATTAAAAACAGATACTAGAGCACTGGAACATAATAGAAAACAAAGAAATAAACTTACACGTATATTACCAATTAATTTATGACAAAGGAGCCCAAAAGTCTTTTCGATAAATAGTGTTGGAAAATATTGGAAAGTCACATGCAAAAGAATAAAACTAGACACTATCATATGCTATACACAGAAATTAACACAAAATAAATTAAAAACTTGAAAATGAGTTCTAAAATTATAAAACTAGAAAAAAACATAGGCAGTAAGCTCCTTGACATTGGTTGCTATGATAATATTTTGAATTTATACCAAAAATAAAGACAACACAAGTAAAAATAAATAAGTGGGACTACATCAAATTAAAAAGCTTCTTGAAGGCCCTGGCCGGTTGGCTCAGCGGTAGAGCCTCGGCCTGGCGTGCAGGGGACCCGGGGTTCGATTCCTGGCCAGGGCACATAGGAGAAGCGCCCATTTGTTTCTCCACACACCCCCCCTCCTTCCTCTCTGTCTCTCTGTTCCCCTCCCGCAGCCAAGGCTCCATTGGAGCAAAGATGGCCCGGGCGCTGGGCATGGCTCCTTGGCCTCTGCCCCAGGCACTAGAGTGGCTCTGGTTGCGGCAGAGCGACACCCTAGAGGGGCAGAGCATCGCCCCTTCGTGGGCAGAGCATCGCCCCTGGTTGGGCGTGCCGGGTGGATCCCGGTCGGGCGCATGCGGGAGTCTGTCTGACTGTCTCTCCCTGTTTCCAGCTTCAGAAAAGAAAAAAAAAAAAAAAAAAAAAAGCTTCTTGAAAGCCAAGGAAAACAACATCAACAAAAATGGCAATCTATTGAATGGAAAAAGTAAGTGCAAATCATATATCTGACAAAGAGTTAATATCCAAAATATTTTTTAAAAAAAATACCAAAATGTATACTACTCAATAGCAAAAAACAATCAATTCAATTTTAAAAATAGGCAGAAAATCTGAATAGACATTTTTCCAAAGAAGACAGAGATAAATGGCCAAAAGCGCACAAAAAGATGTTAGTATCACTTATCATCCGGGAAATGCATACCAAAACCAATGAGATATCAGCTCATACCTGTTAGAATAGATATTATCAAAAAGACTAGAAATAATAAGTTAGCAAGGATGTGGAGAAAAGAGAGCCCTTTTGCACTAATGATAGAAATGTCAATTGGTGCCACCATTATGAAAATAGTATGGAGGTTCCTTTTAAAAATTGAAATAAAACTGCCATATTATCCAGCAATTCCATTTATCCAAAGAAAATAAAAACATTAATTTTAAGCATGTTCATTGCAGCATTACTTACAATAGCCAAGGCATAGAAACAATGTAAATGTCCAGTGATTAGTGAATGTATAAAGAAAATATGATATATATATATATATATTTTAAGCCTTTATATTAAATAGTTTGGCAGATATAACAAGGGGTATTATTTTTATTCTATATTCTTGTTCTCAATACAATCAACAAGTACAATCATTAATTCTCATTTAATTTATAAAGGTTACAATGGTTTGTTGGGCTGCCTCCCTCAAGATTCAAGTAGCTTACTAAAATAACACAGAGCTGCTGAATCATAGCATCTACTGGTCTGTAAAACTAAAGATATTTTAACATTTGCAGGACTCCAGATTGCTGCAGTTAATTCTGATCAGATTCTCATATTCCAGAGTTATTATTAGCTAAAGAACATTAGACAGTGCTGGCCATTCTGAAGGTGAACCTTTGCAAATGCACTTTGGTATTGCTAAATAATTAAGAGTTAACTTTTCAATTTATATAAAAGATTGTGAATGGATATGAAAAAGTTTTTCAGCATTTAATCAATTGTTTGCTGTTCTGGCTTTTCTTTTGCAGTGGAAATCCAACCTGCTTGTCTAATTCATGTATGTCAAATAACGTAAGTGCTCTCAAGTTGTAAGGAACACAGTTGGCAGAAAGGGAGCCCTTGAGATACTAGGAGAAAGAGAACATATAAGCAAAGAATTAGATGTGTCTAAATCTGTCTCTAACCAGAACAAATTATCATGACTAGCATCAGAATCGAGGTTATGGGAACATAGATTTCAGACAAGTTTTTCTCCCAAAGTTTCTGGGGCAGGAGTACCTTAGAGATACCAGGGAGATCAAACCCAAGGACCAGCTGCTAAAATACAGACAAAAGTTTGGAGTGGAGCCACACAGTGTCAGACAGGTAAGGGACAAGGGGGCATATTATCAAGCCAATGGATATAATATACTCATTTTCAGAAATTCTCATAAAGTTTTATTAGACATTAGGTAGGTAGAGAAAGGGTCCAGGATACACAAGTCACAAAAATGTCACAAGAAATTATCAAGCGTATTTTATACAAGGAAACTTAGTAGTTGAAGTGGTATATACAAAGCTGATTACAGTGCCATGTCGTCCTCAAGAAGCATACAAACTGGTAGGGAGACACTGGTGAACACGAAACAGCTGCAGAAGGGCCACAGGGGACAGAAGGAAGCACACAGAACAATGAGGAGCACAGCCCTAGCCACACCACCGTGCATTCAGGCTCTCTCTATGCGACCTCAGGCCAAAAACAAACAAAAAAGCAAGTAAGGAAGTAAGTAAATAAATAAATAACCTGGACTTAATTTTATGATATTGTTGTAAGGATTAAATGGGAGATGGGGTATATACATGTATACATAAAGATTTAACATATACCTATAATGGTATGGGGAGCAGGCATTAATAGGGAGCAAAAGTTGCAGCAGCAACCACATTATTACGAGTATGATTTGTAATGAAGTAGAAAGGTATTTCTACTTCAATGAAGTACTTTGGCAGCAAATGGTCAGGAGAAACCCATTTAAATGAGAACATCTATATATAATGATGTCACAAGACTCAGCCCTGCCCCCATACTGAGCCCAGTCTCAGTAAATGCATATTCCATTTGCACAGGCTAAAAATCTTGGTGTGATCTTTGGCTCCTCTTCTTCTCACACCTCAGGCCCAAACCATCAGCAAATCCTGTTGGCGCCATCTTCAAATCCATGCACAATTCCTCCACTGCTCACTCTCTCCCCTGTACCCCTCCTTCACACATTGTCATCTCTTGCCCAGATTCTGCAGTGGCCAAACCGGTCCCCCACGACTGCCCTCTCCTCCTCTGGTCTGTTATTACTGCAGCAGTGGCAGTGACGAGGGTCCTTTTAAAATGTTAACCCTCATTCTCCACTGCTCAGAATCCTCCAAAAGTGTCTCTGTTTTACCCAGAGGAAAGTTCTGGGTCCTAACATGCCTGCCAGACCCTGCCCACACTCCCCACCGCCCTCCGCTGTCTTAATCGTGCTCCGGCTGTGCTGGGCCTGAGGTTCCTCAACTATGCAGCATGCTCCTGCATCGGTCTTCCCTCTCTGCTGTTTGTGTTCATTTGGGCCCACTGAGAGGCAGGTGCCACACTGGGATACACAAGCAAAAATGTATTGGGGGGAAATGGGAAAGGATAAAGCGGAGGGAGGAGAAGGGAAGAGCCTTTGACGACAGTGCCAGCCTGGCACCGGTAAGGAAGAGGGGTGGAAAGAGGACAGCAGAGAGACTGTCAAATTGCAGTGCAGTTCTAAGGCTGTTTCCAGTAGGCAAATGGGATGTTTCTGAGCCACAGCTGCCTGTAGGGGTGAGTGTCCCTATCTCATGGAACAGTCCTGAGTTATTGTCCCACTCTGCTCAGCCACTGCTGGGCAGACCCTCAGGGGAAGAGCAGCCTCAGTGTGAGTGTGGTAGTGAATCCGGAGGTTGGAAGCCAGACTGTAATCAACTCTGTTCCCCTAGCAGGAGACCTGTGTTCACCACATTGTTCCATCTACCTAGAATGAACTAGTACCAGATATCAGCATGACCTCCTTACTTCCTTTGGGGCCTACCCTGACTATCCAAATAAAACATCACTCCCCACCCTGGCACTTCTTACCTACTTTACCCTGGTTTATTTTTCTCCATAGTATTGCTCTCCATCTGCCGTATTATATATGTAATAGCTTGTTTGTCATTTATCTTCCCACTAGAAAGCTTCATAAAGACAGAAATTTATCTGTTTTATTTACTGCCATATTTCCAGTGTTTAGAATAATACGAATAATATCTGCAGCATAGAACTTGTTCCACGATGATGAATAAATGAATTTTAAAAGATACAGGTTAATTTCATCATTGCACATACATTTCAATTCCCTGCTGATTTTAAAACCTGATCTCCCCATATAATCTTGTTTTATCTTCCCAACAATAATAACAAGCAAATCTATTAATATGTATTCAAATTATAGAGGCTTAATATTAAAACATAATAAAATTACCTGACCAGGCAGTGGTGCAGTGGATAGAGCATTGGACTGGGATGCTGAGGACCCAGGTTCGAGACCCCGAGGTGGCCAGCTTGAGTGTGGGCTCATCTGGTTTGAGCAAAAGCTCACCAGCTTGGACCCAAGGTCACTGGCTCGAGCAAGGGGTTACTCGGTCTGCTGATAGGCCCGTGATCAAGGCACATATGAGAAAGCAATCAATGAACAACTAAGGTGCTGCAATGCACAACAAAAAACTAATGATTGATGCTTCTCATCTCTCCATTCCTGTCTGTCTGTCCCTGTCTCTCTCTCTCTCTCTGACTCTCTCTCTCTCTCTGTAAAAAAACAAAACAAAACAAAAAAACATAACGAAATAAACCCCATAGTCAAGCAGAACCTTTTAGAATTCTCCATGCATCTCCATTT
Source organism: Saccopteryx bilineata (assembly GCF_036850765.1). NCBI lineage: Eukaryota > Metazoa > Chordata > Mammalia > Chiroptera > Emballonuridae > Saccopteryx > Saccopteryx bilineata. The sequence continues at coordinate 81,105,476 of NC_089499.1, forward strand.
ACTGTCTAAGATTTGCAAACTATCTTAAGGATCTAAACATCTCCATACAGAATCTTATTTTACTCCTTGCTTGGCATATTTTAGTGGTCCCCAAAGTTTAGTGTGCAAAAACTACTTTTTAGGATTGCATATATGTCATGTATCTTGTACTTATGGGAAATATAATGGATTTTCAAAAGTAATTTTGACATCTTCCATGCTATCCCTAGGGATCTTGACATAAGAATTTATATGAAAATTATTTTTTATTGTACTTTCTTGAAGAAAACTAGTAGGGTCAGGGGGAACTAAAACAGCGAAGAGAAAGAGGCCAAGCAGAGATGGGATATAAAGCAAACTTCCACGAAAGATAACTGGCCTAACCCTGCAGGGGTTATGGAATAGTGGAGGCTGAGCCTCAGCATAAGTCCTTAGACCACTCTGACAGTGGTGCGGGCCTCTTCCCGAGGAGATGTGAATTCCCAGTACCTTAGCTCTAGGTGCATGCCAGCAAAATAGGCAGCATCAGCCTGTGGGCAGCCCAGAAAAAGATACTGCTGCTAAGTGTGGAAAAAGAAAACATGGGGGGCACAGAGTATAAAGATGGTAAAGCGACAGGAGATGATATAGCAATGGGTTAAGGGCATGTGGACAGAACACTAGCATGGCCTGCTGCACGTGCTGACTACATACGTAGCTCGCTGAGTACAGTTCCAGAAGAACAAAAAAGATAAACTTACAGTAAAACAAGTCATCAATCAATCTGGAATACATTTTTCAATTTTCTGATTTCCCTTGTTTTCCAGGAGCATTTATTTATATGTGCAATGTAATTTCTTTAAATCACATATAGAAGAACGTTATGCTTGAGACCACGAAATCTTTCTGTCTTTTTAAGTATAGTCGTGTTGCAAGACCATGGGGCTGCACAAATCTGGTATACTTCCTTCCCCCACTCAGTTGTTGATGTTAAATACTATGTCTGTCTATCATGTGGTAACTTCAAGATCTCAGCCAACACCTGAGTCTATGAATCCTTTGAACAACTGCTCGACTCTGAACCAGGCGGCAGCATCAAACATTTTAGCCAGGTCAAGTCAAATTTTAGTGCCATTCTCTGCACTAGAATCCTGTACATAACAGCTTCATTATGGCAAATAAAAGAATAAACTTCTACTGAACACTGTAGACCATGAGACAAACAATAGCACTAAGAGGCCAAAGAGCAGCACACAGCAAACAACCTTAGGCATAATAATTGGTGAAGGCTTTAGTATTTTTTATTTTGTAACTGAGCTAATGAGATTTTCTTAAAATTTCCATTCTGTAATAAAAGTCTCTTATTTAACAGTTTTGTGAGACATGCCTCAATTCACTGCTCAATAATTCTGTAGAAGACTACTCTCTAACAGCTACTGTTTGGGAGATTCCTGTGGTCTTCTCGAAATCTGTGATAAACTTCCCACTGTTTAACATAATATCACAGAGAGATGAAACTCACAATTGTTAAATTCTAAGTACATATAGTAGCTTATTTAATCTTCACTGCAATATTTATTAGATATGCTTTTTATAGATGATGAATTTGAGGTTCAAGAAGTGGAATAAGAACACTTTGCATAGAGCGTGGGTGTGCACATTTGCGGACAGAGGGGCTGGGCCAGAGGTTGTCAGCAGTGGACTTCTGCATGGGCTGTAGCCAGAGTTTTTATGTGGTCCTGGCTCCCCAACCAATAGTGCAGGAAGTGCACAAGGGCTGGGTTCCCTAGGCCTGGACCTGTCCAGTCAGGGCACGTCCACCAGCTGATACAGGCTACAAAGCACATTCCTGTGAAACAGACCTGCAGAAGTGGTGGGGGATGGGCGCTGGGTGGGCCACACAAGCAGCTTGCTGCAAGCTACCAAATGGCACAAAGGAGAAGCCTGTGAAGACCAGACTCACAGAACTCTGAGGCAACCTAAACATACCCGAGGACCCTTAGAAAGGAGCTTGACCCGCAGTTGGCTCACTGCCCTGCCTGCTTACACTGGCAGCTCTGGTTGACAGAGCCTTTCCCAGAACTGTGCTTTGAGCAGACCTGGAGGAGGGATTTGGCAGCTCTTAGGGCCTCTTGCTCTGCAGGCGGTGGCAGGGGCAACTCCCTGCCAGCTAATAGAGGTTACAAAGCACATTCCCATGGAGCAGACCTCAGAGAGCACTGCAGAAGTGGTGCGGGCTGGGCTGTGAGCTTCCCAAACAGGGTACAAGGGAAAAGGCCTGGGAAGAGTAGACTCGTGGAGTGCTGAGGCATACTAGACAAGACCAGAGACCCTTAGAAAGACACCTGAAAAGCAATTGACTCTTAGCCCTGCTTGCTCATGCTAGCAGCTCCAGTTGGCAAAGCCTTACCCAGAACTGTGCTTTGAGCAAGGCTGGAAGGGGAACTTGGCAGCTCTTAGAGCCTCTTGTTCTGCAAGCAGTGGCTGCAGCAACTTCACAGCTGGGTCCCCAGGCTACTGGCTCAGGAAGGAGAGATGTGGGGAGAGGCACCAGGAAAACTGACTCTCCCATTGTCGGAGCCTGCTAACCCTAACAAGCTCTGCCTGCCAACGGGACTGAGGCTAGCTTATGTCATTGCCATAGAGACACATCAACTGCAAATCTCTATTCAAGAGTGCCACAGGGGCAGAACCTGGGGTACAGTGCCACCAGCCAAAAAGAAAAAGAAAAAAGAAGATAACCTCTCAAAACCAGGGGAAAAAATCACATTTTTTATATTTTTTTCCATTTTTTCTTGTATTTTTTATCTTTTATTTCCACCTTGTACATTTTATCTTTTTTCCATTTTATTCTTTCCTTTTCATTTTGAACTTTGTTACCCATAGGTGTTACATTTTTCATTCTTGTTGTTGTTTTTTTTTCTATGAGGTTTACATTCCAAAAACCTTAACTCTTTTTTTTCTTCTTTTCTCTTTAACTTTTTCTCTAATTTGATCATCACTCAGAAACAAATTATTTTATTCTGGATTCAAATTTATTCTTTGTGACATTATGTGTGCTTTTTACTTCGTTATTTATCTCTTTGTCATCTCCCCCCAACTCTGGCTTTCCATTCTATGTAGTTTTTGTTCCACATAAAACAAAAAAATTTTCATTTTTCACTGTATTTTTTCAATTTTTTTTCTTTTTTATTATTCTTTTTCTTCTTTTCTCTTTTACTTTTTCTCTCATCATTTACAAACAAATTACTTTATTCTTGATTCAAATTTTTTTCTTGTGGCATTCTGTGTGTTTTTTACTTTGTTTTTTTATTTTTATTTTATTTTATTTATTCATTTTAGAGAGGAGAGAGAGGGGGAGAGAGAGGAGAGAGAGAAAGGGGGGAGGAGCTGGAAGCAGCAACTCCCATATGTGCCTTGACCAGGCAAGCCCAGGGTTTTGAACCAGCAACCTCAGCATTTCCAGGTCGATGCTTTATCCACTGCGCCACCACAGGTCAGGCTTGTTTTTTATCTTATTTTCATCCTCCCCCCCAGCTCAGGCTCTTTATTCTATGTAATTTTTGTTCCACTTAGGACAATAGAATTTTTATTTTTTCACTGTATTTTCTCAATTTTTTCTATCATCTCTTATTAGTGTTATGAACAACACCTCTCTAAAATACCATTAAAGAAAAAGAAATAAAATATCATAGATAAAAAAGACAGAGATGTAGCTCAGAAGGATGAGGAAATATTTATATCTATACAAAAACATTTCAATCACCTGGAAACCTTAAAGTTAAATGACAGAGAATTAAAAATTGAAGTCCTAAAAATATTCAAGGAAATACAAGAAAGCACAAAAAGGCAATTTAAAGAGCTCAAAAAACAATTCAAGTAACAAAAGAAATACATCACCAAGGAAATTGAAACTATGAAAATGAATCATAGATAAAAAACTCAATTCATAAACTGAAAAATGAAGTAACAAGCTTAGCTAGTAGAACAAGCCAGATAGAGGAGAGAATTGTGACATAGAAAACAGACAACTAGAGACACTACAAAGAAAAGAGGAGAGAGACTCACAAATTTAAAAAAAATGAGAAACCCTACAGGAATTGTCTGACTCCATCAGAAAGAGCAACATAAGAATAATGGTTATATCAGAAGGAGAAGAGAGAGAAAATGGAATGGAACATATATTCAAACAAATATTAGATGAGAACTTCCCAAGCCTGCGGAAAGAATTAGAGCCTCAAATTCAAGAAGCAAACAGAACACCGAGTTATCTTAACCCAAACAGACCTACTTCAAGGCACATCATAATGAAATTATCACAAACCAATGACAAAGAAAAAATTCTCAAGGCAGACAGGGAAAAGAAGAATACAACATATAAATAAGGCCCATTAGATTATCATCAGATTTCTCAGGAGAAACTCTACAAGCCAGAAGAGAGGGGACCCCAATATTTAAAGTTCTTAAAAGGAGGAACTTCCAGCCAGGAATACTATATCCATCAAAGCTATCCTTCAATATGAAGGAGAAATAAAAACATTCACAGATACAAAAAATATGAGAAAATTTATCACCAGAAAACCCCCACTTCAGTATATACTAAAGGGGGTTTTCTTACCAGATACAAAAACAAAACAACAAGTAAAAGTTTTATTAAGATCACAATAAAAACAAGATTAATCTGTGACAGCAAAAACAAAAAAGGGGAGAGGACAAAGATTAACAATATCAAAGAAAGATGGAGTATAGAAGCACTCATGAGATAATATACTACAATGAACATGATATGTATCCTTTCTATTACTTAATGGTAACTAGCCCTGAAAAAATAACCACAGAAACACATGGCTTAAAAAAAAAAGGAAGAGAAAAGAAGTATGGAATACAACAAAACAAAAACAAATGCTAGAAAAACAAAAGAGAAGAACCAAACAAGATACAAAGCTATCAGAAAGCAATATATAAAATGGCAATAGGAAACTCTCAAGTGTCAATAATTACACTAAATGAAAATGGATTGAATTCACAATTAAAAGACACAGAGTAGCAGAATGTATTAAAAAAAATCCAACTGCCTTCAAGAAATACATCTAAGTTACAAAGATAAAAACAAATTCCAAGTGAAAGGTTGGAAAAGGATTCTCCAAGCAAATAACAAATAACATCCAAAGAAAAGCAAATGTAGCCACACTCATATCTAACAATGCTGACTACAAGACAGCAAAGGTAATCAGAGACAAAGATGGTAGATGGTCATTTCATAATGATAAAGGGGACATTGAATCAAGAAAACATAACACTGCTTAATATATATTCACCAAATCAAGGAGCACCAAAATATATAAGACAGCTACTAACTGACCTAAAAGTAAAAATCGACAAAAATACAATCATATTTGGAGACCTCAATACACTGCTGACAGCTTTAGATCACTCATCAAAACAGTAAATCAATAAAGAAATATCAGCCTTAAATGAAACACTAGAACAATTGGATATGATAGACATCTATCTATAGGACATTTCATCCCAAAGTGCCAGAGTATACATTTTTCTCCAGTGCACATGGAACATTCTCAAGAATTGACCATATGTTGGACCACAAAAATAACATCAACAAATTCAGAAATATTGAAATTGTGCCAAGCAGATTTTCTGACCATAAAGCATTAAAACTAGACTTTAATTGCAAAAAAGAAGTAAACAAACCCACAAAATGTAGAAATTAAACAAGATACTTTTAAAAATGAGTGAGTCAAAGAAGAAATAAAAGCAGAGATCAAAAGATACATACAGCCAAACAAAAATGACAATACAATATATCAGAAACTCTAGGCAGCAAAAGCAGTAATAAGAGGGAAATTCATATCACTACAGGCCTATGTGAACAAACAAGAGAGAGCCCAAGTAAACAACTTCACATCTTAAGGAACTAGAAAAAGAAGAACAAAGGAAAACCAAAACCAGCAGAAGAAAAGAGATAATGAAAATCAGAGCAGAAATAAATGAAATAGAGAACAGAAAAACTATAGAAAAAATCAATAAAACAAGGAGCTGGTTCTTTGAAAAGATCAACAAAATTGACAAACCTTTGGCCAGACTCACTAAGGAAAAAAGAGAAAGGACTCATATAAACAAAATCCAAAATAAAAGAGGAGAAATTATCATAGGTATCATAGATATACAAAAATTATTGTAGAATACTATGAGAAACTATATGCCACCAAATTTAACAATCTAGAAGAAATGGATAAATTCCTAGAACAATACAATCTTCCTAGACTGAGTCATGAAGAAGCAGAAAGCCTAAACAGACACATAAGCAGGGAAGAAATAGAAACACCTATCAAAAACCTCCCCAAAAATAAAAGTCCAGGGCCAGATGGCTATACTAGTAAATTCTACAAAACATTCAAGGAAGATTTGGTTTCTATCCATCTCAAAATCTTCCAAAAAATTGAAGAAAAAGCAATACTTCCAAACACATTTTATGAGGCCAACATAACCCTCATACCAAAACCTGGCAAGGACAACACAAAGAAAAAATACTACAGATCAATATCTCTAATGAATACAGATGCTAAAATACTAAACAAAATACTAGCAAATCGAATACAACAACACATTAAAAAAATAATTCATCATGATCAAGTGGGGTTCATCCCATAATCACAAGGATGGTTCAACATACGTAAAACGGTTAACGTAATACACCATATCAACAAAACAAAGAACAAAAACCATGTGATCCTATCAATAGATGCAGAAATGGCATTCGATAAAATACAACATCATTTTATGTTTAAAACACTCAACAAAATAGGTATAGAAAAAAATTATCTCAACATAATAATGGTCATTTATGATAAACCATCAACTAACATCATATTAAATGGCATAAAACTGAGGACTTTTTCTCTAAAATCAGAAGCAAGACAAGGTTGTCCTCTCTCTCACTCTTATACAGCATACTGCTGGAAGTTCTAGCCAGAGCAATCAGACAAGAGAGAGAGAGAGAAAAGGCATTCATATTGTAAAAGAAGAAGTAATGGTTTCACTTTTTGCAGATGATATGATCCTATACATCGAAAACCCCAAAGACTCCACAAAAAGACTATTAGAAACAATAAATCAATACAGTAAGGTTAAAGGATACAAAATTAATATACAAAAGTCCATTGCCTTCCTATATCCCAACATTGAAACATCAGAAAACGAACTCAAAAAAATAATCCCTTTTATGGTTGCAACAAAAAAAGTAAAATACCTAGAAATAAACATAACAAAGAATGTAAAGGACCTATATAATGAAAACTACAAAACATTGTTAAGGGAAATCAAAAAAGATACAATGAAATGGAAAAATATTCCTTATTTTTGGAGAGGAAGAATAAATATAGTCAAAATTACTATATTACCCAAAGTGATATACAAATTTAATGCAATTCCCTTCAAAATTCCAATGTCATTTTTTAAAGAAATGAAACAAAAACTCATCAGGTTTATATGGAACCATAAAAAAACCCAAATAGCCAAAGCAATCCTAAGGAAAAAGAACGAAGCTGGGGGCATTACAATACCTGACTTCAAATTATATTATAGAGCCAAGATAATCAAAACAGCATGGTATTGGCAGAAAAATATACACTCAGACCAATGGAACAGAATAGAAAGTCCAGAAATAAAACCACATATATATGATCAAATAATTTTTGATAAAGGGGCCAACCATACACAATGGAGAAAAGAAAACCTTTTCAACAAATGGTGCTGGGAAAACTGGAAAACCACATGCAAAAGAATAAAACTCAACTACAGTTTTTCCCCTTGTACTAAAATTAATTTAAAATGGATCATAGACCTAAATATAAGACCTGAAACAATAAATTACATAGAAGAAAACATAGGTACTAAACTCATGGACCTTGGATACAGAGAGCACTTTATGAATTTGACTCCAAAGGCAAGGGAAGTGAAGGCAAAAATTAATGAATGGGACTACATCAGACTAAGAAGCTTTTGCACAGCAAAAGAAACTGACAACAAAACAAACAGCCAACCAACTAAATGGGAGATGATATTTTCAAACAACAGCACAGAAAAGGGCCTAATATCCAAAATATACAAAGAACTCATAAAACTCAACAACAAACAAGCAAACAATCGAATAAAAAATGGGAAGAGGACATGAACGGACATATCTCCCAGGAAGAAATACAAATGGCCAACAGATATATGAAAAGATGCTCATTTTCACTATCTATTAGAGAAATGCAAATCAAAACTACAATTAGATATCACCTCACACCTGTTAGATTAGGTATTATCCACAAGACAGGTAATAACAAGTGTTAGAGAGGCTGTGGAGAAAAGGGAACCCTCATCCACTGTTGGTAGGAATGTAAAGTACAACCATTATGGAAGAAAGTATGGTGGTACTTCATAAAACTAAAAATAGAACTACCATATGACCCAGCAATCCCTCTAATGGGTATATACCCCCAAACTCAAACACACCGGTACGTAAAGACACATGCAGCCCCATGTTCATTGCAGCATTGTTCACAGTGACCAAGACATAGAAACAACCAAAAAGCCCTTCAATAGATGATTGGATAACGAAGATGTGGTCCATATATACAATGGACTACTACTCAGCCATAAGAAATGATGACATCGGATAATTTACAACAACATGAATGGACCTTGACAACATTATACTGAGTGAAATAAGTAAATCAGAAATAACTAAGAACTATATGATTTCATACATATTTGGGACACAAAAATGATACTCAGGGACATGGACAAGAGTGTGGTGGTTACCAGGGGGAGGAGAAGAGGGGGTGGGGGGAGAGAAGGGGCACAAGGAAAACCAAATAGAAGGTGACAGAAGACAATTTGACTTTAGGTAATGGATATACAACATAATCAAGTGTCAAAATAACCTGGAGATGTCTTCTCTGAATCTATGTACCCTAATTAATAAATGTCACCCCATTAAAATTAAAAAAAAAAAAAAGAATACTTTGCATAGCCTGACCAGGCAGTGGCACAGTAGATAGAGCCTCGTGGAGGGCCCAGGTCTGAAACCCCGAGGTCACCAGTTTGAGCACAGGCTCATCTGGCTTGAGCGTGGGAACATAGACATGACCCAATGATTTCTGGCTTGAATTTATAGGTCGCTAGCTTGAGCAAGGGGTCACTCGTTCTGCTGTAGCCCCTCAGTCAAGGCACATATGAGAAAGTAATCAATGAACAACTAAGATGCTGCAATGAAGGATTCGATGCTTCTTATTTCTCTCCCTTCCCATCTGTCTGTCCCTAACTGTCCCTCTCTCTGACTCTCTGTCTCTGTGAAAAAACAAACAAACAAACAAAAAATCTTGCACAGAGTCACACAGGATAGCAAATACAGTCAGGATTCAAACCCAGGAGACCTAATTATTTCCACTCTGCTGATACAATGGGAAGAATATCTAGAGCAGGAATTATTCCCAAGAAACAGCACTGCATCCCAGTCAAGAAATATTTCCAACCTTACTTAGTCCAGGCACCTATAACAAATACCCCCGACTGGCTGAATTATAAACAAGAAAAATTTATTTCTTCCAGTTTTGGAGGCTGAAAGTCAGAGACCAGAGAGTCATCATGGTTAGGTCAGGGCCTTCTATTGGGCTGCAGGTGCCTTGACAGGACCTCACATGACAGAAGGGGGAAGGGAGCTCCCTGGGGACTCTTTTCTAGGGGAACTAATCCCATTCATGAAGGCTCTACCTTAGTGATCTAGTCCTGCCAAGACTATCACATTGGCAGTTAATATTTCAACATATGAATTTTGGAGGGCACAAAAATTCATTCCATAATATCCCTGTCCCCAGGAAAGAGAATTGATGATATGTGCCTGGCTTGATGTCAGAGCTGTTATAGATGAATGAATGACTGCTATGTGCCCTCCACTCTTCTCCTTTTAGGGTAGAAGTGTCTGTTGTAGCTGTGCAATGCCATTCTCACCTTTATGTGAGTGTGTGTAGATATAAATAGTTCATTTCTATAGTTTGTGAGGCTTCAGATCAAGAAGAATCAGAACTCAAGGAGCTGAGCTTAATGATTCATGTCCAAGGAGACTTATCCACACCCAGATCGGGTCTCAATAAAGAGATCCTTGACAGCCAATGCTGTAATATGATGTAATTTGGGAGGAGAAGTCCTTGGAAAAGAATGAGTATACATATTTCTCATCTGGGAGTTATGTAAATAATTTGTGGCCATAGGGTGGATTGTAGTAGATAAATATTGCCATAAATTTTTTGCTATTACCCCATTGAGTAGTAATCCTCATTACCTTAACTTTGAGGTGGTTTTCTCCTTCAAATAAATGCAACAAAAGTGACATTCTGGATCTTCTAAGACTAAGTTATAAGAAGGCTTTGCAGCTTCCACCTCTTAAAATGTTTACTCTGGATAAAGATTGCCATAAAACAAGAAACCTGACTACTCTGAGACTGCCTTGCTATTCAAGCTTAAATATAGAAAAGGCCTGAGTGTCTTTGGAGGATGGGGAGAGAGAGGAAGAGAGAGTGAAAGAGGTGTCTGGCTAACTTCTCCCAGCTGTTTTATTTAGCCCAATGCCCAGGCACCAGATATGTGACTGAAGAAGCCCTCTTGAACATTCCAGCTCCATGAGACACAACATGCAGAAAAAGTAAGGAACCCAGCCACAGCTAGAAACAAGGCCCTGAGCATATGGCCCCAGGTGAGCTGTCTCAGGCACTTCCTGCCATATGAGTACCCCAGCTGAGACCCAGTTGTCAAGATGCAGAGATAAGCTCCCCTCACTATACCCAGCCCATATTCATGATTAACAAAATCTTGAACATAATAAAATAATGGTTGTTTTCTGCCACTAAGCTCTGGGGAAGTTTGTCAGACAGCAATGGATAAACAGAATGACACTGTGCTAAGAACTCAAGGAAAGCAACTGAGTTGCCCATCAGTAATTAGTTGTTTGCAATGGTCACTTTATTAATAGCAGTAGTATGTTCAGTATCATTTATTATTAATCTTATCATTAAAGTAATACAAGTTTATTAAAAATATATAAAAATAAAATTAAAATCATCATAATTCCATCACCTAGAGATACATTTTCCTTTTTAAAGTGTGTATATGTATATTAGAATGACACTATATATAACCAACCATTATCTATTGCTGCATAAAAACATACGCAAATTAAAAACTCACAATAACAATAATTTTATCACTGTTCATAAGTCCATGGGTCAACTGGGTGATTTTACATGTAGCTGGTGAATTGATTAGAGCTGGATGTCCCAAGTGGCCTCATTCATATGAATGGGCTCTGGGAAGGCTGGTTGGTTTATGGAACCAAAGCTAGAATGCCTCTGCTCTACATGGACTCGCAACCTCCAGGAGACTAGCAGGGGCTTTTTCACAGGGATGTCTCAGGACATCAAAAGTATGAGATTAACTGCAAGATCTCCTGAAACCTAGATTAGAACTCTTCCTTTTCCCTTTCCTTTTTTTAAGTGAAAGGAGGGGAGATAGTGAGACAGACTCCCACATGTGTGCTGACCAAGATCCACCTGGCAACCCCCATCTGGGGCCAATGCTCCAATCAACTGAGCTATCTTCAGCGTCCAAGGCCAATGCTCAAACCAATTGAGCCACTGGCTATGGGAACAGAAGAGAAAGAAAAGGGGAAGAGGAAGTAGAGAAGCAGGTGGTCACTTCTTCTGTGCGTCCTGACCCGGAATCCAACCCAGGACATCCATATATGCTACCAATGCTCTATCCACTGAGCCAGCCAGGCAGGGTCGGACTAGAACTCTTATAACATGAATTCTGCACCATTCTACTAGTCAAAGAAAGCCACAAGGTCAGTCAGAGTCAAGTGGGTAAAGAAAGTGACTCCAACTCTTGATGGGAGGAGTAGTAAATTCACATTGCAAAAGTGCATAATGAAAGAACGGGAGGAATCTGTGGCCATGATTGTTGTTGCTATTGTTATTCACAACTCTGTACTTGAACTTTTCTACCCACATTTTTATAAACTGTTATGTTTGGACAATATAATAAAAACACTGTGGGTAAGGTTTTTGTTTTTTAAATGAGAGGAAGGGAGATTGTGAGACAGACTCCCGCATGCACCCAGACTGGGATCTACCTGGCAACCCCTGTCTGGGGCTGATGCTCAAATGAATTGATCTATCTTCAGCACCTAGGGCCAATCTCAAACCAATCACGCCACTGGCTATGAAAGGGGAAGACGGAGAGAAGAGAGAGAGGAAGGGGAAGAAAAGCAGATGGTTGCTTCTCATGTGTGCTCTGACTGGAGATTGAACCCAGGATGTCTGCTCACTGGGCTGACACACTATCCACTGAGAAATCTGACCAGGGTCAGAGCGAGTTTTTTGAGTGAACAGATAAATTAATTGAATTTCCATTTTTCCTGACCCAAGCTGATGTGTAATTTAACTGCCCTGAGTCCATACTGCCTAAGGAGGCACCTGGTCACCACACCAGGGCTTTCCTGTCCTCTGAACTAGATAACTGAGTGATATAATGGTACTGGGCCTCGAGATGACTTTTAGTGCCATACTCTGATTGAGTGTTTATTTCAAAGACTTGTAAATGCCCCAAACTGCAAAACAAAGGTCACCAAGATTTATTTATGGTTATCTCCATCACACTCTGGGCAAAAGTATCCCATGAGTTCAGGTTTTACACCCTGAAAAAGTTAAATCGCAGGGATACATAAAGGTTAAACAAAAAAGTCAAAAGTCAAAATAAGTATGTGTTTCAAGTAAGTGGACCAGTTTGGGAGGTGAGGGCAAGAACCTGTCACTGTCCTCAGCCATAATGTGAACTTCTGTTCTCCACAGACATAGCTAATAATCAAGTAGGATATTTTTAGAATATCCTAGAAATGAAAGTGCCCTTCTGGGTTGGTATTGTTCTTTCTTTGGCCAATGACACATGATAAGCTTATTATGAAATCTGTTAAGGAGGAAAAAAAAAAATCTCCCATGTTTTTTCTGTCTGAAGCACAGAAACTTCAACCTGACTAAGGCCTAAACTCCCTCAAACTTCTTGATCAAATAACTTAACAGTTTGCATTGTACCCATTTTGGTGTGACATAGATAACTTCTGTATTAAATGGCAACCAGAAAAAGAGGCTGTTGAGAAAAATGATGGTAAGTATGGGCCCAGGCAGGGACTGATTTATTTTCAAGTTCAGGCTCAGCCACTTACCATGAGCTATGTGAGCTTGAGGAAGTTAATCTGCCTTTTGAGCTCTGGTCTCCCCATCTGGGGCAGGGCGATAAGCTGGTTAGAGAATCTGTTGGGATAATGCAAGTGAAGCATTTGGCACAACGTCTGGCATATGGTGAGTGCTGAATAATGTGAACAGAGACTGTTGGTAAAGTAAGCCCAGATTGGCATTGTGAACCTCTTTATCAGAGGGAGGTTAGTGGGACAGATACAAATGTGGCAGAGGTGTTCTATGCTGTCACTACAGAGGAGTGCACCATACCCCCTTAAGCACAAATAGGATGTGACGTAATACACAGTGGAACTGGATGCATGCAATAGCGAGGCGCAATGTAATGAGTTTAACTAAATTAGTGAAATGCTAAGCCAGAGCAACTGTAGAACTTCTATCATTCTCTCTGGATGCATATAATAAAACTTAAAAACAGAAAAATTGAACAAACCCCAATGCCACTTATTAAAATTCAGAAAAACAAACCAAATATAGGTATTATTATAGTTCTGGGAATCTAGTTAACATCAGAAGTTACTTTTCCTGATTTCTCAAAATATTCACTCTCCCTCACAGGCAAAAAGGAATGCTGTGCCTGCTTCTACTTACCAAATAGAGGTTTTGAGCACAAACTTCAACAGGTCAAGCTCTCTCTACCTCTACAAGAGAAAGATAAACTCACTAATGAATAATTCATGTTTACCTAGAGCCAAAACAGTGTGCTGAGAAGTAAGCATGTGGTTCTTTGTAATTTAGGGGGTTGTTATTTAGTAAATTCTCACTCATTTGTCCTCAAGTCATTCATAACACCTATGAATATGTACAGCTCTAATCTGGGAGATTTATTTAGTCAGTTGTAACAATATCTCTCAAGGATTATTCTCTTGTATTGCTCCTTGATTTTATTTACTTATTATTGACTTTATTGGGGGTGACTTTGGTTAATAAAATTATACAGGTTTCAGATGTCCAATTCTACAATACATCATCTGTATATTGCATTGTGTTCACCACCCCAAGTTACCAAGTCACAGTCTCTCTCCAGCATCATCTAACCCCCTCCACTACCTCCCCCCACCCTCTATAATCCCTGCACTGTTGTCTGTGTCTATAGGGTTATTTTTTCTTTGCTTAATCCCTTCACCTTTTTTCACTCAGCCTCTGAGCTCCCAGCTATTCTGACAGATGTCAATCTGTTCTCTGTTTTCATAACTCTGTTTCTGTTTTGCTTGTTAGGTTATCTCGGTCATTAGATTCCACAAATGAGTGAAATCATATGGTATTAGTCTTTTTCTGACTGGCTTATTTTACTTACATAATTCTCTCCAGGTCCATCCATGCTGTCACAAAAGGTAAGATTTCCTTCTTTATAATAGCTGAGTAGTATTCCATTATGTAATGTACCACAACTTTTTTATCCATTCATCTATTAATGGGCACTTGGGCAGTTTCCAAATATTGGCTATTGTAAATAACACTGCAATGATCAAAGGGGTGGCTCCTTGATTTTAAAATAATAATAATAATAATAATAATAATATCTTTTGGCCCATGAACCCACTGAGACTCCTAACTTCCATCCTGTCATTACAACAGTGATGTTTTTGGAAATTTGAACTGGTCTAGGTTGGCCAAATGAAATAAATAATTAAAGAAAAGGAGGAAGAGTAGATTAGAAACATGGAAATAGCATAATAAAATTGCTAGCTTGAAAAAATCCTATAATACAGGGAGTACAGAGGAGATGTCCAACAGTGAGGAAGAAGCCCTGATGTGGAAAAATTGCATAGAAGAAAAAAAAAGGCAGTAAAGGTGAACTACTATCTTCTGCAAGCATTTATGAATGATGGTGTTTGCAGAATTCACTATGAAACTGCAATGGAGACCACCTAAATTGCCTCCTCACCAAGCATTTAGTGAATTTCTTTTCAGAGTATACATCTCTAATTTTATACAATAAATCAATGGGGAAATGGGATTTCCTTCACACAATGTACTTCCCTAGAAGCTCCCTGGCACATATTTATTCCATAAAAGTAAAGGATAGCCACCCTCCATCTGATCCAAACTTCAAGAGGAATATGGGTCAAACTCCATGAGTTACAATACGGTCAGGAGGTTGAACACTCCTAGAAAACAATCTAGAGCCTTAATGATGACAAATACTTCATCTCATTTCTCATAAATGCTGAGGCTTGCAATGGTGTCATATGGTGTAGCAACCCCTAGATAGGGCGCAGAAGCAAGACTCATGGTCCATGCTTCCAGCAAGTATTTCATCAACAATGTCCAGCCTATTCAGCAAGCCATTTCTTTGCTCACTGATCTGTATCCTATTTGCTATGTAGACCCAGCAAAACATTTTCAGTGACATGATTGCAAATGTTTCTGTCATGTAGACCCATTGCAAACAATCTCCAATTTGAATTTCTTTTTGGCAGGCAGTCATCTGCTTCAGAGGCCTGTGAGGATTTCTCTTACTGTCCACATCTCTAAGGGTGTCTGTCCAGGAAAACACATGAGATTTCTGCCACCTCAAGAGAGCGGCATAGGATCCTCCTGAGAACCAATGTCACACTAAAATATTCACAGCTCAGATTCCCAAAGGCTAATAAAGTAGTGCCTCAACTCACGATACTTCCCTCGGTACACAATCAAAATCTTGAGGTTCCAGGGATAGGTTAAGAATGCTTCACTCTTCTGCAATGTTATTAATCTTCAGTGTTTTGCTGCTACCGAGATATATCTTTAAATAAAAACATATGGAACCATGAAAAAATTATTCCAGCTCATTTTATGGATTGATCTGATCCAACCACTCATAAATTATGAATGGTTATATCCTGTGGCATTTTAGTTCTGTTCACTTTATAATTTAGTCTGGCATTTGGATAGCCCTGCCCTTCTGCACTGAAGTACTTTTGAATCCCTTAATTATAACCATTATATCTTGAGGGAAAATGAGTACCTATAATGACTTGCCACTCTTAACTGGCCAATCTAAGACCATAAAAGTGAGTTTTTGATTCAGAGACAGAAGAATCACCCTACTTAAAAAGAGTAATCTAAAGTTAAAGTATTTTAGGTGGCAAGTTACAGAACCCTATTCAGACTGGTTGGAGAAAAATATTGGAAACTAACTGGAGCATGGAATGGCATGTCCTTGAATCTGGAAGCAGCAACTCAGTCAGGGTTGCTGAAATCCAGAATCTGCAGGCCATTGGGAAGCAGGATAATCAACCTCATCATCTCTTGATCTCTCTCATTTCCTCCCTCAGATTGTGTAATTTCTTATTTCTGCACCCTATTGTGCATCTGCTTTATTCTTTTTCCTTGCCAACCTATGTTTTCAGTTTCCCACAATTAAAGCATGTAAATAATTATCCCAGCTCCAGAAAGACAACCAGTTCCAAATTCAAAAGAGGAGAACCCCATTGAGCCAGCTTTGTTCAGGTGTTCACCCCTCCTCTAATAATCACTGGGGCTGTTTCATCAATGGAACATGCAAATTTTAAATTCAGTTAATTATTAACCCTTTGGAGTTACTACAAAGAAAAATGTTCATGTTTAAGGATAAAGCATGAGGCACATACATACCTGATGAACAGAGTGGTAGAATCATGAGCTTGGAAAGGACATCAGAGATCAACCTATAGATACGCTAACGCAGAAATCCACAACAGCTCAGCTTTCCTGATGGAAAGCTATTCAAGCATTCTTGTCTAGACTACTTCCTGTACCCGGTGCCCACTTTTTAGCAGAAGCTCTTTCTTCTAGTGGGAAAATTTCATCTTCAGCCAGGTCTGACTCATACTATACAGAAACTACCTCCCACTAGTATCCATCCATATGTTCAGGTCTACTCTGTAGAGTTCACAGATGAGTTCAATTCTAGTTTCCATATGGCAAATTCCTGAAGATGGCTGTCCCATTATATTTCCTCTTTTTATGTTTACTTTCACATCCCCCACATAGCCCTTTAGATAACATTATTCTGACAGCCCTTTCTGCATGCCGTCTGGTCTGTCAAGACCCCTTAATGTATGGAAAGAATCATATTAAATTTGTGGAATAACCAGGAGTACATTGGCTAAGACTCTTACTAATTCTCACCTAGATACAATATGTCTATTTATATGACCAAGAACTGTGTTAGCTTTTTAAACAATGCACTATGGTGTAGTGTTAAAGACCCCATATTTCCTGGGCTCATCTGCTCTCTCCCCTATCTCCTAGACTTTAGGCAAATAAACTCTTTTTAACTCATTTTATTTATCTGTAAGAGGAGACTATGCATAGTGCCTACTTGAAACAGTTGCTATGAGAATTATATGATAATATATGTAAAGAGCTGAAAATATCACCTGGCACATGGTAAGTACTCAGTCGATGTTAGGCATTAATTTGGAATAAACTAAATATCATTGTCCTTTATGTGACTTTCTCAGTGTTTAAATTTTATTGTAAATGACCTGATCTCTTAGTCTAGCTACAGATACTCATTTGTGTTCTGATTACCTCACCCAACAAATTATCCTTCTAAGGCTTGTGTTATTCACAAGCCTAACTAACATTAATATTTCTGTAATTATAATTTGATAATTATGATCTACATGTCTTTAAGACAGAGGTTGGGAACCTATGGTTCATGAGCCAGATATGGCTCTTTTGATGGCTGCATCTGGCTCGCAGACAAATCTTTAATAAAAAAAATAATGACATTAAAAATATAAAACATTCTCATGTATTACAATCCATTCATTTTCTACTGCTCATGTTCATGGTTGTGGGTGGCTGGAGCCAATCACAGCTGTCCTCCGGGACAACACCAAATTTTTATTGGATAATGTGTAATGTACATGGGTCATTGTATGGTCTCACAAAATTACATTTTAAAATATGTTGCGTTCATGGCTCTCTCAGCCAAAAAGTTTCCTGACCCTTGATTTAAGATAATGAAAATGTTGAATAAGATAAAACCAAGGAAAGAATTTGAGGTTTACACAGAGTGTCGTTAAATTAAAAAATGCCTTCCTGTCCTCTCATTTGAGATACACATTAGCCTTATTTTTCAGATGAAGCTACTATAAAGTTGCTTATTTGAGGACACAAAACTAATAAGTGATTAAACCAAAACAGGAAACTAGGACTTCTTGTTACCTCATTATTTTTTATATACAATTGATCAAACAGCTAAAAATTTGTATTACCTTTACTTTCCAGATTTAAAATTATTTTCTCCATAGAGAATAAAGGATACTGAGTAAGAACATCAACTTGAGTATGAGACAGATCTGCTTTTAAATCTCAGTTCCACTGCTGAGTTACTGAGATGACTTTAAACATGTAACTTAATTTCTCTAAGCCTTGGTTTTCTCATATGTAAAATGAGTATAATAACAGTACCTAGCTCACAGACTTGCCATGAAAATGAAAGAAAGCAATGTGCATGGAGTGCTCATCACAGTACATCCACTAAATGGTAGCTATGATAATTCTCATTCTAAATAATATTATCCATGAAAGATTATCAAATAGCTTACTAAAAGCAAGAAGCATCACTTCTTTTAGCATTATTCTGATTAAACTATTTGCTCTAAATAAGAAATGGCAAGCAAACCTTAAGGTCAACACTTAAAGAGACCTAGGTTTTTGGATTACAATAAGTATAGTAGTCAAAATTTATATCACTGAATTCTCTCAAAGTTAAAGAAGCCTGTGTATAATTTGTTAATTATATTTCCTCTTCTCACCATTTCTACAATGATGATTTCAAAACTAATAAGGTCTAGTCACCACAATTATTATTGCTATTCTAGGATATAGTACAGTATCAAAGAATAGTGTGATATCCAGGTCAGATCATAGTTTTGGACATAAGGCTGTTCCATAACCAATGCTGTACTCTAACTTTAGTCATCCCATATATGTAGTCACTGTCCACTAATTATAAGAGCAACTAATAAAAAAGGCATAAATGCTGGCTGTTACCCTTCCCACAACTGGAAATACCACCTCAGAGTCATGTTCTTACTAGTTGTGGGTCTGTGGCACTAACTGGACCCTCTAAAATGGCAGATGACAAAGGCCCACTGCTCCTGTTTGTCTGGGTCTCAAGAAATGGGAGAATTTCGTTAACAGAAACAGTCACCTGAGTACACTGTGAGAACCAAGGATTTCATACTCATATCCTCAATATTTATTATATAGATTGTATGTAAGAAAGGAGTAAGCCCAGAATAACATCTTAAGCAGACAATCAGGAGAAAAAGAATAACTACTTTTATTTGTCGATGTGCTCTCATTTCTGCTTTATGCCTGAAAAGTAAATTATCACTTGACAGAAATAAAACTGTAATAACACAAATATAATTTTAATGTGAGGTTCAAACACAATTTTAATATCTATTTTGTAGAGATAAATAGTAGCAGCACATCTGAATAGAAAAATGTATTATAAATCAAGCCAAGGACTCACAAATGAATCACCTTTTAAAGATGTTTATTCAACATGGAAAAGAATTAGATAGTGTCAACAATTTGGCATGGAAGGCTTTCCATGCACGAGAGCAAAGAAGTCCATTCGAATGTTATTATTCGACTTCCTGTACAGCCTGTACACTGAGTGAATCCTTGGGAAAAAGGAAGCTGATTTTAGGGGATTCAGCATTGATGGCAGCCAGGCACAGAAGAATAACAAAAAGGAGGGGATATTTTACAATATAATTCAATAGTCTTTTTCAGGTGGCTACTCTCTGTAGAACTTGAAAGAAATATCAATCAATTTTGCATACCACCCATATCTAAGGGAGACAGCAGGTGGGCGTGGCAAGGTGTCGGTTCCACAGGAAACAAATTATACTGATGTCCTTAAATCATAGACAGAATAAAAATTTAACTGTAACAAATGAAAAAGCAAGATTAGAGAAAAAGGATCCTGCCTCTGGCTGTTGAGAATGACTTCCTTGGACTGTCTTGTCTTCTACCAGAGCCTCTTCCAACAACCAGGCTCCATCTCTTCAAACCAGTCTTTGTAAGACTTGAAATTGCCATTCTTTATCTTAGTTTCATGTCTGTTTTCTTCCTGGGAAAGAGCTTGATATTTTGTATGCATTTTCCTTTATTTCTCTTTCCTCATTTTCCATACTAGGTTACAAAAAAATGCCTGTTCTCTTCACCATTACATAGCTAGATTCTATAAGAATGCTTGGCACTTAGCAAGCATCCATTAAATATTTGCCAAAGAAATAAACAAATTCTTTATTTATGATACCTATGAAGTACATATTGAGCCAAGGATGACACTCATGTTGTGTGTCAAGTCTGAAAAGTCACCAGCAGCTTTCAAGAGAAGGTGAATCCAGGCTCCGAGAAAGCATGTCCCTTGGCTCGGCAGCCTGGAGCGGGACAGTGGGCCCCTGGTGCTCTTTATCTTCCACACCTGCTGGAGCTCCCACAGGAGTACCGCTCTGTTCACACACTGAATTGGAATGGTAGGGAGGGTGTAAGGGGACAAGCACCTATAATTTTTAACTAACTACAGGTCTGCTTTTATATGATTCTGATGGGCTGCCAGGGTTGAGAAGTGAGCTACCAGCATCATAGAAATTGTATTAGCCAATCACAGGAGCAGATCCTGTTTGAAATGGAAAGAGGTCCCTGACCTGTGGTGGCGCAGTGGATAAAGTGTCAACCTGGAATACTGAGGTCACCCATTCAAAACCCCAGGCTTGCCCAGTTAAGGAACATATGAGAAGCAACTACTATGAGTTGATGCTTCCCTCTCTTCCCCCTCCTTTTCTCTCTCTCTCTCTTCTCTTTAAAGTCAATAATTAAAATCTTTTAAAAGAGAGAGAGAAATAGAGATTGGAAGAGGAATGATTGAAAGGAGAGGGAGCCTAGCTACCAGACCTCATTCTGAGACCCCGACCAGCCCATTTGGCCTTAAGGGGGGCTGCCTGTGCCCTCAGCAGTACTAGAATCTCCTGCCTTGCCTCTGTGTGCAATCCGTGTGCCCTCCATTCTCCACAACAATTACTACCTAATTGCAAAGCTATGGACTTCTTATTGCTACCTGGGAATTCGGAAAGAGTGTTTATTCAGAAATTCTTGATTTGTGGTAAACCAGATGTAAAACTCAAGAAGAATTAATTTTATATGTGCAATGAAAATTTTTGTACAAATCAACAAAATGTCCAAAAAAGTAAATAATGACTATCTAATTTCTCTCTGTATAATTTGGTTAATTATACAACTCTCAGATCATAACAATGCTTGAGTAAACATAATGACATCTTATTTGCCACAAATTTCCTTAGTTTAGTTAACCAATTACTTTTCTAATTCTTCAGGTATCATTAAAGCCATTCTAATTTAAGAATAAGCAGATTGTATCATAACAGAACTCCTAATTTAACCCCAGATACCTCATAAATGTATAAAAGGGAAAAATTATCTATTCCTAATATGCTATTTAATTACAAGGTTTGAGGAAAAAATAATACATGCTAATGATGGAATTAAAGGCTTAGGATCTTATTTGATTACATTTTGTGAACATTGGTTATAACTTGGCTTGCAGCTAAATTTATCAAGATGACTTTCCCATTCACATGGGGCTAAAAGTAATTTTCAAGCAAGAGCTAGAGTCATGGTGTATTGTTAGTGTTGGATAACTTTTATCAAACAGCATCTCATGCTCTGGATCTATTAGCTGGTAACAAACAGATACCAAGCTAAAATGATGCTCATAAATAGTGCTATTAGTGGCTTGTATATAAGACAAAGGTGTCTAATGGACCAATATCACACACTTTTCCACAGCAGCAGGGCTTTTTTTACAATGGGTTATTATGCTAATAGGTTGTAAAATAGTACACAAAAACATGGCTTTAATGTATTTACCCCTGTAGACAAGAAGAAGGAAAATGCTTTGCAAGCAATTATCGTGAATTATTACACTATCTCAAAAACAATTACTGTAGACTTATGTGTTTCAGTTTTCTAAGTTTATTAGTGTTAACATGCACACAGTGAAAATAAGTGAACAAACCATTCAAAACTACACTTACAAACATAGCACCCAAGTACAAGGATGTGAGTATAAGTACATTCATCCCCTCCTGACCCCATTGTTCCTCCACTCTAGAAAAGAATTTTCTTCCAGTATGTACCAAGTACTTTTAAAAAAGAAATTGAAAAATAGCTGCAGTTTAGAATGCAATTAGGTGAGCCACTTCTCCTGTTTTACCTCCAATTACCCACAGCAACCTGCACACAGCTACCAGTACCTCCTCCTCTCAGTCCAGCTGTTGCTCTCAAATATGAGATCAGGGTGCTGTAACTCACCCAGAGAAGCCGAGACTAAGAGAGGTCCCAGAGGAATCTGGCTAAACTGAAGCTCTTCTCCTAAATCCCGCCTTGCTGACAACATCTGTTAGACCAGTTCCCTGGGGCCTTATGCATCTTCATTGAAAATTCTCCACAAATTTGTAGTTCACAATAACTGG
Organism: Saccopteryx bilineata; assembly: GCF_036850765.1. Lineage (NCBI taxonomy): Eukaryota > Metazoa > Chordata > Mammalia > Chiroptera > Emballonuridae > Saccopteryx > Saccopteryx bilineata. The sequence continues at coordinate 81,128,235 of NC_089499.1, forward strand.
TCCAATCAATCCTCTTTCCTGGCAGTTCTCAGCATGTGTGCTCTGTGAAAGGGAATTGGCTCTGTTAAAGCAGACTAAATATACAGGGTCATGTCATTTCTAAACACAAGTCTGACCATGTCCCCCTCCTCTACCTCCTTTAAAACCTCTCATTGCCCTGGCTGGATGGCTCAGTTGGTTAGAGCATCATCCCAAAGCACAGAGGTTGCTAATTTGATAACCAGCCAGGGCACATACAGGAACAGAATGATGTTCCTCTCTCTCCCTTTCTCTCTCTCTCTCCCCCCTTCTTCTCTATCTAAAATTAATCAAATAAACATTAAAAACAAAAACAAAAAAACACTCTTATTATGATCTGCAAACCCTGCATATATAGTCTACTTACTTCTAGCCTTTTCTTATACGAAGTCACTTGATCTCTTGCACCACAGGGCCTTTGCACATGATATTTCTGCTGCTCATAAAATTCTTCACTCGCCCTCTGAATTTGTTAACATCTAACAAAATTTCATATTTCAAATCAAGTTTCCCTTCTTCTGCCCTACTAGTTAAATTCCATGCTGTACCTTCCACACTTGCCCATGTTATTCTTTCAGGATACTATATTCCTCTCCTCCAAACCTCTTTCCACATTTTCAAACTTGACTCTTATTTGTGTGGTTGTTTGGTTAACATTGGTTTTCCACACCAGGCTCCAAAAACCATGAAAACAGCAATCAACTGCTTTACTTGCCATTGTTTCCCCACTAGTACAGTGTCCAGCATACATAGTTGGTGCTCAGTGAATACTCCTGAATGAATAAATATATAAACAAATTCAAAAAGATGAAAATGAACATCATGCCTGTAGAAATCAGAATGAGTAACAAGGGGTTTATGCATTGGTGTCCAGGGAGAAGTAGAATGGAGTAGCTACTAGCATAAAATCAGTTGCAGCAGTCACTGGCAATACAAGATAAATTATAACCATTTAGAAGGAAAAAGCAACAGAGATGAGAGAGTTTAGAAGATGTTGAAGACAGAGAGTCTAGAAATTAGGTGAAAAAATATTTTTAAATTGTGTGTTTGATGTGGGAATAATCAATAGTCCAATATAGTGGGAGCCAAGAAGAGCTCAAGAAAGAGCAGAGATTTTGTCCATGAGGACAGCGAGACTAGCTATAATTTTCTTTTTTTTATAATTTTATCTTTTAATGGGGTGACATCAATAAATCAGGATACATATATTCAAAGATAACATGTCCAGGTTATCTAGTCGTTCAATTATGTTGCATACCCATCAACCAAAGTCAGATTATCCCCTGTCACCTTCTATCTAGTTTTCTTTGTGCCCCTCCCCCTTTCCCATTCCCTCTCCCCCCTCGACCCTCCCCCCGTAACCACCACACTCTTATCAATGTCTCTTGGTCTCACTTTAATATCCCACCTACGTATGGAATAATGCAGTTCCTGGTTTTTTCTGATTTACTTATTTCACTTCGTATAATGTTATCAAGATCCCAACATTTTGCTGTAAATGATCCGATGTCATCATTTACAGCAAAATGGTGGGATCTTGACAACATTATACGAAGTGAAATAAGTAAATCAGAAAAAAACAGGAACTGCATTTTTCCATACGTAGATGGGACATAAAAGTGAGACCAAGAGACATTGATAAGAGTGTGGTGGTTACGGGGGGAGGGGGGAGAGGGAGAGGGAAGGGGGAGGGGGAGGGGCACAAAGAGAACTAGATAGAGAGTGACAGGACAATCTGACTTTGGGTGATGGGTATGAAACATAATTGAACTTTAAGATAACCTGGACATATTATCTTTGAATATATGTATCTTGATTTACTGATGTCACCCCATTAAAAATAAATACAATAAAAAAAATAAAAAATAAAAAATAAATAAAAAAAAAACTGAATATTTGCACTTGGAAAACCCTCTAATAATAAAAGACAAATTATGAGGAAAAAAAAAATGATCCGATGTCATCATTTCTTATGGCTGAGTAGTATTCCATAGTGTATATGTGCCACATCTTCTTTATCCAGTCACCTATTGACAGGCTTTTTGGTTGTTTCCATGTCCTGGCCACTGTGAACAATGCTGCAATGTACATGGGGCTGCATGTGTCTTTGCATACCAATGTTTCTGAGTTTTTGGGGTATATACCCAGTAGAGGGATTGCTGGGTCATAAGGTAGTTCTATTTGCAGTTTTTTCAGGAACCACCATACTTTCTTTCATAATGGTTGTACTACTTTACATTCCCACCAACAGTGGATGAGGGTTCCTTTTTCTCCACAGCCTCTCCATAATTTGCTATTACCTGTCTTGTTAATAATAGCTAATCGAACAGGTGTGAGGTGGTATCTCATTGCAGTTTTGATTTGCATTTCTCTAACAACTAAAGAAGATGAGCATCTTTTCATATATCTGTTGGCCATTTGTATTTCTTCCTGGGAGAAGTGTCTGTTCATGTCCTCTTCCCATTTTTTTATTGGATTGTTTGTTTTTTTGTTGTTGAGTTTTATGAGTTCTTTGTATATTTTGGATATTAGGCCCTTATCTGAGCTGTTGTTTGAAAATATCATTTCCCATTTAGTTGGCTTTCTGTTTATTTTGTTATCAGTTTCTCTTGCTGAGCAAAAACTTCTTAGTCTGATGTAGTCTCATTCATTAATTTTTGCCTTCACTTCTCTTGCCTGTGGAGTCAAATTCATAAAATGCTCTTTAAAACCCAGGTCCATGAGTTGAGTACCTATGTCTTCTTCTATGTACTTAATTGTTTCAGGTCTTATGTTTAGATCTTTGATCCATTTTGAGTTAATTTTAGTAGGGGGGGACAAACTGTAGTCCAGTTTCATTCTTTTGCATGTGGCTTTCCAGTTTTCCCAGCACCATTTATTGAAGAGGCTTTCTTTTCTCCATTGTGTGTTGTTGGTCCCCTTATCAAAAATTATTTGACTATATATATGTGGTTTTATTTCTGGGTTCTCTATTCTGTTCCATTGGTCTGAGTGTCTATTTTTCTGCCAATACCATGCTGTTTTGATTGTCGTGGCCCTATAATATACTTTGAAGTCAGGTATTGTAATGCCCCAGCTTCATTCTTTTTCTTTAGGATTGCTTTGGCTATTTGGGATTTTTTATAGTTCCATATAAATCTGATGATTTTTGCTCCATTTCTTTAAAAAATGTCATTGGAATTTTGATGAGAATTGCATTAAATTTGTATATTGCTTTGAGTAATATGGTCATCTTGATTATATTTATTCTTCCTAACCAAGAACAAGGAATATTCTTCCATCTCATTATATCTTTTTTGATTTCCCTTAACAATGGTTTATAGATTTTATTATATAGGTCCTTTACATTCTTTGTTATGTTTATTCCTAGGTATTTTTTGTTGTTGTTGTTGCAATCGTGAAGGGGATTATTCTTCTGAGTTCATTCTCAAATGTTTCATTGTTGGCATATAGAAAGGCTATTGACTTCTGTATGTTAATTGTGTATCCTGCAACCTTACTGTATTGGCTTATTGTTTCTAGTAGTCTTTTTGTGGATTCTTTGGGGTTTTCGATGTATAGGATCATATCATCTGCAAAAAGTGATACCTTTACTTCTTCTTTTCTGATATGGATGCCTTTTATTTCTTTGTCTGGTCTGATTGCTCTGGCTAGAACCTCTAGTACCACATTAAATAACAGTGGAGAGAGTGGACAACCCTGTCTTGTTCCTGATTTAAGGGGGAAAGCCTTCAGTTTTGTGCCATTTAATATGATGTGAGCTGATGGTTTATCATATATAGCCTTTATCATGTTGAGATATTTTCCTTCTATACCCATTTTGTTGAGAGTCTTAAACATAAAATTGTGTTGTATTTTATCAGAAGCCTTTTCTGCGTCTATTGATAAGATCATGTGGTTTTTGTTCTTTGATTTGTTGATATGGTGTATTACGGGAACCGTTTTACGTATGTTAAACCATCCTTGAGATTGTGGGATGAATCCTACTTGATCATGATGTATTATTTTTTTAATATGTTGTTGTATTCGATTTGCTAGTATTTTGTTTAGTATTTTAGCATCTGTATTCATTAGAGATATTGGTCTGTAGTTTTCTTTTTTTGTGCCATCCTTGCCTGGTTTTGGTATGAGGGTTATGTTGGCCTCATAAAATGTGTTTGGTAGTATTGCTTCTTCTTCAATTTTTTGGAAGACTTTCAGTAGAATAGGAACCAAGTCTTCTTTGAATGTTTGATAAAATTTGCTGGTATAGCCACTGGACCTGGACTTTTATTTTTGGGGAGGTTTTTAATGGTTTTTTTCTATTTCTTCTCTACTAATAGGTCTGTTTAGGCTTTCTGCTTCTTCTTGACTCAGTCTAGGAAGGTTGTATTGTTCTAGGAATTTATCCATTTCTTCTAGATTGTTGAATTTAGTGGCATAAAGTTTTTCATAGTATTCTACAATAATTCTTTGTATATCTACGATGTCTGTGGTGATTTCTCCTCTTTCATTTTGGATTTTCTTTATATGAATTCTTTCTCTTTTTTCCTTGGTAAGTCTTGCCAAGGGTTTGTCAATTTTATTGATCTTTTCAAAGAACCAGCTCTTTGTTCTATTAATTTTATCTATAGTTTTACTGTTCTCTATTTCATTTATTTCTGCTCTGATTTTTATTATCTCCTTTCTTTGGCTAGTTTTGGGTTGTTTTTGTTCTTCTTTTTCTAGTTCCTTAAGGTGAGAAGTTAAGTGGTTCACTTGGGCTGTCTCTTGTTTGTTCATATATGCCTGAAGTGATATGAACTTCCCTCTTATCACTGCTTTTGCTGCATCCCATAGATTCTGATATGTGTATTGTCATTTTCATTAGTCTGTATATATCTTTTGATCTCTGCACTTATTTCTTCTTTGACACATTCATTTTTTTAAAGTATGTTGTTTAGTTTCCACATTTTTGTGGGATTTTTTTCTCTTTTTTGCAGCTGAATTCTAGTTTCAAGGCTTTATGATCAGAAAATATGCTTGGTACAACTTCAATTTTTCTGAATTTGCTGATGGTGTTTTTGTGGCCCAACATATGGTCAATTCTTGAGAATGATCCATGTACACTGGAGAAAAATGTATACTCAGTCACTTGGGGATGAAATGTCCTGTAGATGTCTATCATATCCAGGTGCTCTAGTGTTTTGTTTAAGGCCACTATATCTTTGTTGATTCTCTGTTTGGATGACCGATCTAGAGCCGTCAGCGGTGTATTGAGGTCTCCAAGTATGATTGTATTTTTGTCCGTTTTTGTTTTAAGGTCAACAAGTAGCTGTCTTATATATTTTGGTGCTCCTTGGTTTGGTGCATATATATTAAGAATTGTTATGTCTTCTTGATTCAGTGTCCCCTTAGCCATTATGAAATGGCCATTTTTGTCTCTGAGTACTTTTATTGTCTTGTAGTCAGCATTATCAGATATGAGTATTGCTACGCCTGCTTTTTTTTGGATGTTATTTGCTTAAAGTATTGTTTTCCAGCCTTTCACTTTGAATTTGTTTTTATCCTTGTTACTGAAATGAGTTTCCTGTAGGCAGCATACAGTTGGATTTTCCTTTTTTTTCCATTCTGCTACTCTGTGCCTTTTTATTGGTGAGTTTAATCCATTTACAGTTAGTGTAATTATTGACACTTGTGAGTTCCCTATGACCATTTTATATATTGCTTTCTGTTAGTTTTGTGTCTTGTTTGATCCTTCTCTTTCATCTTTCTATCTTCTGTTTTTATTTGGTTGTATTCCATACATCTTTCCTCTGTTGCTATCTTTTTTATCTCATGTGCTTCTGTGGTGTTTTTTCAATGGTGGTTACCTTTAAGTAATGAAAAGGGTTCCTACCCTGTTCATTGTAGTGCACTATTTTGTGAGTACTTTTGTACTCCATTTTCCTTTGCCACTGTTAATCTCCATCCTCTCCTCCCCCTTTCTTTTTGTTGTTGTCACAGTTTAAATTTGGTTTTATTGTGTTCTTCTTGGAGCTTTTACTTGTGGCTTTGTTTTTTTTTTGTTCTTTGTATCTGATTGGAGAACCCCCTTTAGTAATTCCTGGAGTGGGGGTTTTCTGATGATAAATTCCATCATCTTTTCTGTATCTGTGAATGTTTTTATTTCTCCTTCATATTTGAAGGATAGCTTTGATGGGTATAGTATTTATGGCTGAAAGTTCCTCTCTTTCAGGACTTTAAATATTGGGTTCTATTCTCTTCTAGCTTGTAGAGTTTCTGTTGAGAAATCTGATGATAATCTAATGGGCCTTCCTTTATATGTTGTATTCTTCTTTTCCCTGGCTGCCTTAAGAATTTTTTCTTTGCTATTGCTTTGTGCCAATTTCATTACAATGTGCCTTGGAGTAGGTTTGTTGGGGTTAAGAAAACTCGGAGTTCTGTTTGCTTCTTGAATTTGAGGCTTTAGTTCTTTCCACAGGCTTGGGAAGTTCTCATCTATTATTTGTTTGAGTATGTTCTCCATTCCATTTTCTCTCACTTCTCCCTCTGATATACCTATAATTCTTATGTTATTCTTTTTGATTGAGTCAGATTATTCCTGTAGGGCTATCTCATTTTTTAAAATTTTTGATTCTCTTTCTTCTTCTCTCTGTTGTGCCTCAAGTTGCTTGTCTTCTATTTCACTAATCCTACCTTCTATCTGGCCTGTTCTATTAGCTAAGCTAGTTACCTGGTTTTTAGCTCATGTATTGAGTTTTTCATCTCTGTTTGATTTGTTTTTATAGTTTCAATTTCTTTGGAAATATATTCTTTGTGTTCATTGAGTTGTTTTCTGAGCTCCCTAAATTGCCTTTCTGTGTTTTCTTGTATATCTCTGAGTATTTTTAGGATTTCAATTTTAAATTCTTTGGTGTTTAACTCCAAGGTTTCCAATATATTAAATTTTTTCTCCATAGATTTTTTTCTCATCTATCTCTGTTACCTCTCTCTTTTGTATCCATGATATTCGATTTTCTCTTCCTTAATGGCTTCTGAGGGTGGTTTTTTTGATAATATTAATGAGATTTAATAAAGAATAAAAAGTTAAAAAAATAAAAATAAAAAAATTGAAGTGTTTTTTAAAAATATTAAATAAATAAAAATAAAATAAAATAAAAAATTTTAAAAAAAGAAAATTATTTCCCCCCTCCTTTTTTCCTCTCCTCTCCTCTCCCCTCTTTCTAGAGAAAATCTTGTGGTGAACTGTGAATTATATTGTACTAAATAGAACAAACAATGCCTGTACTGGAGGGCCTGAATTGGGTAGAAGTAATAAAGGGGCAAAAGAAAAAAAAAGGGGGTATGGACCCACAAAAAGGAAATAAGGAAAAAATTTGGGTCAAGAATAATATGATTTGCTTATAGGTGTTGTTTGACTAAGAGCTATGATGAGAGGAATAAGAGGGAAACAGGAAAATGGGGGGACAAATAAAAAATTACTATTGTATTTAGTGGAACAAGAACTATATAAAATGTAGAGCCAGGGATGGGAGCACTGTTAGTGTGTTAAAAAGGTGAAGTAAAACCCCCCCAAAATGCCACAAACATAAGTTTGAGTCCCAGCTAAGATAATTTGTTTGTTATTGAGGTTTGAATGAGAGGAGATGTAAAGGAGAAAGGAAGAAACTATTATAGAGGGAGAAAAGAAAGAGAGAGAGTGAGAAAAAGAGGGAACCACTAAAAGAAGAAAAAAGAAAAGAGAGGAGGGAGGGAGAGAGAGAGAGAGAGTTAAGGGTTTTGGATTGCAACCCTCATAGAGAGAAAGGAAGAGGAGAGAAAAGATCATGGGAGATGTAACACTTATGGGTAGTGTAGTTGAAGGAGAGGAGAGGGTAAGACCGGCAGAGAGTTAAATGACCAAATTGGAGGAGAAAAAAATAAATCAAGAATGAAGATAAGAGAGAGAAACAAACAAGTATAATAAAATAAAATAAGTTATAAAGTCTGCAAATTATTCTTGATTTTGAGAGGTTATCTTCTTGCTTTTTCTTTTCTCTCCCTCTTCTTGGTTGGTGACTGTGTACCCCGGGTTCTGCCCCTTTGGCACGCTCAGGTAGAGGTTTGCAGTTGATAAGTCTCTATGGCAATGTCATGTATTGTGCTTCAGTCTCGTTGGCAGTCGAGGCTCATTAGCATTTATAGGCTCCGACAGTGAGAGAGTCCATGTTTCTGGAGCCTCTCTCCTAGTCTTTCCTTCCTCAATTAGTAGCCTGATAATTCAGCTATGGGGTTGCTGCCGCCTCTGCCCGGATAGTAAGAGGCTCAAAGAGCTGGCCACTCCCCACTCTATTCCCACTTAGCACAGGGCTCTGGGTAGGGCTTAGTCAGTCAGAGCTGCGAGCATAATCAGGCGGGGCTTCTGCCCACTCAAAGTCCTCTGACTCTGCCACTCTGTTGGGTAACACGGGAGGGCACCCACTCCTGGGGTGCTTGGAGGAAACTCTCACTCACTATCTGTGCACAGACCAGGATATCAGGCCGGAAGTCTCACACTCTGAGTGAAACCCCTGCCCACACGGAAAAGTTCCAGCATTGGAATTGGCTCTCGCTCCCTCCCCGTGTGCAGCTTTTTTAGGGTGCTGGGGCAGCCTGGAGATTCCGCTTTTGGCTCACACAAAGGCCCCAACTCTGCCGCTCTGTGCGATAACACGGGCACGCACTGCCAAGGCACTCGGAGGAAACTCTCGCTCACTATCTACATGCGCAGACTAGGATATCAGGCCGGAAGTCTCACCCTCTGAGTGAAACCCCTCCTGCACAGAAAAGTTGCAGCATTGGAATTGGTTCTCACTCCCTCCCCGTGCACGGCTCCCTCAGGGTGCTGGGGCAGCTAGAGATTCCTTTTTTGCCCCACAGAAAGGCCCTTGACTCTTCCCCTCTGTGGGATAACACAGGCTCCCACTCCTGAGGTGCTGGGAGGAATCTCTTGCCCTCTCTCTGTGCACGCTGACCAGGATATCAGGGCAGCTGCCTCACCCTCTGAGTGAAACCCCTCCCGCACAGAAAAGTTGCAGTGTTGGAATTGGCTCTCACTCCCTCCCCGTGCACGGCTCCCTCAGGGTGCTGGGGTGGCCCGGAGATTCCACTTTTGGCCCAAACAAAGGCCCCTGATTCTGCCTCTCTGTGGGGTAACACAAGCGCCCACTGCTGAGGCACTCGGGGAAATCTCTCACCCACCATCTGCGTGCACCAACCAGGAGATCGGGGAAAATTGCTGCCCTACTTGTCTTTCTTTGTCTGGGTTTGGCGCGAGTCTTAGCTTGTATTGCCCGGTTTGCCACAGGCACAGTTTTTCCTCGGCTTGGATCTACGTGCTACAGCCTGGTTTGGCCGTTTGTGCCGCGGCCTGGATCTATTCACCCTCTTTACCCGCCTCAGTTTATATATTCTCAGTTTCCAGTGAAAGCCGCCCTGTTAAGGTTAGTGAAGAAAGCAGAGCATTTCTTACTCCCTATTTCCTTCGGGGTTTGATTATATATTTAGCCAATTTTTTCTTGACCATACCTTCGGGTGTATTGTGAAACATCTGGAGGCTCCAAGGATAGGTTTTTATGTTTCTGGTTGAAGATCTTGTTGAGTTTTCAGGGAGATTTATTGGTATCGCTTCCTACCGTGCCATTATGCTGACATCATCTCCCCTACCTATAGTTTTCAATGGAATAAGGGAGGTAGGTAGGTGCCCAACTACAAGAACTTAAGAGGATGCAGAGGTAAGGAAATGAAAACATTTGTTTTTTGTTGTTGTTTTTTATTTATTCATTTTAGAGAGGAGAGAGAGAGAGAGAGAGAGAAGGGGGAGGAGCTGGAAGCATCAACTCCCATATGTGCCTTGACCAGGCAAGCCCAAGGTTTCGAACCAGTGACCTCAGCATTTCCAGGTCGACACTTTATCCACTGAGCCACCACAGGTCAGGCCAACATTTGGGTATTAATGGAGAAATGGAAATCAACCAGTAATTACAAGTTGCACAGTAAGTGAGGAAATGGTTCAAAATGGACGAGATGGGCCTCTGTGAAAGGGGAGAGAAAGGAGCCGAATGAGAGGGGAATAAGAGGCCACATGTCCGGCAGCAGACAGGGGTCCAGGCTCCTCAGGACAGCACAGGATACAGAACACCAATAGAGACTTAGTTGTGGAGAGAAGCAGACTCCCTCCCAGAGCACAGACAGCAAGGAAAGGAAAGAGGCAGGCCACAGAATCCTCATTTGTTCTGGGAAGTAAGAGCAAGGACCTCACTGTAAACCAAATCTGGGGAAGGGAAGGGGTGATGTGTTCCAAGAAGCTTGTTGGCATAGACTTGTTATGCTCCGTTCTGCAGCAAGAGAGGGAAAGCAACCTCTGCTGTTCTCATTACCGAGGCAAGGGCCTATTCAAGGCCACTAGAGGAAATGGAGAACTTTTACAAGTTGTGTGTTGGAAGTGCCAGTTGCCACAGAAGTGCTTAGCTCTCCTGGAAGGTCACTCTCAGCCATCTGTTAGCAGCAGGGTTGCACATTAGTAACGTGGACAGCAACCCAGCTGCCTGAGGAGACCCAGCACATCTCCACAGTGCCATCAGGCACATTAGCCAGGACATGTCAGTTCGGTAACCTCACTCTACTCAGATGATGGATGGCCAGCTGTGAAGGAGAACCATGTTCCCTTGGCCCTTCAAGCCCTGACCATCTGAACCAACTTGGCACCGAGGGAGCCTACACAGTTCTCAGGTAAAATGCCATCGTCAGCAAACTCTAGGAAAGGAGGGCACACACTCCGAGCCACACACGCATTGGCAGCTTCAAAAAGGAGAGTTTAGGGAAGAAGAATTACTACTGACAGCCCCAGAGTTTTTCCAAACATACTTTTAATTGATGAGCCCATTATATCCTTTCTAAAGGCATTTTTAAAACTTAATAAATGACTACTTTCTATGTAGCACAATACAATTTTTTACAAGTTAAGCTGTTCTCGTGAATCACTTGTAATTACTGGGCATTTTCAGGCCCAGGGGATGTATAACCATATTATTGTATCCCTGTGATTTTATGAAGTCCAGACAAGGAAACAAATCACTGTAACTGAATTAATCTCTTCACCAGAGCTCATAATAATCAGCAGACAATTTTAAGATCCCATAAACCAAAAAAAAACCCATCACTATTAAATCATCAGGTCTTGTTTACTTTCAAAAAAAAAAAAGACTAAAAGAGGAGAAAGTAGGAAAGGGAGGGACAAAAGGGTGGCAGGAAGGGCTGAGGGAGAGAGGGGGAAGAATGGCCAGGAGGAGAAAGAGAGGGGTGAGGGGAAGAGGATACAGGGCAAAGAAGAACAGAGGGACAGAGAGAAATGGGGAAAGGAAGAAGGAAGGTAGGGAAGGAGGGAGAGTGAGGGAGGAGAGAAAGGTACAGAGGGAGGGAGAAAGGAGGGAATTCTATTAGTTTCCTTTTGTTTATGTAACAAATTACCACAAACATAGTGGTTTAAAACAACACAAATTTGTTCCCTTACAGATCTGGAGGTCAGAAACCTAAATCAAAGTGTTGGTGAGACTGTGCACCTTCTCGAGGCCCTAGGGGAGAATCTGCTTCCTTGTCTTTTCCAGCTTCCTGCAGCCTCCAGCGTTCCTTGGCTGATGGCCGTTTTCTCCATCTTCAGAGTCTGTAACTCCAATGTCTGTTTCCTTTGTTTCATCTCCTGCTTCTGCCTTCGATCTTCCTGCCTCCCTCTTATGAGAAGCCTTGTAGTTACACTGGGCTCATTCACATAACCCAAAATCATCTCCCCATCTCAAGGTTATTAATCACATCTATAAACTCTCTAGTGCCATCTGGGTGATCCCCTTGCCCCCAGATCAACCAGGGGGCCAGCAGCAGCTGAACTGTTGCAGGAAGTAACTTCAATGGAGGATAAGACACCCAGACAACTTGATTGAGGAAGTAGGATTTATTGGTAGCTGGCAGAGCACGAGAGATTAGAAGCACCAAAAACATGAGCTCCACAAACTTAGATTCCTTACATCTTATATACCTTAACAGCTTTAGCTTTCACGTGACAAGTGCCTGGTTTCTTTGACTTCTTTATTTGCAGACCTATGTGACTTTTGTATCTCCAGTAGGAAAGGGGTATGAGAGGAGGTTCGAACCATTTGTCCTTGACTATTCATATAATCTATTTTTCTTGCTGTTGCTGCAAGTTTATTTCAGGGAACTGATAACAAGCACCACAGCTGTGGTGTTTTACTTTTCAGACTTTCTCAGTCAGCCCTTCCTCCCTCAGTCCAAAACGCTGAGGTCACTGGCTGGAGCCTAAAATCACAGACATTGCAGGCTCCCCTTTTCTGCCTTCTTCTGGCTTCTCCCTCTCAGAACAGAAACCCTTGCCTACAGACAACTGCAACTTTTTCCCATGCATGACACTTAGCAGCAGTACTTTCCTTATAGTTTTTTGGGAAAAAAAGAACCAATCAAAGCTATTAGATTTTTCAAATCACTTGAAAAAGAGATAATATAATTTACCCTCCCCCATTCACAAGATCTTCTGGCCAAGCATTCCTGACACCTGGGCTTGGTTGGTCACCCTGAAGGATATTTCCAGGTACAAGGAGCTCACTACTTTGCAAGTTAACCCATTCATAGGCATTACTACCCAGATCTACTTCTAAAGATAGCCTCAACCAGTCCTGGGGCCTGCACAAAGGTTGTCTCTAACACTCAAGTAAGGGCTGGAGGACACTGGCATATGGGTACAGCTCAGGGTTAAAGGTCATTCTGCATGACACAGCTCTATATGTGGTCCATTGACAACACACTGGGCAGGGAGTCTAAACCCCAGAGTCATTTTCTTTTTATTCTGCCCCTGACTCATTGCCTGATATTGATTAAACCACCTTCCTCTTCTATGGAACTGGCCCAACATCAATATTAGTAGGAAGCTTTCATGTGATGTTCAAGAAGAAAGAGCAGAGAGCCAGCTTATCTACTAGTTATCTGATATTGAGCAAATTCCTTAATCCCTCTGAACCTCAACCTTTTAGCTGTAAAAGTAGGGGTGTAACCTCACTTGTATCACAGAATCATTAAGAGGACAAGGGATGTGTATATCTCTGCAAATAAATGTTTTCAAATTTTGCAGGTAGATACCCAGGAGGGGGATTATTGGGTCATATGGTAACTATTCTTAATTGTTTGAGGAACCTCCACTCTGTTTTTCATTGTGGCTGTGCCAATTTACATTCCCACAGCAGTGAAGAAGGGTCTCCTTTCCTCCACACCCTCTCTAACACTTGTTATTATTTGTCTTGTTGACAATAGCCAATCTAACAGGTGTGAGGTTGTATTTTATTGATTTGCAATTCTCTAATAGCTAATAAAGTTGAGCATCTTTTCCTATATCTGTTGGCCATTTGTATGTTCTCTTGGGAAAAGTGTCTGTTCAGGTGCCCTGCCCATTTTTTAAATTGGTGTTGAGGTGCATGAGTTCTTTATATATATTGAATATTAAATTCTTGTCAGAGCTTTTATTTGCTTGCTTGCTTTTTTGTTTTGTTGTCAGTTTCTTCTGCTATGCAGAAGCTTTTTAGTTTGATATAGTCCCATTCATTTATTTTTGCATTTCCTTCTCATGCCTTTAAGGTCAAATTCATATAAGGTGAAAAACAGCACAATATATGCACTCCTATATTCATTGTAATATTATTCATGGTGGCCAGTACATAAAAACAACTAAAGTTTTCTTCAAAAGATTATTGGATAAAGAAGATATAGTATATATGTATGTAAGATGTACTATAATATTATATATAAAATGAAATACTACCCAGACAGAAGAAAAGATGAAATACTGCCATTTTTTTTTAAATTTTTCTGAAGTTGGAAACAGGGAGGCAGTCAGACTCCCGCATGCGCCTGACCAGGATCCACCCGGCATGCCCACCAGGGGGCGATGTTCCGCCCATCTGGGGTGCCGCTCTGTTGCAACCAGAGCCAGTCCAGCGCCTGAGGCAGAGGCCACAGAGCCATCCCCAGCGCCCGGGCCCAGGCCAACTTTGCTCCAGTGGAGCCTCGGCTGCAGGAGGGGAAGAGAGAGACAGAGAGGAAGGAGAGGAGAGGGGGAGGGGTGGAGAAGCAGATGGGCGCTTCTCCTGTGTGCCCTGGTTGGGAATCAAACCCAGGACTCCTGTATGCCAGGCTGATGCTCTACCACTGAGCCAACTGACCAGGGTCTGAAATACTGCCATTTCTGACAACATGGATGGATCTGGAGAATATCATGCTAAGCAAAATAGGTCAAACAGAAAAAAGTCAAGAATCATATGATTTCACTTGTATATGGAATATAAAATTGAAAGCAACAAATGAACAAACAAGACAAACAAACAGAAATGCAGAGACACAGAGAGTCTGGTAGTCACCAGAGGAAAGGGGGTTGAGGTTATAAGGGTAAAAAAAGTCAAATATGTGGGGATGGAAGGAGACTTGACTTTGGATGGTGATAAATACACAGTACAATATACAGATGATGTGTTATAGAATTATACCCCTGAAGCCTATATAATTTATTAGCCAGTCTTACCAATAAATAGAACAAAAAAAAAAAAAAAGAGGGCAAGAAAGATGGTGGGTCCAAAGTGCTCAGAATAGTGTCTACAGTAGCAGCTCTTATTCCAGGGATGGTATAACCTCCCTCAGCAAAATCCTTTTGCTTCAGATGCAACCTCTCAACACACACACACACACATACACACACACACACACACACATCATAAATGCTATTCTTATCAATGCTCTCTGGATACTTCTAGTTCATTAAGCACTACACTGAGTGTTTAATGCAAAGGGGAAAACAAAAAATAAGTCTTTCTTTTCTTGGGCAAGAAGAAAGCCCATCAGCAAGTAATTATAATGCAAGATAAAATGTTACAAGTTTCTAAGACTGGTTCGCATAGATAATGTGCTATGAAGCTTCAGAGGTCAGAAAGGACAGCATGGCTAGAAGGGGAAAAGAGGCTATCATAAAAGTCAACTTCATTGGTCTTGACTCAAAATGCAGACATGATAGGAAATGCATTGTAATCAATGGAGAGGCTTATAGGGAATAAACATATTTGATATACCTGTTATGGCTCAATCCAGTGCTCCACTTTTCATACACAGAAATATAATTTATCCAAAAGCCTGAGAGTGGAGCTTACACTCAGGATAGACTCACATTAACTACATGCAATCTGATGTATAACAACAAGTAGTCAATGTATTATTTCCTATGAACAATAACTGGGATTAGAGTAATCACATCAGTATGGCCATTATATATAATATTTTCCCTGAAAGCAAATAATAACAAAAAAGTTGATTGAACATGAAAGCTGACCAAGGGAAGTTATCTAATGTGAAGGATTTCTTATGTGAGGCTAAGGTGTCTGATGCATTTCTATTTCCTCTGATAAATACAGAGGACTAAAATACCCTTTCTCCTTTACTTTTTTCTTTGGAGCCACTAATCCACCTCTTTCTGTTTGACCTGTCTTGGCTTTTCTTTTCCTAAGCCAATCATTTTAATTACATTTAATTACATACTCATCTAGCTAATCTGAGAACCAGCCCAAAAAGTTATTTGTATATCTCCACTCAGACATAATTCTCAGAGGGAAATGGATAGCAATTCAAGGTGGTTCTGGGAGATGGAGCTTTAACAGTCTAATGAGGCCAAATCCCAGGAAAGGAGTTGGACCTTACAGGGTGGGTAGCAAAGGGGAAGATTTTGTAACATCATGATAATGACACTGATAGGCCACTCTGCGAAACCTCCTGGTTATCCATCTGTTTCTTCCACAAAAAATTGCCCAGGGCCAAAGCCTTTCCCAGATGCAGGCTCCTAGGAGAAGTATTTGGGGGTAAATATGACTTTAAGTGCTCCTAAATCAGGGGAGCATTTTCTGACCCATAAAACCACCTGTATACTGTATCTTGGCTCAATGTGTATAAAACTCAGATCTTTACTCTTGGGAAAGGAGGTGGGGATGAAGGACTGTAGATAAACAAAATGTTCCTGTTGCCCTGTGTCACCTTGTCAAACTCCCCCTCTTCATCTTCCTAAACACACTGAAGACATGACACACTCTGAGAACCTTCCTGGTCCCTCAGAGTTCACCCTCCTTCCTATGTGGCAGGCGTCAGCTAACAGCTTCTGGATGGCTAGATAGTATATAAGTATTTTAGGATTTGTGGACCACATGGTCTCTATCACAACAACAATCAATTCTGCTATAACACTTGTTCCAAAATGTAAACAAATCCCTTCCCCGTTTTTTTAGTGAGAGGAGGAGAGGCAGAGACAAACTCCCACATGCACCCTGACCAGGATCCACCCAGCAAGCCTTCTAGGGAGTGATGCTCTGATCATCTGGGGCCCTTGCTCCATTGCAATTGGAGCCATTTTTTAGCACCTGAGGCAGAGGCCATGGAGCCATCCTCAGTGTCTGGGGCCAACTTGCGCCACTCAAGCCATGGCTACAGGAGGGGAGGAAGAGAGAGAGAGAGAGAGAGAGAGAGAGAGAAGTGAGAGGGGGAGGGGTGGAGAAGCACATGGGCACTTCTCCTGTGTGCCCTGGCCAGGAATCAAACCCAGGACATCCACACAATGGGCCTACGCTCTACCGCTTAGCCACCCAGCCAGGGCCTTACTTTTCTTTATGTGCAATTTTCTTTATGAGAAACACTAGGTAGAAGCAGACAACTCCATCCAGTCAAAACAAAGCACATAGGAATCTACAAAACACACACATGTACACACCTCCAACATCACCATCCACCCCAAATCACCACAGGGTATAAGCCACCCCCACTTTAAGGGCCACAGCTTCCCACCAGGTTTCAGCCCAGTCTTCTTCCCCACTTCACAACAGCTCAGGTGCTGGAGGCCTTCAGGCATGTCCAGGTCTTTTTTAAGGTAACTGTCATATTTACTGTAGCATTCACATGCTTCTTAACCATTTAACACGGGTAAGATTGGGTTGTCATCTATATCAGGTTTTATTCATTTTTGGGGGTGTCACTGACCAGTTTTTTGAGTGTTGTCTCCAATGTCATTTTTCCTATATGCTCTGGGGATTTTATTGCAGTCTTGCAAAGTATAGTCTTTTTTAGGAACATGTACCATGTTAAAGCAGAACTGACTGTATTCAGCTCTACCATTTAGGGCCGCTGTGGCCATAGACAGCATATAAATGAATGAGCATAGATGTGTTCCAGTAAACTTCATTCACTAAAACAGGCAGCAGGCCAGATTTAACCCATGATCCTTTCTTACTTTGCTCCATGCTCTCTCTTCACCTTGTGTGTGATTCAGTTGCTGCACTTCGCATTTGGGTGGTAATTGATTTGAGGGTCGCACTCCCCAGCTAGGCCATCAGCACTGTGGAGGCTAGTGCTCTTTGAGTCGCCTCCCCTTGACACCCGGCACAGTGCCCAACTCTCAGAGAGTCTTCTGAGTAATTCATCTCTGACAGGAGGTGTTCTCCTCTCCAGGCACATGCTTCAACCCCAAAGAGCGATACTCCTCCTCTCCAATTCCAGCATCAGGCTTTGATGTTAGATTCAAATATAAGTAATAGTTATTAAACCCTGTCTGGCTCAGCATACAGGAGTTAATTAAGAACATGATTTTATGTATTTTTATGCCATTCCTCAAGAGAAACCCAAAAGACATGTACGTTCTCTCCATTTCATGGGTGAGCGGATTAAGTCTGTGAGTGGTTAGATAACTGCCCGGTGTCAGGCCGAGCAAGCACGCATGGCCACGGGAACACTGGCTCAGGGAACAGAACCTGGAGCCTTGTCTGGGGATGCCCGCAGGCTGACCTCCCTTCCTCCCTCATCACAACAAATATGTTATGTGATGACTTGTTAGGTTGGCCTAACAGAAAGAGGTGCAAAAGGAGGAAACCTTTCTACAGAAAGAGTTTAAATCTATTGATGATGTTATAGTAACCTAAACAAGGAAGCTTCAAAAATAAAAGAGAGGTTTCTGGTGCCTAGAAAAAGTAAAAAGACAGTATTTGGCCCAAAATAACTTAATTTTCAGAAGGCTCTAGAAGTTCTCTGTTTTTCACATGACAAAGGGTTTCAGTTGCACCTGATTTACTCTGACATATATACTATATAGCAAGAAAGCATGAATTCAGCCCATTCTCCACTTACATAAGATATATAAGCTACTATGAACAGCATCTTGCCTAAACTGGCAAAATTATCATCTGATGTCTGAAAATATGAGTCAAAGGAATCTCTGTAAAAGTGGAATGTTCGACCCTCTCCTGCCCCCCGTTATTGCCTTGGAGCTTGTTCAAAGGCCCTTGATCCAGCCAGCTCCCAACAGTCAGATGTCAGTGAGAGACTCCAGGCATCTCCTTGCAGACCACACTGGCCATGCCTGACTCTCAGCAGAGCATGTCATCAACAGGCCAAGGGAGGGGAAGGTTTTCTGCTCCTTGGTATGTTTCTGCCCTGGCTGGATGCCTGGAGTGCAATGTGTACACAATCCATTTTATGAGACAGATGGAAATTGATTTAGGAAATAAATCACACGGCACTTCTTTCAGTGAATGTCTTTCTGCAGGGAATCTTTCTGTTGACTTAGTGTGGCCTTATACCTCCTTAATTAGGCACACAGATGTTTTGTTGATATTTGACTCCTATGAGAAATTTCTTTTTAAAAACTCTCTGGAGCTTCCCAACATGTGGGGTTCTGCCACTTAGATGCTATGAGGAGTTTTGTGAATTGATTGTTATAGCCACATTCATTCTACAGACACAGATGCACAACCAGACCACCAAAATCACTAGCACCTCCAAACATTTCCTTTCCCACCCTCTCCAAATGCAAAGATTGGGACTTGTGAAAAGCTGGTAATGATTTGGACATTGTATTTTAAGAATCTCTTACCATTCTCCAGATAGACGTCCTATCTAAAAGCCAGAAAAGATTTACCAAAGCGTCAACAAACTTTGAAATTAGACGGATTGAGGTTGGAATTCCAGCTTTAACAATTATTAGCTGTGTGTTCATGGACAACACAACTCTGAGTCTCAGCTCCAAAACTATGAGGTTAGAAACACATGAAGTTTTTTTGAGGAGTGCCCCTGCAGCACAGTGCACTGAGCACTTTGCATGCATGCATGTGGGTATCTTTAGTTTATGTTTCTTGTAGGGGCTGAGGGCATTGGTATTCACAAATATTATTCTCCTTCCCAGATAACTTGCAAGTTGAAGTGCTGTCCACATTTTGGATGGCTTTAGGACTGAATATACAAATCCAAGCAAACTCATTGTTAAGAAGCAGTTTATGAGGGGAGAAAATAACACAGGCAGATATAGCCATGCAATTAATAGTTTTTGAAAAATAGAATATCCAATTTAGGAAAACAGACTAACATAGATTGATTACTCATCAGGCACTTAACATAAATTACACTGGAGAACAAAATTTTTGTTGCATCCACAAAAAACACTTGTTCTTATCTAATTCGAGTGTGCTGATCTCAAATCTGATATTAGTTTTTCTCTATAAGCTAAAGTTTTTTTGCAATTCAAGATTTTAGGTTTTTATCTTATTGTAAAATTTTCAACATTTAGTTTAACATAATGAAGTAGATTTTCTTCTTGGGCATCATCTTTGTGAAAATATAATAATTTATATAATGCAGTAAATACACTAATACACTAAAAGATATGATTGAATCAGAATTTGTCTACATTTTGAAATAGAACATATTAAAACACTTATTTTAATCATAAAATTTGGAAAAAAACTTATCTAAATTCTATTCAGCAAAAATTTGCGTTTGTAACTCTTGCGTTTGTATATTTGTTGAGGACAATCTCCTTTGATGCTCAAACAATAGTATGCTCATCACTAACAGCTCCAAGATTTTCAGGAAACTTATCAAGGTGACTGTTGAGAAAGTGAATCTTAATGCTCATGTTACATCCAATGTCGTGGAAAGCCAACAGCATCCTTTGAACCAGAAGTTCATAGTTTTCTGCTTTTTTGTTGCCAAGGAAGTTCTTTGTATCCACAAAAAGTTCTTTGTAGCCACAAAAGACTGCCATGCTATCTTATTCATCTTCCTGGCAAATTTTTCATTACGATTGAGGGTTCCAATTTGAGGTCCACTCAATACACCTGCTTTTCTCAAAAGACAAGGCAGGAAAAGCAGAAATAATATGTTAAAAGCATTCACTTTCTCTATTCAAAGCCTGAACAAACTGCTTCATTAAGCCAAGTTTGATGTGAAGTGGGAGAAAAATGATCCTGTCTCGATTAACTACAGGTTCATTCACAATATTTTGAATCTCTACTTCCCAAGTTTCACATTTCGGCCACTCCTTCTGTGTCTAGTATTTCTCCCAAGCTCAGCTATCCCACAAACACAGAAAACAAGGATATTTCGTGAAACCTCTCTGTTGTCCTAGCAGGAAATTTACCATTTTAAGATCCACACAAATGATCCAGTTATGCTCTTCATACTACAAAAAGTTGAGGACAATTTTTATGTCATTATAATCTTCTCGCAGATGAGTTGAATAACCAACTGGAACCACTGCATAAACATTACCGTTGTGTAGGAGAACACATTTCAGACTCTGTTTACAGCTGTCAAGAAATAGCCGCCATTCTGTTGGACTGTAAGTGGTAACACCTATCTGGCTGAGAAGACTACTGATATCATGACAGTAAACAAAGTGTTTGTTTTTGGGAAAAAAAAGCCCACAAAAATTTGTTCACGCTTCTTGAAATGGGATACTTTAGCTGACCAGTGAAGTACATTCTTTTCTTGAAGCCTGGAGGCTAACAACGCAGCTGCTTTCTTTGATAGGCCCAAATCTCTTACTAAGTCATTTAATTCGGGTTGGCTAAACTGCTGAGGGGTTAATGACTGCTTGGCATCAGAAGAAGACCCTTCAGATTCTACAACCATTTTCTCATGCATCTTATCAAAATACACTTGATCACCATGTTCACTTTCTTCGTCCTTAGAAGAAATAAAAGCATTGAAAACTAGAACCAGGAATGTCTCAGAGTGTGGGATATGTCGTATTGCTGAAGGAATATTAGGATATGTGATCATATGCCATTTTTTTCTTGCCAATGCCCTTTGTATGGATCAGACAGAAATAACAGTCACTGCTGTGGTCCTTAGATTTACACCAAACCATGGGAATACCAAAAGGCATTCCTTTGTGTTTTCCTTTTGTCCAGTCACGAAGCATTTTCTCACGATATGAGGAGCCCAATTCTTGTCTTGATTTCCAAGGGGAACTTGAAAATAGGTAATATATGCACATGTCACAAATGATGAAATATTGTGCCTTTGACGTTGAAGTGTGTAACAGCCACATATATAACAGAAGATGTCAGGACTATTCTTACATTTATGCCTACTCAAAAGAAGCCATGATTCAATCTTAAAACAAAATAAGAGGGTGTTCTTATCAGATAATAATTTTTTACATTTAAAAACAATTATGCCTGACCAGGCAGTGGCGCAGTGGATAGAGCATTGAACTGGGATGCAGAAGACCCAGGTTCGAGACCCTGAGGTCACCAGCTTGAGCGTGGGCTCTTCTGGTTTGAGCAAAGCTCACCAGCTTGGAGCCAAGGTCGCTGGCTTGAGCAAGGGGTTACTCGGTCTGCTGAAGGCCCACAGTCAAGGCACATATGAGAAAGCAATCAATGAACTAAGGTGTCGCAAAAAACAAAACAAAAAACAACGTTATGATTAATGCTTCTCATCTCTCTTCATTCCTGTCTGTCTATCCCTCTCTCTGACTCTCTCTCTCTCTCTGTCTCTGGAAAAAAAAACCCCAAAAACCTACAATTATGTAAAAGTGAAGTTTGTAAAACATTAATTGCCTTATGGTTATGTTCAATCGAAGAGTCATTGCTTTTTAACTCCAATTTAAAAACCAATGCATGCCATTAACTGTAACAAAAATAAATTAAAATTGCATAAAAACTAGAGCATGCACAAAAAAACTGATTTCAGATTTGGAATCAGTAATGCAGAAATATATAGAAACAGTTCTAAAACCTCTTTCAACAGAAAATGAAAAAAAAAATTGTTCCCCAATGTTATTTTATTTAATCCTTAAACCAATGAGGAAACTGAGGCTCAATGAGATTAAATATGTTGGCACAGACCACCCAGCTCAGTGAGATTAAGCATGTTGGCAGCCCTGTACCTCCAACAAGGCAGGTGGGGCTTGGTTTTGCCTAGATGCCTCTCGCTTCCTCAAAGCCAATTACTTAAAATATAGGCATCTACCCAAGAACAGCACACGAGAAGAAACAGACAACACAGGATTAAAAATCTGAAGAAGCCCTTGTGCAGCAGAAACAAGGCTTAATAAATCAAGTGTTTGCACTGGTTAAAAATACACAGAAGCAGGCCCCTTGAATAGGCACAACAGAAGTCCAGAGAAGCCCTCTCAAGATTCAACAATGCTGATGTGCTTACAATAGAGATTCCCAGCACTTTTCTGATCACAGGGTATGAAGAGGAGCCAAACAGGTGGAGGCTTGGAAGTGTGCCAAGCCCATTCCAGACTAAACATAACAGACAAATAGAATGGCCAAATTCTTCAAACCTTGAAACAAAGAGTGGAGCTTCACTAACTGGGTTCAACTCTTGATGAATTAAGAGAAAAGAGCCAATCTTGATTAACAATCTTTTGTATCATCAAAAGGTGGCAGATGAAGATAAGGGGGGCAGAATATAACAGACTCACAAGTTGCTGTGAAAGGAGTTATCTGTGATTGGAAAGGGGACAGCTTTCTTCCCTGAGGGGGTTATATCATAACTATTAGCATCTGCCCTCCCATGTTTCTTAATAAAAAGCTTACTCTCTCTACAATGACTTTTAAACTCCCATAAATTTCTCTAATAACGTGGACAGCAAAATAACGTCATCATTCTTTTCTATTTTTAAACTTAATTGCTTCTTTCCTTGATTAGTGGCTAATTGCCTATTGTTTTATGTTTGCCCAGGGAGGAAGACTGTGGAATAGAGCCCTCTGACTGCACATTACAGTCACTTGGAGAGCTCTGAGGACATAGTGACTCAGGTACCTGCAGCAGACCAAATCCTCAGACTCCCTGAGAGGGGTTAGCCCCAGGAACCTATATTTCTTAGTAAGCTCCCCAGGTGATTCTAATATGCAGGAGAGCAAAGAACAGCAAATAGTGCCAAGCATCTAAGCATTGTCATAAGAATTGGATCAGTGGTTTGGAATTTGAATTCTGACAGCATTGTTCACTAGCTGTATGACAATGGGCAAAACCTTGACCTTTCTAACAGTCGTCTGCCTCTCCAATAAAATACTCAGGCTGCAAGGATCAGCAGTCAGAGTGCACAGAAGACTTTAGCAATTTATGAAAACACTAATAAAAGAAAGTATTTCCATTATGTTAAATAGAATTCTACAGATAAATATAATCTACAACACATTTAATTCCTATAAGAGTTTTTGTATTTTGAGACTTTGAGTAAATCTACCTAATACGGATGAATAAGTAAAATTAATCATGATCTCCTTAAACTTTCAGTGATAAGAAAATACAAAGGATCTTTCTCTGGAAGGTGAAAAGGAATATTCCCTAAAGCTGAAAAGTCACTTATTTATCCTTAGGCTCACATGTTAAGGAGCTTATCCTCCCATGGAGAACATTTGCCAAATTTGTGCACCATTAGCGGGGTCACCCCTTATGTAGTGCATGCTAAAAAGTGAGGGCACTTAATTATTCCTAAACAGTCACTTATTGATCTTTGGGTAGGAAGAGAAAGCAGATGGTTTATCTAAATTACCTCTGATCAATTGACTTGAGAAGTGCTGAAGATTAAGTGATAGTTAGGGGTTTGCATAAAATTAGCAGACAAAATAAACTATATTCCTGAATGATCAACCAAAATCTCCTAAGAGTGGAAAAAAGCAGAGATAGATTCAGGATATAGTGCTTGTCCTATTAGGAAAAGTATCAAAATACAATACTCAATAACATTGTACTATGGTTAGAAATAAGAAAAGAAACAGGAGGCGTATTTTCTGTCGAACTCAGATGTACCATGTGGAACCCAGACAGTAACTACCAACATTTGAATGGCTATGTGAAGTTTATAAAATGAAGGAACCGAAAGTCCAGAGATGCTATCACAAGCTTGTAGGTGCTGGGAGGAGGACTCTAGGCCTGCCAAGTCGCCTGCTCTAGTTGTAGTGTTATTCTACAGAATGAAAGAGAGAGGGTGTGAGAAACAGATGTAGAGGGGTGGGCAAAGGAGGTTTACAGATGTAATACAAATAATACAATAACTGATAAATAATAATACAGGAATAAACTGTTTCTCATACTACTATTATGGGGCAGCTGTGTTAGGCTTGCTCGCTGTTTACCAGGTACAAGTACTTTGCATGAGCACACGTGACAAAGGCATGTATACATTGCCTATATAAGGTCCTGGGTGCTTGTGCTCGAGAGAGATTAGAGATTGGGGATTGTGGATGGTGGAGTGCCTGCCCACCACTATAAAGAGCCATTTTGCTGTTTGCCTGAGAAGAGGTTTTCCCCTGCTTGTGTGTTTGTCTGCCATTGTGAGACTTTATTAAACAGAATGGCCCAACCCTTTACAGCTTTGCAGTTTTTCTACCTGAATCCAATATGAACCTGCTGGCCTCGGCCACCAGCATTACAACTATAAATCTACTTTTGCTCATCCTGGTAAATTCCAGTGACCAGGGTGTCAAAGGCTTTGATGGGCAGGAGAGTACTTGGTATATTCAAGGGACAGTAAAGAGTGGCAGAACAAAATAAGCAAGAGGAAGTGACAACTGAGATCCCCGTGAGATTACAAATGGCCAGATCATGCCAGGCCACATGGCAAATATATGCCATATATATATAGTCATTTAGGATTTTCCTGAAATGAGATGGGCAGCCATGGGAGGGTCTTGAACAGATGTGTGATATGATCTGCTTTAGAATGAAAAGAGTCACTCTGGCTGCCGCATTGAGAATGTGCTGGAAATGGGTAAAAGCAGGAGACTATTCAATAGTTAGGAGGTGTGATGTTGGTGGCTGAGGCCAGGCAAGTTGGGCCATTCCATTTAATAAAGTCTCACAACTCAGAGAAGCACACAGGCAGGGAAACCGCCTCTCAGGCAAACAAACAGCAAGATGGCCCCTCACAGTGGCAGACAGGCAATCGGCAATCCCCAATTGTAGGTAGAGCACAGAGCATTTACCTAGCAGCTGTAGCTGACACAATGCTGTGAGAATACTCCAGCACCTGAAACCCTCCCTCCCAGGAGGGAGCTCGCCCACTAAATGGAAATGACTCAGTGCCAACCAGGCAGCTCCCTGACCATTTCAGCCATTGGCTGTTATGCTGTAACACCCTATAGGCCAAACCTGTGTATATAAGCTAGCCTACTTCCTGAATAAAGCAGATCTATGTCACTGAACCTGGTCCCTGGACTCAGGTCTCTGCGTCTCCGTCGTCCTCACCCCGGTGGGCCTTGTCCACATACTGGAGCCTGAACAGGGACCCAACTGGCATCCAAGGAATGAGTGAGTGACCCTCTGCAATGGGAAACCTTCTCCCTCACTCCCGAGCCCCGCAAGCTCGAGCCCTCCATGCCCTTTTGCAGAGTAGGTGAGTTAAAGTTAGTGAAAAGGATCTTTGTACCTACTGGGAAATCCTCTCAGGTTTCAACCCTTGGCTCTGGAATGTGCCTTTTTGGGACCTCGATTCTTGGGCTCGAGCTTTCCGGTGCATCCCTTCGGCCGAAGTACATGAAGGACAAACCTTCCCTCTCAGCCTCATTCCTGCCCTGTTAGTGATACATGCCTGCCTGACCAGTGCTCCTGTTGGTGACCCTCTGCTGATGCCAAAGATATTACAAGCTACCCCTCTCTCTGGGAGCCCCTACCTTCCTATTTGCCCCCCTCCACTGAGGAGGAAAGTAGTTTAGCCACCGAGTTTGATGGACTTGCAGCCAAGCGTGCAGTAACGAAACTGGATACATTAGAAACTGCACCATCAGCTCCTCCACCCGAAGAAGCAGAAGTCGCTACTTCCACATTCCCTGCAGGGGCTCAATGCCCCACCCCAGCCTCTCAGATGCCATTTTCTACCCCAGCTTTAACTCCAACATGTGTTCCTGCTGTAGACCCATGGGCCAGCCTGTACGCCCCCATGTGTCTTTTTCCTTTCCCCCCCCTCATTTGTCTGTCTTGTCTATTTTTCTGTATCTTTCACTCTTTCCTCTTCCCCTTTCTCTGAAATGACACTGAAAGGACCCAGCTATGGCACAGTGGTGGGTATCACACCCTCTTCTAACACAAGGGAGAGGTTATGCCTGTGTTTTTCAGCCAATTTGGATCCCAGGAACCCCCCAACATTCTTGACAGGGTTTCTTGGGCACCCACTAAGTGGTTCAATCTTCACTCTTCCAAAGCCACATCCCTGGCCTCCTCCACACCAACTATGCCTGAGGAAAGGAGGTCCTCAGCACTCCAGAAGAAGACCTCACGGCCAGCATGCATGCCCCATCACCTGGGAGGATGTGGAGACTTTAGCAGAGCAAGCCCAGAGAGTGGCCCTGATGGGCCCCCAGGCCCTGGTACTCTGTTCCTGCTTATGTGTACTATAGTAACCGCTAACTCCCAGACGCAGGCAGACTCCCACATCTGGGCGGCTGTTCCCCACCCTGGCATAATTATGCCTGTTGAAGTTAATAGCCCACAGTTTTCAGCAGTATATTCCAGCAACTGCTCCCCCTTAGTCTCCTCTGTGACAATAGTGACCCAGAATCCCAAAAGTGGAACAGCACTATATGAGGTAACCTCAGTGACCCAATGCTACTTAAGTTTATTCTGAATAATAACACCGTCCCCTTGGAGGGGTGGGTCCTCCTTCAAAATCATACTACGGGGGGACTTGGCTGAAAATGGTACTACCAATCAAGGCTCAGTACTTGGCCTACAAGCCCTCCTCTCCCTAGCTACCAACAGCTGGGCCTGCCCTGCTAACTTTGCCTTCCCAGGGTTGCCTCTTTGCCTGTTCCTGTATGACGAACATCTAAGAACACTCCTGAGAGAAGGAATTCCCTGGAGAGACTGCCGCATTGCATCTGGCCTGGATGCACAGACCATCAACCTCGGAGTTTGGCATCGGAAACTGAGAGATGGAATGCAACCATATGCAGTATGCAGCCCATGGCAAGCCATCTGTTCCATGTTTGGACTCTGGGACCTTTGTGGGAAGGGGGCATTCATGGACCCACATCCATTTTTTACAACCGAAATGGAACTCTATTTAACGGCACCTGGAAGGTCTTTGTAGCACAATGGGAGGGAAATGACATCCCGACCCCTAAGAGGAATCCCCTGTTTAAGACCTCTGTTCTATTTCCTAACTAGTCCAACATTACAGAAGCTTGCCTCATTGTTTAATCCAGCTAATCTATTAGTATATAGTATAACAGGTACTGTAGTTGTTTTAGTTTTACTATGGTTCCGTTGCATAATGCGTAGCATTCAGAAGCTACAACAGCAACAAGCAGTCATCAAGCAAGTTCAACTGGCCTTAATTAAAAGAGAAGGGGGAGATGTAAGTAGAGTGCAGAGCATTTACCTAGCAGCTGTGGCTGACCCAATGCTGTGAGAATACTCCAGCTCCTGGAACCCTCCTGGGCATACCGGATGACTGTGGAGGACATACTGTAACACCGTATAGGCTGAACCCATGTATATAAGCTAGCTTACTTCCTGAAGTAAGAGTAGGGTCCCCAGAGTAGGGTCTCTGAGTCTCCATCATCCTCACCCCCCCAGTGGGCCTTGTCCACACCCAATCCCCCATCTCTCTCAAGCACAAGCACCCATATCCTTATATAGGCCATACACACGTGGCACAACCATGTGCTCACGCACTAATCAGGCAAAGTGTTTGCAGCTGGTATATCCACGAGAAATCCCCATAGGAGGTTATTGCAATAACAATGGTCAACAACGATTGTGCTTAGAGTAGGATGGTGGTGGTACAGGGGCTGAGAAGGGTCAGATTCTGTGCATATTTTATAGATGGAGCTGATGTGGTTTGCTGAAGGATGTGGAGTGGGAGAGAGATGGATCAAGGAGGACTCCGCGATGCAGGGAGCCACATGTTCCAAATAAGGCAGGGAGGAGGAAGACTGTCCATTGGGTATGAGGACCCAGGTGGCATGGTGAAGAAACCTTGACTGAAGAGGACTGAAGAGAGGAGGAGAGAAGGGGACTCTAGATGGTTTGTGCATAGTTTTTCTAGGAAAAAAGGAATGTGTGAAATGGGAGCTTGAGCAAGTGATATAAATCAAATGTTACCAGTGACTGGCTTTAGCTAGCAGGAGTTTGAGTAAATTTAATCTCCCTCACCACATGGTTTGTGCACTGTTGATGTTTTTTAAGTTTTCTGAATGATTCTTTATTATATTTATAAGTAGAAAAATAAAATACTTTAAGGTAATACTAGGTCCTGATAAATATAATTTTGATTTACAGAAGATCAGATATACAAAAAATAAAACTAGTTCAGAAGTAAAAACAGAAAAAGAAGAAAAAGAGAAGAAAGTTTAGTCCTTCTGTGAATGAAATCTATGTTAACATTTTTGTAAATTAAAAATATATATTAGAAGGTAACAGTGTGTGTGTATGTGTGTGTGTGTGTGTGTAACAAAAAATAAACTGGAGGGATTCACATCTCTCAACCTAAGAAACATTCAAACCTTTAGAGAATTTTTTAAAGTTTATTTGAGCCAAACACACAATTGCCAGGAAGCAAAATCTTCATGGATTGAGAAAATGCTCCAGAGAATGGCAGTTTTGCACCTTATTTTATACATTAGAATCAAAGAGAAGACCTAAGGATGTTATATGAAATCCATTGGTGGTAGATTAGGGAGGTGGCAGAAAGCAAAGCAGGAAATCTCTCAGAGTGGATCAAAAGTAAAATAGATACACATATATTTCTAGTGGGTACAGAATAGCTAATAATTAACATTTACAGCACACAAAGATGGGATGAAGGAGAACAAAATAACAAGGGACTATGGTTTCCTGCTCTAGTGGACTGTGACAATCTCAGGACTTTGCCCTGAGGGGTCTGGAAAAAAGGTGATGACTCTGGAATTCCAGAAGTTTATCATAGATGCAAAAAACAACAGACAGGCTCAAATTAAGGTAAAGATTTATCTTTGTCAAGGAAGATACCGACCTAGGACTTGACTATCTGCCAGGACTTGCTTTTAGTTAGGCGGTTTTCACTGCAGACCATCCTATGTGGTTACCTGGGGTCTCTGAGTTTTCAAGGATGCCATAAAGGCCTCCCCTGAGGTTGCGCATGTGGCCTCTTTTCATCCAAACCTCCAATCCACAGTTGTGGCTATTTGGGAAGGATGGGTAAAGGGTAATAAAGCAAAAAGAAACTTCAATTTTATTTCTACTTATTTTTTGTTAAACATCAAAGACTTAAGAAGATTCCAAGATGGTGACAGAGTAGGCAAACATTTCAATTGCCACCTCTCAGGACCAAATTGGATTACAACTTAATTTAAGAACAATTATCTTGAAAAGCCAACTTTGGACTAAACAAGAAGGAATCTATAACCAAGGACCACAGAAGAAGCCACACCGAGACTGGTAGGAAGGACAGAGACATGGAAAGCGCTGCTCGCTCCCAGGAGTGAGTGGCAACTGAGGTTCCAAGGGACTCTCACTGCAGGGAGGGTTGCCCTGAGAGGTGTGGATGCTCAGCCCCAGGCCCAAAGCCCCAGCTTAGAGCCCCAGAGCCTAGAAGAGGAGCCTACACAGCATTTGGAGGTGAAAAGAGCCGAGTTTTTGTCTGTGAGAAAGATACAGAGCTCTCAGAGACACAGGCTCAATCTTAAATGGCCTGCAAAAAAAATCTTGTTCACAGCCACTTACCCGGAGCTCTGAAAGAAGGATAGCTGAGAGGACTAGAGTTCTGTGAAGAGAGTGTAATATTGGAAGTCCAGGGAAAGACATTGTGGGTGATGGCCACTGAAAATCCTGTGATAAATCATTCTCCATACTGCAGTCACCATCCTTCTTGGGTACAGTAATTCTCTCTGAGCAACAACAGCCTGGGGAGAAGCAACTGCTTCTTTCCTGCTCCAGTCATGGTGACTGGGTGGTGCTGAGAAGCAGGAAACAAGGGGAACATCAGTGACTCCATTTTCTCGTGTTGAGGCCAGAGTTCTCGTCCTCACACTCCTGAGTCTAAGATTGGTAATTCTCTCACAGGAGACTCAATAAAAACTGTCAGGAGTGTGGACAGACAACACATCTGGGTCTCAGAGGCCATACACTACTGAAGTCTGTGAAAAAAATCTGGACAGCACTCCCGTGAAGGAGAGGCAGAAACCACAGCAAAAGTCCCAGTGGGCAGGCACCGGCAACGCCCATACACAAATGGCCTAGGCAGCAACAGGAGAGGGGTTGGCAGGCCTGCAGGCAGACCACACCTAGAAAAAAGAGGCCATACCCAGTGGACTCCAGTGACCAAAACCTTCCTTTACACAAAGAAAATGAGAAGACAGAGAAATGCAACACAAATAAATCAAGAGAAATCCCTAGAAAAAAACCTTAATGAATCAGATATAACCAAATTACCAGATGCAGAGTTTAAAATAACGATTGTTAGAATGCTCAAAGATATTAGAACAACAATAGATGGTCATTACAAACACCTAAATAAAGAGATAGCAAATATAAAAATAGACAATGAAATAATAAAAAAGAATCAGTCAGAAATGACAAATACAATATCAGAAATAAAGACACAATGAAAAGAATTAAAAGCAGGATGGATGAAGCTGAGAATCAATCAGCAAGTTAGGGGACAAGATAAATAAACGCATGGAAGCAGAGCAGAAAAAAGAAAAGAGACTCAAAAAGTCTGAGGAAACTCTAAGAGAGCTCTGTGACAACATGAAGAGAAATAACATCTGCATCATAGGGGTTCTTGAAGAAGAAGAGAAAGAACAAGAGATAGAGACTTTGTTCAAACATATCATAGCTGAAAACTTCCCTCAATTACGACAGGAAAACATATCACATGTTCAAGAAGCACAGAAAACTTCATTAAAGAAAAACTCAAAGAAATCAACACCAAGACACATTATAATTAAAATACCAAAGCTAAGTAATAAAGAGAAAATATTAAAAGCTGCTAGAGAAAAAAAGACTATCACCTGCAAAGGAAACCCCATAAGGATGACTTCCGACTTCTCAACAGAAACACTTGAGGCCAGAAGGGAATGGTAAGAAATAGTTAAAGGAATGCAGAACAAGAGTCTACAACCAAGACTACTTGATCCGGCAAGGCTATCATATAAAATTGAAGGAGAAATAAAAAGCTTTACAGACAAAAAAAACCTCAAGGAATTCACTACAACAAAACCAAGGCTGCAAGAAATGCTAGGAGGCCTGCTGTAAACAGATAAAAAAAATATATATATAGCAAAAGATAAATACAGTTTTAAAGAATAAAATGGCAATAAACAATTACATATCAACAATAAATTTAAATGTAAATAGATTAAAGGTTCCAATCAAAAGACATAGGGTAGCTGCATGAACAAGAAAACAGGACCCATACATATGCTGTCTACAAGAGACACATCTTAAAACAAAAGATGCACATAGACTGAAGATAAAAGGATGGAAAAAAATATTTCACGCAAATGGAAATGAAAAAAAAAGCTGGGGTAGCAATACTTATATCAGACAAAATGGACTTTAAAACAAAGGCCATAGTAAGAGATAAAGAAAGCTACTACATAATGATAAAGGGAGAAATCCAACAGGAAGATATAACCATTATAAATATCTATGAATCTAATATAGGAGCACCTGAATATATAAAGCAGACTTTGATGGATTTAAAGGGCGAGATCAACAGCAATATTAAAATAGTAGGGGATTTCAATACCTCACTAACATCACTAGATAGATCCTCAAGAAAGAAAATTAACAAAGAAATAGCAGACTTAAAGGACATAATAGAAAAAACTTGATTTAATAGATATCTTCAGAACCTTTCACCCTAAAACAGCAGAATATACATTCTTTTCAAGTGCTCATGGTACATTCTCTAAAATAGACCACATTTTAGGGCACAAAAGTAGTCTCAACAAATTTAAGAAGATTGAAATCATATTGAGCACTTTCTCTGATCACAATGGCATAAAACTAGAAATCAACCACAACTGAAAAATATTCAAACACTTGAAAACTAAATAGCATGTTATTAAATAACGAATGGGTAAACAATGAGATCAGAGATGAAATTTAAAAATTCCTAGAAATGAACGATAGTGAACATACATCAACTCAAAATTTATGGGACACAACAAAAACAGTCTTGAGAGGGAAGTTCATAACATTACAGGCATACCTCAAGAAGGTAGAAAAACCTCAAATAAACAACTTGACCCGACATCTAAAAGAACTAGAAAAAGAATAGCAAGTAAGGCCCAGAGCTAGTAGAAGGAAGGAAATAATAAAGATCAGAGCAGAAATAAATGACATAGAGGATAAAGAAACAATACAGAGGATCAATGAAACCAGGAGCTGGTTCTTTGAAAAGGTAAACAAGAACAATGAACCTTTAACCAGACTCACTAAGAAAAAGAGGGAGAGGAGTCAATAAATAAAATTAAAAATGACAATGGAGAAATAACAACTGACACACAGAAATACAAAATATTGTAAGAAAAAACTATGAAGAACTGTACGACAAAAAACTAGATGACCTAGATGAAATGGAAAAATTCCTTGAAACATATAATCTTCCAAAAATTAATCTGGAAAAATCAGAAAACCTAAACAGACCAATTACAACAAATGAGATTGAAATAGTTATCAAAAAACTCCCCAAAAAGAGAAGTCCTGGGCCTGATGGCTTCACAAGTGACTTCTACTGAATATTCAAAGAACTAACTCCTATCCTTCTCATGCTATTTTAAAAAATTCAAGAGGATGAAAGACTTCCAAGCCCCATTTATGAGGCAAGGATAATTCTGATTCCAAAACTAGGCAAAGAAAACACTAAGAAAGAAAATTATAGGCCAAAATCCAAATGAATTTAGATGATAAAATCCTCAACAAAATATTAGCAAACCAGATCCAGAAATATATGAAAAAAATCATACACCATGATCAAGTGGGATTTATTCTTGGGGGCACGGCTGGTACAATATTCGCAAATCAATCAATGTGATTCATTCAAGGAGAAAAACCATATGATAACTTCAATAGATGCAGAAAAAGCAGTTGATAAAATCCAGCACCCATTCATGATTAAAACTCTCAGCAAAGTGGGAACACAGGGAACATACCTCAACATGATAAAAGTCATCTATGACAAACCCACAGCCAACATCATACTCAATGGGCAAAAATTAAAAGCAATCCTGTTAAGATCAGAAACAAGGTAGGGGTGCTCCCTTTCACCACTCTTATTCAACATAGTTCTGGAAGTCCTAGCCACAGCAATCAGACAAGAAAAAGAAATAAAAGTCATCCAAATTGGAAAAGAAGAAGTAAACTATCATTATTTGCAGATGATATGATATTGTATATAAAAAACCCTAAAGTAGCAGTCAAATAACTACTACACCTGATAAATGAATTCAGCAAGGTGGCAGATTATAAAATTAGTACTCAAAAATCAGTGGCATTTTTATACACTAACAATGAACTGTCAGAAAGAGAAATTAAAAAATCAATGACCTTTACCATTGCAACCAAAAAAATAAAATAACAAGGAATAAATTTAACCCGGGAGATTAAAGATTTGTACTCAAAAAATTATAAAACATTGATAAAAGAAATCAGGGAAGATACAAACAAGTGGAAGCATATACCATGCTCATGGTTAGGAAAAATAAACATCATTAAAATGTCTATATTACCCAAAGCAATTTATAAATTCAATGCAATACCGATTAAAATACCAATGACTTATTTCAAAGATATAGATCACATATTCCAAAAATTTATATGGATCCAAAAAAGAACACAAAAAGCCTCAGCAATCTTGAAAAGGAAGAATAAAGTGGGAGGTATCACACTTCCAGATATCTAGTTATATTATAAGGCCACTGTACTCAAAACAGCCTGGTACTGGCATAAGAACAGGCATATAGATCAATGAACAGAGAACCCAGAAATAAACTCAAACCTTTATGGACAACTGATATTTGACAAAGGAGGTAAGAGCATACATTAGAGTAAAGACAGCCTCTTCAACAAATGGTGTTGGGAAAATTGGACAGCTATCTGGCAAAAAAATAAAACTAGACCACCAACTTACACCATTCACAAAAATCAACTCAAAATGGATAAAATACTTAAATGTAAGGCATAAAACCATAAGCATCTTAGAAGAAAACATAGGCAGTAAGCTCTCTGACATCTCTCGCAGCAATATATTTGCCAACTTGTCTCCACAGGCAAGTGAAACAAAAGACAGGATAAACAAATGGGACTTTATCAATCTAAAAATCTGCACAGCTAAAGATAATAAGAAGAGAATAAAAAGACAAACTACACAATGGGAGAATATATTTGACAATGCATCTGATAGGGGGTTAATAAACAAAATTTATAAAGAACTTGTAAAACTTAATACCAGGAAGACAAACAATCCAATCCAAAAATGGGCAAAAGAAATGAATAGACACTTCTCCAAAGATGACAAACAGATGTCCAATAGGCATATGAAAAAATGCTCAGCATCACTAATCATTTGCAAATTAAAACAACAATGAGAAATCACCTTACATCAGTCAGAATGGTGCTCATCAACAAAACAATACAGAATAAGTGCTGGTGAGAATGTGGAGAAAAGGGAACCCTCTTGCACTGCTGGTGGGAATGCAGACTGGTACAGCCACTGTGGAAAACAGTATGGAGATTCCTCAAGAAATTAAAAATTGAACTGCCTTTTGACCCAGCTATACCACTGTTAGGAATATACCCCAAGAACACCATAGCACTGTTTGAAAAGAAGAAATGCCACCCCCATATTTATGACAGCATTGTTCACAATAATGAAGATCTGGATACAGCCCAAGTGTTTGTCAGAAGATGAGTGGATTAAAAAGCTTTGGGACATATATACTATGAAATACTACTCAGCCATAAGAAATGATGACATCGGATCATTTACAACAACATGGATGGACCTTGATAACATTATACTTAGCGAAATAAGTAAATCAGAAAAAACTAAGAACTATACGATTCCATACATAGGTGGGACATAAAAATGAGACTCCGAGACATGGACAGGAGTGTGGGGGTTACTGGGTGGGTGGGAGGAGAGGGAGGGGATTGGGGGAGGGGAGGAGCACAAAGAAAACCAGTTAGAAGGTGACGAAAGACAATTGGACTTTGGGAGTTCCACTCTCTGGGATCAGCACTGGCACAGCAGCTCATGTGCATTGAATTAGAGTGGAGCTTCACAGTCAGCTGGCCTGGGTGCTGGACATTCTGTCCTGCTGGGCTTGATTCCACAGGGGGAAGGGAAAGAGCTTTGAAGCATAGACATTTAACATGTGGGTTCCTGTGAGTCTATTGTTGGATTTGTTCTAAGGGCTTAGCCACTTTCTGGGGGGCATATTCAGCCCCAAGAGAGGACTCTCTCAGTCTTCCTCCCTGAGACCAGGGTCTCACCAGCTGTAAGAACTTCTGCAGAGGGGACTGTTGACCTCACTCGATCTGAACCTGCTGCTCACCTTATTGGGGAAAAATAAAATTTGAGTATCCAGCAATGGCTGAGAGATTAGGCTCTGGAGTAGGGGCCACATTATCCATACTAAGCTCCTGAACAAGAGACTCCTGAAGTAGGGGGTTCCACTAATGTTGTATTCCCAACCTCATCTGCCCTAACCCAACAAGCTTGCAACCTATAGAAGGGTTGGTTGAGTAAAGCCAGTCTGAGCCCACACTACAGGCTTTCTACATAAGATTCTATGGGAAGACCAGGCAGCTGCAAGATGAGATGGAGCAGCTGAAAAGTGAAGGAAAATCTTATGGAGTTTGGGGCTTCTTACAGAGCTTCTGTCATCTCTAAGCAGTAGGAAGCTGATATTAACACACATGTTGTCCCCTCTCACACTACCCAGGCTCAGAAAATGCAGATACAAACAGCAAAAAAAGCAGTAGCTGCAGACATGTAGTCCACAGCAGGTTACAAACAACAGCTGATGCCAATCCAAGAAGATCTAGAACCAACACAATTGGTAGTGGGAGGAAGATAGCACCAAGCTTAGACTCAGCGAGCTACACAAGCAGCACACCCAAGGGAGAAACTAGAATACACCAGCAACTGTGGAGAATTAAAACAGGACAGACATTGCACAGTGTGTAATACACATGATCAAAATAGACCCTTAGAGCCAGCCAGCCTGAAGGGATAACTGTACCCATGAAAGGATCAACTGCACTCACATACAACAGGAGGAAAGATAGTACACTCAAGAAACATTCCTAAAACTAGGAAAACAAGTGGGCTGGAGGTCAGTACCACTGCACCCATATTCCTTATAAAGACCCAGAAATATTTCAAGGTCAGATAGTGCTACCAAATACACAGAGAAAATGGGCAAAAAAAAAAAAAAAAATGACCCAAATAAATCAACAAAAGAAATCCCCAGAAAAAGAACTAAATGAAATGGAAGTAACCAAACAACCAGATGCAGAGTTTAAAATAATGATTTTTAGGATGTTCAAGGATCTTAGAGCAACAATGGATGGAAATAATAAGCACCAAAATAGATAACAATCATCAAAAAAAAAACACATTGAGACCTGAAGATGGCAGCAGAGTAGGCAGATGCACAGACTCCTAGCTCATACCACCAAACTGGATTATAAACTAATTTATGAACAATAAATGTGAAAAACCAAATCTGGACTACAAGAACAGCTTTCAAAACTCAAGGAGCAAAGAAGAAGCCACAACAAACCTGGTAGAGAGCACCTGAATCTCCCCTGTTTACAGAAATGGGAGGAGGGGGCATGAGCCTGGGCTCTCAATTTCAAGGAAAAGAGCAGTAAATACTGCTCACAGCCACTTACCTGGCAACCAGGGAATGAGGTGTGTTGAAAGGGCCTCCTTGTCTTCCAAAAAGAGGAGAAAGAGAGAGACAGATGGTGAGGGGGAGAAGAATATAGGTGATGACATAAAAAGCTGACTCATTCAGTGCTGGAGCCAGCCATAACTGGGGGAGGGGCTGATCCTACCACAAAGCAAAATACAAAAGTACTTCCAGGTCACAGAGATACAGACATCTCTCCAGCTCCAATCAGTGCAACGAGACACAGCTGAAAACAAGAAGTGCGGAGGAGGGGCAGGAACTCAGGTCTCTTTGGAGATCTGAGATACATTTCCTCCTACTAAAGCTGAGAAAGAAACCCACCCCCAGAGAGATAAACTGGCAGAAGAGGACTTCAGAGCCTCAGGTCACACCCACCACATTCCTGGATACAGTTTCAAATAAGCCCCCTGCTGAGATCAGCAAACAAGACAATCACCTGTTAAGAAAACAAACAAATCAAAACTTCAAAGCAGCCAAAATCTTAAAGAGGATTACATATAATAGCTGATGCCAACCCAAGAAGACTTAGAAACAACACAAGTAAAAACTAGAGGCAGACAACACCAAGCCTAGATTCAACCAGCTCTACAAAGAAAACACCCTGGGTAGGCACAATGAAAAGACAAAGAAGTACAATCCAAATGAAACCACAAGAGAGACTTTCAGGAGATGAACTGAGTGATATAGAAATGCGGAGTTTAAAATAATGATTGTAAGGATGCTTAGGGATCTTAGAACAACAATGGATGGTCATAACAAACACCAAAATAAAGAAAGAACAAATATAAAAAAGGATATTGAAATATTAAAAAAGAATCAGTCGGAGATGACAAATACAATATCAGAAATGAAGACCACAATGGAAGGAATTAAAAACAGGATGGATACAGCTGAGGATCAATTCAGCGAGTTGGAGGACAACTGGAATGAAGGCATAAAAGCAGAGAAGAAAAAGAAAAGAGACTTAAAAAGTCTGAGGAAACTCTTAGAGAGCTCTGTGACAACATAAAGAGAAAAAACATCCACATCACAAGGGTTCCTGAAGAAGAAGAGAAAGAACAAGGGATAGAGGCATTGTTCAATCATATCAAAGCTGAAAACTTTCCTAAATTAATGCAGGAGAAACTCTCACAAATTCAAGAAGCACAGAGAACTCCACTAAAAAGTAACCCAAAGAAACCTACACCAAGACACATCATAATTAAAATACCAAAGCTAAGTGATAAAGAGAAAATATTAAAAGCTGTGAGAGAAAAAAAGGCTATCATCTACAAAGGAGCCCCCATAAGGATGACATCAGACTTCTCAACAGAAACACTTGAAGCCAGAAGGGAATGGCAAAAAATATTCAAAGTAATGCAGAGCAAGAATCTACAACCAAGACGACTTTATCCAGCAAGGCTATCATTTAAAATTGAAGAAGAAATAAAAAGTTTCCCAAACAAAAAAGAACTCAAGGAATTCATTACAACCAAACCAATGCTGCAGGAAATGTTAAGGGGCCTGTTGAGAACAGATCAAAATCAGAAAAGAATATAGCAAAAGAGGAATATAGCTTTAAATAATAAAATGGCAATAAACAACTGCATGTCAATAATAACCCTAAATGTAAATGGATTAAATGATCCAATCAAAAGACATAGGATAGCTGCATGAATAAGAAAACAGGACCCATACATATGCTGTCTACAAGAGACACATCTTAAAACAAAAGATGCACATATGTTGAAGGAAAAAGGATGGAAAAAAACATTTTATGCAAATGGAAATTTAAAAAAAAAGCTGTGGTAACAATACTTATATCAGAAAAAATGGACTTTAAAACAAAGAATATAGTAAGAGATAAAAAAGGCCACTACATAATGATGAAGAAAGCAATCCAACAGGAAGATATAACTGTTATAAATATCTATGCACCTAATATAGGAGCACCTAAATACATAAAGCAGACTTTGATGGATATAAAGAGCCAGATTAACAGCAACACTATAATAGTAGGGGATTTCAATATCCCACTAACATCACTAGATAGATCCTCAAGAAAGAAAATTAACAAAGAAACAGCAGACTTAAAGGACACACTAGATCAACTCGATTTAATAGATATCTACAGAACCTTTCACCCTAAAGCAGCAGAATATACATTCTTTTCAAGTGCTCATGGTACATTCTCTAGAATAGACCACATGTTAGGGCACAAAAGTGGTCTCAACAAAGTTAAGAAGATTGAAATAATATCAAGCACTTTCTCTGACCACAACAGCATGAAACTAGAAATGAACCACAACAGAAAAGCTCAAAAATTCTCAAACACATGGAAACTAAATAGCAGGTTGTTAAATAATGAATGGATTAAGAATGAGATCAAAGAAAAAATAAAAAATTCCTAGAAACGAATGACAATAAGCATACAACAACTCAAAATTTATGGGACAGAGCAAAAGCAGTACTGAGAGGGAAGTTCATAGCACTACTGGTACACTTTAAGAAGCTAGAAAAAGCTCAAATAAAAAACTTAACCCTGCATCTAAAAGAACTAGAAAAAGAACAGCAAGTAAAGCCTACATGTAGTAGAAAAAAGGAAATAATAAAGACCAGAGCAGAAATAAATGACATAGAGACAAAAGAAACAATACAGAGGATCAATGAAACTAGGAGCTGGTTTTTTGAAAAGGTAAACAAGATTGATGAACTTTTAACTAGACTCACCAAGATAAAGAGAGAGAGGACTCAAATAAATAAAATTAGAAACGAGAGTGGAGAAATAACAATTGACACAACAGAAATACAAAGGATTGTAAGAAAATACTATGAAGAACTGTATGCAAAAAATCTAGACAACCTAGATGAAATGGATAAATTCCTTGAAACATACAATCTTCCAAAAATCAGTCTGGAAAAATCAGAAAACCTAAACAGACCGATTACACCAAATGAGATCAAAACAGTTATCAAAAAACTCCCAACAAAGAAAAGTCCTGGGCCTGATGGCTTCACAAGTGAATTCTACCAAATATTCAAAGAAGAACTAACTCCTATCCTTCTCAAACTATTTCAAAAAATTCAAGAGAAAAGAAGACATTCAAACTCCTTTTATGAGGCGAGCATAATTCTGACTCCAAAACCAGGCAAAGACAACACAAAGAAAGAAAATTATAGCCCAATATCTCTGATGAATATAGATGCTAAAATCCTCAACAAAATATAAGCTAACCGGTTCCAACAATATATGGAAAAAATCATACACCATGATCAAGTGGGATTTATTCTGGGAAGGCAAGGCTGGTACGATATTCGCACATCTATCAATGTTACTCATCACATAAATGAAGGATAAAAACCACATGATAATTTCAATAGATGCAGAAAAAGCATTGGATAAAATCCAGCACCCATTTATGATCAAAACTCTCAGCAAAGTGGGAATACAGGGAACATACCTCAACATGATAAAAGACAACTATGACAAACTCACAGCCAACATCATACTCAATGGGCAAAAATTAAAAGCAATCCCCTTAAGATCAGAAACAAGGCAGGGGTGCCCCATTTCAGCACTCTTATTCAACATACTCCTGGATGTCTTAGCCACAGCAATCAGACAAGAAGAAGAAATAAAAGGCATTCAAGTTGGAAAAGAAGAAGTAAAGCTATCATTAATTGCAGATGATATGATATTGTATATAGAAAATCCTAAAGTCTCAGTCAAAAAACTACTGGATCTAATAAATGAATTCAGCAATGTGGCAGGATATAAAATTAATACTCAGAAATCAGAGGCATTTTTATACGCCAACAGTGAACAGTCAGAAAGAGAAATTAAGGAAACAATCCCCTTCACTATTACAAGCAAAAAAATAAAGTCCCTAAGAGTACATTTAACCAAGGAGACTAAAGACTTGTACTTGGAAAATTGTAAAGCATTGATAAAAGAAATCAAGGAAGATACAAACAAGTGGAAGCATATACCATGCTCATGGTTAGGAAGAATAAACATCATTCAAATGTCTATATTACCCAAAGTAATTTATAAGTTCAATGTAATACCAATTAAAATACCAGTGACATACTTTTAAGATATATTGATAGATCACATATTCCAAAAATTTATATGGAACCAAAAGAGAACACAAATAGCCTCAGTAATCTTAAAAAAGAAGAATAAAGGGGGAGGTATCACACTTTCTGATATCAAGCTATACTACAAGGCTATTGTACTCAAAACAGCCTGGTACTGGCATAAGAACAGGAACATAGATCAATGGAACAGAACTGAGAATCCAGAAATAAACCCAGAGCTTTATGCATAACTGATATTTGACAAAGAACGTAAGGAAATACAATGGAGTAAAGACAGCCTCTTCAACAAATGGTGTTGGGAAAATTGGACAACAACCTGCAAAAAAATGAAACTAGACCACCAACTTGACCATTCACAAAAATAAACTCAAAATGGATAAAAGACTTAAATGTAAGGCATGAAACCATTAGCATTTTAGAAGAAAACATTGGCAGTAAGCTCTCCGACATCTCTCACAGTGATATTTTTGCTGATTTATCTCCATGGGCAAGTGAAATAAAAGATAGGATAAACAAATGGGACTATATCAAACTAAAAAGCTTTTTGACAGCCAAAGAAAATAAGAGAATAAAAAGACAAACTACACAATGGGAGAACATATTTGACAGTATGTCTGATAAGGGGTTAATAACCAAAATTTATAAAGAACTTGTAAATCTCAACACCAGAAAGACAAACAATCCAATCAAGAAATGGGAAAAAGCCCTGGCCGGTTGGCTCAGCGGTAGAGCGTCGGCCTAGCG
The DNA here is from genome assembly GCF_036850765.1 of Saccopteryx bilineata. NCBI lineage: Eukaryota > Metazoa > Chordata > Mammalia > Chiroptera > Emballonuridae > Saccopteryx > Saccopteryx bilineata. The sequence continues at coordinate 81,170,279 of NC_089499.1, forward strand.
TGCAGAGGACCCGGGTTCGATTCCTGGCCAGGGCACACAGGAGAAGCGCCCATTTGCTTCTCCACCCCTCCACCGTGCTTTCCTCTCTGTCTCTCTCTTCCCCTCCCGCAGCCAAGGCTCCATTGGAGCAAAGATGGCCCGGGCGCTGGGGATGGCTCTGTGGCCTCTGCCTCAGGTGCTAGAGTGGCTCTGGTCGCAACATGGCGACGCCCAGGATGGGCAGAGCATCGCCCCCTGGTGGGCAGAGCGTCGCCCCTGGTGGGCGTGCCGGGTGGATCCCGGTCGGGCGCATGCGGGAGTCTGTCTGACTGTCCTCCCTGTTTCCAGCTTCAGAAAAATGAAAAAAAAAAAAAAAAAGAAAGAAATGGGAAAAAGAAATGAATAGACACTTCTCCAAAGAGGATATTCAGATGGCCAATAGGCATATGAAAAAATGCTGAACATCATTAATCATTAGAAAAATGCAAATTAAGACCACAATGAGATATCACCTCACACCGGTTAGAATGGTGCTCATCAACAAAACAACACAGAATAAGGGCTGACGAGGATGTGGAGAAAAGGGAACCCTCCTGCATTGCTGGTGGGAATGCAGAATGGTGCATCCACTGTGGAAAACAGTATGGAGATTCCTCAAAAAATTGAAAATCGAATGGCCTTTTGACCCAGCCATCCCACTTTCAGGTATATATCCTAAGGACACCATAGAACGGTTCCAGAAGGAGAAATGCACCCCCATGTTTATAGCAGCATTGTTCACAATAGCGAAGATCTGGAAACAGCCCAAAGGTCTGTTAGAGGATGAGTGGATTAAAAAGATTTGGTACATATATAGTATGGAATACTACTCAGCCATAAGAAATGATGACATCAGATCATTTACAATAATATGGATGGACCTTGATAACATTATACAGAGTGAAATAAGTAAATCAGAAAAAAACTAAGAACTATATGAACCAATGCATAGATGGGACATAAAAATCAGACTCAGAGACATGGACAAGAATGTGATGGTAACAGGGAGTGGGGTGGAGGGGTGGGGAAGGGGCGAGGAAGGAGAGGTAGGGAGTGGGGGGAGGGTAGGGGCACAAAGAAAACCAGATAGAAGGTGACGGAGGATGATTTGACTTTGTGTGAGTGGTATGCAGCATAATCAAAGGTCAAAATAATCTTGAGATGTTTTCTTGGAACATATGTACCCTGATTTATCAATGTCACTGCATTAAAATTAATAAAAATAAGATAAAAAAATTTGAAATAATAAAAAAGAACCAATCAGAAATGACAAATACAATATCAGAAATGAAGACTGCACTAGAAAGAAGCAACAGCAGGTTGGATGAAGCAGAGGATCTAATCAGCAATTTAGAGGACAAGATAAACATAAGCACAGAAGTAGAGCAGTAAAACAAAAAGAGGCACAAAAGAACAGAGGAAACTCTAAGAGACCTCTGTGACAACATTAAGAGAAACAACATCTGCATCACAGGTGTTCCTGAAGGAGAAAAGAACAAACAAGGGATAGAGAACCTGTTTGAAGAAATCATAGCTGAAAATTTTCTTAAATTGATGAAAGAAAAGTCACAGAAGTTCAAGAGGCACAGAGAATCCCATTAAAGAGGAACCCAAGGAAGTCTATACCAAGACACATCATATTTAAAATGCCAAAGTTAAGCAACAAAGAAAGAATACTAAAAGCTGCAAGAGAAAAGCAGTTAATTATCTACAGAGGAGCCCCCATAAGGATGACATCCAACTTCTCAATAGAAATGCTTGAGGCCAGAAGGGATTGGCAAGAAATATTCAAAGTGACGCAAAGCAAAAACCTACAACCAAGAAAACTTTATCCAACAAGGCTATTGCTTAAAGTTGAAGAAGAAATAAAAAGCTTCCCAGATGAAAAAAGAACCTCAAGGAATTCCTTTCAACAAAAACAGTACTGCAAAAAGTGTTAAGGGGTCTTCTATAAAGAGAGAAAAGGAGAATAAAAAGAAATCGAGGTGGATGTGAAGTGTGAGGCTTCTGGGCGGGGGCCGCAGTTCACTGGTTGGGAGGTGCAGAGCTCGGATAAACGATGACGTCAGAGTAATGGCGGAGTAGGAAGCGATACCGATAAATCTCCTCCAAAACTCAACAAGATCTTCAACCAGAAACAGAAAAACCTATACTTGGAGCCTCCAGATGCTTCGCAATACACTCGAAGATGCCATTAAGGAAGAGAAAATCGAATATCATGGATACAAAAGAAAGAGAGGTAACACAGCTAGATGAGGAAAAATCTATGGAGAAAAAATTTAATATATTGGAAACCTTGGAGCTAAATGACAGAGAATTCAAGATAGAAATCCTAAAAATACTCAGAGATATACAAGAAAACACAGAAAGGCAATTTAGGGAGCTCAGAAAACAACTCAAAGAACACAAAGAATATATGTCCAAAGAAATTGAAACTATAAAAACAAATCAAACAGAGATGAAAAACTCAATTCACGAGCTGAAAAACGAAGTAACAAGCTTAGCTAATAGAACAGGTCAGATAGAAGAGAGGATTGGTGAAATAGAAGACAAGCAACTTGAGGCACAACAGAGAGAAGAAGAAAGAGACTCAAAAATTAAAAAAAATGAGATAGCCCTACAAGAATTATCTGACTCCATCAAAAGAATAACATAAGAATAATAGGTATATCAGAGGGAGAAGAGAGAGAAAATGGAATGGAGAACATACTCAAACAAATAATAGATGAGAACTTCCCAAGCCTGTGGAAAGAACTAAAGCCCCAAATTGAAGAAGCAAACAGAACACCGAGTTTTCTTAACCCCAACAAACCTACTCCAAGGCATATCATAATGAAATTGACACAAACTAACAACAAAGAAAAAATTCTCAAGGCAGCCAGGGAAAAGAAGAATACAACATATAAAGGAAGGCCCATTAGATTATCATCAGATTTCTCAGCAGAAACTCTACAAGCTAGAAGAGAGTGGACCCCAATATTTAAAGTCCTGAAAGAGAGGAACTTTCAGCCACGAATACTATACCCATCAAAGCTATCCTTCAAATATGAAGGAGAAATAAAAAAATTCACAGATACAGAAAAGATGAGGGAATTTATCATCAGAAAACCCCCACTCCAGGAATTACTAAAGGGGGTTCTCCAATCAGATACAAAGAACAAAAAAAAACAGAGCCACAAGAAAAAGCTCCAAGAAGAACACAAAAAAAACAAATTTAAACTGTGACAACAACAAAAAGAAAGAGGGGGAGAAGATGGAGATTAACAGTAGCAAAGGACGATGGAGTACAAAAGAACTCACAAAATAGTTCACTACAATGAACAGGGTAGGGACCCTTTTCATTACTCAAAGGTAACCACCATTGAAAAAAACACCACAGAAGCACATGAGATAAAAAAGATAGCAACAGAGGAAAGATGTATGGAATACAACCAAATAAAAACAAAAGAGAGAAAAATGAAAGAGAAGGATCAAACAAGACACAAAACTAACAGAAAGCAAGATATAAAATGGCAATAGCGAACTCACAAGTGTCAATAATTACACTAAATGTAAACGGATTAAACTCACCAATAAAAAGGCACAGAGTAGCAGAATGGATTAAAGAAGAAAATCCAACTGTATGCTGCCTACAGGAAACTCGTCTAAGTAACAAGGATAAAAACAAATTCAAAGCGAAAGGCTGGAAAACAATGCTCCAAGCAAATAACATCCAAAAAAAAGCAGGTGTAGCAATACTCATATCGGATAATGCTGACTACAAGACAATAAAAGTACTCAGAGATAAAAATGGCCATTTCATAATGGCTAAGGGGACACTGAATCAAGAAGACATAACAATTCTTAATATATATGCACCAAACCAAGGAGCACCAAAATATATAAGACAACTACTTATTGATCTTAAAACAAAAACTGACAAAAATACAATCATACTTGGAGACCTCAATACACTGCTGACGGCTCTAGATCGGTCATCCAAACAGAGAATCAACAAAGATATAGTGGCCTTAAACAAAACACTAGAGCATCTGGATATGATAGACATCTACAGGACATTTCATCCCAAAGTGACTGAGTATACATTTTTCTCCAGTGTACATGGATCATTCTCAGGAATTGACCATATGTTGGGCCACAAAAACAACATCAGCAAATTCAGATAAATTGAAGTTGTACCAAGCATATTTTCTGATCATAAAGCCTTGAAACTAGAATTCAACTGCAAAAAAGAGGAAAAAAATCCCACAAAAATGTGGAAACTAAACAACATACTTTTAAAAAATGAATGGGTCAAAGAAGAAATAAGTGCAGAGATCAAAAGATATATACAGACTAATGAAAATGACAATACGACATATCAGAATCTATGGGGTGCAGCAAAAGCAGTGATAAGAGGGAAGTTCATATCACTTTAGGCATATATGAACAAACAAGAGAGAGAGCCCAAGTGAACCACTTAACTTCCCACCTTAAGGAACTAGAAAAAGAAGAACAAAGACAACCCAAAACTAGCCGAAGAAAGGAGATAATAAAAATCAGAGCAGAAATAAATGAATTAGAGAACAGAAAAACTATAGAAAAAATTAATAGAACAAGGAGCTGGTTCTTTGAAAAGATCAATAAAATTGACAAACCCTTGGCAAGACTTACCAAGGAAAAAAGAGAAAGAATTCATATAAACAAAATCCAAAATGAAAGAGGGGAAATCACCATGGACACCGTAGGTATACAAAGAATTATTGTAGAATACTATGAAAAACTTTATGCCACTAAATTCAACAACCTAGAAGAAATGGATAAATTCCTAGAACAATACAACCTTCCTAGACTGAGTCAAGAAGAAGCAGAAAGCCTAAACATTCCTATCAGTAGAGAAGAAATAGAAAAAACCATTAAAAACCTCCCCAAAAATAAAAGTCCAGGCCCTGACGGCTATACCAGCGAATTTTATCAAACATTCAAAGAAGACTTGGTTCCTATTCTACTCAAAGTCTTCCAAAAAATTGAAGAAGAAGCAATACTTCCAAATACATTTTATGAGGCCAACATAACCCTCATACCCAAACCAGGCAAGGATGGCACAAAAAAAGAAAACTACAGACCAATATCTCTAATGAATACAGATGCTAAAATACTAAACAAAATACTAACAAATCGAATACAACAACATATAAAAAAATAATACATCATGATCAAGTGAGATTCATCCCAGAATCTCAAGGATGGTTCAACATACGTAAAACGGTTAACGTAATACACCATATCAACAAAAAAAAGAACAAACACCACATGATCTTATCAATAGACGCAGAAAAGGCTTTCGATAAAATACAACACAATTTTATGTTTAAGACTCTCAACAAAATGGGTATAGAAGGAAAATATCTCAACATGATAAAGGCCATATATGATAAACCATCAGCTAACATCATATTAAATGGCACTAAACTGAAGGCTTTCCCCCTTAAATCAGGAACAAGACAGGGTTGTCCACTCTCTCCACTGTTATTTAATGTGGTACTAGAGGTTCTAGCCAGAGCAATCAGACAAGACAAAGAAATAAAAGGCATCCATATCGGAAAAGAAGAAGTAAAGGTATCACTTTTTGCAGATGATATGATCCTATACATCGAAAACCCCAAAGAATCCACAAAAAGACTACTAGAAACAATAAGCCAATACAGTAAGGTCGCAGGATACAAAATTAACATACAGAAGTCAATAGCCTTTCTATATGCCAACAATGAAACAATTGAGAATGAACTCAAAAGAATAATCCCCTTCACGATTGCAACAAAAAAAATAAAATACTTAGGAATAAACATAACAAAGAATGTAAAGGACTTATATAATGAAAACTATAAACCATCGTTAAGGGAAATCGAAAAAGATATAATGAGATGGAAGAATATACCTTGTTCTTGGCTAGGAAGAATAAATATAATCAAGATGGCTATATTACCCAAAGCAATATACAAATTTAATGCAATTCTCATCAAACTTCCAATAACGTTTTTTAAAGAAATAGAGCAAAAAATCATCAGATTTATATGGAACTATAAAAAACCCCGAATAGCCAAAGCAATCCTAAAGAAAAAGAATGAAGCTGGGGGCATTACAATATCTGACTTCAAACTATATTATAGGGCCACGACAATCAAAACAGCATGGTATTGGCAGAAAAATAGACACTCAGACCAATGGAACAGAATAGAAAGTCCAGAAATAAAACCACATATATATAGTCAAATAATTTTTGATAAAGGGGCCAAGAACACACAATGGAGAAAAGAAAGCCTCTTCAATAAATGGTGCTGGGAAAACTGGAAAGCCACATGCAAAAGAATGAAACTGGACTACAGTCTCTCCCCCTGTACTAAAATTAACTCAAAATGGATCAAAGATCTAAACATAAGACCTGAAACAATTAAGTACATAGAAGAAGACATAGGTACTCAACTCATGGACCTGGGTTTTAAAGAACATTTTATGAATTTGACTCCAATGGCAAGAGAAGTGAAGGCAAAAATTAATGAATGGGACTACATCAGACTAAGAAGTTTTTGCTCAGCAAGAGAAACTGATAACAAAATAAACAGACAGCCAACTAAATGGGAAATGATATTTTCAAACAACAGCTCAGATAAGGGCCTAATATCCAAAATATACAAAGAACTCATAAAACTCAACAACAAACAAACAAACAATCCAATAAAAAAATGGGAAGAGGATATGAACAGACACTTCTCCCAGGAAGAAATACAAATGGCCAACAGATATATGAAAAGATGCTCATCTTCTTTAGCTATTAGAGAAATGCAAATCAAAACGGCAATGAGATACCACCTCACACCTGTTCGATTAGCTATTATTAGCAAGACAGGTAATAGCAAATGTTGGAGAGGCTGTGGAGAAAAAGGAACCCTCATCCACTGTTGGTGGGAATATAAAGTAGTACAACCATTATGGAAGAAAGTATGGTGGTTCCTCAAAAAACTGAAAATAGAACTACCTTATGACCCAGCAATCCCTCTACTGGGTATATACCCCCAAAACTCAGAAACATTGATACGTAAAGACACATGCAGCCCCATGTTTATTGCAGCATTGTTCACAGTGGCTAGGACATGGAAACAACCAAAAAGCCCATCAATAGATGACTGGATAAAGAAGATGTGGCACATATACACTATGGAATACTACTCAGCCATAAGAAATGATGACATCGGAACATTTACAGCAAAATGTTGGGATCTTGATAACATGATACGAAGCGAAATAAGTAAATCAGAAAAAACCAGGAACTGCATTATTCCATACGTAGGTGGGACATAAAAGTGAAACTGAGAGACATTGTAAGGGTGTGGTGGTTACGGGGGGGGAGGGGGGAATGGGAGAGGGAAAGGGGGAGGGGGAGGGGCACAGAGAGAACAAGATAGAGGGTGACGGAGGACAATCTGACTTTGGGTGATGGGTATGCAACATGATTGAACGACAATATACCCTGGAGTTGTTATCTTTGAATATATGTATCCTGATTTATTGATGTCACCCCATTAAAAAAATAAAATTATTAAAAAAAAAAAAGAAATCGAGAAAAAGAGTATTGTAGATTTAAAGGAATAAAATGGCAATAAATGAGTACATATCGATAGTAACCTTAAATATAAATGGATTAAATGCTCCAATCAAAAGACATAGGGTACCTGCATGAGTAAGAAAACAGGACCCATACATATGCTGTCTACAAGAGACCTATCTCAGAACAAAAAATACACATAGACTGAAAGCGAAGGGATGGAAAAATGTATTTCACACAAATGGAAATGAAAAAAGAAAAGTGAGGGTAGGAACAGTTATATCTGACAAAATAGACTTTAAAACAAAGGCTATAGTAAAGGATAAAGAAGGTCACTACATAATGATAAAGGGAAAAATCCAACAGGAGGATATAACCATTGTAAATATCTATGCACCTAATATAGAAGCACCTAAATATATAAAGCAGATTTTGATGGACATAAAAACTGAAATTAACAGCAATTCTATATTAGTTGGGGATTTAAATACCCCACTAACATCAATGGATAGATCCTTCAGACAGAAAATTAACAAAGAAAAGGCGTCCTTAAATAACACACTAGATCAACTGGATTTAATTGATATTTTCAGAACCTTTCACTCCAAAGCGGCAGAATATACATTCTTTTCAAGTGCTCATGGTACATTCTCTAGGATAGACCACATGTTAGGACACAAAACAAGTCTCAATAGATTTAAGAAGACTAAAATCATATCAAGTAATTTTCTGATCACAAGGGAGAGAAACTAGAAATCAACAGAAAAACTGGAAAATATTCCAACACTTGGAGGCTAAATAACATGTTATTAAATAACGAATGAGTTAAAAATGAGATTAAGAAAATAATCAAAAATTTCCTTGAAACAAATAAAAATGAACATACAACACTTAAAATTTATGGGACACAGCAAAAGTAGTCCTGAGAATGAAGTTTATAGCATTACAGGCACACTTTAAGAAGCAAGATAAAGCTCAAATAAACAACTTAATCCTGCAACCAAAAGAACAACAAATGAAGCTTAGAGGAAGTAGAAGGAAGGAAATAATAATAAAGATCAGAGTGGAAATAAGTAGCATAGAGGCTAAAAAAACAATACAAAAAATCAATGGAACCAAGAGCTGGTTTTTTTGTAAAGGTAAACAAGATTGATGAACCTTTAACCAGACTCATCAAGAAAAAAAGTGAGAGTGTTCAAATAAATAAAATTAGAAATGAAAGTGGAAAAGTAACAACTGACTCCAGAGAAATACAAAATATTGTAAGAAAATATTATAAATATCTATATGCCAAACATTGGACAACCTAGGTGAAATGGATAAATTCCTAGAAACAAACAATTCCCAAAACTCAATCTGGAAGTATGAGAAAACCTAAACAGACTGATTACAACAAATGAAATTGAAACAGTTACCAAAAAACTCCCAGCAAACAAAAGTCCTGGACCATATTTATTCTCAGGCAAATTTTATGAAATATTCAGAGGAAAACTAACACCTATCCTCTCAAGCTATTTCAAAAAATTCAAAGGGAGGAAAGACTTCCAAGATCCTTTTATGAGGCAAACATTATCCTCATTCCAAAACCAAGTAAAGATACTACAAAGGAAGAAAACTATAGGCCAATATCCCTGATGAATTTAGATGCTAAAGTCCTCAACGAAATATTAGCAAACCAGATCCAGCAAAACATTTAAAAAATCATACATCATGATCAGGTAGGATTTATTCTGGGGAGGCAAGGCTGGTAAAACATTCACAAATCAATAAATGTGATTCATCATATAAACAAAAAGAATAAAAATCACATGATTATATCAATAGATGCAGAAAAAGCATCTGATAAAATTCAGCACCCATTTCTGATCAAAAATCTCAGCAAAGTGGGAATACAGGGAACATACCTCAACATGATAAAGGCCATCTATGACAAACCCACAGCCAACATCATACTCAATGGGAAAAAATTAAAAGCAATCCCCTTAAGATCAGAAACAAGGCAGGGGTGCCCCCTTTCACCACTCTTATTCAACATAGTCCTGGAAGTCCTAGCCACAGAATCAGACAAGAAGAAGAAATAAAAGGCATCCAAATTGAAAAAGAAGTAAAACTATCATTATTTGCTGATGACATTATACTGTACATAGAAAAACTAAAGTCTCAGTCAAAAACTACTAGACCTTATAAATGGATTCAACAAAGTGGCAGGGTATAAAATTAATATTCAGATATAGGTGGCATTTTTATAAACCAACAATAAACTGTCTGAAAGAGAAATTAAGGAAACAATCCCCTTCACTATTGCAACCAAAAATATAAAGTACCTTGGAGTAAATTTAACCAAGGAGGTAAAGGACTTGCGCTTGAAAAATTGTAAGACATTAAAAAAAGAAATCAAGGAAGAAACAAACAAGTAGGAGCATATACTGTGTTCATGGCTAGGAAGAAGAAACATAATTAAAGCATCTATATTACCCAAAGCAATCTATAAATTCAATGCAATTTCTATTAAAATAACAATGGCATACATCAAACAGATAGAACAAATATTCCAAAAATTTATATGGAACCAAAAAAGAACATGAATAGCCTCAGCAATCTTGAAAATGAAAAATAAAGTGAGAGGTATCAAGTTATACTACAAGGCCATCATATTCAAAACAGCTTGGTACTGGCATAAGAACAGGCATATAATCAATGGAACAGAACAGAGAACCCAGAAATAAACCCACACCTTCATGGTCAATTGATATTTAACAAAGGAGGTAAGAGCATACAATGGAGTAAATATAGTCTCTTTAATAAATAGTGTTGAGAAAATTGGACAGGTACATGCAAAAATATGAAACTAGACCACCAACTTATACAATTCACAAAAATAAACTCAAAATGGAAAAAAGACTTTAATGTAAATCACAAAACCATAAATATCTTGAAAGAAAACATAGGCAGTAAACTTTGCAATATTCTCGTAGAAATATTTTTGCCTATTTATCTTCCTGGGCAAATGAAATAAAGGACAAGATAAACAAATGAGACTATATCAAACTAAAAAGCTTTTGCACAGCAAAAGACACCATAAACAAAATAAAAAGACAACCCACAAAATGAGGGAACATATTCACCAATATGTCTGATAAAGGGTTAATAACCAAAATTTATAATGAACTTCTAATACTCAACACCAGAAAGGTAAACAATCCAATTAAAAATTGGGCAAAACAAATAGTTCTCCAAAGAGGAGATACAGATTGCCAATAGGCATATGAAAAAATGTTCAATATCACTAATTATCAGAGAAATGTAAATTAAAACCAAAATGAGATACCACCTCACACCAGTCAGAATGACGCTCATCAACAAAACAACACAGGATAGGTGCTGGCGAGGGTGTGGAGAAAAGGGAACCCTCCTGCACTGCTGGTGGGAATGCAGACTGGTGCAGCCTCTGTGGAAAACAGTATGTCGTTTCCTCAAAAAATTAAAAATGGAACTGCCTTTTGACCCAGCTATCCCACTTTTAGGAAGATATTCTAAGAATACAAAATCACTGATTCAAAAGAAGAAATGCACCCCCATGTTTATGGCAGCATTGTTCACAATAGTGAAGATCTGGAAACAGCCCCAGTGTCCATCCATCAGTGGACGAGTAGATTAAAAAACAGTGGTACATATATACAATGGAATACTATGTGGCCATGAAAAAGAACAAAATCTTACCTTTTGCGATTGCATAGATGGATCTGGAGATGATTGTGTTAAGTGAAATAAGCCAGGCAGAGAAAGACAATAGCATAGGATCTCACTTATATGTGGAATCTAATAAAGTGAACTGAGGAATGGAATAGAGGCAGAGGCGGGGTCAAAGGGAGCAGAAGGGCAGCTATCAGAGGGAAGGGTGATGAAAGGATGAAATCAGAGAAGGTGAATGAATTTGTGAAATTACAGACACATAATACATAGATACAGATAACAGGACAGCAAATCCCAGAAGGAAGGGGGGAGGGAGTTGGAGGGAGGGGGAAAAGTGGGTGAAATAAGGAACACAGGGGTAGTGGGTGAGAGTGTTATATTGAGTGGGACACTTGAATCCATGTTAACACAATAAATTAAAATTAATAAAATTTTAAAAAAATAAAGACTTGAAGCAAATATGAAAAAGAAACGTTCAAAGTAATGATTTCTGGTGATAAATACAATTTTTATGTTATTATGTTCTGTGCTTTAAAACAATCACCCACCAAAGAACCATATCTAATCCTCTCCCACCACACCCTCATCCATTCCATCTGTTTCCAACCCTTCCTTGATTTCTGGAAAAATTTGCTTATACCAAAATCATATAATGACATCAAAGAAATCCATTAAATTAAGATAACAAAAAAGACCAGCTTTCTAGCATTATTCACTTATTTGTTCATTCACTAAATATTAATTGTGTACCCATTGTACACAAGCAAGATATTTCCATTGCAATTTCATAGGAATGATCAGGATAAACTTCAAACAACAAATTCTCCATTCTATTTGGCTTAAAGTTGAGGACATAAACAGGAAGAAAACAAGAGTAAGCAAACTCACCTAGAAAGTGAATTCAGGCAATTCTGCATAGCATATAAGATTTTGAAGAGATTATGACTTTTGATAAATTTTACATAGGGAGTAATTTAGAGTATGTATCAGCTTCTAAATCCAAATGCAAAGGGAAAAAATATGTATTATTTGCTGATTTTTGGGGGGAGGGGATTTCTTTCCTTTATTACAGAAGCAATTGTTTTGTTTCACAAAGAACATACATACAAATCTTTCTAGTGTGAACAGCAGCAACAGCCTTTATGGATAATCAAAGGAAAAACTGATAAGTAAAAATGTAGAAATGTTAAATTTGTCTTTATTTTTGAAACAAAAATGAAAAGCCTCTGAATTTCAAGCAGGACTAGAATGGTATGTGCATATCCCACCATTCCCAGAACTCTAATCTCTTTCACTGATCCTCTCTACAGAACAGAATTCACAGAGGTAAGCAGACAAGGTTGTGACTGATGTTTTCAGAATAGTGTGGATGGAGCTCAGACAACAAGAAAAAGCTTCTGCAATCACATTCTCAACCTTTACTAACAGAAGAAAACCAAGAAAATAACAGATATGTGAACATCAGACAACTGAGAAAGTTACAGCAGGATTGGGAGACTGTGCCTTCTCCAGACAATGAATACACTTAAATTTTATATTTCCCAGGGTGATTATGTAACCAAATAGCCAAACTCTTTAGCATAGCTTAAATAATATATATAAAAATATGATATATATAATATGATATATTATATATGATATATCATTTATATGTCATATATTTATATATATTATATATTATTCATATATATATTATAGTCTCTCATTCACTCATTACCCTACCTATCACTCTCTCACTTAACTCCCTCTTGCTCTCTTCTTTCTAAACAATTGTTTTTTCAATCAAGTATATAGTCATAGACTACTAAAAGAACAATCTTATAAAATACCCCTCTAAGGAGCTTTAGTGTATTTCATAAAGATGAAAATGTTAAAACCAAAATGATACAAGATTAACTTTAAAGAATATTTTCAATTGAAAGTATGTACTTCCTACGCTTCCTGATGCTTCCGCCATCAAAGTCAGAGTTGAGACATAGTCACTCAAATGAATTTTCTGTAAAATTGTAATTGGTTTTTCAATTCAAAAATAATCATTTTTAAAAAGCATATTCTGGACCGTGGAAGGCCATCATTATCTAGTCAAGTACTGCTAAGCAAACTCAGAGCCATTGTTCATATTGGGACCCCATAGTAATACTTTCATTGTCTTGGACACATGAAAAAAGAATAGAAACAACATTAGTAACATTTAAGATAGGTAAAAGCAGAATTATGCCAGAGAATTCTCTTTGAGCAAAATTTAAAAGGGAAAAGAAGGGAGAATTGAGTCATTAAAAAACATAGTATAAATGTGTTAAACTCAGAAGAAATCGAATGCCAATGATCAGCACCGTACTGAAATTTTCTCAGCAATTCTATTTCTAGTGAGCCACATCATCTGTTGCATTAAAGTACTTCATTTGAATTTTAATCTCTTTATGTATTGTTTTTATTTAATTTGTATATTTGTTTTAATCTTATCTTTGTAAACATGAGGCATTTATAAGCAGTTTAATGTTTATACATATTTATGTAAAAATTTAATGAACATAAGTCAATACAGGGTGAATCTATAAAATTTCAATCCTTTAGAAAGGGGTCTATAATATAGTTCAGTTTTGAAAACACTGAGTTAAAGAAGTATCTACACTGAATATTACTTGTAGCAAGGTAAATAATGGCCAACCAAAGATGTCCTTCTCCCAACCCTAGAAGCAGTGAATTTGTGACTCACAGCAAAAAGAATATGATTAATTTAAGGTGATTATCCTGGATTATCCGGGTGGGATTTATATAATTATTAAGTTCCTTATCAGAGGATACAGTACATCAGAGTGGACAGTAGGAGATATGAAGACAGCAGCAAGAGGTTAGAGTAATACAAGGAAGAGGTCATGAGCCAAAGAACACAGGCAGCTTCTAGAAGTGTAAAAGGGAAGGAATCAGATTCTCTCCTAAAGCCTCCAGAAGGACCACACACAGCCCTGCCAATACTTTGATTTGGGATTTCTGCCCTCCAGAATGCTGAGAATAAATCTGTATTCTTTCAAACCATTAAATTTGTGGCAATTTGTTACAGCAACAATGGGAAACTAATACACTACTTAATCCATTTGTACAGAATGATCTTAAGATCAATGCATGCCACTGTGTTTTCCAGGAAGAAGACTCGGTTCCCTTTGTGATCATCAAATAGGTACTGGAATTATGAGCAAAGCAAAGTCAGATTTCAATGGAGGAAAGAAGGCAGAGCTATGGAAGCAGATCAGGCCAGGTGGGGTGCCCTCTGGAAGGCGCTTTGTTGGGAATGGAACACTCACAAACACTGAGTTTCTCACTGGTGAGAGGGGATTGGCAGAGAAGGAAGGTTAGGAGCCTTAGACCAGTTAGCCACAGGAGAATGGGACTGCACTGGAGAGCAGTACTGGGGACTCTGACTGCATGGCCACCTTTGCAGTTTCACCTAGGCCTGACTCTTGCTTGCCTCTGAATCTTTAAATCTGCTCTCAAACTGTTTTCCCAGCATTTGTTTCCAGGGGAAGTGAGGCTCCTTAAGACATGCTCTAGGAGAGAAAGCAGGTTCTGACAGCACTTACTTTACGCTGGGTAAATTAAAGCTCACCCTATTGAAGCTGACTCAGCTTAAGGCAGGACCAAGGAAGGGCATGGAGACCAACAGAGGAAGCCCTTCTCTTCCTGGTCCTGCCTGAGAGACTGGGGAAGGAAATCAAGCCAAGGGCCAAACACAGCATGGAATAATTATGCAGAAAGCAGTAGAAACTGAATGCCAAATACCACTATTTGTTATTTTATGCCCTAAGAAACTTGGATTATTCCCTAAGGGTCTTGAATAATACCAGCAAAAACCAAACAAGATATCATGGTGGCTGACGGGAGGACAACAGTAGCAGACAAAAGAGGATTTATTAAGTGTAAACTAAATGGTGCAAAAAGTAATGGTGTATCTTGCTGTCCCTGAATTCTTTTGTCCACATTCCTGTCATTTTCTCTGCTTTATGGGCCTCCTCCCTTCTCGAGGCCCCCAACTCTGAAAGGCAGGATTAAGCTGTTTCCCGTTGTCAGTCCTCTAATTCCCTTAGGTTTAATCTCTTCCTGAGCTCACAGCCAGGCCAGGGCACACTAGTTTACTGTGCAGGGAAGTACATCCCAGCTATTGGTTTGAATGAAAATGGAGTTAACAATGCTCTGTGCTGTCACTCAATTCTCTCGCATAACATCTTGCACTGGTATTTAAACAAGAACCCATTCCAGGGCCCTGAAGTACCCTTTTATTAAGGTTATCACTTAATAATCTAAGAACAATTTATTACCTAGTAAGTTAAAGACTCCAATACTGTTGGAATCTCATACCAGGATCTGATTTAAGTAATGAAAAATCTAATGACACCATAACTCCTCTCAGAACATAGAATATTTAGAATGAAATGCTGTACAGGGAGACTTGAATCCATTCTCAAGATGCTTTCTACCCTTGAAAATATGATCTTATTCTTTAAAAAGTATTTAAAATGGTTGATGATTATTTTCTCTTTTCAAAAGCAAATTTCTTAAATTTTCTTATCTCAGAATTCATGACAAATTTAAATTCTACTAGAGTAAGGTTTATATCATAATATCTAAGAAGAAAAAGGTTGTAAAGATCATTATAGCAGAATCTGTAAAATATTTAGGAAACGTGATTTTCCTTTAGAGTGTTGACATTCATTTGGATGATGCTAATTTCAAAATATATTTCATCTCTTGAAAGAAATAAATCCAGTCTCAGAAAAGCATAGTACATTCAAATTGGAAGGAACATAGGGTTATTTGCTTCAATCATTCAGACATGAGTGAATCTCCTCCACAATAATTCCAATTCATGGTTGCCTGACCTTCCCTGTATGCCTCCACGAAAACACAACTGACCATAGGAAGCTCATTTTTCCCCATCCTGAAACCACAGTCTACCTCAGTGTCCACTCTTTTCAGCCTTGGTCCACACCTCTGCACTCTGGAGTACGTACAAAAATTTCCCCCTCAAGTCAGGACTCGCCCAAGTTATCTCTTCTGATCCTTGCCTACACAGTATGATTTTAAACCTCTTACCACTCTTGTACTCTGGGCCACTCCTTTGGCACTGTTTCTCTTGTCACCTGGTGTTCACAACCCAACCTGGCATTCCAGCTGAAGTTTGCTCTTCTACTTGGAGCACTTTGCTGAGCATCAGAATTTCTGTGAAAAGAGACACAGTTACATTCATTAGATATGTTCTGTAAATCAGACTTGCCATTGAGAATGGCCTGCTTTCCAATGAGCCCAAAATTTTAGTTTTTTTCCTCTACTGTTCCTCAAGAGTCCAAATTATCTTTTCAAGTAATTCTGAGTTATAAAAGTTAAAACAAAACATAAGTAAGGCAGTCTAAGAATCACCCCCAGGAATACAGAAATAAAAAGTCAAACGTGATCAAGTGTACTGATTACTCAATGCAAAAACTATTAAAAAACAAACTGGAAAAACAAATGGGAAACGTCTCTTAATTTGATAATATTCCTTTTATGAAATCCCCCGTCTGAGAACTAATTGAAAGTAGAGTCATCCTTATGACTGAAGTACAGAAAAATTATTTTGTATTCTCAACATTCAAAACAAAGCCCTAAATTAACTAGTAAACTATTTGCTAGGCAAGATTTCAAAATTATTTAATACTCTTGTTCTTTTTCTATTTTTTTATTTTATTTTATTGGGTTTATATAGATTCTAATGTCCCCGAATAGCTCTCCCCTGCCCCGCGGTCTTGTTCTTGTTCTTAATGCTCAGGACTTCCCAGGGAAAGCAGTGAATTTTGAGAGTGGAATGGTAGAAGAGAGAGGGAGGGGGCGCCAATACAGGGGAAAGGCGGAGTCAGCCTGTTGCCCTGCCTGGGAACACAGCAGGGAGCTCCAGGTCATTATGGGAGACGGGGGCAGTGGTTTGGCAGGTGCCTTGGCTCCCAAATGAGCAGTCCACTACTGCTCTAACACTACATTTTTGTAATGAAACAAAAGACAATTTCCCCGTTAGAGGTTGGGTGTTTTGGTTTCACACCTTCTCATTTGGTTGGCTATCAACAGGACTGATAGAAAAACAACAACTCACAGAGATTTCAATTACTGTTAATGTCACCTAAGTGTTTTCACTGTCACAGTTGAGGACTTCAACTTTTTAGTAAGTTTCCAGTAATTATTACAAGTTTCTGGTCTAATTCCAGCTGAGGATTTAATGGACTCATTCTGACAAGTTATAGGATATTGTCCCAATAGATGTTCATTTGGAAATAGGCCACTTGCAATTTCGAGTGTGCAGAGCTTGCAAGATTAAAAGCACTGACAGTATAATTCCACCTTGTGTCCCAGGCTCTGTGGATTTGTAGCTTACCCAGGCTGTCCATCTGGGGAGCAAGCAGCATGTACTGCTTGATGAGAAACTCTGGCCAACCGACCAGCTGTGAAAAAAATAGATTACTCTTGTCATTTTTTTTCTCCTAGGTAATTTGCTGGGAGTAAAAATATAATTTCTTAGAAGGTGTGTAGTTAACAGCAAATCCTAGGAATGCACCTGGTTTGTATTTAAAACTTCACCCTTTTGTAGTTGTTGTTAAATTTAATTTTCAACAATGTCCTCGCTGTTAAAATATTTCTTAATTCACAGGAGATCAAAAGGTTGTTTTCTGGTATTTGTGTACTAAACTGCACAGGAATAGGGGTGTGGAGGAGAAAGAACATAGGAGAAGGACTCAGCTGGCAGGCTGAGCTGAGCCCAAATGCACTGTTGCTCTTCTTGCAGGTAAAGGAGATATTTGGTGGAATGAAATAACTATTGGAAAAACGGATCCTCTCATTGCCCCCAGGAAGCTAAAATGGCAAATGTATCTTTTTAAGCCTCTGACATAATTTAATCTCTGTGAGAATTCAGATTTTTTTTTCTTAAATGAGAGGAAGGAAGATAGTGAGACAGACTCCTGCATGATTCTGGACCAGGATCTACCCACAATGCCGTCTGGTGCTGACCAAGCTATTTTTTAGCACCTGAGGCTGACTTGCTTGGACCAACTGAGCCATCCTCAGGTCACACTCAAGCCAATCAAGCCACTGGCTGTGGGAAGGGAAAAGGGAGAGAAAGGGGAGGAGGGGGAAGAAGCAGAAGCAGATAATTGCTTCTTTTGTGTGCCCTGACCACGAATCAAACCTGGGATGTCAATATGCTGGCCAATGCCCTATCCACTGAGCCAGCAAGCCAGGGCTGAGAATTCAGATCTTTACTAGATAATCAGGGTAATTCTAATTCTAGATTAATTGAGCTGAAGAACTGAGAGAGGGATTGTTAACAATGTTCTGAACTGTGATGTGATATGTAACATCTATAAGTATAATATGTACACTGTGTTATGATTTTTTTTCAGCCAGACACAGGGAATGGAAGAATATGTGCCAAATAAAATTAAACTGTTCAGCTTGTACTCAGTGGAGAATTAATGATATAATTTGAAATGAAAGATTTTTTGATAATCCTTCTCTGCACAGTGAATGAATAAATAGACATAAATGAGTTTTACAATAATTTGCTATTTGCAATTTAAACATTATAGCACTATGCTTTATAAAAGCTATTGTCTTGTATGAGAAATTATTAATAAAAAAAGAAAACTAACTCCAAACAGGTGTTAGTATTTTTTAAAACTTGATACATTAAGATTACATATTATTTTATTTATTTTGACTTTGGCTATAGTTGACTATATATTAGCATATATGTGTATACACACATGCACTCATACATGACAAAGAACTGTGTTTAGATTTTTTTTGTATAGTCATATAAAGGAAAGACTCCTACAATTCAATAAAAGGAAGTCAAGTAAACTAATAAAAATAATAAACAAAGATTTAAATAGAATCTTCACAAAAGAAGATACACTGATAGGTAATGGTTACATGAGGAGGAGCTCTACATTACAAGTTATCAAGGCAAGGCAAATTCAAACTATCATGGGGAACCCATGTACACTCATTAGATTGACTAAAATGTAAAAGCCTGACAGCATCAAGTGTTGATGAAGATACAAAGAAACAGGAACTCTCCAACATTGCTGGTGGGAATGCAAAATAATTCAGTTTCTTTGGCACTTTCTTATAGAGTTTAACATTCCCTCACTATAAGACATTCTACTCCTAGATATTTATCCAAGAAATGAAAACAGATGTCCATATAAAGACCTGTATATGGATCTTCATGAAAGCTTTATTTTTAAAGTGAAAACTCGGAAGCAATCCAAATGTCCATCATGGGGTGAATGGCAAATAAAACTGAGATATACTCATACAAAAAAATATTAATCAGCAGCAAAATATGAACTACTGATGCATACAACAAC
The DNA here is from genome assembly GCF_036850765.1 of Saccopteryx bilineata. Lineage (NCBI taxonomy): Eukaryota > Metazoa > Chordata > Mammalia > Chiroptera > Emballonuridae > Saccopteryx > Saccopteryx bilineata. The sequence continues at coordinate 81,189,965 of NC_089499.1, forward strand.
ATGGGTAAATCTCAAAAACATTATGCTGAGCAAAAAAGAAGCCAAACACCAAACAATTTATTGAACAATTCCATTTGCATGAAAGTTTAGAAAAGACAAATCTAATCTAATTACTGTGGTGACAGAAAAAATATCAGTGTTTGACTGCAGCCAAAGATGGGAGCCAGTTATTGACTAAGAAAGAGAGAGGGAATTTTCTGGGTAACAAAAATTCTCTTTATCTTGACAATGAGAGTATTCATACAGATATATAAATAAGTCAAAACTCACCAGTGTATATTTCATCATATATAAATGTATATACATCTATAAATGTGATTAAATAAAATTATTTTAAAAATCACCAATGGCTTTCCAGTTCACTTAGTGTAAGTCTTTGAAATGATTATCAAACTTCTCTCTGGTGTCTGACCAAGCAAAACGAAACAAAACAAAACACTACATTTTAAAAGCCAAGCATAAAACACTGTATTGTTTTTCCATTTTATTGAATTTATTGGGGTGAAACTGGTTAACAAAATTATAGAGGTTTCAGGTGAACATTGCCACAACACATCATCTATACACTATTTAGTGTGTTTGCCACCACAAGTCAAGTCTCCATACATCACCATATCACCATTTATCTCATTATACCTTCCTCCACAAACTTCCACCTCCCCCTAGCAACTATCACATTTTTAAAAGTATAGCATGTGATCCTATTTATACATGTGCTGAGTTTGTGTGTGTGTGTGGGGGGGGGGGTGTTGTGTAACAGGAAGAGAGAGAAAAGAATATAAAAAAAGAATTCACTAATTTCTGATGAAAGACAATTTTTTTAAACTATCTTAAAACTATTTGGTTCTTTTAAGGTCAGATATATTTCTCAAAATGTTCACAGGATAAAAATAGATACAAATTATTTAAGTATTTTACAACCTTTCAGAAGCTTACATTCACACTCCAGGAGAGTGGAAACATTTGTTTCCAGAAACTTTCTTGTGACTGAAATGGTACCGATTTTATAACGGTAAAAATAACAGGACAATACACATACGATGTAAGTTAAACAAGAAATTGAGTCCAATTTCTTTTACTTGTAGGTTGTCCTTATTATATTCTTTTATTAGAGCAGGGGTCTCAATCTCAACTCAGCATGTGGGCCGCAGAGCAAGATCACAGCCGTTCTGCGGGCCACACTAGGTCTACAAAAAGGCAACTGTTATGCAACACTTTTCTCACTGCAGTTGAAAACGAAAAAAAATCATTACAACAAGCACAATCGTACATGCAGTTTACTCAGTGTCACAAAACGACCAGAAACTGTAGTTCGCATCACAACTGCTGTTAACTAAGCTAATATCTAGCTAGGATGCTAGAGAAATGAAAAATACATGTAGGCCCCTAGGCTTACTTAATTTTATCCAAAATATTTTGAACTTCGTGGATTAGTCTGCAGGCCGCACAAAATTGTTCAGCGGGCCGCGAGTTTGAGACCCCTGTATTAGAGGGAGAATAGTAAAAGAGATTTCATTTAAAAAAATAATTAAATTCTAGTTGGGTGTTTAGTAGACTACAGAACCAAGGATTTAAAATAGCCAAAAATATATTTAATAACCTAGAGTTTTTCAACATTCAAAGAATCATGACATAAGAAAGTTCAATTTTACCTTAAAGACCTTGAAGAATTTCCATAGGGTAAAAGAAAGTATTCATTTTTATACATTATATTAGTTTCCTGTGGCTGCTGTGACAAATTACCACAAATTTGGTGGCTTGGAACAATAGAATTTATTCTTTCACAGTTCTAGAGGTCAGATGTCCATATTTTTACCCAGTATCACTGGGCTGAAATCAAGGTGTTGGCAGACACATATTTTCTCTGTAAGCTCTGGGAGAGCCCATTACTTTCCTTTTTCAGCTTCTGGTGGTTGCTAGCATTTCTTGGTTTGTGGCTACATTACTCTAATCTCTGCTTCTGTGGCCACATTGCCTTCTTATATTGTATCTTGTTTGTAATTTCCCTCTACCTCTCTCTTATAAGGACTCTTGTGATGACACTTAGAGTCTACCTGGGTAATACAGGACAAACTATCTCAGGGTCTCTATTTCATTTAGTTACATATGCATTGACCTTTCTTCCAAATAAAGTGATATTACAGGTTCCAGAAATTAGAACTTGATACCTTTGGGGACCATTATTCAGCCTACTACGAACAAAATGATAGAAAAAAGTGGTACAATTTTTATGGGAAATGATTTATTAAACTGTATTTGAATTCTTAAAAAGTATATATCTTTGCTAGATAAAAACATCATTGTTAGAAATTTATTCTAATAAAACAATTTCTTTCATTTATAACTAATGTATCTTGTAGACATGGATGTTTCCCTAAAAAGAATCATTTATAATAATGAAAAATCAGAAACAGCCCAAACATCTAATAATAAAAGATTGGGTTTATAAATTATGCATTCATACAATAAAAATAAAACAATCATAAAATAATAATGTAAATGTATTTTTATTGGCATGGAAAGATATGTATGATATTTTAAATATAGAAAATCAGGTTACCAAATAGTGTGATCCCATTGAATGTTTCTGTGTTTATGTCCTTATACATTTATGTATGTATGTATGTTTCTTCTGAAGCCTATACAAAGAATAATAATATGTGTATCAAAACATTAACAGTGTTTATATAAAGGTGTAAAACTTAAGTTTAGTTTTCTAAAGTGAACAAGTATTGCCATAATAATTACTTTAAAGTCAAGAAAAAAGACTTTTGCATCTGGAATAAAAAACTTCTGCTTAGAAACTTCCCTTCAGGAAAAACAACAACATAAAACCAGAATATAATACAAAAAGCATCAGCCTGAAGGCAATAGGGAATGAAAAGACTGATTCTGGGGGGAGTCCATCCTGAGAGCACAGGAGCTATGCAAGGTAAGTTCCTATTTGCACAGCCTTTAGCTCAGAGCTAACTATAGTTGACATGAAACATGCAAGGTGGTAGGTTTCAATTGGAAAAAAATGCAATATTTCTGACTTGAGTAACCAGAAAAATAATGTTGTGGAAACCATGACTTTAGAAGGTAGCAAGAGAAATCCTAAAAGGGAAAGGGCCAGAAAAACTATGCTCAGATTCTTGACCCACATTTTTAACTGATCCCTGAACCACACATTCATGGAACAAGCTCAAAGCAGCTCAGCTAGTGACAAAACAACTGAACTAAGGCCTAAGCTTCAACCACAGGAAACAGTATTTGCAAGTCCAGTCAACATAACTGCCTGCTAAAGCAAAATAAGTACCATTCGTGTAAGTAAAATACCAGAATCTCCACAACTCAACATTTACAATTCAAAATTACCCAACACATAAAGAATTAGGACAATGGGACAAGTTCTCAAGTGAAAAAAAATCAACCAAATATTTCCCAAGATAAACCAGATTTTGGAACTAGTAGACAAGAATTTTTAAATGGTTATTATAACTAGTTTCAATGATGTGAAATAAAAATTTGCTCATAAAGACTTATAAGAAAGAAAATACTAACTGAAAAATATTATAAAAATATAAAAAGTAGAAAGTTGAGAGCCAAAAAGTATCTGAAATTAAATATTCACTCTATTAACAGTCCAATGAAGATGATAAAAGAAAGAGCATGAAAACTTGAAAACAAATAATTATAAGCTGTACAATATGAAGGATCAACAGAAAAAAATGTTTGAAAACAAGAACTGGAGCCTCAGAGATCTGTTAGATAAGAACAAACAGTCCTAGACATATATGATGATAATCCCAAAAGAGTGGAGAAAGAAAATGAAGCAGGTAAAAAAAAATTTAAATAATGGATTGAAATTTTTCCATTTTTATGACTGGCATAATTTATAGACACAGAATGCTAAATACCATCTGAATACAAAGCAGAATGAAAACAAAGAAGCCCATGCCAAGTACGTTGTAGTCAACCTTTAGAAAGCTAAATTTAAAATGCACATCTTGCAGACAATAAGAAAAAAAAGCCATGTTATATAAATATAGAAAGAGAGAGAAAAGCAATAACTTATATGACTAGAAGCCAACTTCTCCTCATAAACCATATAAGAACCATATAAGCATCAATATAAAAACCTGTTTAAAAAATCCTATAAACATCAAAATATTAAAAAATGAAGAGGAAATAAAGATGCTTTCATATAAAAGAAAATGAAGAAACTATTATCAGAATATTTCCACTACTATAAGAACTCACCAAAATTTTTGAGGCTGAAGGACAATTATAACAGATGAAAGCTCATATTTTCAGAAAAGAAAAAGCATCAGAAGTGGTTAATATCTAGACATATACAAAATATTTTATTTTTGTTTTTTTATTTTTTTATTTTATTTTATTTTATTTATTTATTTTTTGTATTTTTCCGAAGCTGGATACGGGGAGAGACAGTCAGACTCCCGCATGCGACCGACCGGAATCTACCCGGCACGCCCACCAGGGGGCGATGCTCTGCCCACCAAGTGGCGATGCTCTGCCCCTCCGGGGCGTCGCTCTGTTGCGACCAAGGAGCCATCCCCAGCGCCCGGGGCCATCTTTGCTCCAATGGAGCCTTGCTGCGGGAGGGGAAGAGAGAGACAGAGAGGAAGGAGAGGGGGAGGGGTGGAGAAGCAGATGGGCGCTTCTCCTGTGTGCCCTGGCTGGGAATCGAACCCGGGACCCCTTGCACGCCAGGCTGGCGCTCTACCACTGAGCCAACCTGCCAGGGCTGTTTTTTTATTTTTGTTTTTACAAACCACATAAATGTTTAAAGAAAAAATTAAAACATTGTTTTGTGAGGTTTATCACATGTAAATCTAATTCATAAAATATATGTTTAAAAACTTAAAATGAAAAATGGGGTAAGGACATGCAAGATTACTGTATTTCACTTGAAGATACATGATATTTACTTCTCGGCAAAGTATAAAAATTTAAGGATCTTTTTCTGTGTGTAATTCCCAATGCAGCCACTGAAATAATAATGTAAAGAAATATATTAAAACATCAAGAGAAAAATTAAAATGAAATTCTTTAAAATATTCAAAGAAATTTTAAAGGCCAGGATGAAAGAAGCTAAGCTAAAAGAAAGGATGGACAAGTAATGCCAAAGATTAAAGACAAAGAGAGGATCTTAAAAGCAGCAAGTGAAAAGCAATTAGTGGCTAACCTGCGGTGGTGCAGTGGATAGAGCATTGACCTGGAATGCTGAGGTTGCCAGTTAGAAACCCTGGGCTTACCAGTCAAAGTACATACGAGAAGCAATCAATGAACAACTAAAGTGAAGCAACTATGATCTCACACTCACTCTCTCTCTCTAAAATCAATAAATAAAATCTTTAAAAAAAATTTAAAAAGCAATTAGTTACTACAAAGGAGCTTCAAAAGACTATCAATTGATTTCTCAATAGAAACTCTGCAGGCCAGAAGATATTGGCAAGACATATTCAAAGTGATGAGAAGCAGAGACCTACAACCAAGACTACTCTACACAACAAAGCTCTCCTTTAGAACAGAAGAACAGATAAAAAGTTTCCTAGAAAAGAGAAAAGTAAAGGAGATAATCACCACTAAACCAGTATAACAAGAAATATTAAAGGGTCTTCTTTAAAAAGAAAAACAAAATAGATAAAATTTTAAATAATAAGATGACAATAAATACATATCTATCTACCAACAATTACTTTAAATACAAATAAATGCTCCAATCAAAAGATATACAATGATTGAATGGATAACCAAACAAGACCCTTATATATGCTGTCTACAAAAGATTCACTTCAGTTTGAAAAGCACATGCAGACTGAAAGTAAAAGATGAAAAAAGATATTTCATTAAAATGAAACAAAACAAAACAAAAAATCTGGGATAGCAATACTTACATCATACGAAATAGATTTTAAAACAAAGGCTAGACTGACCAGGCAGTGGCACAGTGGATAGAGCAGGGGTCCCCAAACTTTTTACACAGGGGGCCAGTTCACTGTCCCTCAGACCATTGGAGGGCCGGACTATAAAAAAAACTATGAACAAATCCCTATGCACACTGCACATATGTTATTTTAAAGTAAAAAAAAAAAAAAAATGGAAACAAATACAATATTTAAAATAAAGAACAAGTAAATTTAAATCAACAAACTAACTAGTATTTCAATGGAAACTATACTCCTCTCACTGACCACCAATGAAAGAGGTGCCCCTTCCGGAAGTGCGTGGGGGCTGGATAAATGGCCTCAGGGGGCCCCATGTGGCCCGCAGGCCGTAGTTTGGGGACCCCTGGGATAGAGTATCAGACTGGGATGTGGAGGAACCAGGTTCGAAACCCCGAGGTTACTGGCTTGAGCACGGGCTCATCAAGCTTGAGTGGAGGCTCACCAGCTTGAGCAAGGGGTTGCTGGCTTCAGCATGGGATCATAGGCATGACCCCATGGACGCTGACTTGAGCACAAAAGTTGCTGGCTTGAAGCCAAAGGTTGCTGGCTTGAACCCAAGGTCACTGGCTTGAGCAAGGGGTCATTTGCTCTGCTGTATCTGCCCCACTCCCAGTCAAGGCATATATGAAAAGCAATCACTGAACAACTAAAGAGCTGCAATGAAAAATTAATGCTTCTCATCTCTCTTCTTTCCTGTCTGTCTGTCCCTCTCTCTGACTCTTTTTCTATCTCTGTCAAAAAATAAAAAAAGAAAGGCTAGTCCCTGGCCTGTTAGCACAGTGGATAGAGCATTGGCCCAGCAAATGGATGTCCAGGGTTCAATTCCCAGTTAGGGCACACAAAAGAAGTAACCATCTGATTCTCTCCCCTTCTCTCTCTCCCTTCTCTTCCTTTTCCTGTCCAGCGGCCAGTAGGTCGATTGGTCCGAGTGTTGGTCTGAGTAAGTAAGCCTCAGGAACTAAAAATAGCTTGGTTGATTCATGCATCAGCCCTAGATGGTGGTGGCCCAGTGGATCCTGGTAAGGGCACATGCAGGAGTCTGTCTTACTGCCTCCCCTCCTATCACTTAGAGAAAAAAAAAAGGCTATAACAAGAGACAAAGAAGGACCCAGCAACTCCACTTCTGAATATTTATCCTAAGAAACCCAAAACACTAAATCAAAAAGACATATACATTCATATGTGTATTGTAGCATTATTTATAATAGCCAAGATATGGAAGCAACCTAAATGTCCATCAATAGATAGATGGATAAAGAAGAAGTAAGGCATATATACAATGGAATATGACTCAGCCATTAAGAAGAATGAAATCTTACCATCTGCAACAATGTAGATAGACCTAGAAAGTGAGGGTCTTGTGCTGATTGAAATAAGTCAGAAAAAGATAAATACCAGATGCTTTCACTTACATGTGAAATATAAAAAACAAAATAAACAAGCATTTCAGAAACAGATCCATAGATACAGAAAACATTTTGACAGTTTTCAGATGGGAAAGGGGTTGGGGATGGGTGAAAAAAGTGAAGGGATTTAAAAGTACAAATTGGTAGTTACAGAATAATCACAGAGATATAAAGTTCAGAATAGGCAATATAGTCAATAATGTGTTAAAACTATGTATGGTGTCAGATGGATACTAGATTTATAGGGTGATCACTTTATAAATTATATAAATGTCTAATCATGGGGTTATACACCTGAAACAGTAGTGGGATTCAGCTGTTTCGCACTAGTTTGGCAGAACCAATACCTTATTTTTTGTTGAGTTTGGTGAACCAGTTGTTAAAATGGCACTTACAATCAGGGTTCTCTCTAAGGTGGACACCAGGGCAGCTGCCCAATGTGGAAATCACAAATTTGCATCCCTTACTCTTTTTTAATGCTCATCTGCTCAACAGCATATTCTAAGTGCTTGTAGTAATGTTCATTCCATCCATAGGTGAAAAAAAATTACAAGTGAGGATGCCAATCAAGAAGCCATATGGAAATATCTTAAATAAAACTTACCTTTAAAATGTTAGTCAGGTATTATTTAATATTTTTATTAACATTTTAAAACTCTTTCTTATAACATAATCTAGTTTTGTGTACCTCTTTTATTGTTCTTATTTAAATATTAAATGCATGAAAAATAAACTACCTTTTGGTATATCATTTTTTATATTTAAAACAATCATTAGGGCAGAGAATCAGTTGTTAAATTATTTTAATCCCACCACTGACCTGAAACTAATATAATATTATCTGTCAACTGTAATTTAAAAATAAAAATTAAATTAAAATACAAAGCAAAACACAAAGAATAAAATGGTAGCTCTAATTCCAACCATTAGTAATTACACTAGATATGAACTAAATACTCCAATTTAAAGAGAGTGTCAGAATGATTTAAAAAGAAAAAAAGACCTAAATATATATTTCTATAGAAAATGCACTTCAAGTATAAAGACAAGTATGGGCTGAAAATATATACTTGGGGGAGAAAAAAACAGTAACATATAGATAATAACATAAAACTGGAATGGGTAGCTTCTGGATATCAACTGTGGAAGAATTGTTCCAACATGATTCTGGTGGTATTCCTGTCTTCAGTTTGTGTGTGAGTGAGATCAACCAGGATAGCTCTTGTACACAGTCTGCCCTTGTAACATCAGCCTCAAACTCATTATGTAATCATTCAAGTGGTGGTTTACACTTAAATTCATGCCTCAAATGTTTTTGAAACTCAAAAGTTTTTTTCTTTATTTTGGTAAACTTCTACATCATTAAGCATCAACTGTGTGCAAGGTTTGGTGCTAACACTATAGGGCTAGAAAGATGACTAAAATAATGATCTCATAGTCTTTGTGAAATGAACTAGGAAATAAAAATAAATACAGCTTCTTTGCTGTCTAGTAAGGATAAGTTAAGTACACACAAACTACAAAAATTATTTATTATAGATGAAGCATCATAATACTCAATACTCCAGATTTTCAACTAGGAGTCAAGAAGTGTAAGGTTTTTTTTTAACTGAAACATATTCTACTGGTAAGTCTGTATGCCCACTTTAACCCTACCTCTCACAAAGAAGTGGGGAGAAATACAGCCATAGCACTTTACTGTCTTTGATGAGAGAATTTCATATTTCTCATATATTAGAGTTAAAACATAAATTATTTTCTAGTTAAATATACATATATTAACAACATATTGGAGTTTCATATGAAGGGCAATATAGTTATATAGTATACTCTATATTGCATTTAATACACATTCTATCATTTTGAATTTTTATTCCTTTGACTCAAATTCCATGGTTATATTTTCAACAGAATACAAACACTAGCCCTTGACTCATTGACATATATGAAAGTGTAAGAATATTTAAACTGTTAATCCATGTGCCAAATTACCTAAAAAGAGCATGAGGGATTATTCCTATAGAGCAAAATATATAACCTAGGTCACAGTTAAGTTCTACTTGGAGATCTTTGCGACTATAACACTGAGTATTCTGTTTCCTGAATTGCCAAATGTTATAAAAGTCAGCTTTCAGGTTAGATGAGTTGCTTTTACAAGCTATTATAATATTTAAATAAAAGCACAAACTATTAACTAGAATATTGTGATGAAAAAAAATCATTCATGAGTATCTAAAAGCGGGGACTAGAATGAGACAAACACCTCATTTATTTTACCCTAGTCCCAAATAAGAAAAGCCTAGTTAATGGGTCCAATTGTTAAAACTCAAACTTCTACTACCTACCTAGTGGCAACCATTCCAATAATAGGGGTCATTGCTCTTGTCTAGCTGCTGAGACTCAAATCTGCACTTGCACTAAAAAACTAAGTAACAGAAACTAAAACAGAAGCAAGAGTGTTAAAGAGGCTTTAGTTGATCATTAATAGATTCAAATAATTTCAGCTACTTGAGTTGTGCTAGCAGGATGGAAGATCATCAGTTGATTGGGTTAATTTAGTCAAAGAGCTGGCCAATCCTCAATGAGAGAAAAAAAAAAGTGATAGCCATTCTATTGAATTATAGTCTGCCCTTTGGCTATGGTTACAGAATATTAAATAGAGATGGAAGCTACTATAAAAATGGTAACTTTAGATATCAAATCAATATTCACATGTGCATAGCAAAGCATCCCATAGAAATTGAACAGTGTTGGGTTAAGCTAATTTTTAAATGTTAAATCCATAAATACTTATGACCATTTACATTTTAAAACTTTTGCCTTTAAATAGTTAAAATCTGATATTTGTAACAAGATGATGTTGGGAAGCTTCCTATTAAATTTCTTTGACAATTTCAGTTTGTACAGGACAAGCTTTTTTTCTTCCTCTTTTCTAATTATAAATGTAACATATTCTGCTTTGGATAATTTGAACACTAGGGAGGTGTCAAAAAGCAGGAAGAAATCTCTGGTAATCCTACCATGCAAAGGCAATGACATTGTTACATTGTTCATTTAGATATATTTTCTTCTAATCCTTTTCTTTACATTTTAAACATGAAATTATAGTGGACCATTCATACATTATCTCTGTGACTTGATATTATCTTTGTACTTATTTAAAAAGCAATCTCTTTATATGCTCAGCTGTTATTAGTTAAAAATCATGACAGTTTGTACTTGGAAAAATTCTTGGAAGAATGATGAGATCATGTTAACAAAGGGCTAGTAATATACCACCAACAGTCTACTGGAACAGTTCTGCACTTGAGAAATCTGACATCAAATGTGGACTTCCTTACCTATGCAAATATGACCAAAAATTTAGCTTCTTCAGAAAAGTTTTTCATGTATGTCCTGCTATTTTTTGCATGGTCTATCTAAAGTGATTCATTAGCATCATTTGCAATAAGCTCTCAGAATAAAGGATTTTTAAAATTGTTGTCCTGTGTTTTTTTAAAGAGCTGATTATGAAGGACAATATATGCACATGTTTTCCTATAAAAATCCAGTATCTCAACAGTACCAATTTGGGGGAACTAAATGACATTTAAATGACATTTAGAGGATGACTATGTCTTCCTCCTCAGAACTAGGGGGTAATTAACCCCCACAACAATAACCTTAGCCCAGGAAAGCAGGCAAGAACATTGGGAATGAGACAGCTGAACCCCAGATATTAAGGTTGAGAATATTCCAGAGCTCTACATCTGGAGGTGCACTGGCAAACCTGTCTCATATGTAACAAAGATGATAAATTTCTCTCTCAAAAGAGAAAAAAACAGAAAAGGAGAAATGTAAAGCCAGTAGCCATGGCCACCATCACAGCTGCCTGGCCCATGCAGGTTCGCATTGGATTCGGACAGATGGTAAAGAAACAATGGAGCCAAAACCTGGTGGACCAACATCTTTAATCCTAGCTTGCACCTGGCAGGCAAGTAAAAGCACACACTGGGCTCCAAAACCCACTCACATTCAGTCCTCACAAAGCTACTGACCTACCCGAGTTTCCTAGAATCAAACGTTTCAAGCTCACCAGACTTATTCACCTCTGTTCCCCATCTCCTTCTCCCTGCACAAACTCTGCACTGACTGGCTTCTCACTCAACACTCCGCCATCTTGGCTGCTTATCCTGGCCTCCTCCATGTGGCCTTTCCCTGCTCTCCTCTCTGCTCTCTCCTCTAATATTAATCTCAGGAACCAAGAGAGCAAGCTCCCATTCTGCCCCCATTTTATAGTGTAGAAATCCAAACCTTTAATCCAATCTATAAAATAGAGAAGTCTCTAATACAAAGTCACTTATCTGGGGCATGATGGGATTGTACCACCCCACATGAAAAAGGGTGGGAAAGGCTTAGTCCTAAAACCAAGCCCCAGGCTATAAGGATCCTGCCTGCCCACAGCCTGCCCCCAACACACATTAATATCACCTGGGCAACAGGCTTCCATGTGGGCAGCGCCATCTTTAACAAAGTGAGCATAATATATTTTATCTGCCCAATAGGAAATAATATTGCCTAGTCAGTCAGGTTTTTAGCATGCTAATATCATTCTTCTCCATGAAACTTCTGTTCACTCACTGGAACCAAGAAAGAACTAAAAAGAACCTAGAAAGTCAAGAACTGAAACTAGAATGCTAATAAAATTTAAAAGAAAAAGCAGTTGTAAGGATATAAAAATTAAATTTGTTGAAAAGAACCTTGCTTCTCCCCCACCTTCCCAAGCAACAAATAAGGTACAACAGTGCACCCTTCTGCTCAAGTGTAAAACTAACATTCAGATCAAAGTCTAGTCACCAGCCTCCTCTAGTTACTTGGGTAGAATCGCAAAAAGAATTCATGGTTTCCTCATATGGTAAGAAGGTTTATAGCAATGACTGCACTTGCAAACGTTTATTAAGCAACAAATGCAAGAAATTTTCAAACATGAAACCAATTTCTATAAGGAAGTTCTGTCAGTCTGAACAAGGTAAGCATGGTGACAAAGAAATTTGTAAAAACCTTCAATGCTGCGTTTACTTAATATGGCTCAGTATCTGCTGCTTTTATTCCCTGACATTCTAGGAGCTTTCCTGTGGGGCCTTGAATGTGATAATATTTACTAAATATATGTTGAATAAGTTAAATCAAGAAATTTCTGAAATTCTATCCTTCAGTAAAATTAAAAAACCAATTACAGTGATACCTCAGTTTTCATCGATAACCCCTCTGAAAACAATTGGCGAAATCTGAAACCGATGAAAACTGAGGCAATTATTTCCATATGAATCAATGTAAATCCAATTAATTCATTCTAGACACTCCAAAATACAGACCAAAAGCACATTTTATAGAGAATAAATGTAGTGTTTAATACTAAAAACAATAAGAAATTAATATAAAATGAATATAAAAGACTAATGTTAAGAATAAATGAACATTTAACATGGCATTTACCTTTCTGAAGACTTCTTGATGTATGAAAGACAGTGAGGAGGGGAGACAGAGGTGAAGATATTGTTTGGAAGGGGAATTCCCCTCCATGAGGACCTTAGGTATCAAGGCGCTATCTGGGGTCACTTCCCTTCTTGCTCTTTTGACACTAGGACCAGCTTCAGAGTCAGTGGACCCATGTCACACAAGAAAGCTGTCCAAAGATGTCTGTTTCTGCCATCTTTTTAAGATTTGCCTAAAATGGAGCAAGACATTATCATTAAACAAGTTGCAGACACAGCCTGCAACAGCTTTGTCTGAGTGATTTTTCCCCACAAACCCCTGTAAGGACCTTACTCCACATGCTGAAGATGTTCTTACTCTCTGAAGAAGGCACATTCTCCCCTGTCTCTTCCTCCTCATCTGAAGCAACTTCTTCATCTGGTGTCATCTGCACTTCTAGGTGAAGGTCTTGCAGCTTTGCAGTGGTGAGTTTTTCCACTGTGGTCATCCCCAACTCTTCACATCCTCACCACTCTCCTCCAAACCCAGGGACTTCCCCAAATCAACAATGGACTGCACCACATGTATAGGGTCATTGGGGGAGGCTTGAAAATCTCTCTCATGCACACATCCTGGCCATAATTTCTTCCAGGCAGAGTTCATCGTCCTGGATGTCACTCCCTGCCAAGCCTTATCTCTGAGGCTAATGCAGTTGAGAATGTTGAAATGTTTTTTCCAGAACTCTCTTAAAGATAGTTTGGTATCTGATGTCATCTCAAAGCACCTTTGAAACATTGCTTTTGTGTACAGTTTCTTTAAACTTGAAATGACATTCTGGTCCATGGGCTGGATGAGTGGTGTGGTATTAGGGGGCAAGAACTTCACTGTAATAAAACTGATCACCTCCAACAATGTGTCTTCCAAACCTGGAGGATGTGCAGGAGCATTGTCCATTACCAGGAGGCACTTAAGGGCAACTGATTATCCTGGAGGAATTTTTTCACACTCGGGCCAAACACTTCATTCATCCGAAAATTGGCCTTGTGACCCATGCTTTCTTGTTTGCTCTCCACATCACACACAGTTAACTTTTAATCACATTGTTTCTGCTAAACACTGTAGGAGTTTCTGAATAGTACACCAGTAAGGGCTTCACTTTACAGTCACCACTAGCATTACCACACAACAAAAGAGTTAGCCTATCTTTCATAGGCTTATGTCCTGGCAGTACCTTTCCCTCCTGTGTAATGAACATCCTCTTTGGCAATTTCTTCCAAAAGAGGCCAGTCTCATCACAGTTGAAGACTTGTTGGGGGATGAGTCCTTCAGCCTCTATGTCATCTTTGAATTTGGACACAAATTTTTTAGCCCCAGACTTGTCCAAACCCGCACCTTCACCATGCCTAAGTAACACTGTGCAGGCCAGTGTGCTATTGAATTTTTTTTGTTTTTTTTTTTTTGTTCTTTTTCTTTTATTTTCTGAAGTTGGAAACGGGGAGGTAGTCAGACAGATTCCCACATGCGCCCGACCGGGATCTACCCGGCATGCCCACCATGGGGCGATGCTCTGCCCATCTGGGGCATTGCTCCATTGCAACCAGAGGCATTCTAGTGCCTGAAGCAGAGGCCATAGAGCCATCCTCAGCGCCCAGGCCAACTTTGCTTCAATGGAGCCTTGGCTGCGGGAGGGGAAGAGAGAGACAGAGAGGAAGGAAAGGGGGAGGAGTGGAGAAGCAGATGGGTGCTTATCCTGTGTGCCCTGGCCTGGAATTGAACCCAGAACTCCTGCACACCAGGCCGATGCTCTACCACTGAGCCAACCGGCCAGGGCTGCACTTGAATTTTTTTGAACCAGCCTCTGCTGGCCATAAAATCACTAAGTACACTAGCTCTTGTCCCAGGCATTTTCTTAATGAGATCAGCATACAACAGTCTGGCCTTTTCACATATGATGGCCTCCGAAACAGAATCACCATCTAACTGTTTTTTATTGATCCAAATAAATAATAACTGTTTGACATCTTCAATTGTTTGCGATCTCTGTTTTGTTATCACGTTCACGCCTTTGGCTACATTAGCCTCCTTTATTGCTTCCTTTTTTTTTTGCCACAATGGAACTTATTGTGGATGGCGCAACTTACCATACATGTGGCCAATTTCAGCAATCTTGAAGTCGCTCTCATATAGTATTTTTCAATGATTTCCTTCTTCAATTCGATTGTGCTCCTGGCCTTCCTCTTCGAAGGGCTGCTGGCTCTGGAAACTTTCTTTGGTCCCATGATGGAGCTAAAAGGAAGGGGTCAACTTCTTAGCAAAGAAAACATTTAACAGGGACAATGAGATTTGAGTACATGTGATTTTATCTTATGTGCCTTACATATATTTTGAAACTGAAAAATGCAAAATAAACACATTACAACTGAATACTGTATATGCAGTAATCACTTACATGCGCAGGGTGATGCTTACACAATGAGAAACAACATCACACTGAGCAGGAAAATGCATGGGTTGCCCTTTGTTTTCACAAAATTAGTAGCAAGGTCATGTGGGCACATCAATGAAATCCAAGGCAACCAACAAAAACCAAGACAAATTTTTCACAGAAAAAATCAGTAGAACCAAAACCGACGATAACTGAAGTCAATAAAAACCAAGGTATTACCGTATATTTTGTCACAAGTACAAAAGCTCTGGAAGTTTCCCTGAAGGAAGAGCAAACTATGGAAAATGCTTAGCCCTTCTTGTTACAAATTCATACAGATTCATTAACATTATCACAGAGATTATTAGCAATGGCATCTGATCTATGTAGAATCAGTTCTTATCAAGTGTAGACCATCATAAATTACTATTGGAGGCCCTGGCCAGTTGGCTCAGTGGTAGAGCGTTGGCCTGGCATGCAGAAGTCCTGGGTTCGATTCCCGGTCAGGACACACAGGAGAAGCACCCATCTGCTTATCCACCCCTCCCCTTCTCCTTCCTCTCTGTCTCTCTCTTCCTTTTCCACAGCTGAGGCTCCATTGGAGCAAAGATGGCCCGGGCACTGGGGATGGCACCATGGCCTTTGCCTCAGGTGCTAGAATGGCTCTGGTCGCAACAGAGCGAAGCCCCGGATGGGCAGAGCATCACCCCCTGGTGGGCGTGCCGGGTGGATCCCAGTCGGGCGCAAGCGGGAGTCTGTCTGACTGCCTCCCCATTTCCAGCTTCAGAAAGATACAAAAAAAAAATTACTATTGGAAAACTCTCTGCACACTCGCTTTGATGGAGCATTGAGTGAAAGGTAGTTCATAAACAGCTGTGTATAAGAAAGGCTGCTTCCAGCCCACCTGTCCATTTCTGCAACCTATGGGTAGTAGAGGGCACCAAGGAAATCATTGAGCATCTCCTGAAGGAAGATGTTTCAGAAAGTATTAGTACCATTTCTGGAAATAAGTATAGGTATATCTCAACCTATTTGCAAAAAGTTGAAGGGCTTCAAGACTCAGGTTCCTGGAAAGTAATTGACAGCAAAGATCTCCTACCTCCCAAACCCAAATAAAAGTATTCTGTACAGTAAGCCTTGCTTCCCTTTAGATATGGTCATATTAAAACTTGGTATGTCCAGAGCATGTCTTCACAAATTATTATTTTTTGTTCTAGATTTGATATCCAGACTCAATATAACATATAAAGCCAGCAATATTTACAAGGCATTTATCACAATATAACCGTGTCTTACCCCTTTATGAAAGGGTCCATGGCTGTCTTATTACCCTTAGTCACCTTGCAGCAAGCACTCTTACCTCTTTGAGATCTGTTTTCTGCCGCAACCACAGTCTCTGTAAGAATTAAGAAGGCTAAGAATTAATGTCTCAGTAAATGAGAACTCTTTCTTTAGCATTGGGTTGACATTATGTTATATTTCTAAATACATATTTGCCTCAAGTCATGTCCCAATATATAGTGCATTACACGATCTGCTCAGGCAATGATTCATCTCTCAGATATCTTAAAAGCATAAAGGAATGACTCAGTATTAGCAAAAATAAATTTTACACATTGACCAAAGTTTGGGGACATTCCTATAAGGAATCTGTTTATACACTACTGCCTAGACATGAGTTAAAAATCACCACATTAACCATACACAGAGAGAAGGGTCATTAAACATTCTAGAGCTAAAAGTAGTCTCAAAGAATCATGAATACTGATTTACAAAAATAGGTGTTAGCCTGAAACTCTTTGCAAAAATTACCCCAACCACAAGAAATCAAAGAAAGCAGGAAAGAACATCTCTCCTAAAATACACACACACACACACACACACACACACACACACACACACACACACACAGGCTTCCTAAGACATATTTGGGATTCAATTTTTAGTAATAAATCATTTTGTCTATAAAGATTTCTTCCAGCAACTTTAAGCCAAGTGGGTATCTGACACTGTAATGCTAGCATAAAAACTTATTGCAGTACAATGGTAAGAAGCAAAGTTCACCAACAAAAGATCCAGACTTGATAGGAATATCAGCAGGCTGGATTTAGACAAGAGGGAAGAACAGAGACTTCCTGTAAAAATGAAAGTCTCTGTTCTCTGGCTTGTCAGGGCAGCAGAAGAAACACATTTAAAACTAAAAAATGTAGCCAAAGAGAGCAACCAAGGGTTAATGTTTCCTGAAATAGAGATGAAACTGAGAACCATGTAAAGCAAAGGTTTCCAGAGAGATAACCTGCATCTCCAAATCTTGAGAATGCAGGTGGTGAAAGTGCTCATATATTATAAAACACACTGCCTATCACAGAAACACCTAGCTCCGTGAGCAATACCTCAAAATGGTGTTCCTATCAAATGAAAGCTGAAAGAGAACATCATTAAATGATATAAAATAAGGTACTTGAAGAGAATCCAGGAGAAGTAACCACAGACAGGTGAAGGAGATTTATCCGGGGGAGGTCAGGCTCAGTAAATATTTTGTAAAATTAATCTAGAGGTCTGTCAAAAGTTAAACAGATGATACAATGAGCTAAAGCTTTTAAGACAACCATCGTATAGCACTGCATAAAAACTTAGTGGAGAGGTGTGGGAGTACAGATATAATGGTGAAATCTGTAACAAAATATAGATGGTTAACAATACGAGTTCACGGTGGTGAGTACTGAGAACATGAGAAAGAATGATAGTGTCTTCGCCATCCATGAGCATAGGAACTAACAGTTCTAGAATGCTATAATCCTAACAAAAATCCTGTGAGGTAGGTATTATCAATTCTACTTTATAGATAAGAAAGCAGAAGTTCAGAGAGGTTAAGTATCTTGCCAAAAGGTCACAGCTAGAAAATTGCTGGTGTCAAAACTCAGCACATAATCTTTTCACAAAATCACATTTTCCAATAGATGATAGAATTAAGTGTGGCATTTTTTTAAAAGTAGCAACCAATAAAAAGTAGCATATGATGTGTTAAAACTAAGAAAGTTTGATCAAGTGTAGCACAGATGTATGGACAAATAGAGTATTAATTGTGTCTCCTGGACACATATGATGGATCCAGTCAGAAAAGTCAGGATCAAAGAAAGCAGAAGTAATCAAGAAAAGCAATGGAAGAGGGGTAACTTCCTGGGAAGGGGACATCGTGTGCAGGTAAGAAAGTGAGCATGGCCAGTCCCTGGGGCAGAGAAGAGAATGGTCTGACAGGATTGAGTTAGGAAGGAATATCACTGAGAAATGTAACATGGGCCATCAGACAGACCTGGAAAACTGAGCAAGAAAGTTGAAATCTGATATGTTAGGAAGGAGGAAGTTACTAGAAGTTTCTGAGCAGAAGGCGAAACTCTTATTACCTCGCTGTATTCTGAACCTCTCTTATGTTAGTTTCCTATAGTGGCTGTAACAAATTATCACAGACGCAGTGCATTAACACAACACAAACTTAGTATCCTGCAGTTGGATCCAATATGGCCTCCTGAGACTGAAATCAGGGTGTCAGCCAGCTGCATTCCTTTCCAGAGACTTCAAGGAAGAATTCCTTTCCTTGTCCTTTCCAGCTTTTAGGGGCCACTTGCCCCTTGGGCACCTGGATCCCTTCCTCCGTCATCAAAGCCAGCAGTATTTCATTTCTCTCATCATTCTACTGCAGTTATAACTCCCTCTGACCACAGACATAAAAGTTGTCTGTTTTTTAAGGATTCACATGCTTAATTTGGGCCCAGTTAGATAAACCCAGATATTCTCTCTGTGGTTAAGGTCCTTAACATTAATCACATCTGCAAAGACCCTTTGGCATGTAAGGCAACATACTCACAGGTATCAGGGATTAGGACATGGATATTCAAACCAGGCTCTATCACCTGCCCACTCACAGAGCTCTAGCCCCCTGTGCCTGCAGTGCATCCTTTTCTCTGTTCCCTGGATAAACAGTCCCCTGCTCAAAAACCTGAGTGGCAAAAACTACTTACTGAACACCAAAGTGCTTAGCTTGGCATCTGGTCAAATAGCTGAATAAAGGAATGTGTGAAAAGCAGGATATAAGTGAGGAAGATGAGGGCGAGACAGAGGCAACGGGCTGGTGAATGGGAGGCAGTGAGCATGGCCTGGAGTTGAATTCAGTGTGGCAGAGAGCTCACTGTGGCTTCAGAGCCAGGCTCCATCCACCACAGAGGGCTGTGGTGTGGGGATGCTGTGTCAGCTATCTGAGCTCCAGTTACCTGGTTAATGAAAATGGGGATACTCTCGGTACCTTCTTCACTGGATTACTATGGAAGTAATGACATAAAAGTAATTAAACACACAGCAAGCACTTATCACATAGTAAGCACTCAACAAATACCACTTCTCTCTTCTTTCCCTATACAAAAAAAAATAAAGCAACCAAATTATAGTGAATGACTCACAAGAACCATCAGAGAGACACAGAGGTATTAAACATTACACTTCCTTCTGGATAACTGCTCTTTCCACATGGATAGAAAATGCCATATTGCTTCTCTTTATGATGTATGACCATATTTCTATAGAGAACTAATGAAAAAAGTCATTAGCAATGAATATTTAATTGAAAAATCACAATTTAGAGAAACAGATCCTAAATGAAAGTGATAAGTACAAATTAAAAGTTCTTATTAATAAATATGTGTGTGTGCATATAATATCATCAGTAAAAGCCAACTGTATTCAGAACAATTGAGAATTAGAGAATTAATTAATTAGTCATTTATTAATTTATTCAAAAAATACCCACTGAATGCCTTTTATATGTCAGTTATGGTACTAAACCATTGAATACATTTTGCCCCTTTATAATTACATTTTAGAAGGGGAGACACATTATAATAAGTATAATAAGTGAACTATTCTCTTCCCCAAGATTTTTTTCATGGTACCTTAATAAATAAAACTTATATGCAGATCTAAATTATATTTTAAGTTCATACGTTTGTTGATATTAAGTAGGAGAAAGCCTCAAAAATATTACACCAAGATAAAACCTACAAATAAGACCAAAAGCCTTAAATACACTTAAGAATATGTGTATGCAACACTGTTGGTGGGAATGTAAAGTAGTACAACCACTATGGAGGAAAGTATGGTGGTTCCTCAAAAAACTGCAAATAGAACTACCTTATGACCCAGCAATCCCTCTACTGGGTATATACCCCAAAACCTCAGAATCATTGATACGTAAAGACACATGTAGCCCCATGTTCATAGCAGCACTGTTCACAGTGGCCAAGACATGGAAACAACCAAAAAGCCCTTCAATAGAAGATTGGATAAAGAAGATGTGGCACATATACACTACGGAATACTACTCAGCCATAAGAAATGATGACATTAGATTATTTATAGCAAAATGGTGGGATCTTGATAACATTATACGGAGTGAAATAAGTAAATCAGAAAAAAACAAGAACTACATGATTCCATACATTGGTGGAACATAAAAACGAGACTAAGAGACATGGACAAGAGTGTGGTGGTTACCAGGGGTGGGGGGAGGGAGGATGCAGGAGGGAGGGAGGGAGAGATTTAGGGGGAGGGGGAGGGGCACAGAGAAAACTAGATAGAGGGTGACAGAGGACAATCTGACTCTGGGCGAGGGGTATGCAACATAATTTAATGAGAAGATAACCTAGACATGTTTTCTTTGAATATATGTACCCTGAATTATTAATGTCATCCCATTAACATTAATAAAAATTTATTAAAAAAAAAAAAGAATATGCGTATGCAAATAACTATGCTATTTATTTTTATACCCTGATATCATTTTTAAATGTTTAGAAATAGCTAATATAAATCCATATATATAATATAGCACAAAATATATAATATGGAACAAAAGAAAGAGAGGGAAGAAGAGAGCAGAAAAAAGAGAAAAGGAGGAAGGAAGGAAGGAACGGAGGGAGGGAGGAAGGAAGGAAGGAAGGAAGGAAGGAAGGAAGGAAGGAAGGAAGGAAGGAAGGAAGGAAGGAAGGAAGGAGGAAAGGAAGGAAGGGTAAATAAAAACAATAATAGGAAAACAGATGAATCTTGGAACATATTTTTCTTTTGAGGAAAGTGCTGGAAATTTAGTTCTGAGTTATTTAGCTGGCAAAGCAAAGAAGGAAATTATTGTTAACAATAGCCACAGAATTCTAAAAATAAAAATAAACATGTGCCTGAAGAGAAGGAAACCTTCCCTGGCTCCAAGACTGAGGCCTCTCTCCCACAGTTTCTCACAACACTGGTAACACCACATCTTTAACAGCAGTGAGTAGTCTGCTGTGAGCTGTTCCATGAGTTGCTTGGGGAAGGGAGTGCTGATTTGAGGCACTATGGTAAACGTACTTCAACCGTGGCCAGTTTTAAGCTACTACATGATGTAGTCTCTGGACTGGGAATTGAGAAGAGAAAAGCAAGAGCACATCTTACATAACAGTTCCTTCATACAAATGGAACAGACGTATGTATCCTGCAGAGCATAGATAATTATAAAATGTCAAATAATTACAAAGTAATTGAATTCTAAATATTTTTACTAGTCTTTTTAATATAATTTGTTTTATTGTAACTTTTTGTAATTTTGTTGTTAATAATGGTTGAACATCCCTAGACTACATAGTGAATTTCTCATGGTTGTTCTTTTAACATTTGTCAATATAACCTTTTTGTCCAACACCAAGGAGCAATTCAGTGAGTGTTTTGATGAAAGGCCAAATCAACGTAGGCCTGCAGACCAGACTCATCTAAGTATAAGATGGTAAAAGCTTATGTGCCATGAGTTTAGTGATGGTGTCTTCAATACACTGGATGGCTACAGCTGAGCAGCAGAGGAAGAGTGGCGATCCTGCTAGCCTCCAGGACTGGTGGCCCCAGAGCTGTGCCATAGACACACACAGTGAGGAGCCTCAGCAACACAAGTGTGTTGCACCACGAGCCCTTCCCACTGCTCATGTATGCAGATACAAACTGGAAGCTACTGATCTTGATACATGGGTGGAACACAGATCCTTTAGACACTCTTAAGTGTCTATACAGTTAAGCTGAGCTTGGTAAGAATAGGACACTGGGGAATTTGAGGGTATGTCCTCTGCCAGAAAACTGGAAGACAAATCCTCTAGTCAGCCAGATGCAAGAGGGGAGAGTTGGCATCTTCTTATGAAAATCAAGAAACCTCACAGAACACTTGCCTGACCAGACGACCACCTTACTGAGTCCGGCTGAGTTAACATATCTGATCATTGTGGCACCCTGTTATGGACATAGCTAAAGCCTGAAAGTCTCTCTTGAACAAAGCTTATAATGTTTGAATGAATCATAAACTTGAAGAAAACAGTCTCAATATAATTTCATTCTGCTACCATAATTTCAGTGATTTTATGTTTCCTTACTTTTTAAAAACAGTCAAAGCAATTAACCCAAGTGGATTTTGACATGTGCTCTACCTTTTAGAGTACTATCAACATTAATTAAATTCTAGAAAAAAAAGTAACAATATCTTGTCAACAGGAAGACATTTTATGGAAAAGTCAACATCACACATGACCAAGTTTAAAATACATTGTTTAAAAGCCAAATTTATAAAACAAATAAATTAGTGGAATATAATTTATATTCCAAGAATTATTCCTGACTTCACAAAAGGATCCACTACACGGACCCTTTACATAGCAGATTCCTCTGGTATATTTGAAATATTAACTTATTTATAAAAATTCAATTTTCAGAGCATATTTATGGTGTTAATCTAGGCATACTGCAATCAACAAAACTTAACCCTTCTACACGTAAATTTAGTAATTGGAGGCAAGTTCTTATTTTTTTTGATATGTGGTTTCCACATCCCTACCTGTCCAGACCATCATTCAAAATTGTTGTAGCCTGACCAGGCAGTGGCGCAGTGGATAGAGTGTCGGACTAGGATGTGGAGGACCCAGGTTCGAGACCCCGAGGTCACCAGCTTGAGTGCAGGCTCATCTGGTTTGAGCAAGGCTCACCAGATTGAGCCCAAGATTGCTGACTTGAGCAAGGGGTTACTCGGTCTGCTGTAGCCCCTTGGTCAAGGCACATATGAGAAAGTAATCAATGAACAACTAAAGCGCCACAACAAAAAACTGATGATTGATGCTTCTCATCTCTCTGTTCCTGTCTGTCTGTCCCTATCTATCCCTCTCTCTGACTCTCTCTGTCTCTGTAAAAAAAAAAATGTTGTAGAGGCTAAGTATCCTATGCTTGAAACTGTTTTGTAAACTTGAAAGTCCTTTTCAAATGTTCATTGTCAAGCAGGATGCAAGAAAGGGCTTAAATTCATATAGTGCCTTGGGTGTATCAGGTGCACTCTCATATATTATTTAATTTTGTCAATCCATTGTTACTTGAGTGAGAGCATCACTAAACAAGGATGCTGTGACTCACAGAACCTTGCTTCAGGCCACATAGCTAATGAGGGATAACACCAGAATATTAAGACTTGTATGTCTGATTCCATACACCTGTTCAGCCCACTATATCACACAGGTTCAAGTGTTTGTTCTGCCACATATTAAATAGTATGGCTCCCACAAAGTAATGAACCTCTCTGAATGCAGCTTCCTTGTCTTAAAATTAAGGTGATAATATGCCTTATTTCACAGGGTTGCTGTGAGGAATGAATAAATTGATGCACATGAAGGCCTTGGCATTGCCTGATAACTGAATACCCAGCATGTGTGAATTACATATTAGAAATTGTTAAGCCCAAATAAAAGCTAAGACAACTCTCATTACAAACAAGATTTAAATATTTATAGATGGAAAAGAACATTTTGCCTGACCAGGAGGTGGAGCAATGGATAGAGCGTGGGACTAGGATGCAGAGGACCCAGGTTCAAAACCCCAAGTTTGCTGATTTGAGCCCATAGCACTGGCTTGAAGCCCAAGTTGCTGGCTTGAGTCTAAGGTTGCTGTGAGGATGTTAAATTCTGTTCAACTCTACAGCCTTGAGCAAGGGGTCACTTGCTCTGCTGCAGCCCCTG
Organism: Saccopteryx bilineata; assembly: GCF_036850765.1. Classification (NCBI taxonomy): domain Eukaryota; kingdom Metazoa; phylum Chordata; class Mammalia; order Chiroptera; family Emballonuridae; genus Saccopteryx; species Saccopteryx bilineata. Next base: position 81,214,260 of record NC_089499.1, read on the forward strand.
GATCAGAGCACATATGAGAAAGCAATCAATGAACAACTACGGTGCTACAATGAAGACTTGATGCTTCTTATCTCTCTCCCTTCCTGTCTGTCTGTCCCTATCTGTCCCTCTCTCTGTTTCTGTTGCAAAAAAATAAAAAGGAAAGAAAGAAAGAAACAAGAATGAAGAAAATAAGGAAAGCAAAGAATGTTTCTTCTAAAGAGAATACGTAATATCAAAAAAATATTTATTCTCAACCTTACTGTAGAATTTCTGTCATGCATACCAGGTAAAGCACTAGATTCAGTACCAGTACATGGGAAATTAGGATTCTAATCTCAGCTAAATCATTAACTAGAAATCTATCTTAAAACTAAATCTCTACATGCTTCAGTGTTCTTTAGTATCAAAGAGAGATTTTTAAAATGAGAAAAGAATGGAAGTGAAAACAACATAGAAATCCAGTTGTACTGATTTTTTTCCCTTCCAAAACTAGTTTATTTGAAATGAATGTTACAGCTACAAACCACTATAAAAGACAGAGAAAATTAAAATAAAAAAACATGCATTTATTTGAAGTGAGGATTTCAAGGTCCAAGATCATAAAGAAAAAAAAAAAAACTCAGAGAGGTGAGCTGGCATTTGGCACCCTTTCCCACTGAGGCATTTGCGAAATCTCAAGGAGCAACTGAGAGATAAGAAAAACTCAACAGAAAATAGTGTCTGAAAGGCTGTAGAGTGGAACACAGTTTAACATAGTCTCACAAGAAAACTTGGGGTTCAGAATCCACATAGGAGGAGTGGCCCAGGTAAATACTCTGGGCCTTGAGTTAGTACCCTGAAGTGCTATAACTTAGAATAAATTCTATAATCCTTTGTTAAGATTGTTTCTAAGTATTTTATTCTTTTTGTTGCAATGGCAGAAATAATTTTTTTCATTTCTCTTTCTGAAATTTCATTGTTAGAATTTAGGAACACAGAGGATTTTTGTACAAATAACTTTACTATATCTGTTCATTATTTCTAATAGTTTTTTGGTGGTCTTTAGGGTTTTCTATATAAAAAATCATGTCATCTGCAAAAAGGGACACTTTTACTTCTTCATTTCTAATTTGGATGCCTTTTATTTCTTTCTCCTGCTTCATTGCTCACATTAGGGCTTCCTGTGATATAGTGAATAAAAGTACTAAGAATAGGCATCTTTGTCTTTTTTCTGATCTTGAAAGAAATGATTTCAGTTTTTCACCATTGAATATGCTATTAGTTGTGGGTTTGTCATAAGTGGTCTTTATTATTTTGAGATGCTTCTCTTCTATACCCATTTTATTGAGTATTTTAATTATAAATGAATGTGGTATGTGGTCAAATGCTTTTTTTGCCTCTATTGATACAATCATAATTTTATCCTTTCTTTTGTTAATGTAGTATATCACATTGATCAATTTGCATATACTGGACTACCCGTGTGCCCCTAGAATGAACCCCATTTGATTGTGATATTGTATTTGATTTGCTAACATTTTGTTTAGGATTGATTTTGCATCTGTATTTATAAGAGATGTCTGTCTGTAGTTGTGTGTGTGTGTGTGTGTGTGTGTGTGTGTGTGTGCGCGCACGCGCATGGGTGTGTTATCCTTGCCAGGAAAAATTAAAGTTAGCCTCACAAATATGTCAGGAAGTATTGCAACTTCTTCAATTTTTGGAAGATTTTGAGAAGCATAGGTATTAGATGTTTTTTGAATGTTTGGTAGAATTCACTAGTGAGGCCATCTGGTCCTGAAATTTTACTGTTTGGGAGGTTTTTAATGATTGCTTCGATTTTCTTACTATTCATTTGTCTATTTAGATTTTCCAGTTCTTCATGATTCAGCCTAGGAAAGTCATAATTTCTAAGAACTTGTCCATTTCTTCTAGGTTATTGAATTTGGAGGCATATAGTCTTTCATAATATTTTTATATGATCCTTTATATTTCTATGGTTGTCTATGGTAACCTTTCCTTTTTCATTTCTAATTTTGTTTGAGTCTTTTCTCTTTTTTTCTTTAGTGAGAGTAGCCAGAAGTTTGTCAATTTTATTAATCTGTTCAAAAGCAAGCTCTTTGTTTTTGTTCTCTATTTTATTTAATTCTGCTCTAATTTTTATTATTTTCTTCTTTCTGCTGACTCTAGGCTTCATTTGTTCCTCATTTTAGAGTTCCTTAAGATGTAATGTTAAGCTATTCATTTGGAACTTTTCTTGTTTCTGGACATAGACCTATAATGATATAAACTTCTCTCTTATTATCACTTTTGCAACATCTCAAAAGTTTGGTTTGTCATATTGTCATTGCCATTTGACTCTACGTATCTTTTGATCTTTCCTTTTATTTCTTCTTTGACCTAGTTGTTCTTCAGTAGCATATTATTTCATCTTCACATATTTGTAGTTTTCCCCAGTTTTTTTTTTTTGCTGTCAATTTTCAATTTCAAAGTACAGTGGTATCTTTTTTTTTATTATTCATTTTTAGAGAGAGAGGGAGAGAGAGAGACAAAGAGGGAGAGGAGAGAGAGACAGAGAGAGAGAAGGGGGGAGGAGCTGGAAGCATCAAGTCCCATATGTGTCTTGACCAAGCAAGCGCAGGGTTTCGAACAGGTGACCTCAGCATTTCCAGGTCGACGCTTTATCCACTGTGCCAAAAGTACAGTGGTATCTTGAGATACGAACAGACCAACATACAAATTTTTTTAAGATATGAGCTGAGACTTGGTCTGTATTTTTTGTTTGAGATTCAAGCAAAATTCTGAAATAAGAGTCATGATTAGGGAAGCTGCCACTAGTTGGCGCATTGGCACACGGGTCCAGTATCGGCAGTTTGATATACGAGTTGACTGACTTACGAGCTCGGTTACAGAACGGATTAAATTCAAATCTCAAGGTACCACTGTATTATGGTCAGAGAATATGCTTAGTATGATTTCAATCTGCTTAAATTTATTGAGGCTAGTTTTGTGACCTAACATATATGTCCTATCCTTGAGAATGTTTCATGTGTCTTAGAGAAGAATGTATAATCTAGTGTTCTAGAATACAAAATTCTGTAAATGAAAAACAGTAGGGAGGTTCTTCAAAAAATTAAGAAAAGATTTACCATAAGACCTCTTCTGGGTATCTACTCAAAAATTTGAAAATGTTAATTCATAGTTATATGTACTCTTATGTTCATTGCAGTTTTATTCATGGTGGCCAAGAATGGAAACAACCAAAGTGCCCTTCAATAGTTGACTGGATAAAGAAGATGTAATACATATATACAATGGAATACTACCCAGCCATACAAAAAGATGAAATAATGTCATTTGTAACAACATGGATGGATCTTGAGACTATCATGCTGAGTGAAATAAAACAGATGGAAAAAGTCAAGAGCCATATGATTCTACTCATATGTGGAATATAAAACAGAAAAAAAACAAGACAAATAAACAAAAACTCATAGACACAGATTATAGTATGGCCTTTACCAGAAGGCAAAGGGGGGGCAAAGAAGGGGGGAGGCGGGCAGGTAGTAAAGAGTAAAGGAGGCAAATATCCATGGTGACAAGGGGATTTGACTTTGGGTGTTGACCATACAATGTATACACAGATGGTGGATTATAGAATTATACACTTAAACCTATATAATTTTATTAACCAATGTCACCCCAATAAATTTAATAAAATATTTAAAAAGTATAAATTTTAAATATAAACTGAAACTTAGCTTTGAATCTGCTCAACCTATGAATGGATGAAAGTGACAGGCTTTCTACTATGCATACTAGAAAGGAATCTAAGTCCTCTCTGAAGTATGATATGATCCAGAAACTCATATTGTCTCTATAATTTCATGCACCATGACCAGCATTAACTTTGTTATAAGTAAAAAGTATGACAAAAAATTAGGTAAAAATCAAAATAATAAAAGCCAATAGAAATAGGCCCACAGAAGATACTGACATTAGAATTCTTATATAAGGATTTTAAAACAACCTAATATTACATTTTAAAAAGTAAATGGCCAAATGAAGAATTTTCAGCAAATACCTAAAAACTATAAAGAAAAATTTAAATAAAATTATGGAACTAAAAAAACAATTCAGTAAGTGAAAGTAAGAACTCAATGAATAGGTTAAGAAACAAAATAAACTCAGCTAAAAAAGAGAATCAATAGACTAGAAAGTCAATTAGAAGAAAACATCCAACTGAAGAAGACAGAGAGGGCAAAATATGAGAGGAAAAAAGTGTAAGAGATGTGCAATGTTGGAATAAAATCTAATATGTATAGAGTCCCAAAAGAAGAACAAAGAATAAAGCAAAAACAACATTTGAAAAGGTAGTGTATGAGAATTCTTTTTTAAAAACCGGGAAGAAGCATGTACTGTGCTGATGCAGTGGATAAAGCATCGACCTGGAACACTGAGGTTGCCAGTTCGAAACCCTGGGCTTGCCTGATCAAGGCACGTATGAGGGTTGATGCTTCCTGCTCCTCCCCCCTTCTCTCTCTCTCCTCTCTCTAAAATAAATAAATAAAATCTAAAAAAAATCTTAAAAACAAAAAGTAGAAGAAGATATTAAGCCATGCACTCAAAAGTGCTACTAATATGAAGCAGAACAAATACAAAGAAATTACATCTAGAAACAACTTAGTAAAACTGCTAAAAACTAGGGACAAAGAGAAAAACTTAAAAACAATGAGAGGAAAAAGCCATTACTTTTGAAGTCTCAACAGTAAGACAAACAATAGAAACCAAAGATAATGAAATTATATCTTCAAATTTCCAGGGTAAAAAAAAGTTACTAAACTTAAAATTCTAATCCCAGTCAAATTATCTTTAAAAATGAAGTTTAAATTTACAAACAAAAGCTGAAAGAATTTGTTGGGAGCAGATATGCTCTAAAGGGTGTTCATTAGCAGAAGGAAAATGATCACATTTTGAAGCAAGAAGTTAAAGGAAGAAATAAAGAAGAATGGAAAGGAGTGGCACATAGATAAATCGAATAAATAGCATCTACATAAAATAACACAAATCCCTATAAGGCTTAAAATATCTCCAGAATTAAAATACTAGCAAGAATAGAATACAGGGTGGATATAACTAGCTTTACAGTTTATTCTTGTATTTTTATTTATTAATTATTTCATTATTTATTTGCACTATAACTGTAAACCTACTTTTGCCTACCCCTATATGTTAGCAATAATATTTTAAAAGACAAGAAGGTACATATAAAATTAAGATACTCTAAAGTTACTGCATTGTCCAGGAGGTCATAAATATACCAAATGACATCAAATTTAGTAAGTCAAAGATGCATGTTTCAATTTCAAGGGTAACTATTACAAAAATAGTAAGAGAGAGTGAATAATGGTGAAGGTGAACATAAAAAAATAATACAAAAGAAGTCAGGAAAGGAAAGCAAAGGAGAAAATGAATGGGGCAAAGAGAAAACAAATAGTGAGATGGTAGATTCAAATTAAAATATACTGCTCACAAAAATTAGGGGATATTTCAAAATGAAGTAATAAAAAAAGAAGCATTTGATTTTTTTATTAAACAAGATCATTAGAAAAGTAAATGACAAGTCAAAGAAAGTTGTGTGATTATGCAAATGAAATGCAAAGCCAACTTTTATTTCATTGGTCAAAATGCACTATACAAAAGGCTGGAAGTACTGGAGTATCTGCACATTATTGATCCCCTAATTTTTGTGAGCAGTGTATAGCAGTAATCTCATCAATTGTAAACAGCTATGTATTCAAAAAAAAAGACAAAGATTGTTAGGTTGATTTAAAATTCCTCAGCCTGACCAGGCAGTGGCACAGTGGATAGAGTGTTGGACTGGGATACGGAGGACCCAGGTTCGAGACCCCGAGGTCGCCAGCTTGAGCGCGGGCTCATCTGGTTTGAGCAAAGCTCACCAGCTTGGACCCAAGGTCGCTGGCTCCAGCAAGGGGTTACTTGGTCTGCTGTAGCCCCATGGTCAAGGCATATATGAGAAAGCAATCAATGAACAACTAAGGTGTCGCAACGAGAAACTGATGATTGATGCCTCTCATCTCTCTGCGTTCCTGTCTGTCTGTCCCTGTAAAAAAAAAAAAAAGATAAAATTCCTCAATTATCGACTGCTTACCTGAGACATGTTTTATATATACAGACCCAGAAAGCCTTGCTAGAAGTGCGGGGCTGAAAGGCTGTGGGTCAGAAAGTGTGAGATCAATGTCCTTGGAGGAGACTCTCATACTCTGAAATGGGCTGAATGACAGAAAGCTCATTCAAGGCTTATGACACTGGCTCACACCTACCTATCTCCTGAATGCCTTTATAAAAAGCGCCTCCATATATAATTAATGGTAACATTTGACATTGAAGTAACTCCCACCTCAGATTCATTCTGGAATCTATCATTTCCCAGTGTGTAAGTCTTGTGACTGGTATCCTCTTTTGCCAAAAATATGACTTATCAACTAATAATTTCATACCATTTATCACTGGACCTCAATCTGCCTTACCATCCAAATGACAAGTCCATTTGCAGCTACATATTTTGAAAATAAATTATTTTTGTAAGTCCAGTTGATTTCAACATTTTTTTAATCAATCAAACTTTTCAAAATTTGGCAAATTATATTTAAACAGTAAAATTACATTTTAAAATAATCAGTACTGATTTTACTTAGAAAACCAAGGGAAAATCCAAGAACTGAACTGTAGCCAGTTGCTGTGAATTCAAACCTGTTCTGCTCTCAATGTATTCATGGCAGGTTCCCAGGTGAGCAGCTCAGGGATGTCAGTGTGGGCAGAGACTAGCAAAGGGCATTTCAAGAAAGCTCCTGCTAAAGAAATGTGGGGAATGCAATATACAACTACCCCCTGGAAATTCACATTGCAAATGAACACATTAGAGACTCTGTGAAACCGCCTGACTTGTGGTAGTGCAGTGGATAGAGCATAGACCTGGGACACTGAGGTCCCAGGTTCCAAACCTTGAGGTCACTGGCTTGAGCATGGGCTCATCCATCTTCAGTGTAAGATCATTAACATGATCCCATGGCCACTGGTTTGAGTCCAAAGTCACTGGCAATGGGTCTGATCTCAGCTAGAGTCCACCCCTCACATCAAGGCACTTATGAGAAGCAATCAATGAACAACTAAAGTGCCAAAACTACAAGTTGATGCTTTTCAGCTTTCTTCCTTCCTGTCTGTCTGTGTCTGCCTGTCCCTCTCTCTCTTTCTCTTGTGTGCATATGCACACTAAAAGAAAATAAAAAGACTCTGTGAAATGAGTAATGAAGAACTTTTAGTGATAACATCAGAATAATGGCAACATGAGACATACTCTTGATCTCTCCCCTTGAAATTTCAACAAATTGAACAACTATAAGTCAGTGAAAGAACCCCAGCTGGGCTCAGAGGCACACCTGAAAGATCCATACACCCAATGAACTGAAGGTGGCACTAGGTAAAAAGGGATGTGGAAGATAAAACACACTGCAGTCATCTCTGGAGAGGAGAGAAGCCAGAATGACCAGGTCTTTTCTCCTTTTTCTTGCTGGACTGAGAGAAGGAGGCTCCTACCATTTGAGTTTTGTTTGCTTGGAAATGGAGAATAAAACCCAGAGTACCTGGGCCTCCTTCAGCTGGAAAGAACAAAGAGGTTGAGGGTCAGAGGGGGAGGTACTGGACTATGGTGGCACAGCCAAGCACAGGGTCACAACCAGGTTTCCACAGTGCTTAGCCTGTGCTCTGCCCATGGCCTGTGCTCTGTTCAGTGATGGAGAAGAACAAGTTGCAGGCCCCCAGACTCCCAGATCCTGCCTTCCTCCTCTCACAGGTATAAAGAGTGGCAGTGGTGGACCCCACAACTGACTTTCCAGGGCCACTCTCTCCCTTCGGAGTCTGATCCCCTAGTTGAGAAATGGGAAGGAGTGCTGGGAGACCTGAAATCACCATTGCCAGAACCATAAAGCCACAAAGCCACAAAGTTGCAAAGCCATAAAGCTGAAGTTGTAAAGCTGCCCCAAAATGTCCCATCCACCAGTTCAGCTGTAATCTACCCACATCATTACTACACAATGTCACAGCAGAGTTCTGCCCAAGAATTTCACAGATCCAAAACTTGTAGTACAGTGACAACTACTGAGAGAAAAAAAATAACCTCTCAAATAATTTATTTTTCCCTTTTTCTCATTTTTTCTTCTACCCTTTTTCTTACTTCTTTCTTCCATTTGAATTACATTCTTTCATTTTTATATTTTTTTCTTTTTTGTGTTTTGTTTTTCATGCCTTTTTTTCACTCTGTTTCTTTGTTCCTTTTCTTCTTTTTTTTTCTTTTCTTTTTTTCTCATATGAACTTAATTTTCTTCAATTTCTATATTTTTTACTCTTATTATTTTGTGTGTGGTGTTCTGTCTGTTTTTATTTTTTTCTTCTTTTTTCTCAATTATTGTTCTTTGTTTTCTGTGCTTTTTCTTTCCGACCTATCATTATTTTTAGAATTTTTATTTTTTCATTGTATTTTTTAAATTTATATTTTTAGTTGTTTTTTGTAAGAGTTTAACAAAACCACTCTCAAATGCCATCAAGAAAGAAAAAATCAAATACCATGGATATACAAGACAGAGACATAGTTCAAAAGAAAATGAAAAATCTACCCCTAAAAATCTCAATTACATAGACACCTTGGAGTTAAATGACAGAGATTTCAAAACTGAATTTCTAAAAATACTCAGTGAGATACAAGAAAACACTGATATGATAATTTAACAAGCTCAAATAACAAATTAATGAACACAAAGAGTACTTCACCAGGAGACTGAAACTTAACAACAACAACAAACAAAACAGATGAAGAACTCAAGAAATGAACTGAAAAGATGATCACCCTTATTCATAGTAGGTGAGATATTATTGAAACTACACTGACTCTATTGGCAAGAATGTGGGGGAACAGTGAGTATGAATTGGTACCACCTCAACAATGAGTTTGATTTGGTACTGCCTTTTGGCAAGAAATTTGGAACTTCTATCAACTTCTGTCAAAATCACAACTGTGTGCCTCCTTGGCTCAGCACTTCCACCTCTTGTAATTTTTTCTCCTGAAGATAAATACACACTTGCTCATGAGTAAAATGACATAACATATTAGTTATCAACAATAGCATTATTTGTAATAGTAAAAGATGGTAAACCTGAGTTCATCATTAGGGGATAAGTTAATGAAATTGTGATAAAGTTCAAGAATGGAATATTATGCATCCATAACAGAGAAATAAGGATGTACTTGATGTACAAATATGAAGTGTTCTCTAAAATATTTGGTGAAAGATAAAAGTACCGAACTATATATAAAGTATGCTAAATTTATGTAAAAAAAAAATAGAAGATGATATATGATGATAGATAGGTAGATAGACAGGTAGATAGATAGAATGACAGATGTATGTTAACATTTATAACATATGTGTACATGTTCTTATACAGTGTATACTAAAATAGCTCTATGAGGATACAAAGAAATCAAGAACATTGATTTCTTATGTGCTACAGAAGTGGGTGGTTGGAGGACAATGATAGTGAAAGGAAGACTTTTCACTGTATACCTTACCTTTTGAATGCCAAATTTATTAAAAATTATAAACTATATTAAAATAAATAATAAAACAATGCAGAATAAAATAAATGTAAATAAAGGTATGAGCAGCACAATACACAAGCATAATAAAATGAAGGTTAATTTGATAGAATGAAATGTCCTTCTAGAATCACATTAAAAGTCCTTCACTTGTAATGTCAGTTAGATATGCTTCATGTGGTCACAGACAGAATCACATGAAGGGAATCAGAAGTTAAACTCTGTCCCTGGCCCGCCTTGCCATTACTCATTAATCCAATCTGGCCTAAAATGCCTGTGATAATTGGCAGTTACAAAACCATCTAATAAATTTCTCCATCTCATCATCAAGGAAATAATGGACAACTTGGTCCATTGCTGAAATAATCACCATACCTCACTTTTATATTCTGTAAAACATTTTCACACACACACACACACAAATGTATTTAAGCAATTTATGTATTTTACTTCATTCATTCAATGAACACTTACTGAGTGCTTACAGCTAGGGTGCTATTTAAGATGTTAACAATGAAGGTCAAGACACATGTGAGTCTCAATCTCATAGAATTTCCACTCTAGTGGGAAAGGGGCTGTAAAGCCAGTAGCCGTGGACCTCACAGCTGCTGTCACTGCCAGGCAAGTGCAGGTTCTCATTAGATTCAGACAGATGATAAAGAAACAGTGGAGCCGAAAACCAGTGGGCCATTCCTTTACTCTAGCCTTGCAACTGGCTGGCAAGTAAACACACAGAGGACTCCAAAATCTACTCACACATTCTCCAGTTCCACAACCAGGAGAATCTTCTCCAGTTTTTCCAGAATCAAAGACCCCCCACCAGCCTCAGTCCCTCTGGTTCCCCCATCTCCTTCTCTCTGCACAAACTCTGCAAAAATATGGCCTCCTTCTTCTCTAAAAAACTACCTGGGCCCACAAAAACCACTCCCCCAGCAACATTAGCATAACAAAGCCCTTCCCAATCAAGAAGGTAATTAGCAGTTTCACCTGGCAGTGCCATTCATGTGGGCAGTGGCCATTTTTAACAAAGTGGGCATAAAAATCACATTTTACAAACCTATTTGCCCAACAGGGGCCAAACAATAAACAAAACCATTGCATTATAATTATATAGATCAATACACATCTTAAATAAAAACAATAAGGCAACATTTTATGGCTATTGCCTTGGTAGTTGTTTTAGATCAGGTGCTTCGGAATTGTATTTCTGAAGAGATGACCATCCATGTGAAGTCCCAAATGATGAGACTCTGCACTGTCTATGGAATTTCTTTACTCAACTGATGGATACATGAATTCAACTTCCAAACTGCCCTTTTGCTGTTCCACTTGTCTATCTCACCCCACCCTTACTTACTGGACTATTACCCCTGAAACAGAAAAGTTCTAGGAAGTTGGTCAGCTGCCCTGAGGAGAAGCATTCCAGGAAACCAATATCATAAAACTACAGAAGGGAGCATACCAGAACTGCTGATGCAACACATACTTGCTCTAAGCTCTCCCTTAACCCTATAAAAAATTTGCCTCAGAATCTGTTCAGTGCACTTCTCCTGGAGGAGTGCCCTGGCAGGTCTTTCTCCTCTAATAAAGCCTGCACACCTGGTGTTCAAGTGCCGTCTCATTCTTACATCAACTAGTCTAAGAATAATCAAAAAGAAAATATTAATTTGGCTGACTTGAAAAACTTATGTTAAAAGTGAGTCATTGCCACTTTCCCCTCATCATTTACAAAATAGCATTTTGAATTACTTCAGATCGCCTGACCTGTGGTGGCGCAGTGGATAAAGCATCGACCTGGAAATGCTGAGGTCGCCGGTTCGAAACCCTGGGCTTGCCTGGTCAAGGCACATATGGGAGTTGATGCTTCCTGCTCCTCCCCCCATCTCTCTCTCTCTCTCTTTCTCTCTCTCTCTCTCTCTCTCTCCTTTCTAAAATGAATAAATAAAATAAAAATAAAAATAAAAAAAAGAGACTTTAAAAAAAAAAAAAAAAGAATTACTTCAGATCCAGGTCAAGCTTATTAGCCAATTTTTTTTTTTCTTTTTAGCCTCTCCTTTCTAAAAGTAGGATACCATCCCTTCACCAGGATTCTGAAAACTCTCCCACACTCCATGATTTTTTAAAGATTATCAACTACAACTACAGTTCTTTGATCAAGGTCATGGAAGAAATAGGACTTTTCTACAAATATCTCTTGGACTTTAATTTTTACTTATTTTTAGTCTTTCTTGCTGAAATATTCTTTCATAAAGAATGAAAGTTAAGAAATTAGAAAGAAAAGAAAGAAAAAGAGAGAGAAAGAAAGAAAGAAAGAAAGAAAGAAAGAAAGAAAGAAAGAAAGAAAGAAAGAAAGAAAGGTATCAAAGCAAAATCAAAGGTAGTAGGCATAGCCTTTTCTCTTTTATTTAACTGCCCCAAGCAGGTCTAGCTCTGCTTTGTGCTGCAAATGAAGCTTGAAAAATCCTTTTGACTATTCTGAACAAACACATTCCTAGCTTTTAAGAGTTGATAGTCTTAAAAAATAAGCTATCATTTGTTCTTTTCTATGAGTTTTATTCACTTACTTTTTAACTTTTGAGACAAGTTTGCTATCTCTTCAACTCCAATAATTTGCATAAACAGTTCATTGTCAGATCCTTATTTATTATGGTCATACCTGTGTGTGTGTGCACATGCGCGCGCGCGCACGCACACACACACACACACCACCAAACTTATTTCAAAAAGATAAAATTCATCAAAAAGGAAAACCAATATAGTTGTAGTTTTATTCACTCCAGTGGCCTTGTATGACTTTTCCCTAATTACAACAAAATGCCTGGTGGGCACAATATGCCTCCAAAAATATTTTCATTCTTTTTTTGAGCATGAGTGTTTTGGTTGAAACAAAGTACTGTGACCTTTCTATTTCTTTCTGGAGCTTTCTTTCTTTCTTTCTTTCTTTCTTTTTTTATTTGATACTTTAAGATAAAAGGTGAATAGATTTTCCTTCATTTCTTCTTCTTACAGAGGAAGAAAAAGAACAATATATTTGGCCTTCGGGAAGTGGCCTGGCCTCAGGCATTTGCACCTTTTCTTGCTGGCTCAGTCTGAGTCATTGCAGATGACACAACCCCCCCCCCCCCCAGTACAGAAAAGGTATTAAAAACTCACAGGAAAATAGCTTTTCATATCTAGCTAAAATTAACTGAAGGGACCATCTGAACAGGCCATCCAAAGGAGGCCGAACCCGGTCGGCCTCCTTCTCCAGCACGTGCTCCAGTTCAAGCCATTGCTGCCCCTCGGTTTGCAGCTCATGCTGGAGCTCTTGACCTTGGCTCTCAGTTTCCTCTAGCAGGGCCATAAAAAACAGCCAGCCCATGGTCCCCAAAAGGACAGCCATGGGGAACCATACACTGGGGAGCAACGACCAGTCCTCTACCTGACTTTTCCTCATAATCTCTCAGCTGGAAGAAAAAATTTAAGCAGATGCCTGACCTGTGATGGTGCAGTGAATAAAGCATCAACCTGGAACACTGAGGTCACTGGTTCAAAACCCCAGGCTTGCCTGGTGTTGGGTAAACAAATGTTTTTAGGTTTGCTCACTTGTATTGGGGCAGTGCCATGTGTGTAAACTCTATGGAAAGTTGTGGGTGCTTGCCCTCAGGGTGGCAGATTGCAAACTGTGGATTGCCTTCCTGCTTGAGAGGGGCAATTGCTTGCTATTGTTTGCTGGAGATGAGGTTTTTCCCCCAGCCTGTTTTGCTGGGCAGAGGAGTGCAGAAAGAATCTAGAAAGAGAGAGAGAGAAGAGAGAGAGAGAGAGAGAGAGAGAGAGAGAGAGAAGAGAGAGAAAGAGAAAGAGAAAGAGAAAGAGAAAGAGAAAGAGAAAGAGAAAGAGAAAAGAGAAGAGTGCTAAGGCTGGTTGGGGCCTGTGAATCTGGGAGAGTCCTGAGAATGAGTCAGGGTTTTGGGAGCTATGAATGAAAGAAAAGCGGTCTTCCCTGCCTGTTTGATTGCCCATCCACCATTACGAGACTTTAATAAATGGAATGGCCCACCATCCTCTGGCTCCACGTCCTCTGACTCCACTGTTCCTTTACCATCTGCCCAAATCCAATGGGAACCTGGATGGCCATGGCCAGGGCCACTGGCCTTACACCTGGTGCAGCCAGCAGGATTCAGATCAGACTGGTAGAGAGCCACAGACACCCTTGAGGAGTCAGGTAGAGGACTGGTCGTTGCTCCCCAGTGTATGGTTCCCCATGGCTGTCCTTTTGGGGACCATGGGCTGGCTGTTTTTATGGCCCTGCTAGAGGAAACTGAGAGCCAAGGTCAAGAGCTCCAGCATGAGCTGCAAACCGAGGGGCAGCAATGTCTTGAACTGGAGCACGTGCTGGAGAAGGAGGCCGACTGGGTTCGAGAGCTGCAGAGCACCAACGGCACCTGGAACTGGAGCGATCTACAGGTTCGTGAGTTGCAGTGTGCCCTGGAAGTTGAATGTTGGTAGTGGCAGCTGTTGGAGGAAGAACAGCTTCAGGCAAAAAGCTTCAGGCAAAAAGCCGGCAGCCGAAAGAACCAAATATGAAGCCGTGCCAATGGAGTGGCTCTGAGTCGGCGGGAGCAGGCGTTTCCAGCTTCTCTTCTGAGGATGAGGAGGCTCAGGCTGAAGCTGCCACTTGCACACTCAGAGTTTGATCAGTGGTCATCCAGAAGGTAAAAACCTATTAAGCCTAATTTGGAGGAACCCAAACATTGAAGACACGAACAAAGTCGTTCGATTACACATCAAAGCTTTATTGTCTAGTTTGGCCAAGTGGCAGCAATTCTGACAGAAATCTGAGGGAGAGTACGCTGGCCCTTTGTTCTACCTAGTTTTTATAGTTTTGTAAGTGGGAAGTGTAACCGTGAGTGGAAAAATTCTGCTTGACCTTTTGTCTAAAATTAAAGAAAGCAGGAATTGACCGCTCCCTACCATAAACCACTGAAAAATTTGCTTAGAACTAGTGTAACAGTAAAAATAGAAAATTCCTTCTGTCCTTTGCTTGGCTAATTTTGGCTTGCAGAACAAGAACTGGCCCGCCTCGCCCCGATGTAATCATAGGTGATTGCTCTTCCGCAAGTACCTGGGGCAATCACCCTGAGAGCCCTTGCAAATTCCCTATCTCATGACTCCTGAATTCCTGACCTGAGATAATGTATAAAACTTGCTTGCTGAAGATTGTTCGGGGCTCTTGGCCATCTCCTTGCCTTGGGCCCGCTCGCGAGTGTAATAAACTTTTTCTTCTGTTTTATCCACACACTTGGGTCTAGAGTCTTCGTGGTGCGCCCTCGGTCAACATTTGGAGGTTCCACCGAGATCCCGCTTCCTCGCAGACCACGAGACGCACACCTGACGCTTGGTGAGTGAAACTGGCGGTGGCTGTCAGGCAGGGACGTGAGTCCCTCCTGGCTGCGACCGACAGACGTGTCAGGGGGTCGCAGGCCACGACTCCGGGGGACGCCCTGGAGTGTGAGGACGACCAAGGACACTTGGAAGTCCATCTGCTGTCTCAGACAGAATCTGTAGATTTGTTGCCAGTTTCCAACCGAGCTCGTTGGTCCGGACCGCTAGGTTTATTTTTAGTTTCATTTTGCCGTTCACGGCGCAGCCGGCTTAGTCTATTCGTCTTTGTGATTGTCCTGGTTATTGTCTTATTTGTGTGTGTTATTGTCTTTTTGGGTTTGAAATGGGACAAGGAGCTTCCACCCCACTGTCCCTGACTCTGTCTCATTGGTCTGAGGTTAATGCCCGAGCCCATAATCTGTCTCTTCTTGTTAAGAAGCCCAAGTGGCAAACTTTCTGTACCTCTGAGTGGCCCACCTTAGGAGTAGGTTGGCCGACCACTGGAACCTTCCACAAAGACACCATAAAGGCAGTTAAAGCAGTCGTCTTCAATCCAGGACCCCATGGCCGTCCGGATCAACAGCCTTATATTTGGGTTTGGGAAGACCTGGCCGACGACCCTCCTCCTTGGATCCAACCTTTCCTTCTTCCCCCTGCACCCTCCCTCCCAACAACCCTCTCCACCACTCCAGGCACTCCCAGACCTGCTCCAACTCATCCAGACCTCTGCTCTATGCTTTCACTCAAACCTCCGGAGCCAACGGCGCCTGCTTCATCCCTGTATCCTCCCCTTCCCTCCTCCGTTCTCCCTGAATCTCAAACTGACCTTATTCTTTTTGATTCGGGACTCCCGCCTCCCTATCCCAGGGATGTCCCAGCCAGCACTGCAGGCCCCCAGCTTGGGGCCCCACATCAGGATGAATGGGGACCATCAGTAGAGGGTCCAGCCCAAGGTACCCGGAGCCGGAGAGCACAAAACCCAGATGACGTGGCCGTCACCCTGCCCCTTCGACCTTTCGGACCCCCTGTCCCTGACGGCCAAGGGGAGAACATGCCAGCGCTTCAGTATTGGCCCTTCTCCTCCTCAGATCTATACAATTGGAAAAACAATAATCCGCCTTTTTCAGAGGACCCTGTCAAACTTACTGACCTTCTCGAGTCTCTTATGTTTTCCCATCAGCCCACTTGGGATGACTGCCAGCAGCTTTTAGGTATCCTCTTCACCTCAGAAGAAAGAGACCGAATTCTCCTCGAGGCCAGGAAATTGGTTCCTGGAGCTGATGGTCGTCCTACTCAACTCCCCAACCTTATAGATGAGGCTTTTCCCCTGAGGCGGCCTAACTGGGACCCTAATACGCCTGAAGGTAGGCAGCGACTCTTACTCTATCGCCAGACTCTGATGATGGGTCTCCGAGCGGCGGCGAGACGCCCCACTAATTTGGCTAAGGTAAGAGAAGTAATTCAAGGGCCAGAGGAATCCCCATCCAGATTCCTAGAGAGACTAATGGAAGCCTATAGGAGGTATACCCCTTTCGACCCTGAGTCTGAAGATCAGAAAGGGGCACTGGCTATGGCTTTTATAGGACAGTCAGCTACTGATATTCGGAGGAAACTCCAGAGGATGGATGGGTTACAGGACATGGCTCTGAGAGATTTAGTCAAGGAAGCTGATAAGGTATACTATAAAAGAGAGACAGCAGAGGAAAAGGAGCAAAGGTTAGAAAAAGAACATGAGGAGCAGGAAAGTAAGCGAGATAAACGGAGAAATAAAGAGTTAACAAAGATTTTGGCTACCGTAGTAGGAAAACAAGATAGAAGAGGAAAGCATAGTACCTCGGGCCCAAACCAAAAACCAAAATTAGGACCTAACCAGTGTGCCTACTGTAAAGAAGAAGGACACTGGGTCAGGGATTGCCCTAAGAAGAAGAAAAAGAAGACTGAGGAAATCCTTGCCCTAGGAGATTAGGGGCGTCGGAGTTCGGACCCCCTCCCCGAACTCAGGGTAACATTCAATGTGGAGGGGACACCAATCGACTTTGAGGTAGATACTGGAGCAGTTTACTCCGCCCTGCAGAGCCCGCTGGGTCCCCTCTCAAACAAAAAGTCTTTGGTCCAGGGGGCAAATGGATGCCAGCATAGGTCAATGGACCTGGGGAGGGGAAAAGTACAGCACTCCTTTCTGGTCATACCAGAATGCCCTGCCCCGCTGCTGGGGAGGGATTTGCTTACCAAGTTGGGGGCGAGTATTGATTTCAAACCTCAGGGACCAGAAGTAAGATTCAGTAACCCTCTTGTCAGTCAGCCTGTTGTGACCATGCTGACCTTGTCTGCTGAAGATGAGTATAAACTGTATGAGACCCCTGCCCCCGGACCCCATTCAACAGAAGACAAGTGGCTTCAGAGCTTCCCAGAGGCCTGGGCAGAAATGGCAGGGCCAGGATTGGCAGTACAAAGGCCTCCGGTGGTAGTATACTTAAAACCCTCTGCCACCCCCATAAGGGTCAAACAATACTACATGAGTAAAGAGGCCCGGGAAGGCATTAGACCTCACATCCAGAGGCTGCTAGGACAAGGGATCCTGAGGCCTTGTCAATCAGGGTGGAACACCCCTCTGCTACCAGTGAAGAAACCAGGGACAGGGGACTATAGACCAGTCCAGGATTTGAGAGAGGTTAACAGTCGGGTAATGGACATACATCCAACAGTCCCAAACCCTTACAACCTCCTCAGTACCCTCAGTCCTGACAGGAAGTGGTATACAGTACTGGACCTGAAAGATGCCTTCTGCTTGCGCCTGCATGAGGACAGCCAACCCCTGTTTGCTTTTGAATGGACTGACCCTGAGAACGGACTCAGCGGACAGCTCACCTGGACGCGGCTACCCCAGGGCTTCAAGAACTCTCCCACCATCTTTGACGAAGCGCTGCACCAGGACTTGAGTGCCTACCGAGCCTCCACCCCTGAGGTAACTCTGTTGCAGTATGTTGATGATCTGTTACTTGCAGCCGCCACCATAGAGCAGTGAGAACAGGGAACTGAGAAACTGCTTGTCGAACTGGCCAAACTGGGATACTGGGCATCTGCCAAAAAGGCCCAGATCTGCCAACCCGAAGTCACCTTCCTGGGCTACTCTCTCCGAGACGGTAAGAGATGGCTAACTGAGGCCAGGAAAAAGACTGTTACTCAAATCCCGCCTCCGAAAAATCGGAAGGGCCTCAGGGAGTTCTTGGGCACAGCAGGTTTTTGCAGACTATGGATACCCGGCTTTGCCGCACTAGCCGCCCCTCTGTACCCCTTGTTAAAGGATAGAACTGAGTATACCTGGGGAGATGAACAGCAAAAGGCCTTTGACCAAATCAAGAGGGCACTGTTGTCAGCCCCGGCCTTAGCACTCCCCAACATAGAGAAGCCATTCACTCTCTATGTAGACGAGAAGGAAGGGATAGCTAAAGGAGTATTGACTCAGTCTCTGGGACCCTGGAAATGGCCGGTGGCTTATCTCTCTAAGAGGTTGGACGCAGTTGCAAAAGGGTGGCCGGGATGCCTACGGGTGATCGCCGCTGTGGCCCTCCTGGTCAAAGATGCCGACAAACTGACTCTGGGCCAAAAATTGACTGTTGTCGCCCCCCATGCCCTGGAAAGCATAATCAGACAACCTCCAGACCGCTGGCTAACCAATGCCCGCATTACTCATTACCAAAGCCTCCTGTTAGATAAAGACAGGATCACCTTTGGCTCTCCAACTGTTTTGAACCCAGCCACCCTGCTACCCAGGAAAGAGGGGGAAACTGTCCACCATCAGTGCAGGGATATCCTAGCCGAGGAGGCTGGGATCCGGAAAGACTTGCGGGACACACCATTGCCACAATCTGACTTAATTTGGTATACTGATGGAAGCAGTTTTCTGTATGAAGGAGAACGCAGAGCTGGGGCTGCAGTGGTAGACAAGGAAAAAGTAATCTGGTCAGAGAGACTTGCCCCAGGAACCTCAGCCCAAAAGGCAGAACTAATAGCTCTAACAAAGGCCTTAGAACTGGCTAGTGGTAAACGGGCCACCGTCTACACGGACAGCACAGCAGGTATGCATTTGCCACTGCACATGTGCATGGGGCAATTTACAAAGAAAGGGGCCTGCTCACATCAGCAGGTAAAGACATTAAGCACAAACAAGAAATCCTAGCCCTCTTAGATGCTGTCATGCTCCCACGGGAGCTGGCCATTGTCCATTGCCCTGGGCACCAGAAAGGGCAAGACCCAGTAGCCAAAGGCAACAGGAAGGCCGATGAGGAGGCTCGAGCGGTAGCCATGAGGACTGCCTCCAACATCCTCACTATAGAAGCAGAGCCATCCCCCACCCTGACCCACTTAAAGGAACCTGAGGATGCTCGGACGTTCCTCCAGATGGCCCACCGTCTCACCCACCTTGGGACTGACAAACTGGTACAACTGCTTCAGGATGATAAAACATTGACCACCCCCGAGAAGAGGCAAATGGCAAAGGAAGTAGTCAAAGCTTGTAAGGCCTGCCAGATGGTGAATGCCTACCCAGCCAAAGGAACCAGAGGAACCCGTCTCCGAGGCACCAGACCAGGCCAATATTGGGAAGTAGACTTCACTGAGGTAAAACCTGCCAAGTATGGACTAAGGTATCTCTTAGTTTTTGTAGACACCTTTTCAGGATGGGTAGAAGCCTTCCCTACCAAACATGAGACGGCGGCGGTGGTAATTAAGAAGATTATGGAAGAAATCTTTCCTAGATTTGGCCTTCCAAAGGTAATAGGGTCTGATAACGGACCGGCGTTTGTGGCCCAGGTAAGCCAGGGGGTAGCCAAAATATTGGGAATTAATTGGAAACTACATTGTGCTTATAGACCCCAAAGTTCAGGACAGGTAGAGAGAATGAATAGAACAATTAAAGAGACCTTAACTAAATTAGTCATAGAGACTGGCCATAGAGATTGGGTAATGCTCCTACCATACGCTCTTTTCCGGGCTCGGAATACCCCTTCCGCTAAAACTAACCTAACTCCCTTTGAAATACTTTTTGGAACCCCTCCGCCTATTCAGGATTTATCCCCCTCTGACATAAATATCCCGAATACCCCCTTGTCTGTTAGGTTACAGGCCCTGGCCAGAGTGCAACATTGCCTATGGAAGCAGTTGTCTGACCTTTACCAGCCGGCAGGAGACGGGACCCCGCATCGCTACCAGGTTGGGGACTTCGTCTATGTCCGGAGACACCAACACCGAACACTCGAACCCCGCTGGAAGGGACCCTACCAGGTCCTCCTCATCACACCCACCGCTGTAAAAGTCGATGGCATCGCTGCTTGGATCCATACTTCACACCTCAAGCCTGCTCCTGCTCCTGATGACCAGTGGACAGTGGAGAAAACAGATAATCCCCTCAAGCTGCGTGTCTGCCGCCGCCGTAACAAATCCCCACCAACCGACCCGTCAGACATGGCAGGTGATATCGGGGACCAGTGATATAGTATGGGAAATAACTTCCAATGACCACCCCCCCTGGACTTGGTGGCCGTCCCTGTACCCAGACCTTTGCCAACTTGTAGCCGGACTAGGCAATTGGGATATACCCACAGCTGACCCAAGGGTAGGCCCACCTCCTTGTGTATCTGGAGAATGTGCCTGCCCTGTCAGTTGGAACGGCTATAGTTATGGTTGCGGCCACCCTGCTTTGCGAGCAGAGTTGCGTAATTCTGATTTCTATGTGTGTCCAAGAGATGGTCGCAAAAGGGATACAGCCTGGAGATGTGGGGGAATAGAGGTCTTTTACTGCAAAGCCTGGGGGTGTGAAACTACCAGAACAACTTACTGGAGGCCCACCTCCTCCTGGGACTGGATTAGGGTAATGCGAGTAGCCCGGGAAGGGGCAGGAATTCGGGACTCCCGCTGCTCCGGGAATGAAGCCTCTGGCTTCTCTGCACAGAGGCCAGGGACCTGGACTGGTAGTGGGCCATGTACAAATTTCACCTGTAACCCACTGAATATTACCTTTACCCACCATGGAAGAAGGCAAGATAATACATGGCTAAAAGGCAGGCAGTGGGGCTTAAGAATGTATGTATCAGGACATTATACTGGATTGACATTTAAAATTAGGCTCCAGATAGATATCACCGGAGGCAGCTCATTAGGACGTAACAAAGTACTGGCTGACCAAAGGGCCCCGAGGCCTAGCAAGCCCCTCCCAGCCCTGATGCAAGCTACTCCATTCATGAGGGATATAGCTAGCAGCCCAGCCAGTGGTACACCCCTGCCACGAACCCCACCAGGTCCATCCACGGGGCAACGATTACTAGACTTAATAGAAAAAGGCTTTAAGACTCTAAATAGCACCTATCCTAACCTTACTGACTCTTGCTGGATATGTTTACAGGCGGGACCTCCCTATTATGAAGGGGTCGCAGTCAATGGGAGTTATTACGAGAACGAAAGCTCTTCCCAGTGTAACTGGAACAGGCGTCACATGCTCACCCTCCCAGAAGTGACTGGACAGGGAATATGTCTAGGAACCCCATCTGCCTCAGACAAGGCCCAATGCCTGCAGACTATTTTAATTTCCCCTAACAGTTCCTATTTAATCCCTGAAAAAGGAACTCGATGGGCATGCAGAACAGGCCTGACTCCCTGTGTGTCCACTCAGGCATTTAACAACTCTCAAGATTTTTGTGTAATGGTTAGGGTTTTCCCCCGCCTTATATATCATAGGGATGAGGACTTTGAAGAGACGGTTGAGGGGCGGACCAGATATAAAAGAGAACCTGTCACACTCACCCTAGCAGTACTGCTGGGAGCCGGGGTATTGGCAGGAGTAGGAACAGGAACCGCTGCCCTAGTTGAAGGACCCAGACAAATCACCTTGCTAGAGTCTGCTATTAACCAGGATTTAAAGGCCATAGAGCAGTCGATAGAAGCCTTAGAAAAGTCACTAACCTCCCTCTCCGAGGTCCTGTTGCAAAATAGATGAGGCTTAGACTTGTTATTTCTGAAAGAGGGTGGTTTGTGTGCTACCTTGAAAGAAGAATGCTGTTTCTATGCCAACCACACTGGAGTAGTAAGAGACTCCATGAGCAAATTAAAAGAAAGGCTGAAGGCTAGAGAAAAGAGACTACAGGACCAGCAGGGATGGTTTGAAGGGTGGTATACCAAATCACCCTGGTTGACTACCCTCATCTCCACCTTGGCAGAACCCCTTATAGTACTACTGCTAGTTGTCACTATTGGACCGTGTGTCTTAAATAGACTAACCACCTTCCTGCAGGGGCAAATAGGGACCGTAAAACTCATGATTGTAAGACAGCATTATGAAAGATTAAACCAGGACTCAGATCTCTAGGATTAGAGATATGCAAGAGAAAGAGGAGGAAATGTAACCGTGAGTGGAAAATTTCTGCTTGACCTTTTGTCTAAAATTAAAGAAAGCAGGAATTGACCGCTCCCTACCATAAACCACTGAAAAATTTGCTTAGAACTAGTGTAACAGTAAAAATAGAAAATTCCTTCTGTCCTTTGCTTGGCTAATTTTGGCTTGCAGAACAAGAACTGGCCCGCCTCGCCCCGATGTAATCATAGGTGATTGCTCTTCCGCAAGTACCTGGGGCAATCACCCTGAGAGCCCTTGCAAATTCCCTATCTCATGACTCCTGAATTCCTGACCTGAGATAATGTATAAAACTTGCTTGCTGAAGATTGTTCGGGGCTCTTGGCCATCTCCTTGCCTTGGGCCCGCTCGCGAGTGTAATAAACTTTTTCTTCTGTTTTATCCACACACTTGGGTCTAGAGTCTTCGTGGTGCGCCCTCCGTCAACAGAAGTACAGAAGCAAAAATTGTAAGTAGGAGCCCTTTACCACTATTGGTTATAGTCATATGTCCTTTAACATGATAGGACCATGTTCAATTTGCAAGCCATACATCATTTTGGAGAAAACAAAATTTACAAGCCAACACAATGGTAGAAAGATGTCTCTTTACATATTAAAAGGCATTCTTATATTATCTAGTGTTTATCTGCCATCTCTCTGTCCAGAGTCACATGTGTTAACCACACGCATTTACATAGGAGAGGTAGTTTCGGTGGGGACAAATGCCCGCAGATGGCTCATTGCTATAAGAAAAGGTTTATTTTGGCTTTTCTCTCCCTGTACCTGGCTAGCTATTCACCCCTTTCCCCACAGCTGTGGTGGAATGTCTGGGAATCCATGTTTTCCTCCCCTTTGCATTTACAATACAATGCCAAGGGCCATCCTGGTCATGCCAATCACGCAGTACAGAGACTATTTCTCACAATTTCTCTGCACACCTTAACCCAAATTAATAAAATGTTCTTCAAGCCTCCCAAAATATTAATATTAATTCTGTAGCTTTTGGTACTTTACAACACCTGCAAGTAGGTGGCGCAGTGGCTCCTCAATACCCAGCAGCAAAGAGTATCTACTGAGCCCCTGGTAGGCTTGCTGCACTTGTGGATCATAGGATTGGATGGCATCATGCTCTCCGGAGTAGAGATGGAGAGGTTGGCCACTGCTGCCACAAGCTCCTCCTTGGGGCAGCATCTTCAGAGCTTCCATGATGGTACGAATGAGGGGGGAGGCCTGATAAACCTGTTGTAAAGTACCGTACCCCAGATGCTGAAAAATACTGTACCTCACTTCTGCAGGTTTACGTAGAGACACCAAGTCCAGATGAGTTTTGAAGGATTTTATTAAAGGAGAAGATTTATTAAATATGCCAGCCGCATATGGCTGACACAGGGCATTTGCAGACCCAAATCGTGTGCCCAAAACATCTGAGAGGCTGGTTATATACCCGTGATCACACAGGCTGGATGGGAAGCATGACATCATGACACAAGCTTATAACATTTGTTTAGGGGATCCACAGAAACATTAAGACTTCCAAGGTAATACAATCAAAGACATTTACAATTGGTTAGGGTTCATCTTCCCTCCTTTGCCTAGAGGTATGTTACTTTCAGGATTCCAGGAAGGAAGGAGGAACCACAATCAATGTAGGGTGGTATGTAAATTCTGTCTCTTATTGAAAGAGAAGAAGTTCCTCAGTTAACTTTTATTCTGGATTTAAAACTAAATGACCCATTGTCCTTGCAAGCCAGAAACTTCTACAGTCTTTTCCCTCCCCTCCCCAAAGGAAGGACGGGACAGGAAAGCCTGACCTTTTCCTCCTAGAATATCAATATTAATTTTGTAGCTTTTTGGTACCTTACTACAAACCTAGTTGTCTATAATGGACCTTTTACCTTGGTGATTTGCTCAGACAGCTGGGCTGTCTACTGTGGACTGATCATTAAGCTTGGACTGCAACCAGAGGGCGGCAATGGCTCCCTGTTGAATGGACATGATGCTTTTGGACAGTATAAGAGACCCTGATGGGGGTGGCAGGCCAGCTCCAGTGGAGGCCCTCCTGCACCAGAAAGTTGCTCTTATCCAGCTGGAGAGATACACCAAGGACACTTTAAGGTTTCCATGGACACAGCCCTGAGGCCCTCTCACCTACTCTGAAATAGGAGCTAGAGAAGGGCCTCCAGGTTACACCTTGAGCAGAGTGCTCAGAGAGACATTGTGAAGGGCACCTTTGTAATTTTTGCAATTGTATAACTTGTGCTGTTGCTGTAGTTCATTTGTTTACGTATGTATTGTATTTCATTCCTCTCGCAGGGATACCTGTGGTAGAGATTGTGAAGTAAGCAAAATGGGTGAAACGTTGGTTGCACAGATGTTTTCAGGTTTGCTCCCCTGAATTGGAGCAGTGCCACGTGTGTATACCCTTTGGAAGGCTGCGGTGCCTGCCCTCAGGAAGGCAGATTGCAAATTAAGGACTGCTTTCCCACTTGGGAGGGACAGTTGCTTGCTATTGTTTGCTAAGATGGGTTTTTTCACCCCAGCCTGTTTTGCTGGGCAGAAGAGTGCAGAGAGAATCCAGAGAGAGAAAGAGGGTGCTGAGGCTGGTGGGAGCCTGTGAATCCTGGAGAGTCCAGAGTGAGTTGGGCCTTTGGGAGCCCTGAGTGAGAGGCTGTCTTCCTTGCCTGTTTGCTAGTCTGCCACTATGAGACTTTAATAAATAAAATGGCCCACCATCCTCTTTTACCATCTTTTACCATCAGTAAAAGTTCTTTTACCATCTGCCCGAATCCAATGGGAACGTGCATGGCCATGATGATGGTCACTGGCCTTACACCTGGTCAAGGCACATATGGGAGTTGATGCTTTCTGCTCCTCCCTCCTTTCCCCCCCCCTCTCTCTCTCCCTCTCTCTTTCTATCTTTCTTAAATAAATTTTTTAAAAATATAATTTTTTTTTAATTTAAGCAGAAAGAACAATAGGGCTACATATTCCACCTCAGAGAATTTATCTGCCAAAGCCAGCTGTGCATGTGTGAAACAGACCAAAGAGACCAAAGACTTAGAGCCCTTCTGCTTGTTGACCAGTCTGACAATCAGCAAGGTTCATTCTATTTCTTTCTCTCTCTCTCCCTCTCTTTAATATAAATAAATTTCAAGGCTCTACAACATCCAGAAAAAAAGACAAACCTGTAAGCACTGTGATTCACCATACAGAGACTTTCCAGAAGAAACTGCACAAACTTTTATTTGTAAGTGAACAAAAATTTAATGCAAACTTCAAATCAGAATAGCTAGTGCTATTTATTAACATCTTTTCTCTGGTGGAAATATCTTATCAAGAAAAGATGCTATCTAGTAAAATTAATTGACCTTTCAGTTTGATTTCTTTGGGAAATAAATTTCTCTTTGCAAGTTTACCTTTCATCTAGATCTTTTTTCTGTGCTTCATTGCTTGTTTCCTTTCTTTTGTATTTTAATTTTGGTTTTCCTTATTAGGGACATCCTAACTAGACTGATCAAATACCACAGAAAAACATGGTCACCCAGTTAATTCAACTCAATGCCCTGACATCTTTTATTTCCTAATATGACATATTTCTTTTTTCTAATCCAAATTCCAATTCCACTAATATAATTCTGTATACTTCGCAGAAGAGAATATAACTGTAAAAGTTAAAGTCCCCAAGGAGAAGTAAAAAAAATATATTTCCAAATAAAAAATGATCAAAAGTTTGGAAAAAAAATAAATGACTAGGGTGAAAAAAAGATATTGCAAAGGATCCTAATTCAGAGACTATTTAGAGAAGATAATCAAGCCTCTCATTGTAAAATAAAACATGAGGTACAGAATTAGCCTTTAAATTATATTACAATGCATTTAAGTAGTCTTAAAAGAACACAAATGCAAGCTTTTATTTACAGTTTAATAACAAAAAGCCATTAAAATTATGTTTATCAAAATTATTGCAGTTGCAGGATAATTTAGGAACCATGTTATATTGCATCTTGTGAATTGGGTCATATTTATTCTTCTTTTTATTATTACTATTCAGTGATAGGAGGATAGGCAGAGGAACATATTCCCTCATGTGTCCTTACCTGGATCCACCTGGAAACCCATTAGGGGGCAGTGCTCTGTTGCTTAGCAACTGAGCTCTTCTTAGTGCCTGAGACAGAGGCCATGGAGCCATCCTCAGTGCCTGGGGCCAACTCACTCCAATTGAGCCATGGCTGCAGGAGGAAAAGAGAGAGAGAGAGAAGCAACAAGGGGTGAGGTAGAGAAACAGATGGGTAATTCTCCTGTGTGCCCTGACTAGGAATCAAACCCAGGTCATGCGCACACCAGGCCACCACTCTACCACTGAGCCAACTGGTCAGGGACTATTCCTCTTATTAATCTCACCACTTGGCAAAGTATCTGCTAATACAGTAAAAAATAGCAAATATTTGTGTAGTAGTTGAGATACTTATCCTCCTTAAAACTCTTATCTCTAAATGTAACATGGCTGCTGGGTATTTCCAAATCTTTTAGCTTTGAGAATAGAAATAAGAGTGTGGGGCACAGGGTGACTCTGTTCTTTAACCTTAAACTTAAGTGGTTCAAGTCCCCATTACAGTGCCTCTTCCCACTCTGACCTTCAGAGCTCTACTTCTTTCAGACTGCATTATGCTTTCATTCTGTGGCTACTTTGACTCCATACTCTCCCATGGTGAAACACAGCCAATATTCTTGGATTTCCCCAAAATGTTACTTACAATAGGCACTGTGTATAATGTTCTTACTGTTGTTCAAAATAACAATGGAGAAGAGCTTTAGAGGGGGTTTATACTTCAGCACATCACAGCAAGCAAATTAAAACTCCAGTCTAAACATACTCCAAGCCTTTCTGCTGCTGGGCTGTTTCTATTTGCAACTCTTTTCTTCAGAGGCCACTTTCCCGTTCTCCTTATCAAGTCTCCCCTTTCTAACTCCTCAAGTGTCCTCTGCAACTAGACCTACCACCACCACTACTTCCCAGGATACTTTCATTCTTATACATGTTTTAACACAGAACAATTCACCTTCTTTTTCATGCTCTTCTAAATTTAGACCAGTACAGTAGCAACTCGCCACATATGCCTAAGGACCACTTGAAATGTGACCAGTCCCAAATTGAGATGCAATGTACAACACACAGGACTTTTGAAAATTATTTTTTAAGAATTTAAAAATAATAAAAATCTCATTAAAAATTTTATATTGACTACACATTGAAATGACAATATTGGGTTAAATTAAAAATATTAACACTTGTCTGCTTTTTAAAACTTTTAAGTTGTTTTGTTTATTAATTTTAGAGAGAGAGACGGGAGAGCATGATTTGCTGTTCCATACATTCATACACCCATTTGTTGATACTTTATATGCCCTGATCAGAGATCAAACCCACAACCTTGGCTTATTAAGACAATGCTCTAACTGAGTCAACAAACCAGGGCTCAAACATTTGTAATGTGACTAATACAACAAGCCTTCAGCTCTTGTTAATTAATTTGAAAACTTCTTGTCAGTTGTCCTTTAGCAAGAAATATCCAGATTATTTCTTGAGGGTTTTTAACATTTCTCCTGGTTTGAAGTCTTTGCCCAGAAATTGGGGAACATTACCACAATAAAAATCTCACTACTGTTCCAGGAAATGACACTGACTGAGGATAATAGACACTTAGACAGCTTAATAGAAGAAGGATAATTTATTAGTAGCCGTTGTAGGAGCACATGGGGCAAGTAGCACCAAAGCACAAGCTCCCTGAAGTTAGATTTCTCACATATGATATACCTTTTACAGTGTCCATGCAAGGAGCATGTGATTCCTTTATCTGAGGTCCTATGTGCACCTTGAGACTCAAGGTGGGGAGGGGGAGTTTTGGTGGCGTAGCAAAGGGGAAGGGGTTTCTAGACCCCTGGTCCTATCTATTTACAGATCCTGTTTTTCTCATGAGTATTGCAAGAGTCTCCAGGAGAACAGATAGAGGTCCATAGGATGTGGATAATCTTTAAATCAGTCATTCCTGCAGGCTCCTTCTCCTACACCAGTGGTAGTCAACCTGGTTCCTACCGCCCACTAGTGGGCATTCCAGCTTTCATGGTGGGTGGTAGCAGAGCAACCAAAGTATAAATAAAAGATAGATTTAATTATAGTAAGTTGTTTTATAAAGATTTATTCTGCCAAACTTAGCGAAAACCTGCCATAAAGTACTTGGTAAATAATTATTATTATTTGCTGTAACTCTGCTTTATAAATTTTATAAAGTAAAGTTACTTCCCTACTTTATAAATCACCATTATTTTGGAACTGGTGGGTGGTTAAAAAATTTTACTACTAACAGAGATACAAAAATTGGCAGTAGGTATGAAAAGTTGTCTACCCCTGGCCTACATTCTCCTAATTTCTCCCCGCTCAGTACTCCAATTCAAACCCTGCAACCTCATGAAACCAAGAAGAAAGAAAGGGGGTAGTAGGAGGAGTAGGAGGAGGCAGAGGAAGAAAACATCTAAATACTGCCCCAAGCAGCATATGTGGCATTCTGTTTCATGTACAAGGGCTGTCACTCCAAATTCCAAACCTCAGAATTGCCTTCATTATTGTTGTTATTATTTTGTTTAACTCCTGCTGTTCCTCTTCCCATGTCACAGACTGCTTTTGACCTACTTGATTTCCATTGCCAGGGAATTTATTGCTCTTTCATAAGTGTCTCAATCTCTTAGGTGCAGAATATGTGTCAATTGGTGCATTTAAGTAAGTGTGGCTTTGTTCCAATGTAGCCTGCCAAACACCAGTTGGAGTCATCATCCTGTCATCATCTTCTCTGTTTAGGAGCCAAGCCAGGTCCTCTCTCCTCTTCACCCCACCCCCACTGTAACTCTCCTGACACTTCATCTGCATCTGGGTTTTACACCTTTGTCCCTTGCCTTGTGATAATGGGATATTTACTCCCTTAGTTCTTTACAAAGAGTAACTGCCAAGTACAATCTAAGTGAAAACTATCCTTCATTGGGCACAAAAGAAGAATTCCATGTCATTTTTTGCAGAGCCCAGGAGTTTTAACTATTTTATACCCATTGTCATCTGGGTAGGGATGCTCACTGTTAGAGAGATGGTGATGATGTCCAAGAAAGAGGAAAGGAAAAAGAAAGAAACTAAAAGTGGGAAAGAAAAACGACATTTTGAATATTTACTTATTAGTCCCTTTGATAGGCACTGTATATACATTATCTATTTCTGAATAAAGGACTTTGAAGGGAAACTAGACAGTTCCCTACAATGGTTGATTAGGGGATCTAATTAAAGGAAAGAAATGGGAAAGAGCCATTTGTCAGTGGTATCAAAAGTTATGTGTACTACAAAAAGATGTGAATAAATTAAAATCCTTTTGTATTGCTGCTGGGAATGTAAAATTGTATAGCCACTATGGAAAACAGTTCTCCCCAAAGTCAAAATTTGACCACTATACAGTCCAGCAGTTCTACTTTAGGGTCCATATTTAAAGAACTGAAAGCAGGGACTTGAACAAATACTTGTACACCAATGTATATAGATAGCGCAATGTTCACAATAGCTGAACAGTGAAAACAACTCAAATGTCTGATGACAAATGAGTGGATTAAAAATATGGTATATGCATTCTATTCAGCCCTAAAAAGCAAGAAAATTCTGGTACATGCTACAACATGGATGAACCTTGAAGACATCCTAAGTGCAATAAATAAGCCATTCACAAAAAGACATATATTGTATATTTCCATTTGTATAAGGTCCCTAGAATAGTCAGCTTTACAGAGACCCCGTGGTTGTCAGGGGCTAGTGGCAGGAGATAGTAGGGATTTGTTTAATGTGTGCAGAGGAAAAAAATTCTGGGGATGAATGGTGGTCATGGTTGCACAGTGTGAATGTACTTAATGCCAATGAACTGTACACTTAAAAATGGTTAAAAGAATGAATTTTATGTTATCTATACTTTAGCACAATTTTAAGAAATAAAAGTTCCACATGCTATAGAAAATGTTTGTTGAAGTCAACAAGAAGGATCTGCTGTGGGCGTTCTGTGCTCTCTCCCTTGCTGTAAGGGAGCAGCAGTCACAAGGAAAGGATGAAAATGCGGACGACACCAGTTAAAGCAGAGCAGACAGGAGATTCAGTTGAAAAGTATTTTGGCATTTAATTTAGCAGCAATTTCCCAATCATCTGATACTTTCTTCCTTTAGGAAGAATAGACAGATTCCATTGCCTTGACTGTTGTCCAGTAGAGTTTGTGAGCTCTTTCCAGCTTCACTTCAGAAAGGAGAGACAGATGGTAGCATTTCTTTCTTCCCCATCTTCATCACCTTGTCAATAAATGCAGCTTCCTTTCCAAAGTGTCCCTGTTGCCCATGTCATGCATTTCCCACCCCCATCTCCTTTTATGAATTTTTCTGTTTGAGACATATGAAGAGACATGCATTGGTGCAGGCACAGTTTCCTGTGCCACTGCCAAAGTTAAGGGCAACTCTGAAGTTTAGGGAATTGATCTTAGACCTGTAAAACTGATTAAGAGGTCAGAAAGAAATCTAAGACACTAAATAAGAAAAAGTATGGACCAAAATATAGCTTGCTAAAACCACAAAATTAACTCAGACCATGTTGGCAAAGGCAACACATGTTAATCTGACCCCAGGATTAAAAATATTATAACGTAGTTCATTGCAGTACTGGCTATATTGGAAGGGTAGTGAGGGCAACCAAAAAAAAATGTCCAACAATGAGAGAAAGACCCATTAAACACATTCTGGAACATCCAAAACAGGCTACTGCTAACCGAGTGCCCCCCAGAGAGAGCTAGAAACAGTGTGCTCTGGCAGTGGACCTATTGCAAAAACACAGAATTCCTCCACTTCTTCAGGTAAAACAATAGATAAAGATGTCCCGGATACCTCCCAGCTCTCACAGCCCCATGCCAGTGCTGCATAGACTGGAGCTTGTCCCCAGGACACAAATTTACTTACAAGTGCAATGTATGGATCCATTAAAGAAGAAAACTCTCCAAAATACATTGTTAAGTAAAAATAAAGTCTTAGAAGAAAAGTGTTTTTTTTCTATAAAAATAAATGCATGGGATATTTCTAATAAAAAATTCAAGAACCCAAATATCTTAACAGTAGAAACTCTGAGGTTTAGAGTTTCCGGTGACAGGTGAGTGAGCCTTTGTACCTGGGGTGGAACACCACATGTGCTGAATGGCACATCATTCGACAGGTTTGTTCCTTCCTTCTCTTCTCTCCCTTCTTTTCGGTCACAGGAGCTTGCATATTTTGAATTGGAGTGTGTGGGATCTTCCATTAATGTACTTTTCCCAGTTTCTGAGATAGGACTCAAACCAAGAGAAATATTAAAAAAACTCTCTTGCTAAAAGGCAACTGACAAGAAGTTTTCACTTTGACAAGAGCTGAGGGCTTGTTCTGGTGCATAGCCTTAAGAATTATCTACAAATATTGACTTAATCACTTATCACCGCCTCAAAATCAGTAACTTCCTTTGGAAGGGGTTGTGGGGAAGATAGGACAAAGTAGATCAAGTCTAGGGTTCCCCATGTAAGACTGTGTCAAACAATAACTGTGCGTGTGTATGTGAGTGCATTTGTGTGTCTCCTTGTCTCCTATTAGTTAGGTTACTTTGGAAAACCCTGACACTATCTAATAGGCTAGTCTTCCTTCATCAACCAAGAATTTTCTTTATTATTCATGTTGGGGTTTTTTTATACAAATTTATAATCAGCTTTTCTAGTTAAAATAAAAAACTGATATTTGTTATTGAAATGCTATTAAATGTATAACTCAATAACATTTTCAATTTATAATTTGTACATTTAATTTACAATGAAATTAAATAAATTTAATTTAAAATTAAAATTTTTAATTTAATCTTTAAATTAAAATATTTATGATACTATTAAGTCTTCCTATGGACAAGGCTGATTTTGTATCTTTCAGGGTATTTTATATATTTTTTCTGTCATCCAAACATTTCTAAGATTATTTCTACTTGTTCTCTTTTTTAATATTACCATAAACACTATCTTTTGTGCATTGTAAATTCCACTTGCTAATTGTTTGCAATCAGGAAAACTACTGATTTCTGGACATTTATTTTTCCCCTACAACTTTTTGAAATTTATTTTTTGATTGTGGTAGTTCTAGCTGACTTACTGGGCTTTCCAGATATAGATCCTATCATCTGCAAATTCTATTGGTTTGCTTTCTTCTTTCCTGATTTTATATTACTAATTACTTAGCTTTTACAAAGTAAAAGCTATTTTACTTTTACTATTGTCTTATCTCTAATCCAGTGAGAATACCTCCAGAATTTTTCCTCCAAGCAAAATAAGAGCAAAAAAAAAAAAAGGTATCAACCAATATCCCTGATGAACATAGCTGTAAAAATTCTCAACAAAATACTAGCAAAAAAAATTCAACAATACATTAAAAAGATTGTGATCAAGTGGGATTTATCCCAGGGATGCCCAAATGATTCAATATCTATAAATCAATCAACATAATAAATCACATTAACAAAACAAAGGATATAGATTATATATTCATTTCAATAGATGCAGAAAATCATTTGACAAAATGTAACATTCATTTATGATGAAAATTCTCAATAAAGAGGGAATACAGGAAACATATCTCAACATAATAAAGGCTATATATGAAAAACCCACAGCTAACATCATAGTCAAGGGGTAGTCAAGCTTTTCCTCTACGGCCAGGAACATGACAAAGATGCCCATTCGTATCAGTTTATTCAACATAGTTTTGGAAGTCCTAGCCACAGCAATTAGAAAAGAAAAAGAAATAAAAAACATCTAAATTAGAAAGGAAGAAGAAAAGCAGGTGACATGATACTATATATAGAAAACCCTAAAGACTCCTCTGAAAAATTATTAGAACTTATAAATGAATTCAGTAAATTTGTAAGATATAAAATCAATATATAGAAATAAGTGGCATTTCTATAAACTAATAATAAACAATCAAGAAGAGAAATAATAAAACAATCTTATTAACAATTTTATATATAAAAAAATAAAACCTAGGAGTAAGTGGGGTTTATTTATTATTATCATTCATTTTAGAGAGAAGAGAGAAAGAGAAGCAGGGAGGAGCAGGAAGCATCAACTCTTATATGTGCATTGACCTGGCAAGCCCAGGCTTTCAAACTGGCCACCTCAGCATTCCTGGTCAATGCTTTATTTACTGCACCACCACAGGTCAGGCCCAGGAGTAAATGTAAACAAGGATGCAAAAGACCTATATTCTGAAAACTGTAAGACATTGATGAAAGAAATTAAAGATGACATAAATAATTGGGAGAAAAGCTCATGCTCATGAATTGGGAGAATTGTTTAAATGTCCAAACCACCCAAAGCAATCTATGGATTCAGTGAAATCCTTATTAAAATATCAATGGCATTTATTACAGAACTAGAAAAATAATCCTAAAATTTCTATGAAACAGCAAAAGACCCTAAGTAGCCAAGAAAATCTTGAGAAATAAAAGAAAATGCTGAAGGTACTATGCTTCTTCATTTCAAACTACATCACAAAACTATAGTAATCAAAATAGTATGGCACTAGCATATAAACAGGCACATAAATAAATGAAACAGAATAGAAAGCCCAGAAATAAAGCCACACTTATAATCTATGACAAAGGAGGCTATAATATACAATGAGTAAAAGACAGTTTTGTCAATAAATGATGTTGATAAAACCAGACAAATAAATGCAAAAAAATGAATAGATTACTTTCTTGCACCATATATAAAAATAAACTCAAAATGGACTGAAGACTTACATGTAAGCCCTGAAACTACAAAACTCCTAGAAGAAGAAAAATGCAGCAAACTTTTTGACATCAGTCTTCACAATATTATTTTTGACTATTTCTGCTCAGAAAGAGCAACGAAAGCAAAAATAAACAAATGGGATTATATCAAGCTAAAAAGCTTCTGTACAGCAGAGGAAACAATAAACAAAGCAAAAAGACAACCTACTGAATAAGAGAAAATATTTGCAAATGATATACCAAAAATATATAAAGAACTCATTTAACTCAACATCAAAAAATTTTTAAACGGGAAGGTGAACCAAATAATTTTTTTCCCAAAGAAGACACACAAGTGAACAACAGACATATGAAAAGGTACTCAACATTACTAATCATCAGGGAAATGCAGATCAAAACTACAATGAGATATCAACTCACACCTGTCAAATGGCTATTATCAAAAAGCCAACAATTTATAAGTGCTGGTAAGGATGTGGAGAAAAGGGGACACTCCTGTACTGCTGGTGGGAATGCAGACTTGTGCAGCCACTGTGGAAAACAGTATGGAGTTTCCTCAGAAAATTAAAAATGGAACTGCCCTTTGACCTAGCTATTCCACTTTTAGGAATATGTCCTAAGAATACCAAATCACTGATTCAAAAGAAGAAATGCACCCCCATGTTTACTGCAGCATTGTTTACAATAGCCAAGATTTGGAAACAGCCCAAGTGTCCGTCAGAGGACGAGTGGATTAAAAAGCAGTGGATTAAAAGCAATGGTACATATACACAATGTGACTGTGAAAAAGAAGGAAATCTTACCTTTTGCAACAGCATGGATGGAACTGGAGATTATTATGCTAAGTGAAATAAGCCAGGCAGAGAAAGACAAATATCATATGATCTCACTTATAAGTGGAATCTAATGAATAAAGTGAACTGAGGAACGAAATAGAGGTAGAAGTGGAGTCACAGGGACCAGAAGGCCAGCTGTCAGAGGTGAGGCGAGGGGAATCAGAGAAGGTGAAGGGATTAGTGAAAGTATATATACATAACACATTGATACAGATAACAGGACAGCAAATCCCAAAGGGATTGGGGGAAGGTGTTGGGGGGGCAAAAAGGGTATAAATAGGGACATGAGGTTGGGGTGAGGGTATTATATACAGTGGGACACTTGAATCCATGTAAATACAATAAATTAAAATTAGTTTAAAAAAGAAATTCTTCTTAAGAAACTTTATATAAAAAATGGTTATATTCAATGGAAAATGTGTGTAACATATTTAATGTCTTGTTAAACCCAGTCTATTGTCAATAACATTTAAAAAAATACTTTAAAATATGTTATATATAATTAAAAAGTTTTACTTCCTAAAAAAAAAAAAGACTAATGTAAAATCAGTGATCAGAATAGTATGGTTTCATTGTAAAGACAGGCAAACAGATCAATGGAACAGAATAGAAAGTCCAGAAATAGAGTCACAAATATATGAACAACTGACTTTTAACAAACGTGCACAGAAATTCAGTGAATAAAGGATAATTTTTCAACACATGGTGCTATAATTGGATATGCACAGAAAGAAAGAATAACTTTGTTCTATACCTTGTACCATATATAAAAATCTCAAAATGGATCATAGGCCAAAATGTAAAACAGAAAACAAGACAGCTTCTAGAAAAAAACATAGAAGTAAATCTTTATGACCTTGAAACAGACAAAGAGTTCTTAGATATGACACCAAATAAAAGAAAAACTTGATAAATTAAACCTTATAAATATTAAGAACGTATCCTCAAAAGACACTGTTAAGTGATTGAAAGGCAAGGCTCATAATGGAAATAATTTTTTGCAAATCATATATCTGATAATTTGTACAAAGTTTATAAACTCTTAAAAATGAATAAGAAAATGAGATTTTTTTAATCGTCAAGGTATTTGAATAGACACTCAAAGATATACAAATGAAGAAGACAACAGATAGCCAATTGACATGAAAAGATGCTCAATGTCACAGTAAATATCAGAGATATAAAAAAACTATCAATAAAACCACAATGAGATATCACCTTACACCTGTCAGATTGGCTCTCATCAATAAATCAGCAAACAAGTGATATTGAGGATGTGGTAAAAAGGGAAATTTTATGTACTGTTGGTGGAACTGTAAATTGGTGCACCCACTATGGAAAACAGTATGGTGTTTTCTCAAAAAATTAAAGAATAGAACTATCATATGACCCTGCAATTCCACTTGTGGGTATTTATCTAAAGAAATCCAAAACACTAATTTGAAAAGACTTATGCACCCCCATGTTTATTGCAGCATTATTTATAATAGCCAAAACGCAGAAATAACTTAAGTATCCATCAACAGACAAACGAATAAAGAAGAGGTGATACATATATACAATGGAATATTACTTATTCATAAAAGAGAACAAAATCTTGCCATTTGCAACAACACGGATGAACCTAGAGGATAGTAGTCAAATAAGTCAGATAGAGAAAGACCAGTACTAAATGGTTTCACTTATCTGTAGAATCTAAAACAAACAAAACAGAAACAAACTCATAGATAAAAAGAACAAACTGATGATTGCCAGATGGGAGGGGGGTGTTAGGAGGATGGGTAAAAAAGGGAAGAGGTTAAGATGTACAAATTGACAATTACAAAAAGTCACAAAGATGTGAAGTATAGCATAAGAAGTATAGTCAATAATATTGTAATAACTATGTACTGTATCAGGTGGGTACTAGACTTATCAGAGTGATCACTCTGTAAGTAAATAAATGTCAAATCATTATGTTGTACACATATTGTATGTACACTGTTATTAAAAAATAAAAAGAGGCCCTGGCCGGTTGGCTCAGCGGTAGAGCGTCGGCCTGGCATGCAGGGGACCCGGGTTCAATTCCCGGCCAGGGCACATAGGAGAAGCGCCCATCTGTTTCTCCACCTCCCCCCCTCCTTCCTCTCTGTCTCTCTCTTCCCCTCCCGCAGCGGAGGCTCCATTGGAGCAAAGATGGCCCGGGCACTGGGGATGGCTCCTTGACCTCTGCCCCAGGCGTTAGAGTGACTCTGGTCGCGGCAGAGCGACGCCCCGGAGGGGCAGAGCATCGCCCCTGGTGGGCGTGCCGGGTGGATCCCGGTCGGGCGCATGCGGGAGTCTGTCTGACTGTCTCTCCCCGTTTCCAGCTTCAGAAAATAAATAAATAAATAAATAAATAAATAAATAAAAAGATATACAAATGGCAAATAAGCACATAAAAAGATGCTCATCATTAGTCATTAGTGAAAAATAAATTAAAACTACAATGAACCTGACCAGGCAGTGGTGCAGTGGATATAGCACCAGACTGGGATGCAGAGGACCCAGGTTCAAAACCCTGAGGTTGCCAGCTTCAGTGCAGGCTCATCCGACTTAAATGTGGGCTCACCGGCCTGAGTTCAGGGTTGCTGGCTTGAACGTGGAATCATAGACATGACCCATAGTCACTGGCTTGAGGCCAAAGGCTACTGGCTTGAAGCCCAAGGTTGCTGGCTTGAGCCTAGGGTTACTGGCTTGAGCAAGGGGTCATTCACTCTGCTGTAGCCCCCCCCCCCCGTCAATGCACATATGAGAAAGCAGTCAATGAACAACTTAGGAGCCACAACAAAGAATTAATGCTTCTCTCTCTCCCTTCATATCTGTCTCTCACTATCTGTCTCTCTGTCCCTCTCTCTGACTCTTTGTCTCTGTCAAAAAAAAAGAGAGAGAGAAAAGAAAGAAATGCCACTACATATGGTTTTCAATGGCTAAACTTAAAAGTCTAATAAAATTGAGTTAACAATGATACAAAATAACACCATTCCTGGTAGGAATGTAAAATGGTACAACCACATTGTAAAATAGCTTGGCAGTTTCTTAAAAGTTAAGCATACACATACCATTTTAATCCTAGGTATTTCCCCAAAGAAAGTAAAGCATATATCTATACAAAGACTTTTACACAAAAGTTTATAGCCCAAAACTGTAAATGATGTCAATATCCAGTAAGAGGACAGGTAATTACAGTATATCCATGAAATGGAGTACTACTCAACAATATATACATTACAATATTGATGAATCTCAAAATAATTATGTTGAATAAGACAGGCAAGACTCCCCCCAAAAAAGAGTAAACATGATCTGATTCCATTTATATGTAATTCTAGGAAATATTCAAAGCTCTAAAGTGACACAAATAAATCAATGATTCTCTGGGGTTGAGGATAACAAAGGGACACAAGGAAATTTTGGGAAATGATAAATACATTCATTACTTGGTTTGTGGTTATTTTTCCAGTGCTGTAAACATTTTTTTCATCATTACATGTATAAAGTTTATCAATTTGCATATTTTAAATATGTGAAGTTTATTGTAGGTCAAGTACCCTTCAAACAATAGCAACAACAACCAGCTTTTTTTCCTGACAAGTCTTTGAACTGCTAGTTGATCTAGGATGGACTCAGATGAGATAGCTCAGTTCAGCTGAATGTGTTCTCACCCTCCAGCAGTCATGGCAATCACAAGCGTCCAAGAGGAAAAGTGAAAGAACATAATGACTCTTAAAGTCTAGACTTGGAATCACTCTACTACACTAGCAAAGATAAAGCAAAAGGCTATCATAGACTCACGAAATAAGAAATAAACTCTAATGGCTCAAGGAAAGGAAGTTCAGACTTCTATTTCAAAGGGTGTGTGAGTACAGAAAGGAATTGTAAAATCATGGCCATTTTTGCAAGTAAGCTCCACATCTACTAAGTAGCAGGCATTGGTATTCACTAAGAATTATAAATAATACTTCATTTGATCCTCACTACAACTCAAATCAAGTAGAATCCTAATTTTGAAAATGAAGAAGCTGAGGCCTACAGAAGAAGTTAAGTATCATGACCAAAGTCCCACAGCCCATCAGTTGCAGAGGTGGGATTCAAACTTTATTCTGACGGAGTCCAGAGCATCTTCCTTTAGTACTTGTGTTTCATCACTTCCCTTTGCTGCTAAAATGTTCATTACAAAAGTCATAACCCATCTGCCTAGGGGTCTAGGCCTCCATCACAATACCACTTCAGAAAAGGCACAAGAAATGGTTTTACAGATGTCATAGATAAGAATGGAGGGGCAGGGATTTTTCTATTCTAAATTTCTATGAATCAAACTTTACCTTGAGTGTTAAATTTCTTTAAGGATGAAATCTTTGAAGAAGTCTGAATTTCAATCTTAAGAAAAACTTTCTTGTGTATCCGAAGTTGATGTACTAAAACCCCAGGAGTCATTTCACAATGCATGAGATTGTCCTATTTGAAAGCGTATTAAGACTATTTTTTTGACCTACTGAAGGACAATCACTAACATTACTTGATTGTACCTGTTTGCATAGGCAATTTCCAGATTGTTAATGAATTATGTTCCTAAAGTTCATATGAAAGTCAATGGTTTAGAAATCAGATTGCATTTTTTCACAAAAATAATAAAACAAATGTTTTAGGGTAGCCTATCAAAACCCATTGAACACATGATTGAAATACAGTACAAAGAATAAAATAATATTTCCCTATAGGTTTTTTTTTAAATAAAATGTTTCTGAATAAAATATCTGACAAGTTGCAATTCAGTGTTCCCTGAGAGGAATTCCCATTCTGCTTGCCCTTTGAAAATGCAAGAGAAATATAAAGATTGGATTCCCAACAGACATGCTACTTGCTTTAAAAGGCAGAATCAACTATAGCCATGTTTGATTTTCAATAACAATTTATTGTTTTCATTTCACTACAGATAGAAAAGATATTCACACAATCTGCATTTTAAAAAATTACAGGAATATTTTCCAAAACAAAATATAGTTCAGATTTCCATACTAAGTTGAAAATGAAAGTTGCTTTTAAATTTTAGTCCTCCTCTCAAAATCCTCCAGTGGCACCCATCTCAGTCATAGTAAGAAGTCAAAATCATTAAATGACATAAAAGGCCCCACATACTCTGTCCCATTCCCTTATCTCCATAGCTGTGACCTTTATGCTCCCCTCCTCTCTCAGTCTTTTCCAACTAAAGTTAAAGTCTTACCTTTTTCCAAAATAGGATAAGCACACTCCTGCCCCAGGGTCTTTGCTGTTCCTTCTAGCTAGACCACTCCTCTTCCAGCTATCTACATGGCTCCCTCAATCCCTTCAAGTGTTTGCCCACATGTCATTTTTCAAGTGGAACTTTCACCAACCGTCCCACGTAATATAGCAACCACTTTCCCTTCTTCTCCATCACTTCTTGCTCTCATCATTCTTTCTTACTTAATTTTTCTCCAAATAACTTTTCACTTTAAATATGCTCCACAATTCTCTTATTTTATGTCATCTCACTACTACCACTAACATGTCAACTCCATAATAGGGATGATTTTATATCTTCTGTTACTTTCTTTAGGACGCATAACCTCCTTGTTCTAAAACTCTGTATAAACAACTTTTCTAACTTATTTCATGATATATTTATTGATACACACATTTCTTTCACACGCATATTTTTAAGTGACTTTTTTCTTTAAGTCTTGCGCATAGTTTTGCTCAGTGGATAGAGCGTCAGCCCAGCATGTGGACATCCAGAGTTCAATCTCTGGTCAGGGGACACATGAGCAGCAACAATCTGCTTCCCTTCCCTTCCTTTTCCCCCTTCTCTCTCTTCCCCTCTCACAGCCAGTGGCTGATTGGTTCGAGCGTCAGGGTACTTGAGGATTGCTCAGTTGAGTGGAGCATTCGTCCCAGATCCTGGTGGTGGAGGTGGGGGGACACATGAAGGATTCTATCACCCCTCCTTCCACTTAAAAAAAAAATCCTTCTTTATAACAGGAAAAGATCATCTTCTATTTGGCCAAAGATTCATCTACAAAAACTAATAAGTAGACAGAAAATTCATTGTTGCTATGGTTGGTGCAACAGCTTGGTGCAAATAACTCCTGGTCTTAAAATCATTTTTAAAAAATTCACATTTTCTATATTCCTATACAGTGGCATAAGTTTGATTGAAGCTATTTTCTAGTCAATATTCATTTGGATTGTACAATTGTGTAATGTTTTAGCACCCTGTAGAAGTATATAAACTGTCATTAAGTTATCCATTCTTGAATAGCACGTATTGTATTAATTAAAATAGCATCTATTGTGAATATGATTCAGTTCAATAATTTTTGCTATTTGATTTCATTGAATTAAAATTTTACTACTTCCTTAAATTTGCCTTTTTCAATTAATCTAAATAAAAACCAACCTCCATCACTGTCATGCCTCCAAGTTTATTTTTTTAGTGTAGCAACCCTGTCATTTGTTGGTGTGATTTCTGTAATGCAGCTCCGCTCACATGTTGCTATCTTAACATTCATTCACTCTGATTTTCAGTTCATTTGATCTGGTTGGGAAAACATTGTAGCCTTTAAATAGGCTGCTAATGGTGCCAAATTGAGAAATTGTTTTGCAAGGCTAATAAAATCAGATGTGAGATATAAATTCAAATTCCTTTTTAACTTAGTTTGAGAGCTGAAGAAAATAGATTGCATTCTACCTATTTTCTCATACAAATCATTCATATTTTAGGCAGTTGGTTTTTAATGTCAGTTCTCCACACCCTTTTCAAGTATGCATCACTCAGATTGCAACCATAAGTTGAACGTATTCTGAAGCATTTTCTTTTGCATGGTTCTGATGAATTATAAAAACTAGAATATATATGTCATTTTAAATTATTTTCAAGTTAAATTTTCTATTGTAATCGACAATCTATCCTTGATAATTATTTAGGACACATGATGAAAACACATTGAAATGGTATTTACCATTATCAAAAGTCTAGACCTGGAAATGCTGAGGTCGCCGGTTCAAAACCCTGGGCTTGCCTGGTCAAGGCACATATGGGAGTTGATGAGTTGATGCTTCCAGCTCCTCCCCCCTGTCTCTCTCTCCTCTCTCTCTCTCTCTCTCCTCTCTAAAATGAGTAAATTAAAAAAAAAATTAAAAAACATTTGCCCTGGCCAGTTGGCTCAGCGGTAGAGCGTCGGCCTAGCGTGCGGAGGACCTGGGTTCGATTCCCGGCCAGGGCACACAGGAGAAGCGCCCATTTGCTTCTCCACCCCTCCGCCACGCTTTCCTCTCTGTCTCTCTCTTCCCCTCCCGCAGCCAAGGCTCCATTGGAGCAAAGATGGCCCGGGCGCTGGGGATGGCTCTGTGGCCTCTGCCTCAGGCGCTAGAGTGGCTCTGGTCGCAACATGGCGACGCCCAGGATGGGCAGAGCATCGCCCCCTGGTGGGCAGAGCGTCACCCCTGGTGGGCGTGCCGGGTGGATCCCGGTCGGGCGCATGCAGGAGTCTGTCTGACTGTCTCTCCCTGTTTCCAGCTTCAGAAAAATGAAAAAAAAAAATTAAAAAAAAAAATAAAAAGTCTATAGATAGAGTAGCAATATAAAGAAATCTATAAAAATAGAAATTACATTGGGTAAGTGCCTGCCATATAACAATAATAATATGGATAAGACATAGACCCTGCCTCACAGAACTTATAAACTATCCATGTACACAAAATAAGTATGCTACAAGACAAAATATGGTAAGTACCATTAAAATAAAACATTTTGTTGATGTTAATAATGAACAAATGAATAAATTAATAAATATTATAAA
The DNA here is from genome assembly GCF_036850765.1 of Saccopteryx bilineata. Classification (NCBI taxonomy): domain Eukaryota; kingdom Metazoa; phylum Chordata; class Mammalia; order Chiroptera; family Emballonuridae; genus Saccopteryx; species Saccopteryx bilineata. Next base: position 81,257,175 of record NC_089499.1, read on the forward strand.
TTTTCTTATGAGCATCACAAACTCCTCCAAGAAATTCAACTATTCTCTAAAATGTTATCCCTATTTAATTTTTTAAAATTGGAATACATGTTAAACTATATTAAAGTAATGTATTCATCCTTATTAATAGCAAATAAGAAACATTTTCAGTTCATCATCTCAAAATATAAAAGCTTTCTCTTCAATTTCTTAGAATCATCTTCATTGCTGTTCTTTAGTAACTTTAAGAAATTACAGAATAGGAGTAATTTTATATAGATAAAAGTTCTCTAAATAAAAAAAGTTAACCCTGTTTTTTGCTGTTTAAAACAAGTTTTAGTTATTAAATAAAAGAGTCACATAATAGAGTCTGAATATGTTTAATAAATATTTCAGCATGGCTTACTGTTATATAATTTCATAATGACTTTAATCTCTACATAAAAACAAAAAAGATTAAGTCAAAGATTCAAGAACTTTAACTCAGATAATAAAATTGACCCCAAAAGTTAGAAATTTCATAAAAAAAGGAAATCAATAAAAATAGGTAAGGCATAGGATGTAAATCTAATTTTAACTTAATATTTTCCTTTTTAAAAATTCCCAATTCTCAGCCCTGGCCAGTTGGCTCAGCGGTAGAGCGTTGGCCTGGTGTGCAGGGGACCCGGGTTCGATTCCTGGCCAGGGCACATAGGAGAAGCGCCCATTTGCTTCTCCACCCCCCTTCCTTCCTCTCTGTCTCTCTCTTCCCCTCCCGCAGCCAAGGCTCCATTGGAGCAAAGATGGCCCCGGCACTGGGGATGGCTCCTTGGCCTCTGCCCCAGGCGCTAGAGTGGCTCTGGTTGCAGCAGAGCGACGCCCTGGAGGGGCAGAGCATCGCCCCCTGGTGGGCAGAGCGTCGCCCCTGGTGGGCAGAGCGTCGCCCCTGGTGGGCGTGCCTGGTGGATCCTGTTCGGGCGCATGTGGGAGTCTGTCTGACTGTCTCTCCCCGTTTCCAGATTCGGAAAAATACAAAATATATATATATATAAAATTCCCAATTCTCTTAGTGCAGAATTATAGCGAAGTAGAAATACTTGGAAAAAATTCATCTAAGTATTTGTCAATTTACAGAAGTATCAGAAAATATGGAGAGTAATGGCGGGGTAGGAAGCGATACCGATAAATCTCCCCCAAAACTCAACAAGATCTTCAACCAGAAACAGAAAAACCTATACTTGGAGCTTCCAGATGCTTCGCAATATATCCAAAGGTATGATTGAGTGAAAAATTGGCTAAATATATAACCAAACCCCGAAGGAAAAAGGGAGTAAGAAATGCTCCGCCTTCCTCACTAACCTAAACAGGGCGGCTTTCTCTGGTAACTGTGAATATAGAAACTGAGGCGGGCAAAGGGGGTGAATAGATCCAGGCCGCCGCGGCACAAACGGCCGAACCAGGCTGTGGCTCACAGATCCAAGCCGAGGAAAATCTGATCCTGTGGCAACCCGGGCAATACAAGCTAACACTCGCGCCAAACCCAAACAAAGAAAGACAAGCAGAGCGGCCATTTTACCCGGTCTCCTGGTCGGTGCGCAGTTAGTGGGCGAGAATTTCTTCCTAGGCCCCGAGAGTGGGTGCCCGTGTTGCCCCACGGAGAGGCAGGGTCAGAGGCCTTTCTGTGGGCCGAGGACAGAGTCTCTGGGCAGCCCCAGCGCCCTGGGAAAGCCACGCACGGGAGGGAGTGAGAACTACTTCCAACGGTGGAGATTTTCCGTGCTGGTGAGGGTTCCACTCAGAGGGAACCGCGGCCGGCCTCATATCCTGGTTTGCGCACGCAGATAAGGAGTGAGCGATTCCTCCGAGTGCCTCCGCAGTGCGCGCCGGTGTTATCGCAGAGAGGGGCAGAGTCAGGGGCCTTTGTGTGGGCCAAAGCGGAATCTCGAGCCGCCCCAGCACCTTGCAAAAGCCGCGCACGGGGACGGAGCGAGACTCAATTCCAATGCTGCAACTTTTCCCTGCGGTTGGGGGTTTCACTCAGAGCGTGAGACTGCTGGCTAGATATCCTGGTCGCAGACAGTGAGTGAGAGTTTCCTCCAAGCACCCCCCAGAAGTGGGCGCCCGCTTGTGTTACCGGACAGAGTGGCAGAGCCAGTGGTCTTTGAGTGGGCGGAAAGCCCGCCTGATTATGCTAGCAGCTCTGATTGACTGAGCCTTACCCAGAGCCCTGTGCTGAGTGGAAATAGAGTGGGGAGTTGCCAGCTCTTTGAGCCTCTTACTATCCAGGCAGAGGCAGCAGCAACCCCATAGCTGGATTATCAGGCTACTAATTGAGGAAGGAAAGACTAGGAGAAAGGCTCCAGGAACACGGACTCTCTCTCACTGTCGGAGCCTATAAATGCTAATGAGCCTCGACTCCCACGAGACTAAAGCACAATACATGACATTGCCATAGAGACTTATCAACTGCAAGCCTCTACCTGAGCGTGCCAAAGGGGCAGAACCCGGGGTACAGAGTCACCGACCAGGAAGAGGGAGAGAAAAGAAAAAGCAAGAAGATAACCTCTCAAAATCAAGAATAATCTGCAGACTTTATAACCTATCACATTTTATTATATTTGTTCATTTGTTTCTCTTATCTTCATTCTTGATACTTTTTTTTCTTCCTCCAATTTGGCCGATTAACTCTCTACTGGTCTTACTCTCTCCTCTCCTTGAACTACACTACCCATAAGTGTTACATCTCCCATTATCTTTTCTCTTCTCTTCCTTTCTCTCTATGAGGGTTGCACTCCAAAACCCTTAACTCTCTCTCTCTCTCCTTTCTTTTTTCTTCTTTTAGTGGTTCCCTCTTTTTTTTCTCTCTCTCTCTCTTTCTTTTCTCCCTCTATATTAGTTTCTTCCTTTCTCCTTTACATCTCCTCTCATTCAAACCTCAATAACAAACAAATTATCTTATCTGGGACTCAAACCTATGTTTGTGGCATTTTGGGGGGGTTTTACTTCACCTTTTTAACTCACTAGCAGTGCTCCCATCCCTGGCTCTCCATATTATCTAGTTCTTGTTCCACTAAATACAATAGTAAGTTTTTAATTTGTCCCCCCATTTTTCCGTTTTCCTCTTATTCCTCTCATCATAACTCTTAGACAACCAACACCTAAAAGCAAATCATTTTATTCTTGACCCAAATTTTTTCCTTATTTGCTTTTTGTGGGTCCATACGCTCTTTTTTTTTTCTTTTTTCTTTTTTTTTTTCCTTTTTTTTTTTCTTCTTTTTTTCTTTTTTGCCCCTTTATTACTTTTCCCCAATTCAGGCCCTCCATCACAGGCATTGTTTGTTATAACTCACAGTCCACCACAAGATTTTCTCAAGAAAGAGGGGAGAGGAGAGGAGAGGAAAAAAGGAGGGGGAGAATAATTTCTTTTTTTAAAAAATTTTTATTTTATTTTATTTTTCTTTATTTCATTATTAATTTTTTTTAAAAAAAAACAACTCTTTTCGATTTTTTTTTTAATTTTTTTTTAACTTTTTATTCTTTATTAAATCTCATTAATACTATCAACAAAACCACCCTCAGATGCCATTAAGGAAGAGAAAATCGAATATCATGGATACAAAAGAAAGAGAGGTAACACAGCTAGATGAGGAAAAATCTATGGAGAAAAAATTTAATATATTGGAAAACTTGGAGCTAAATGACAGAGAATTCAAGATAGAAATCCTAAAAATCCTCCGAGATATACAAGAAAACACAGAAAGGCAATTTAGGGAGCTCAGAAAACAACTCAATGAACACAAAGAATATATGTCCAAGGAAATTGAAACTATAAAAACAAATCAAACAGAGATGAAAAACTCAATTCACGAGCTGAAAAACGAAGTAACAAGCTTAGCTAATAGAACAGGTCAGATAGAAGAGAGGATTAGTGAAATAGAAGACAAGCAACTTGAGGCACAACAGAGAGAAGAAGAAAGAGACTCAAAAATTAAAAAAAATGAGATAGCCCTACAAAAATTATCTGACTCCATCAAAAAGAATAACATAAGAATAATAGGTATATCAGAGGGAGAAGAGAGAGAAAATGGAATGGAAAACATACTCAAACAAATAATAGATGAGAACTTCCCAAGCCTGTGGAAAGAACTAAAGCCTCAAGTTCAAGAAGCAAACAGAACTCCAAGTTTTCTTAACCCCAACAAACCTACTCCAAGGCATATCATATTGAAATTGACACAAACCAACAGCAAAGAAAAAATTCTCAAGGCAGCCAGGGAAAAAAAGAATACAACATATAAAGGAAGGCCCATTAGACTATCATCAGATTTCTCAGCAGAAACTCTACAAGCTAGAAGAGAGTGGACCCCAATATTTAAAGTCCTGAAAGAGAGGAACTTTCAGCCACGAATACTATACCCATCAAAGCTATCCTTCAAATACGAAGGAGAAATAAAAACATTCACAGATACAGAAAAGATGAGGGAATTTATCATCAGAAAACCCCCACTCCAGGAATTACTAAAGGGGGTTCTCCAATCAGATACAAAGAACAAAAAAAACAGAGCCACAAGTAAAAGCTTCAAGAAGAACACAATAAAACCAAATTTAAACTGTGACAACAACAAAAAGAAAGAGGGGGAGAAGATGGAGATTAACAGTAGCAAAGGACGATGGAGTGCAAAAGTACTCACAAAATAGTTCGCTACAATGAACAGAGTAGGGACCCTTTTCATTACTTAAAGGTAACCACCATTGAAAAAACCACGACAGAAGCACATGAGATAAAAAAGATAGCAACAGAGGAAAGATGTATGGAATACAACCAAATAAAAACAAAAGATAGAAAAACGAAAGAGAAGGATCAAACAAGACACAAAACTAACAGAAAGCAAGATATAAAATGGCAATAGGGAACTCACAAGTATCAATAATTACACTAAATGTAAACGGATTAAACTCACCAATAAAAAGGCACAGAGTAGCAGAATGGATTAAAAAAGAAAATCCAACTGTATGCTGCTTACAGGAAACTCATCTAAGTAACAAGGATAAAAACAAATTCAAAGTGAAAGGCTGGAAAACAATACTCCAAGCAAATAACATCCAAAAAAAAGCAGGTGTAGCAATACTCATATCGGATAATGCTGACTACAAGACAGGAAAAGTACTCAGAGACAAAAATGGCCATTTCATAATGGCTAAGGGGACACTGAATCAAGAAGACATAACAATTCTTAATATATATGCACCAAACCAAGGAGCACCAAAATATATAAGACAGCTACTTATTGATCTTAAAACAAAAACTGACAAAAATACAATCATACTTGGAGACCTCAATACACCGCTGACGGCTCTAGATCGGTCATCCAAACAGAGAATCAATAAAGACATAGTGGCCTTAAACAAAACACTAGAGCACCTGGATATGATAGACATCTACAGGACATTTCATCCCAAAGTGACTGAGTATACATTTTTCTCCAGTGTACATGGATCATTCTCAAGAATTGACCATATGTTGGGCCACAAAAACAACATCAGCAAATTCAGAAAAATTGAAGTTGTACCAAGCATATTTTCTGATCATAAAGCCTTGAAACTAGAATTCAACTGCAAAAAAGAGGAAAAAAATCCCACAAAAATGTGGAAACTAAACAACATACTTTTAAAAAATGAATGGGTCAAAGAAGAAATAAGTGCAGAGATCAAAAGATATATACAGACTAATGAAAATGACAATACAACATATCAGAATCTATGGGATGCAGCAAAAGCAGTGATAAGAGGGAAGTTCATATCGCTTCAGGCATATATGAACAAACAAGAGAGAGCCCAAGTGAACCACTTAACTTCCCACCTTAAGGAACTAGAAAAAGAAGAACAAAGACAACCCAAAACCAGCCGAAGAAAGGAAATAATAAAAATCAGAGCAGAAATAAATGAATTAGAGAACAGAAAAACTATAGAAAAAATTAATAGAACAAGGAGCTTGTTCTTTGAAAAGATCAACAAAATTGACAAACCCTTGGCAAGACTTACCAAGGAAAAAAGAGAAAGAACTCATATAAACAAAATCCAAAATGAAAGAGGAGAAATCACCACGGACACTGTAGATATACAAAGAATTATTGTAGAATACTATGAAAAACTTTATGCCACTAAATGCAACAACCTAGAAGAAATGGATAAATTCCTAGAACAATACAACCTTCCTAGACTGAGTCAAGAAGAAGCAGAAAGCCTAAACAGACCTATCAGTAGAGAAGAAATAGAAAAAACCATTAAAAACCTCCCCAAAAATAAAAGTCCAGGCCCTGACGGCTATACCAGCGAATTTTATCAAACATTCAAAGAAGACTTGGTTCCTATTCTACTCAAAGTCTTCCAAAAAATTGAAGAAGAAGCAATACTTCCAAACACATTTTATGAGGCCAACATAACCCTCATCCCAAAACCAGGCAAGGATGGCACAAAAAAAGAAAACTACAGATCAATATCTCTAATGAATACAGATGCTAAAATACTAAACAAAATACTAGCAAATCAAATACAACAACATATTAAAAAAATAATACATCATGATCAAGTGGGATTCATCCCAGAATCTCAAGGATGGTTCAACATACGTAAAACGGTTAATGTAATACACCATATCAACAAAACAAAGAACAAAAACCACATGATCTTATCAATAGATGCAGAAAAGGCTTTCGATAAAATACGACACAATTTTATGTTTAAGACTCTCAACAAAATGGGTATAGAAGGAAAATATGTCAACATGATAAAGGCCATATATGATAAACCATCAGCTAACATCATATTAAATGGCACAAAACTGAAGGCTTTCCCCCTTAAATCAGGAGCAAGACAGGGTTGTCCACTCTCTCCACTCTTATTTAATGTGGTACTAGAGGTTCTCGCCACAGCAATCAGACAAGACAAAGAAATAAAAGGCATCCATATCGGAAAAGAAGAAGTAAAGGTATCACTTTTTGCAGATGATATGATCCTATACATCGAAAACCCCAAAGAATCCACAAAAAGACTACTAGAAACAATAAGCCAATACAGTAAGGTCGCAGGATACAAAATTAACATACAGAAGTCAATAGCCTTTCTATATGCCAACAATGAAACAACTGAGAAGGAACTCAAAAGAATAATGCCCTTCACGATTGCAACAAAAAAAATAAAATACTTAGGAATAAACATAACAAAGAATGTAAAGGACTTATATAATGAAAACTATAAACCATCGTTAAGGGAAATCGAAAAAGGTATAATGAGATGGAAGAATATACCTTGTTCTTGGCTAGGAAGAATAAATATAATCAAGATGGCTATATTACCCAAAGCAATATACAAATTTAATGCAATTCCCATCAAACTTCCAATGACGTTTTTTAAAGAAATAGAGCAAAAAATCATCAGATTTATATGGAACTATAAAAAACCCCGAATAGCCAAAGCAATCCTAAAGAAAAAGAATGAAGCTGGGTGCATTACAATACCTGACTTCAAACTCTATTACAGGGCCACGACAATCAAAACAGCATGGTATTGGCAGAAAAATAGACACTCAGACCAATGGAACAGAATAGAAAGTCCAGAAATAAAACCACATATATATAGTCAAATAATTTTTGATAAAGGGGCCAACAACACACAATGGAGAAAAGAAAGCCTCTTCAATAAATGGTGCTGGGAAAACTGGAAAGCCACATGCAAAAGAATGAAACTGGACTACAGTCTCTCTCCCTGTACAAAAATTAACTCAAAATGGATCAAAGATCTAAACATAAGACCTGAAACAATTAAGTACATAGAAGAAGACATAGGTACTCAACTCATGGACCTGGGTTTTAAAGAGCATTTTATGAATTTGACTCCAATGGCAAGAGAAGTGAAGGCAAAAATTAATGAATGGGACTACATCAGACTAAGAAGTTTTTGCTCAGCAAGAGAAACTGATAACAAAATAAACAGAAAGCCAACTAAATGGGAAATGATATTTTCAAACAACAGCTCAGATAAGGGCCTAATATCCAAAATATACAAAGAACTCATAAAACTCAACAACAAACAAACAAACAATCCAATAAAAAAATGGGAAGAGGATATGAATAGACACTTCTCCCTGGAAGAAATACAAATGGCCAACAGATATATGAAAAGATGCTCATCTTCTTTAGCTATTAGAGAAATGCAAATCAAAACGGCAATGAGATACCACCTCACACCTGTTCGTTTAGCTGTTATTAGCAAGTCAGGTAATAGCAAATGTTGGAGAGGCTGTGGAGAAAAAGGAACCCTCATACACTGTTGGTGGGAATGTAAAGTAGTACAACCATTATGGAAGAAAGTATGGTGGTTCCTCAAAAAACTGCAAATAGAACTACCTTATGACCCAGCAATCCCTCTACTGGGTATATATCCCCAAAACTCAGAAACATTGATACGTAAAGACACATGCAGCCCCATGTTTATTGCAGCATTGTTCACAGTGGCCAGGACATGGAAACAACCAAAAAGCCCATCAATAGATGACTGGATAAAGAAGATGTGGCACATATACACTATGGAATACTACTCAGCCATAAGAAATGATGACATCGGAACATTTACAGCAAAATGGTGGGATCTTGATAACATGATACGAAGCGAAATAAGTAAATCAGAAAAAACCAGGAACTGTATTATTTCATACGTAGGTGGGACATAATACTGAAACTAAGAGACATTGACAAGAGTGTGGTGGTTACGGGGGGGAGGGGGGAATGGGAGAGGGATAGGGGGTGGGGAGGGGCACAAAGAAAACAAGATAGAAGGTGACAGAGGACAATCTGACTTTGGGTGGTGGGTATGCAACATAATTGAACGACAAGATAACCTGGACTTGTTATCTTTGAATATATGTATCCTGATTTATTGATGTCACCCCATTAAAAAAATAAAATTATAAAAAAAAAAAAAAAAAAATGAAAATATGTTTGAAATTTATCTTTCAAAATCTCACATTTCTGTAGAACTGCAGGTGTCTCCTAAAGATTTTCTTATTGTTTGAAAGTCCTTTTGTCTGACGGAATATAATATTTGACTAGTTGTAAATTAAACTATATATTCTGAGAATCTGCACACAATCACTTGATTTCAAATACCACCATGGCTGTTTATGCTCTGATGGATAGAATGGTCAGTTTTGAGAAAAGTCAAAATCAGGGCATGTGATTGATCAACATCAGGATTTTATCGTTGACCTATCTATCCTTCAGTGTTACAAATTATAGTAAGGTTTTTTTTTAAAACCAAAAATTAGAAATCAGTTATATATGTTTGAAAAGTTGTCAGTTATGTCTACTTGAAAAGTTGTCATGGGGGAAGATGAGTTAGTCTTAATCTGTGACTGCAGATAGCTACAAGTGGACTAGAAGAATCGGGCAGGCAGATTTCAGGTCAAAATAAGCAAAGGGTAGCCATTCCTCATCACTTGATGTATCTTACCATTTAATGGGATATTATAAAAGAACTTGAGCTCAAATTTTAGAAACAAATCACCTGGTACCTCTTTCTGTCTCTCAGGGTTCATTCCTCCTCATGAAATCCTGGCCACTCACCCAAACTTACATTTTACATTTGCTCAGTATGGATTGATATATATACATTCATGCTACGACAGTATATAAAGAAGCCTCCTGGAGACACCTAATTTACTAATTTTCTTGTGTAAATATAAATAATTACTTTTGAGGGTAATGTCTTTGATGAGCCAGAAAGTGTTGGTTGCAATTACAGAGGCCAGTGTGGGGCAGAAATAATGAAATAAAAGGCCAAAGGCAGATTAAGAAAAACATAGTATACTATTATTCTGGTAGTAGTTTACAAGTACTTTTTTGTAATTCTCTTGATAAATTTATAAAGCAATCTTTGACAATGCCAATATTCTCTCTCCATCAGTGTTTAAAGTGATATATTGTTGAGGTCATTATGTAGTAGAGTGGCAGGATATTTGGACTCAGTTCTCCCAATAGAGCCATATCAATTGATATAAGTCAGAATGTGAAAGCATTATTAAAAAAAATAAAAGTAATGTTTGAAATAATATACCTATCCATTACCTTGAGAGAGGTTCACTTCACCCCTAACTTGCCCCTATTCACCACCCCATCCCTCATCTATCCCTGAGTGTCTAGCACCTCACTAAAATACAAAGTAAAACGTAAGCCAGGTTTAGGGTTGAATTGGAAAAAAGGAATTGAATGAAGCTCAAGGACAGTCAAGGACAGAATGTGGGCTGTGGAGAGAGTCGGGTGAGGAAAAAGTTAAAAATGGAATGAAGATGTCTAATGCACACAGTACTTTATAACTTGAAAATTTAAAGGTCACTTTTTAAACTATGTCTAAATCCATACCCAACCACTCAGAAAAGCAGGGAAGCATCCATAGACAGTTTTGCTGATGCCTCTATGAACTCTGTGGTCTTTCCATAAAGTGCACTAACAGGGGTTTGGCTGAGACATGACCTACCATTATGGGACCTACTGGGAGTGGTATAAACTAAAGGAGAAGCAGCTCATCCATTCTCCCCCCCTGAAAATGAACAGATCTTACACACTGTGTTGTTGGATAGTTTTGCTGGTCAAATTGCCAGTACTAAAGAGTTTCAGGCTTTCGAAAACCCTAAAATCCCATTGTTACATATTTAATTTCACAAAATCCCCTTCATTCCTCTTAAAAGAACTTTATTCTATACAATTTTAAAATGAATAAAAATTAAATGGATTTGAGAGTCTTGTGAATTTTTCAACAAACTTTAAGATATGCATAGAGATTCTAAATTGTTAGCTTGGGAATTCAGTTAGTGATAGTAGATGAATCAGTAAGAACACAAGTGTTATTCTCTGTCTTAGCCATTGCCTTATTAATATAGGCTAGAAAGGGGAAGAATGACCTGAGCAGGAAACATGAAAGAATGAGAGAGCCAATAAAATATATCCAGGTGTTGTAGGGTTAAAAGAAGTCTGGTGACTTGAACCTACTTCCTGCAGATGTCATATTCCAAGGAACTTTGTGAGAGACTTTAGATGAAGAAATGGGAAAGGACAATGTACAAATTTCAACTGGCTTTCATGAATGCCATAATTATAAAGCATTCACATTTTGAAATCAAAGACTAGATGAAATTTATAAAAATTAAACCAACCTGAAATAATATTTATTATTTTTGCAGATGCTAATATTTATTCATTTATTTAATTAATTATTAAGAGACAGGTGGGGAGGCAGAGACACACTCCCGCATGCGCCCGACCAGGATCCACCCAGCTAGCCCCATGGATGCTCAGCATCCATGGCTGTGGGAAGGGAAAAGAGAGAGGAAAGAGAAAGAGAGAAGAGAGAGGGGTAGAGAAGCAGATGGTTGCTTCTCCTGTGTGCCTTGACCGGGAATCAAACCCAGGACTTCCACATGCTGGACCAATGCTCTACAACTGAGCCAACCTGCCAGAGCAAGATTATAATAATAATTAATGTGAATATATTTTACTTACATATTCATAAAGTTTTTTATTAGAATAATTAAGTACCTAATTCTTCCAGTATCTGAGTTCAATAATTCAACTTTTGAATGGTCCACACTTACATGTTTGTAAAGGTATAAAGAAGGTCAAAATTTGTCCCTGAAACAAATGATACTTTACCATTCTGCATAACACTGAAACAGCTAAGGAGATGAGAAACTATGTTCTTCTAAACAAGCAGGTACATTTGTATTTAGATAAATATAATATGCTACAATGATCTGAGTTTATTTCAGGGCTCACATATTTATTATATTATAATAAAATATATAATATATCATGTATTATATGTTTATACATCTATGTAATATAATATACATTAGGTTATATGTAACTTATTACATAATATATAATAAAATCACATTGGCCCTGGCTGGTTGGCTCAGTGGTACAGCGTCGGCCTGGCGTGTGGGAGTCCCAGGTTAGATTTATGGCCAGGGCACACAGGAGAAGCTCCCATCTGCTTCTCCACTCCTCGCCCTCTCCTTCCTCTCTGTCTCTCTCTTCCCCTCCTGCAGCCAAGGCTCCATTGGAGCAAAGTTGACCCGGGCACTGAGGATGGCTCTGTGGCCTCTGCCTCAGGTGCTAGAATGGTTCTGGTTGCAACAGAGCAACACACTAGATGGGCAGAGCATCGCCCCCTGGTGGACTTGCTGGGTGGATCCTGGTCGGTTGCATGCAGGAATCTGTCTGACTACCTCCCCGTTTCCAACTTCAGAAAAATACAAAAAAAATCACATTATAACATAAATTTACTATACTACATGCTCTTCTACACAATCACAGTTTATAATTATTTATATGTTTTTCTATTTTTACTCCTATAGAGTTTTTCTCTTCAAGTTCCCAGTCATCTTTCTTTCCTCATAGATGTTTTTCTTCAGTGGGATGAACTTTTATTTCTGAGTCTTTATGTATTTGATCTCTCTTCTAATCTTTTATTAGTCTTTTTAAATGTGTTCTCAAGAAGTTATCAGGGTTAAGCATTATATAATTCTTAAAGCTTATAAATATTTGATAATATAAGTGAACACTGAAAATACCTAAAATTCTTTTAGTAAAAAATTTTCATAAACACACTTAATTCTTTAAATCATGCTTACATATTTCTTAACTTCAAAACATATGACATCTATTAAATTTTGAGCTTATTACTATGAAATTTATACAATTTTTTAGAAAATTTATACAACTTTAAAGCAATCTACCTACTTCTCATCCTTTGATGCCAATATTTATAAGTTATTAGATATGACTTTCATAAATTATTAAAGGCCTATTTTAGTAACATAATCTTAATATAAACTACTGTTACAAACCAAAACAGCACAGTTAAATCTTGATTCTTTTTGGTTGCTGTTTGTCTTTTGTATTAATTAAAAGATAATATCTACCTCAGGAACAAGGCTCTGTCAAAGAGAGTATCAGAGTTCCAATGGGGCACAGAGAACTCAGTAGGGCAGATAACTATCAACTAGTATGACTGCATCCAACTCTTTGAGCCCCTCTTTATACACAATGATAATTAATTCTGTGGCAACACAACCAAATTTAGATATATTGACCAAAGGATTCAGGTGTAGAATATTCCTCCTAACTTCATCAGAAATGATTCAGAATCTGAGCCTCCAGGAAGAAGGTTTTAGAAACTACAGTAAATGGAACTGGGGAAAGTAAACTTAGATAGAAAGCTAAAGGATCTTGCCTAGAGAAAGATATAATGATAATTAATGCTAAAAATTTGCCTCTTAGAAATGAACCACTGACCCACTCATCCATGAAATCCTTACAAATTGCAATTATAAGACTTGCCTGACCCATCCCGCCTTCCCTCCATTGCACCCCCTTTATCATCTTGCCCCAGAGGTCTACAGAAGTCATTCAGCTTTTGGGCTCAAATATTGTTTTAGTACTTTTCATCTTAATGTTTTATAAGTATAGTACATTCCACTAGTCTGCAAAAAGATTTGTTTTTTTACATTAGTTCATCTCATGGTTGTGTTCATTTTATAAAATTATAAATCAAATCCACTGAAATATTAATGACATAAAACTCTATAAGTATTCATGGTAGTTAAATATATATAAGGGACTGTCAGATCCCAACTCCAATTATATGTACTTACTGAAAACATATTCACAAATGAATAGAACTCAAGATCATAAGTTCTATTAATTTTAATGCTCCCGAGATGAGTCAGAATTTTTAAAGAAAATGGCTCATTTGCTTGTACCCTTAGCTCTGAAAGTTGTTTTAAATTAATGAAATTGGTTGTCCTGAAATGTTTAAGTTGATATAGAGTTTTTCCTCCACTTCTTCCCAGTGATTAAAAAGGTTTTATATTTTAATATTAAATAAAAATTAGCCTTGAATAAGTTTTAATATTCTTAGTAGAATATGCATGCTTTGCTTAAGATGAATCAGTTCAAAATGATGTATAAATTATTATAGATTGAATTTCATTAGTGTTCTAATTTCTCTAGAAGCTGCTATGTTCTTTTCCCACTACTCGAGTCTAAAATATTATGTGACAATAAATATTTAAGAGGATGCATTTCACAGCAATTTTGGTTAATAAAATTCACCATAACTATGAAAAAATATTACAATAAATATACATTAAGATCCATTTTACCAAATCTCAGAATATTAAACATTCACACATGCCTTAAAACTTAAATAAAATATTCATGTGAAATACAAACTTTTAAAATTTGTCATCCAGAGAAATAGTACAAGCAAAAATGTGAGTTGGTTTAGAGACACTTAGAGAAGTTTCACAATATCTAATATTTAACTTTTTTCTCAGTTAAATTCATAAAAATGTGACTTTGTAAATATATATCTATTTTGATGTTAAGGGAATTGTAATATGGTGTCATATGACATTTTACTGGTCTCCTATTATTCATATAACATTTATTACATAAATATATATTTCTATATAATATATATATTTAGTAACAATTTTTATATTGATGTTGAAATGATAATATTTTAGATGTATTGACATAAATAAAATATATATCAATTTTATATGTTCTTTTTCATTTCTGTTGTGGATAATAGAAAAATTTTAATGGCTTTCACTGTTGGACATTGTTAATCTAAGCAAAACTGACTATAAACAGGTAAATAAAATATATATATAATTTATTTTATGTAATAAAAGTATTCTAAATCTGATAATTAGAAAGCCATTATTGAATATGTAGAAGGTTGAATAAAGGCGACCCAAAATTATCATGTCCTAATGCTTGAAACTTGTAAATGTTATGTTATTTAGTAAAAGGATCTTTACAGATGTCATTAAAGAATTTTGTTGTTTAAAATATACATTTTTTATTTTTTATTTTATTTTAAATTGAATTTATTAGAGTGACACTGGTTAAAAATATTACACAAATTTCAGGTATACAATTCTATATACAACATCTATATACTGTATTGTGGATTCACAACCCCAAGTCAAGTTTCTATCCATCACTATTCATCTCCCTGTGCCCTCCTTCACCTACCCTCTCCCTTGACAATCACCACACTGTTGTTCACATTCAGGAGGTTTTGTTGTTGTTGTTTGGGGAAAGGTCATCTTTTTTTTAAATAAGAACTTTGAATTGAGGAGATTATTCTAAATTATCTGGGTGGGCCTTAAATGTCATCACAAATATCTTTATAAAAGAATGGAGAAAACAGAGAGAGAACAGAGGGGACAATGTGACTTAGGAGGCAAAGATTGCAGTGATGTGGCCAAGGAATGCAGATAGCAACTAGAAACTGAAAGAGGTACAGAGTCAATTCCTCCTAGAAACTCCAGAAGGAGTATGGCCCTTCCAACATCTTGATTTTGGAATTATGGACTTCAGAACTGTGAGATAATAAATTTATGTTGTTTTAAAATACCTAGTTTGTAATAATTTGTTATTACAGCCACAAGAAACTAATACACAGCATAATCATGGGAGGAGATGATTTAGAATGAAATTTAAAGTAAATTGGAATAGGAAGCTCCTTGAATAAAATTATCAGGGAGTATCTATCTAACAAAAATACATTTAAGTGATATTTAAAGAATAAGAAGGTTGTTGAGACCTGAAGATGGCAGTGGAGTAGGCGGATGCACAGACGCCCAGCTCTCACCAGCAAACTGGAATACAAATCAATTTAGAAAAAATCAGCATGAAAAACCAACTCTGGACTACAAGAAAAGTTCTCAAAAACCAAGGAGCAAAGAAGAAGCAACAACAAACCTGGTAGGGAGAGCCTGAATCTCCCCTGCTTACAGGAATGGAGTTGGGGGGGGTGAGTGGAGAGACCAGAGGGGATCTCACTCCAGGGAAAAGAGCAGAAAATACTGCTCACTGCCACTTGCCTGGCAACCAGGGAGCGAGGTGTGTTCAAAAGACCAGCTTATCTCCCAAGTGGAAAGGAGAAAGAGAGAAACAGACTGTGAGGGGATAAGGAATGCAGAAGACGACCTAAAAAAGCTGACTCATCCGTGCTAGAGGTGGCCATAGCTGGGGGAGGGACTGACCCTTCCACAAAACAGAACTGAATTGCTTCCGGAACAGAGATCTCCAGACATCTCTCCAGCTCCAATCAGCGCAACAAGACACAGCTGAAAATAAGAAGTGGGGAGGAGGGGCAGTAACTCAAGTCTCCATGGAGATCTGAGATACACCTCCTCCTACTGAAGCTGAGAAAACATCATGCCCCCAGAGACATTA
This sequence comes from Saccopteryx bilineata, assembly GCF_036850765.1. Classification (NCBI taxonomy): domain Eukaryota; kingdom Metazoa; phylum Chordata; class Mammalia; order Chiroptera; family Emballonuridae; genus Saccopteryx; species Saccopteryx bilineata. The sequence continues at coordinate 81,273,443 of NC_089499.1, forward strand.
GTTGGTGAAAGAGGCCTTCAGAGTCTCAGGTTATACCCATCACATTCCTGGATACAGTTTCAAGGAAGCCCTGTTGAGATCACTAAACAAGACTATCACCTGTTAAAAAAACAAACAAATTAAGACTTCAAAGCTGCCCAAATCTGATAGTGGATTACAAAAGTAGCTGATACCAACCCAAGAAGACCGAGAAATAACACAACTAAAAACTGGAGGCAGACAACACCAAGCCTAGACTCAACCAACTCTACAAACAAAACACCCAAACACAGACAATGAGAAGACAAAAAAGTGCAATCCAAATGAAACCACAAGAGAATCCTCCAGGAGATGAATTGAATGATATGGAAATAATCAAACTTCCAGATGCAGAGTTCAAAATAATGATTGTAAGGATGCTTAGGGATCTTAGAAAAACAATGGATGGTCATTATGAACACCTAAATAAAGAAATAGCAAGTATAAAAAAGAATCAATCGGAGATGACAAATACAATATCAGAAATAAAGACCACAATGGAAGGAATTAAAAACAGGATAGACAGAGTTGAGGATTGAATCAGCGAGTTGGAGGACAACTGGAATGAAGGCGTGAAAGCAGAGAAGAAAAAAGAAAGATACTCAGACTGAGGAAACTCTTAGAGAGCTCTGTGACAACATGAAGAGAAATAACATCCGCATCATAAGGGTTCCTGAAGAAGAAGAAAAAAAACAAGGAATAGAGACTTTGTTCAAACATATCATAGCTGAAAACTTTTCTAAATCAATGCAGGAGAAACTCTCACAAGTTCAAGAAGCACAGAGGACTCCATTAAAGAGAAAACCAAAGAAACCTAAACCAAGACACATCATAATTAAAATACCAAAGCTAAGTGATAAAGAGAAAATATTAAAAGCTGCAAGTGAATAAAAAGCTATCACCTACAAAGGAGCCCCATAAGGTTGACATCAGACTTCTCAACAGAAACACTTGAGGCTAGAAGGGAATGGCAAGAAATATTCAAAGTAATGCAGAACAAGAACCTACAACCAAGACTATTTTATCCAGCAAGGCTATTGTTTAAAATCGAAGGAGAAATAAAAAGATTCCCAAACAAAAAACAACTCAAGAAATTCATTACAACCAAACCAATGCTGCAGGAAATGTTAAGGGGCCTGTTGTAAACAGATCAAAGTGAAAAAAGAATATAGCAAAAAAGGAATACAGTTTTAAAGAATAAAATGGCAATAAACAACTATATATCAATAATAACCATGAATGTAAATGGATTAAATGATCCAATCAAAAGACATAGGGTAGCTGCATGGATAAGAAAACAGGCCCCATACATATGCTGTCTACAAGAGACAAACCTTAGCCTGACCAGGCGGTGGCACAGTGGATAGAGCGTCAGACTGGGATATGGAAGGCCTAGATTTGAGACCCCGAGGTCTCCAGCTTGAGTGCGGGCTCATCTGGTTTGAGCAAAAATTCACCAACTTGGACCCAAGGTTGCTGGCTCAAGAAGGGGTTAACTGGTCCGCTGAAGGCCCACGATCAAGGCACATATGAGAAAGCAATCAATGAACAACTAAGGTGTCGCAATGTGCAACAAAAAACTGATTGATGCTTCTCATCTCTCCATTCCTGTCTGTCTGTCCCTGTCTATCCTTCACTCTGACTCTCTCTCTGTCACTGTAAAAAAATAAAATTAAAAATTAAAAAGGAGTTAAAAAAAAAGAGACAAACCTTAGAACAAAAGACACACATAGATTGAAGGTAAAAGGATGGAAAAAAACATTTCATGCAAATGGAAATGAAAAAAAAGCTGCGGTAGCAATACTTATATCAAACAAATTGGACTTTAAAACAAAGGATATAGTAAGAGATAAAGAAGGCCACTACATAATGATAGAGGGAGTAACCCAACAGGAAGATATAACTATTATAAATATATATGCACCTAAATTAGGAGCACATAAATATATAAAGCAGACTTTGATAGATTTAAAGGGCGAGATTAACAGCAATATTATAGTAGTAGGGGATTTCAATACCCCACTAACATCACTAGATAAATACTCAAGTAAGAAAATTAACAAAGAAACAGCAGACTTGTTGGACACAGTAGATCAACTTGATTTAATAGATATCTTCAGAACATTTCACCCTAAAGCAGCAGACTATACATTCTTTCCCAGTGCTCATGGTACATTTTCTAGGATAGACCACATGTTAGGGCACAAAAGTGGTCTCAACAAAATTAAGAAGATTGAAATCATATCAAGCACTTTCTCCAATCACAACGGCATGAAACTAGAAATGAACCACAAGAGAAAAGCTCAAAAATTCTCAAACACATGGAAACTAAATAGCAGGTTTTTAAATAATGAATGGATTAACAGTGAGATCAAAGAAGAAATAAAAAATTCCTAGAAATGAATGACAATAAGCATACAACAAATCAGAATTTATGGGACAGAGCAAAAGCAGTACTGAGAGGGAAGTTCATAGCACTACAGGCACACTTTCAGAAGCTAGAAAAAGCTCAAATAAACAACTTAACCCAGCATCTGAAAGAACTAGAAAAAGAAGAGCAAGTAAAGCCCAAATGTAGTAGAAGAAAGGAAATAATAAAGATCAGAGCAGAAATAAATGACACAGAGGCAAAAGAAACAATACAGAGAATCAATGAAACTAGGAGCTGGTTCTTTGAAAATGTAAACAAGATCGATGAACCTTTAACTAGACTCACCAAGAAAAAGAGAGAGAAGACTCAAATAAATAAAATTAAAAAAGAGAGTGGAGAAATAAAAACTGACACAACAGAAATACAAAACATTGTAAGAAAATACTATGAAGAACTGTACACCAAAAAACTAGAAAACCTAGATGAAATGGACAAATTCCTTGAAACATACAATTTTCCAAAAATCAATCTGGAAGAATCAGAAAACCTAAACAGACCGATTACACCAAATGAGATCAAAACAGTTATCAAAAAACTCCCAACCAAGAAAAGTCTGGGGCCTGATGGCTTCACAACTGAATTCCACCAAATATTCAAAGAAGAATTAACTCCTATCCTTCTCAAACTATTTCAAAAAATTCAAGAGGAAGAAAGACTTCCAAGCTCTTTTTATGAGGCGAGCATAATTCTGATTCCAAAACCAGGCAAAGACAACACAAAGAAAAAAAATTATAGGCCAATATCTCTGATGAATATAGATGCTAAAATCCTCAACAAAATATTTTATGGAATCCAACAATATATGGGAAAAAATCATACACCATGATCAAGTGGAATTTATTCTGGGGAGGCAAGGCTGGTACAATATTTGCAAATCAATCAATGTGATTCATCACATTAACAAAAAGAAGGAGAAAAACCACATGATATTTTCAATAGATGCAGAAAAAGCATTTGATAAAGTCCAGCACCCATTCATGATCAAAACTCTCAGCAAAGTGGGAATACAGGGAACATACCTCAACATGATAAAAGACATCTATGACAAACCCACAGCCAACATCATACTCAATGGGAAAAAATTAAAAGCAATCCCCTTAAGATCAGGAACAAGGCAGGGGTGCTCCCTTTCACCACTCTTATTCAACATAGTCCTAGAAGTCCTAGCCACAGCAATCAGACAAGAAGAAGAAATAAAGGGCATTCAAGTTGGAAAAGAAGAAGTAAAACTATCATTATTTGCAGATGATATGATAGTGTATATAGAAAATCCTAAAGTCTCAGTCAAAAAACTACTGGACCTGATAAATGGATTCAGCAAAGTGACAGGATATAAAATTAATACTCAGAAATCAGAGGCATTTTTATACGCCAACAATGAAGAGTCAGAAAGAGAAATTAAGGAAACAATCCCCTTCACTATTACAACCAAAAAAATAAAGTACTTAGAAGTACATTTAACCAAGGAGACTAAAGACTTGTACTCGGAAAATTACAAAGCATTGATAAAAGAAATCAAGGAAGATACAAACAAGTGGAAGCATATACCGTGCTCATGGTTAGGAAGAATAAACATCATTAAAATGTCTATATTACCCAAAGCAATCTATAAATTCAATGCAATACCAATTAAAATACCAATGACATACTTCAAAGATATAGAATACATTTTCCAAAAATTTATATGGAACCAAAAGAGGACACGAATAGCCTCAGCAATCTTAAAAAACAAGAATAAAGTGGGAGGTATCACACTTCCTGATATCAAGTTATACTACAAGGCCGTTGTACTCAAAACAGCCTGGTACTGGCATAAGAACAGGCATATAGATCAATGGAACAGAACAGAGAACCCAGAAATAAACCCACAGTTCTATGGACAACTGATATTTAACAAAGGAGGTAAGGAAATACAATGGAGTAAAGACAGCCTCTTTAACAAATGGTGTTGGGAAAATTGGACAGCTACCTGCAAAAAAATGAAACTAGATCACCAGCTTACACCACTCACAAAAATAAACTCAAAATGGATAAAAGACTTAAATGTAGGCCGTGAAACCATAAGCATCTTAGAAGAAAACATAGGCAGTAAGCTCTCCGACATCTCTCGGAGCAATATATTTGCTGATTTATCTCCACAGGGAAGTGAAATAAAAGACAGGATAAACAAATGGGACTATATCAAACTAAAAAGCTTTTGCACAGCTAAAGACAACAAGAACAGAATAAAAAGACAAACTACACAATGGGAGAATATATTTGACAATACGTCTGATAAGGGGTTAATAACCAAAATTTATAAAGAACTTGTAAAACTCAACACCAGGAAGACAAAAAACCCAATCCAAAAATGGGCAAAGGAGATGAATAGACACTTCTCCAAAGAGGACATACAGATGGCCAATAGGCATATGAAAAATGCTCAACATTACTAATCATTAGAGAAATGCAAATTAAAACCACAATGAGATATCACCTCACACCAGTCAGAATGGCGCTTATCAACGAAACAACACAGAATAAGTGCTGGCAAGGATGTGGAGAAAAGGGAACCCTCCTGCACTGCTGGTGGGAATGCAGACTGGTGCAGCCACTGTGGAAAACAGTATGGAGATTCCTCAAAAATCTGAAAATCGAACTGCCTTTTGACCCAGCTATCCCACTTTTAGGAATATACCCCAAGGACACCATAGAACGGCTCGAAAAGGAGAAATGCACCCACATGTTTGTGGCAGCATTGTTCACAATAGCGAAGATCTGGAAACAGCCCAAGTGTCCATCAGAGGACGAGTGGATTAAAAAGCTTTGGTACATATATACTATGGAATACTACTCAGCCATAAGAAATGATGACATCGGATCATTTACAATAACATGGATGGACCTTGACAACATTATACGGAGTGAAATAAGTAAATCAGAAAAAAAAAAAAAAAACTAAGATGAATCCATACATAGAAGGGACATAAAAATGAGACTCAGAGACATGAACAAGAATGTGATGGCAACAGGGGCGGGAGGTTGGGAGAGGGGGGAGGGGTGAAGAAGGAGAGAGGGATTAGGGGAGGGGAGGGGCACAAAGAAAACCAGATAGAAGATGACAGAAGACAATTTAACTTTGGGGGAGGGGTATACAGCACAATCAAATGTCAAAATAATCTAGAGATATTTTCCCTCAACATATGTACCCTGATTTATCAATGTCACTGCATTAAATTTAATTTAAAAAAAACATCTATATTACCCAAATCAATCTATAAATTCAATGCAATGCCTATTAAAATACCAATGACTTACCTCAAAGATATAGAACACATATTCCAAAAATTTATATGGAAACAAAAATGAACACAAATAGAACAGGCACATAGATCAATGGAACAGAACAGAGAACCCAGAAATAAACCCACAGCTCTATGGATAACTGATATTTGACAAAGGAGGTAAGGAAATACAATGGAGTAAAGACAGCCTCTTTAACTAATAGTGTTGGGAAAATTGGACAGCTACCTGCAAAAAAAATGAAACTAGATCACCAGCTTACATCACTCACAAAAATAAACTCAAAATGGATAAAAGACTTAAATGTAGGCCATGAAATCATAAGAAAACATAGGCAGTAAGCTCTCTGACATCTCTCAGAGTAATATATTTGCTGATTTATCTCCACAGGGAAGTGAAATAAAAGACAGGATAAACAAATGGGACTATATCAAACTAAAAAGCTTTTGCACAGCTAAAAACAATAAGAACAGAATAAAAAGGCAAACTACACAATGGGAGAACATATTTCACAATAGTTCTGAGAAGGGGTTAATAACCAAAATTTATAAAGAACCTGTAAATCTCAACACCAGGAAGACAAACAATCCAATCCAAAAATGGGCAAAAAAATGAATAGACACTTCTCCAAAGAGGACACACAGATGGCCAATAGGCATATGAAAAAATGCTCAACATCACTAATCATTAGAGAAATGCAAATTAAAAGCACAATGAGATATCACCTCACACCAGTCAGAATGGCGCTCATCATCAAAACAATACAGAATAAGTGCTGGCGAGGATGTGGAGAAAAGGGAACCCTCCTGCACTGCTGGTGGGAATGCAGACTGGGACAGCCACTGTGGAAAACACTATGGAGATTCCTCAAAAAACTGAAAATCCAACTGCCTTTTAAAGTAGCTATCCCACTTTTAGGAATATACCCCAAGAACACCATAGAACGGCTTCAAAAGGAGAAATGCATTCCCATGTTTGTGGCAGCATTGTTCACAATAGCGAAGATCTGGAAACAGCCCAAGTGTTTGTCAGAGGATGAGTGGATTAAAAAGCTTTGGTACATATATACTATGGAATACTACTCAGGCATAAGAAATGATGACATTGTATCATTTACAATAACATGATGGACCTTGATAACATTATATGGAGTGAAATAAGTAAATCAGAGAAAACTAAGAACTATATGAATCCATACATAGATGGACATAAAAATGAGACTCAGAGACATGAACAAGAATGCGATGGCAATGGGGGTGGAGGGGGTGGGGGGAGGCGGGATGGGGCAAGGAATGAGAGAGGGGGTGGGGGAGGGGAGGGGCACAAAGAAAACCAGATAGAAGGTGACAGAAGAAAATTTGACTTTGGAGGAGGGGTATACAACACAATCAAATGTCAAAATAAACTGGAGATGTTTTCTCTCAACATATGTACCCTGATTTATTAATGTCACTGCATTAAATTTAATAATAAATAAAATAAAATAACTGAAAGCATTTTAGTAGCAAAAAATATATACAATTCTTGCCCTGTCAAGTTGGCTCAGCGGTAGAGCATCGGCCTGGCATGCGGAGGACCTGGGTTCGATTTCCGGCCAGGGCACATAGGAGAAGCACCCATTTGCTTCTCCACCCCCACCCCATCCTTCCTCTCTGTCTCTCTCTTCCCCTCCTGCAGCCAGGGCTCCATTGGAGCGGGGATGGCCCGGGCGCTGGAGATGGCTCCTTGGCCTCTGCTCCAGGCGCTAGAGTGGTTCTGGTCGCGGCACGGCGAGGCCCTGGTGGGGCAGAGCGTTGCCCCCTGGTGGGCAGAGCGTCACCCCTGGTGGGCGTGCCGGGTGGATCCCGGTCGGGCGCATGCGGGAGTCTGACTGTCTCTCCCTGTTTCCAGCTTCGGAAAAATACAAAAAAACAAAACAAAACAAAACAAACAATATATATATATATATATATATATATATATATATATATATATATATACACAATTCTTGCCTCCATATTAGATCTTGCTAAGACATGTCAACTAATTACTCTCCATTGCTCTAGAAGGGTGATGCCTAATCATAAAGTTTCTAAATTATTCTCCCAGATTCTTTCCTTCAAAATCAAATCCAATATTTTAGAATAGTAACTGAGGATGAGGAATGTGGTCATTCATGGTAGACATTGTGGGACTTCCCACATCATCCTAAAGAAGACTAGAATTGACTTTTTAGGGTGCTGGACATGAGATTCCTCAGTTCTTTTCAAATAATAAAAAATTATGGCCTCACGATGTTTATGGCAATCTTAGTAATGTAGGGACTAGAAGCTAAGAATCTTGATTTTTAAAAACCCTTTAATAATTTTAAAGTAGATCTACAGAGTGACTTCCCCTCTACAGGCTTTTTATGATTGAAGTCACATGATAGAAGTTGATTTAAATGCTCTTCTCTTTCGAAAATAACATTTGATAACATTTTTACCATAAAGGAAATACTTGTTAAAGACATTTTGAAACAATTATAAAATTTAAAGAGGAATTAAAACTGTCTATGACTTCCTTATCTACTTATAGTTAAGCTTTTGTTGTATTTCTTTCTAGTTTGATAATAATCTGTTCTTGATTATATGAAAAGAATCAACCACTCAGCCATAAGAAATGATGACATCTACAAAATGGTGGGATCTTGATAACATACAGAGTGAAATAAGTAAATCATAAAATACCAAGAACTGCATGATTCCATACATTGGTGGAACATAAAAACGAGACTAAAAGACATGGGCAAGAGTGTGGTGGTTATCGGGGCGCAAAAAAACTAGATAGAAGGTGACGGAGGACAATCTGAATTTGGGTGATGGGTATGCAACATAATTGAACAACAAGATAACCTGGACATGTTTTCTTTGAATATATGTACCCTGATTTATTGATGTCACCCCATTAAAATTAATAAAAATTTATTTATATATATATAAAAAGAACAAGAATGTGTTAGCCACTTGAAGAGTCTGAAGAGAGCATTCCAATCCCAGGGAAGAAGACAGGGAGCTCTGTGATGGGAAAAAGCTTCATCTCATCTAGAAACAGAAAAGAGGCCCAAATTCTGAAATATAGTGAGCAAAGGAGACCATGATTCAAGAAGAAAATGAAAGGGAAAAGTCCTAAAAGTGTAGGGAAAGACCCTGCACAAGTAAGAGCGATAGTTAACTTTAGAGCAGGGGTTACTTAAAGACAAGAGGAGATCTCAGAGTGTGTTAATCATAACAGGAGACTGGTCTGGGGTTACTTAAATGCAAGTAGAAGAGATTCTTGGAGGAATGCCATCAAGAAGCAGATGTCTTTATGATTGATACACTCTGAGACTCTAATTCTTCTCATGACCTTGATCATGAAGGAAACAGTAGATATGCAGGATTAAGGATGGTATAGTTGGGAGAAAAGGCTTTTGTAGCTTTCTGGTTTTATCTGATAAGCTGTGGCTTTTCTAACTCAATAAATATGCAGTGGTGCAGTTTCTCGGGGCTGAATCCACTTCTGAGTTTCACCCTCCACTTCTACTACTTTCATCAGATGTGTCCTATTCCTTGTGAGTCCTAACCATAAGAAAAATCGTAACATGAATGTAATAGAGAACCACATTTGCCAAGATGAGTATAAATTTTACTTTAATTACAACAAACTGTATGAAACAAAGTATCATAGTTGAATTTACATATAGAGAAAAATTTTGTCACTTATTTATAGAATAAAGTACCTAGGAATAAATTTATCCAGGGAGACTGAAGGCTTTCACTCAGAAAATTATAAAACATTGATAAAAGAAATCAGGGAAGACACAAAGAAGTGGAAGCATATTTGGTGCTCATGCTTAAAAAGAATAAACATCATTAAAATGTCTATATTACCCAGAGCAATTTATAAATTCAATGCAATACTGATTAAAATACCAATGACTTACTTCAAAGATATACAACACATATTCCAAAAATTTATATGGAACCAAAAGAGAACACGAATAGGCTCAACAATCTTGAAAAGGAAGAATAAAGTGGGAGGTATCACACTTCCAGATATCAAGTTATACTACAAGGCCATTGTACTCAAAACAGCCTGGTAATGGCATAAGAAAAGGCATATAGATCAATGGAACAGAACAGAGAACCCAGAAATAAACCCACACTTTTATGGACAACTGATATTTGACAAAGGAGGTAAGGAAATACTACGGAGTAAAGACAGCCTCTTCAACAAATAATGTTGGGAAAATTGGACAGCTACCTGGCAAAAAAAATGAAACTAGACTACCAACTTAAACCATTCACAAAAATAAACTCAAAATGGATAAAAGACTTAAATGTAAGCCATAAAACTATAATCATCTTAGAAGAAAACATAGGCAGTAAGCTCTCTGACATCTCTTGCAGCAATATATTTGCTAATGTGTCCCCACAGGCAAGTGAAATAAAAGACAGGATAAACAAATGGGATTTTATCAAACTAAAAAGCTTCTGCACAGCTAAAGACAATAAGAAGAGAATAAAAGAACAAACTACACAGTGGGAGAATATATTTGACAATGCATCTGATAAGGGGTTAATAAACAAAATTTATAAAGAATGTGTAAAACTTAATACCAGGAAGACAAACAATCCAATCCAAAAATGTGCAAAAGAAATGAATAGACACTTCTCCAAAGAGGACATACCGATGGCCAATAGGCATATAAAAAAATGTTCAACATCACTAATTATTAGAGAAATACAAATTAAAACCAAAATGAGATATCATCTCACACCAGTCAGAATGGCGCTCATCAACAAAACAACACAGAATAAATGCTGGCGAGGATTTGGAGAAAAGGGAACCCTCCTGCACTGCTGGTGGGAATGCCAACTAGTACAGCCATTGTAGAAAACAGTATGGAGATTCCTCAAGAAATTAAAAATCGAACTGCCTTTTTTTTTCTTTTTTTTTTATAAATAAAATTTTATTTTAATGGGGTGACATCAATAAATCAGAGTACATATATTCAAAGAAAACATTTTCAGGTTATCTTGTCATTCAGTTCTGCTGCATACCCATCACCAAAAGAGAGATCGTCCTCCGTCACCCTCTATCCAGTTTTTTTTGTACCCCTCCCCCTCCCCTTCCCCCTCTCCCTCCTTCCCTCCCCCCACCCCCCATAAGCACCACACTCCTGTCCATGTCTCTTAGTCTCGCTTTTATGTCGCACCAATGTATGGAATCCTGCAGTTCTTGTTTTTTTCTGATTTGCTTATTTCACTCCACATAATGTTATCAAGATTCCACCATTCTGCTGTAAGTGATCTGATGTCATCATTTCTTCTAGCTGAATAGTATACCATGGTGTATATGTGCCCCATTGTCTTTATCTAGTCTTCTATTTTTTTTTTACAGTGATTAAAAGCCTTTAAGCAAACTCTTGGCCAATACAGCAAGAATCCATAAAAGAGTAGTGTCCTTAACATGTTCACCAAGTCCAAGTTGGCCCCATCACCATGCTAAATCCCTGTGAAATGCAACCCAACCACAGTTCACTCTGTTAGGAGCTGTCACAGGGAGCAGGAGTCCAGGAAATGTCCACACAGGAAAAGTCCAAATGGTGCAGGAATTGTTGTCACCATTCTATACTTTGCAGATCATGTCCAAGTCCCAATGACAGCTACTTCTAGCTGGTAATGATTCAGGTAGACTGGAAAAAGCCATTTGCCGCATGTGTGGATATGGAGCTTCTGTTCTCCTCTGTCTGGAGAGTTGAGACCAGGTTGTTTTTCCCTGGAGTTCTGCGACTGTGGCATGGTAAAGAGAACCTTGTGTTACATTAACCTGGGTGGCAAAGGTAAATTCATAATACAAGTTGGCGAAAGGGGGAAGGAGAGCTCTACATTAGGAGTAGGTCCCAGCCTGAAATATGAGTGGGGCATTGAAGTGGGAGGGATAAAGAAAACACTATATACTAAGCAAAGCAGCAGAAAATAGGACTATCAACACCCACAACAGAGATCTTTGAGGGAAGAATAAAAACCCTGACTATTCAGGCAAAACATAGTTAAATGGCCCTTGTGCAAATGAGATCAGCTTACTTGCTTCTTGGAAGAAATACCCTAGGCTTGTCCACAGTGTCATAGATGGGGCCAACGGCCCTGGGCACCTTCAGCCTTCAGTGGCAAACCCCAGCTTTCTGGGCAAGGTTAGGTCATAGGTGGCTGGAGCAGGGCTGGAAGAGACTGAACCCTCCCTTAGAGGAGCGAGGGGGAAGCCTACCTTCCAGTGTCCCTGTTTCCTCACAGCAGAGGCATGTAAGCCTGGCAGGCTTTAGCTCAATGACCTTCCTTTCCACTATTGAAGCAGGACCCAGATGGCATCCTATGAGACCCCTTTGGGGCATTGGAGCCTTTAAGGGTGTATCCTAAAAGCTGGTAGTTCCCCTGATCTCTATTGGGCTTTTTCTGCCTCTAGGTATCTTAAAAGCCATGCTCAGAAGATCTCGCTGAGGGGTTTGAGGATCCCATCCACCTATATAAATCTTTTCCATATATCTGGAGCTATTTGGAAAAAGACAAAACAGTGTAATTAGCTGGATCAAATAAAGAAGGTAGTAGTTTGCAGGTGAAAAAGATTTGGTGTCTCCTGTTCATCAGCCTTCAAAAGAAATGAATTTTTTTTTTAAGTAAAAAGCATGATATGGTAGACCCGTAGGAGTCACTGGCCTGGTGTGCAGGATATCCGGGTTCGATTCCTGGCCAGAGCACACAGGAGAAGCACCCATCCACCCCGCCCCCCTCCCTCCCCTTCCTCCTCTCCGTCTCTCACTTCCCCTTCCGCAGCCAAGGCTCCACTGGAGCAAAGCCACCCCAGGCACTAAGGATGGCCCCATGGCCTCTGCCCCAGTCACTAGAATGGCTCTCGTTGTAACAGAGCTACACCCCAGATGGGCATAGCATCACCCCCTGGTACGCATGCCAGGTGGATCCTGGTCAGGCGCATGCGGGAGTCTGCCTGACTGCCTCCCCATTTCCATCCTCAGAAAAATACAATAAATAAATAAATAAATAAAAGAAAATATACAACAACAACAAAAAAGAAAATAGGGAAAAAAAAGAGCATTCCCTTGTGTTAAAGCTCTAGGGAGCATGGAGTGAGCTTGAGTATGTCCTATGAAACATGGAGCTCTATGTTGACATATAAGTCTTTGAAGAAGGAGGAACTGCTGAAATAGTCCATCAGCATTTGTCCCTAAGACAGCAGTCTTTATAGTGGGAACACCGTAAGTAAATATTTGCTGTCTGTCTATAGATTAAAGAGAGAATATGACAAATGCTGAAAAGCCATGCTCTTTGTGCCCCTCCCCTCCCACAACTCCCTTCCTCTCCTCCCCCCACCCTGTAACCCCAACACTGTTGTCCATGTCTCTGAGTCTCATCTTTATGTCCCACCTATGTATGGAATCATAGAGTTCTTAGTTTTTTCTGATTTACTTCTTTCGCTCAGTATAATGTTATCAAGGCCCATCCATGTTGTAAAAGATCCTATGTCATCATTTCTTATGGCTGAGTAGTATTCCATAGTATATATATACCAAAGCTTTTTAATCCACTCGTCCTCTGATGGACACTTGGGCTGTTTCCAGATCTTTGCTATTGTGAACAATGCTGCCATAAACATGGGGGTGCATTTCTTCTTTTCAAACAGTGCTATGGTGTTCTTGGGGTACATTCCTAACAGTGGTATAGCTGGGTCAAAAGGCAGTTCGATTTTTAATTTCTTGAGGAATCTCCATACTGTTTTTCCACAGTGGCTGCACCAGTCTGCATTTCCACCAGCAGTGCAGGAGGGTTCCCTTTTCTCCACATCCTCGCCAGCACTTATTCTGTGTTGTTTTATTGATGAGCGTCATTCTGACTGGTGTGAGGTGATACCTCATTGTGGTTTTAATTTGCATTTCTCTAATAATTAGTGATGTTGAACATTTTTTCATATGCCTATTGGCTATCTGTGTGTCCTCTTTGGAGAATTGTCTATTCATTTCTTTTGCCCATTTTTGGATTGGATTGTTTGTCTTCCTGGTATTAAGTTTTACAAGTTTTTTTTAAATTTTGGTTATTAACCCCTTATCAGACGCAATGTCAAATATATTCTCCCATTGTGTAGTTTGTCTTTTTATTCTCTTCTTATTGTCTTTAGCTGTGCAGAAGCTTTTTAGTTTGATAAAGTCCCATTTGTTTATCCTATCTTTTATTTCACTTGCCTGTGGAGACAAATCAGCAAATATATTGCTGCGACAGATGTCAGAGAGCTTGCTGCCTATGTTTTCTTCTAAGATGCTTATGGTTTCACGGCTTACATTTAAGTCTTTTATCCATTTTGAGTTTATTTTTGTGAGTGGTGTAAGTTGGTGGTCTAGTTTCATTTTTTTGCAGATAGCTGTCCAATTTTCCCAAAACCATTTGTTGAAGAGGCTGTCTTTACTCCATAGTATTTCCTTACCTCCTTTGTCAAATATCAGTTGTCCATAGAGCTGTGGCTTTATTTCTGGGTTCTCTGTTCTGTTCCATTGATCTATGTGCCTGTTCTTATGCCAGTTCCATGCTGTTTTGAGTTCAATGGCCTTATAATATAATTTGATATCCGGAAGTGTAATACCTCCCACTTTATTCTTCCTTTTCAAGATTGCTGAGGCTATTCGTGTTCTCTTTTGGTTCCATATAAATTTTTGGAATATGTGTTCTAAATCTTTGAAGTAAGTCATCAGTATTTTAATCGGTATTGTATTGAATTTAATAATTGCTCTGGGTAATATAGACATTTTAATGATGTTTATTCTTCCTAACCATGAGCATGGTATATGCCTCCACTTATTCATATCTTCCCTGATTTCTTTCATCAATGTTTTATAATTTTCCGAATACAAGTCTTTAATCTCCTTGGTTAGATTCATTCCTAGGTACTTTATTTTTTTGGTTACAATGTTAAAGGGGATTGATTCCTTGATTTCTTTTTCTTACAGTTCATTATTATTGTATAAAAATGCCTCTGATTTCTGAGTATTGATTTTATATCCTGCCAGCTTGCCAAGTTCATTTATCAGGTCTATTAGTTTTTTGACTGAGACTTTAGGGTTTTCTATATACAATATCATATCATCTGCAAATAATGATAGTTTTACTTCTTCTTTTCCAATTCAGATGCCTTTTATTTATTTTCTTGTCTGATTGCTGTGGCTAGGACTTCCAGGACTATGTTGAATAAGAGTCGTGAAAGGGGGCACCCCTGCCTTGTTCCTGATCTTAAGGGGATTGCTTTTAATTTTTGCCCATTGAGTATGATGTTGGCTGTGGGTTTGTCATAGATGGCCTTTATCATGTTGAAGTATGTTCCCTGTATTCCCACTTTGCTGAGAGTTTTGATCATGAATGGGTGCTGGACTTTATCAAATGCTTTTTCTGCATCTATTGAAATTATCATGTGGTTTTTCTCCTTTCTTTTGTTTATGTGATGAATAACATTGATTGATTTGCAAATATTGTAACAGCCTTGCCTCCCAAGAATAAATCCCACTTGATCATGGTGTATGATATTTTTTATATATTGCTGGATCCGGTTTGTTAATATTTTGTTGAGGATTTTTGCATCTAAGTTCATCAGGGATATTGGCCTATAATTTTCTTTTTTTGTGTTGTCTTTGCCTGGTTTTGGAATCAGAATTATGCTTGCCTCATAAAAGGAGTTTGCAAGTCTTCCTTCCTCTTGAATTTTTTGAAATAGCTTGAGAAGGATAGGAGTTAGTTCTTCTTTGAATATTTGGTAGAATTCACTTGTGAAGCCATCAGGCCCTGGGCTTTTCTTTTTTGGGAGTTTTTTGATAGCTGTTTCAATCTCATTTGTTGTAATTGGTCTGTTTAGGTTTTCTGATTCTTCCAGATTGATTTTTGAAATATTATATGATTCAAGGAATTTGTCCATTTCATCTAGGTTGTCTAGTTTTTTGGCGTACAGTTCTTCATAGTATTTTCTTACAATATTTTGTATTTCTGTTGTGTCGGTTTTTATTTCTCCGCTCTCATTTCTAATTTTATTTATTTGAGTCCTCTCTTTTTTTCTTGGTGAGTTTCGTTAAAGCTTCATCGATCTTGTTTACCTTTTCAAAGAACCAGCTCCTGATTTCATTGATCCTCTGTATTGTTTCTTTAGCCTCTGTGTCATTTATTTCTGCTCTGATCTTTATTATTTCCTTCCTTCTACTAGCTCTGGGCTTTACTTGCTGTTCTTTTTCTAGTTCTTTTAGATGCAGGGTAAGTTGTTTATTTGAGCTTTTTCTAGATTCTTGAGGTATGCCTATAATGTTATAAACTTCCCTCTCAGGACTTCTTTTGCTGTGTCCCATAAATTTTGAGTTGATGTATGCTCATTATCGTTTGTTTCTAGGAATTTTTTAATTTCTTCTTTGATTTCAATGTTAACCCATTCGTTATTTAATAACGTACTATTTAGTTTCCAAGTGTTTGAATGTTTTTCAATTTTTCTATTGTGGTTGATTTCTAATTAAATGCTATTGTGATCAGAGAAAGTGCTCGATATGATTTCAATCTTCTTAAATTTGTTGAGACCACTTTTGTGCCCTAACATGTGGTCTATTCTACAGAATGTACCATGAGCGCTTGAAAAGAATGTATATTCTGCTGTTTTAGGGTAAAAGTTTCTGAAGATATGTATTAAATCAAGTTGATCTACTATATCCTTTAAGTCTGCTGTTTCTTTGTTGATTTTCTTTCTTGAGGATCTATCTAATGATGTTAATGGGTTATTGAAATCCCATTATATTGCTGTTGATCTCGCCCTTTAAGTACATCAAAGTCTGCTATATATATTTAGGTGCTCCTATATTAGGTGCATAGATATTTATAATGGTTATATCTTCCTTTTGATTTTCTCCCTTTATCATTATGTAGTGACTTTCTTTATCTCTAAATATGGTCTTGGTTTTAAAGTCTGTTTTGTTTGATATAAGTATTGCTACCTCAGCTTTTTTTTCATTTCCATTTGCGTGAAATATTTTTTTTCATCCTTTTATCTTCAGTCTGTGTGCATCTTTTGATTTAAGGTGTGTCTCTTGCAGATAGCATATGTATGGGTCCTGTTTTCTTATCCACGCAGCTACCCTATGTCTCTTGATTGGATCATTTATTCCATTAACATTTAAGGTTATTACTGATATGTAATTGTTTATTGCCATTTTTTTTTCTTTGAACCTGTATTCAACTTTTCTATATTCTTTTTTTCCTTTGATCTGTTTACAACAGATCCCTTAGCATTTCTTGCAGCCTTGGTTTGGTTGCAGTGAATTCCTTGAGGTTTTTTTTATCTGTAAAGCTTTTTATTTCTCCTTCAATTTTAAATGATAGCCTTGCTGGATAAAGTAGTCTTAGTTGTAGGTTCTTGTTCTTCATTACTTTGAATATTTCTTGCCATTCCCTTCTGACCTCAAGTGTTTCTGTTGAGAAGTCAGAAGTCATCCTTATGGGGGCTCCTTTGTAGGTGATAGTCTTTTTTTCTCTAGCAGCTTTTAATATTTTCTCTTTATCATTTAGCTTTGGTATTTTAATTATGATTTGTCTTGGTGTTGGTTTATTTGGGTTTCTCCTTAATGGAGTTCTCTGTTCTTCTTGAACATGTGTAATGTTTTCCTGCCTTAATTGGGGGAAGTTTTTCATTATAATATGTTTGAACAAAGTCTCTATCCTTTGTTCTTTCTCTTCTTCTTCAGGAACCTATGATGTGGATGTTATTTCTCTTCATGTTGTCACAGAGCTCTCTTAGAGTTTCCTCAGACTTTTTGAGTCTCTTTTCTTTTTTCTGCTCTGCTTCCATGCCTTTATTTATTGTGTCCCCTAACACACTGATTCGATTCTCCACTTCATCCATTCTGCTTTTAATTCCTTCCATTGTATTTTTTATTTCAGATATTGTATTTGTCATTTCTGACTGATTCTTTTTTATTATTTCAATGTCCTTTTTTATATTTGTTATCTCTTTATTTATATTTTTATAATGGCCATCTATGATTGTTCTGATATCTTTGAGCATCCTAACAATCGTTATTTTAAATTCTGCATCTGGTAATTTGGTTATATCTGATTCACTTAGGTCCTTTTCTGGGGATTTCTCTTGGTTTATTTGTGTTGTATTTCTCTGCGTCCACATTTTCTCTTCACGGGAGTGGCTGTGATCACGTGTTCAGGTGCACAAGCATTGGTGGCCTTGGCCTTTGCCCCACCCCCGTGTGTGATGTTATATTCGGTCCTGTGGGCACTGGCAAGCACCTTTGCTCAGCTGTGGTTCTCCACCTGTTTCTGGGCTTTTGCCCTGCCCTTACAGGCGGAGCCCACTCAAGGAACGGCTGCTAGCCTTGGCTCTACCGCCAGGCAGGATTGTGTTCCCAAGCTCAGCTCAGTTGCGGAACTCCGCCTCTACTGGTCTTTTGGCTCCACCCGCACAGGAGTACCCGGCTACCAAGTCAGACCACAAGCCTGGGTTGCACAGGTGGGGCAAGGCTCTGCTCCTCTGCCCTTGCTCAGGGACTGGTCTCCGCCCTTTCCTGGGTCCCCGCCCTTTTCCCCCCACAGGCTGGATTACAGGCTGCCAACAGCTGAGCTTGACCACTTTTGCATGACCCCTTCTCCCCAATCAGGCAAGATTGAGCTCACACCTGAGCCCAATGGTGGCCAGCTGGCTTCTGCCCCTGCCAGCAGAACCGCGCTTTTGTCTCCCATTGCCGCCCGCCCTCCAGCGCGCCCTCAGCCATGTGTGTGGGGGCGTTGCAGCTTGGACCCTAAGACTCACTACTGTAGACCCAAAAGCTCCCTCCTTCTATGCAACTCTGATCTGCGTGCAGTGGGGGAGCTTGTTTGGCTGCTCTCCTGCTTCCCTTTGCTGGTATTGCTGTTTCCAGGGGAAATATTCACTTCAGCTTTGGAGGGTGACTCGTCCCAGGGGTTAGGGTGGCTATCTCTCAAAATGCTTCTCCCTGTGCCTCCTAGATTACACTCTCTTCCTCTTACTCTGGTCCTCTCCTCTCTCCCCCCATCCCCAGGAGC
Organism: Saccopteryx bilineata; assembly: GCF_036850765.1. Classification (NCBI taxonomy): domain Eukaryota; kingdom Metazoa; phylum Chordata; class Mammalia; order Chiroptera; family Emballonuridae; genus Saccopteryx; species Saccopteryx bilineata. The sequence continues at coordinate 81,292,274 of NC_089499.1, forward strand.
CCTGGGTGGGTGGTTATGAGACAGATGTTCTGCACGGTCCCTTTAAGAAGGATCCTGTGTCTGAGAAATCAGACTCTTTCTCAAAAACAGTATCCTGACTTGTTTCCAGCTAAATACTGTCCTTATGTTTATTCTAGGCTCTGGGGCTACAGGCTGGGGCTTTGTTCCTGGGGCTCAGGACCCTTCCCCCTCTGCTAAACTCACTTCCCGCCACGTGAGTCTCTCCCTGCTGCCGTTCACTCAGGGGAGCTGGGCAGTCCACTCTGTGTTTTCCTGTTTCTGTTTTTCCTACCAGTCTCTGTGTGGCTTCTTCAGTGTTCCTTGGTTGAAGAGTCCTCTTAGTTTAGTCCAAAGTTGGTTTTTCCAGATGATAGTTCATAAAATTAGTTTGTAATCCACTTTGGTTCTGGGAGGTAGATGTTGGTACGTCCGCCTACTCCAGCGCCATCTTGTCTCTCCGAACTGCCTTTTGACCCAGCTATACCACTGGTAGGAATATACCCCAAGAACACCATAGCACTGTTTGAAAAGAAGAAATACACCCCCATGTTCATGGCAACATTGTTCACAATAGCAAAGATCTGGAAACAGCCCAAGTGTTTATCAGAGGATGAGTGGATTAAAAAGCTTTGGTATATATATACTATGGAATACTACTCAGCCATAAGAAATGATGACATAGGATCTTTTACAACAACATGGATGAACCTTGATAACATTATACTGAGCAAAATAAGTAAAGCAGAAAAAAACTAAGAACTATATGATTCCATACATAGGTGGGACATAAAAATGAGACTCAGAGACATGGACAACAGTGTTGGGGTTACAGAGTTAAGGGGAAGGGAGGGGAACTGGGGGAGGGGAGGGGCACAAAGAAAATCAGTTAGAAGGTGACAGAAGACAATTTTATCAATGTCACCCTATCAAAATTAATTAAAGAAAAAGAATGTGTCTCACGGCTAATTCAGGAAGTTAGAAGAATAGTATAAGGATGGTAATTCTGCTTCTCAGGCCACATCCTGCAAAAGGGGCCCCAAGCAAATTGGTGATTTGGCTCCTCTGATTTTGCCAATTGGATTAAAAAAAATAGGTCAGGAACACCCTGAAATGGAACTAACAATATATGAGCATAAATTTAAATGACTTTTAGATACTGGAGCTGATGTATCTGTTATTGCTAAGCTACATTGACCTCCTTCCTGGCCCACTCATGCAGCAGGCACAGAATTACAAGGAATAGCTCAGAGTAAATCTCCTCAACAAAGTTCCAGCTTTCTACATTGGTAAGATTAAGAAGGTCATTCTGGATTTTTTAAGCCTTATGTGCTCCCTGGATGGCCAGTTAATTTATGGGGTAGAGATGTTTTGAAAAATATGGGAACATTGCTTGTCAGTCCTAATGGTTTAATCAGTGCTCAGATGCTTGATCAGGGATTTTTGCCCACCAAGGGACTAGGGAAAGAACAGCGAGGAATTCTCACCCCCATAGAAATGGAACCCAATACCAGAAGGTGTGAATTAGGATATCAAAATTTAGCATTGGGTCCTTGGTAGCTCCTGCTACCTCAATAATGCATTGTGCAGACCCAATTACTTGGAAATCAGATAATCCTGTATGGGTAGACCAATGGCCCCTTTCTCAGGAGAAACTTAGGGCAGCTGCTCAATTAGTACAAGAGCAGCTACAGCTTGGGCACATTGAACCATCTAATAGCCCATGGAATACACTTCCATATTTTGATCTTGTTGCCTCTTGGATTATCAAGGGGCATAGGCAACCCTTACAGCTTATAGATTTTGAGCCTCAAATTATTGTTGTTCCTTTTTTCAAAGAATCAACAACAATGGCTCTGGGAAACTTCCACTGAATGGCAAATCGCTCTTGCAAATCAATGGACAACTTTATACTGAAAATGTCAAGTGAAAAGCAGCTCAAAGTCTAGAATTATATGCCATGATCATTGCTTTTCAGCATTTGCCATATTCTCCCTTTAATCTATATACAGACAGCAAATATTTACTTATGATGTTTCCACTATAAAGACTGCTGTCTAAGGGACAAATACTGATAAACTATTTTAGCAGTTCCTCCTTCTTCAGATATTTGTATGTCAACATAGAGCTCTATGTTTTATAGGACATACTCGAGCTCACTCCAAGCTCCCTAGAGCTTTAGCACAAGGGAATGCCCTTTTTTTTTTTTTGTATTTTTCTGAAGTTGGAAATGGGGAGACAGTCAGACAGACTCCCCACATGCACCCGACTGGGACACACCCGGCACACCAACCAGAGGAGGATGCTCTGCCCATCTGGGGTGTTGCTCTGTTGCAACCAGAGCCATTCTAGCACCTGAGGCAGAGGCCACAGAGACATCCTCAGCATTCGGGCCAACTTTGCTCCAATGGAGCCTTGGCTGCGGGAGGAGAGGAGAGAGACAGAGGGGAGGGAGAAGGGGAGGGGTGGAGAAGCAGATGGGCGCTTCTCCTGTGTGCCCTGACCAGGAATCAAACCCGGGAATCCTGTACTCCAGGCCAATGCTCTACCACTGAGCCAATGGGCCAGGGCCTAGGAATGCCCTTGTTGATCAAGCTACCCAAAAGAAAATTATTTGAAGCAACCATGACAGATTGAGCAATTCAGTCTCATACTATTCATCACCAGAAAACTGCAGCCCTGTGTAAACAGTTTCAACTTTCTCAGGAAGCAGCATGGCAGATTAGGAAATCCTGTCCAAGGGGTCCTATACTACAATCTGCCCCTTCATTTGGAGTTAACCCTCAAGAACCCATACCAGGACAACTTTGGCAAATGGATGTTACTCATATATCTTCATTTGGCAAACAGTCCTATGTCCACGTTACAGTGGATACATATTCTGGATTTATAGTAACCTCTGTCAGAACAGGAGAGGTTGCTAAGCATGTTATAGCTCATTGTCTGTATGCAGTGTTCTATTATTGGATTTCCTAAACTGGTTAAACTGACAATGCTCCTGCATATGGAGCAAAAGCATTTACTGTATTTTATCATTCTTACAATCTTTAAAGTCAAGGTATTATTAAAGTGTACCCAGCAAATATTTTAAGGTCAATTTAAAAAAATTTAGAAGGGGGGAATTGTATCCTGGAACTCCTATGGGTTTACTATATCATGCTTTTTACTTAAATTTTTTTTTAATTTCTTTTGAATGCTGATGAACATGGGATGCCAAATCTTTTTTGCCTGCAAACTACTACCTTCTTTATTTGATCCAGCTAATAACACTGTTTTGTCTTTTTCCAAATAGCTCCAGATATATGGAAAAGATTTATATAGGCGAATGGGGATCCTCAAACTCCTCAGCGAGATCTTCTGAGCATGGCCTTTAAGATACCAAGAGGCAGAGAAAGTCCAATAGATATCAGGGGAACTACCAGCTTTTAGGATACACCCTTAAAGGCTCCAATGCCCCAAAGGGGTCTCATAGGATGCCTTCTAGGTCCTGCTTCAATAGTGGAAAGGAAGGTCATTGAGCTAAAGCCTGCCAGGCTTACATGCCTCTGCTGTGAGGAAATAGGGACACTAGAATGTAGGCTTCCCCCTCACTCCTTTAAGGGAGGGTTCAGTCTCTTCCAGTCTTGCTCCAGCCACCTATGACCTAACCTTGCCCAGAATGCTGGGGTTTGCCATTGAAGGCTGAAGGTGCCCAGGGCCGTTGGCCCCATCTATGACACTGTGGACGAGCCTAGGGTATTTCTTCCAAGAAGCGGGTAAACTGATCTCATTTGCACAAGGGCCACTTGACTATGTCTTGCCTGAATAGTCAGGTTTTTTATTCTTCCCTCGAAGATCTCTGTTATGGGTGTTGATAGTCCTATTTTCTGCTGCTTTGTTTAATATATAGTGTTTCCTTTATTCCTCCTACCTCAATGCCACACTCATCTTTCAGGCTGGGACCTACTCTTAATTTAGAGGCCTCTTTCCCCCTTTTGCCAACTTGTATTATGAATTTACCTTTGCCACCAAGCTTAGTGTATCCCAAGGTTCTCTTTACCAAGCTACAGTAGCAGAGCTCCAGGGAAAAGCAACCTGGTCTCACCTCTCCCAGGCAGAGGAGAACAGAAGCTCCATCTCCACACATGCTACAGATGGCTTTTCCAGTTTACCTGAATCATTACTATCTAGAAGCAGTGGTCATTGGGACTTGGACAGGAGCTGCTAAGTATAGAATTGTGACAATAATTCCAGTGCCATGCAAACTTTTTCTGGATGTGGACTTTTCCTGGATTCCTGCTTCTTGTGACAGCTTCTAGCAGACTGACTGGGGTTGGGTTGCATTTTTCAGGCATATGGCATGGTGCTGGGGCCAACTTGGACTTGGTGAACATGTTAAGGACACTACTCTTTTATGGATTCTTGCTGTATTGGCCAAGAGTTTGCTTAAAGGCTTTAATTACTGTAAAAAAAATAGAAGACTAGATAAAAAAGAGGTGGCACATATACACCATAATATACTATTCAGCCATAAGAAATGATGACATTGGATCTCTTACAACCAAATGGTGTGATCTTGATAACTATATATGGAGTGAAATAAGTAAATCAGAAAAAACCAAGAACTGCAGGATTCTATACATTTCTGGGACATAAAAATGAGACTAAAAGACATGGACAATAGTGTGGTTGTTACGGGGAGTGGGGGGAGGGAAGGGGGGAGAGGGAGAAGGGGTACAAATAAAACTAGATAGAAGATGACAGAGGACAATCTGACTTTGGTTAATGGATATGCAACAGAATTGAATGACAAGATAACCTAGACATATTTTCTTTGAATATATGTACCCTGATTTATTGATGTTACTCCATTAAAATACAAATTTATTTATAAAAAAGAAGAAACTGTATTTAAGAGAACAAGTTTAAAACAAGAGAACCAATTTGAAGGGTGTTGTGGTAGACCAGTCAATCGATGTCAATAATCTGGATGAACCTAGTGATAATAAAGATGGTGAGATGTAGAACAATTTGAGATATGTTTTGAAGACTGAATGTGGTCTGGCCTGTGGTGGTGTGGTGGTGCAGTGGATAAGTGTTGGTTCAAAACCATGGGCGAATGACATCAGAGAAATGGCACCGTGAGGAGCGCTACCAATAAATTTCCCCAAAATTTCAACAAGTTCTTCAACCAGAGACAGAAAAATCTATCCTTAGATGGATTCCAGTGTCTGGAAGTCCCACACACTGAAAACGAAGGTATAATCATGTGAAAAATTGACTAAATATATAATCAACCCTGAAGAAAATAAGATGAAGAAAGGCACACTCTGCCTTCCTCTCTAACCTGAGCAAGGACTGCTTTCACTTGGAACTGAAAGAGAGTGGGTCTGAGGGCATGGAGAAAACCAGGCTGAGGCAAAGATATCCAAGTCGAAGAAAATGTGTGCCTGTGGTGACCCAACCAACAAGAGCTAACGCCTGCGCCAGACCTCAGCAAAGACGGGCGAGCAGCAGCTGCCATTAGCTCCGATATCCTGGTTGGCGAGCACAGATAGTGTGCGAGAGGTTCCTCCTAGCACCCCAGGAGTGGGCGCCCATGTTCCCAGAAAGAGGGACAGGGTCAGAGGCCTTTGCATGGGCTGTGACCAGAGTCTCGGTGTGGTCCCTACACAGAGAACAGGTGGGGAATAGGGGCACATTCCCGAACAGGGGCATGTGGGGAGTGTGCAAAAGTGAACTTCCCTACGCCTGAACTTCTCCAGGCCGGCAGAGTGCCTCACCCAGCCATTCAAGCTAACATCCCCGGGAAGAAAAAAATACTAAAGCATTAGGGGGAGGGGTGCGCAAGCAGCTTGTAGTCTGTCTCTGGAGCAGATCTGTGGATCCAATTGCTGAAATTAGCTTAACCCACCGTCTGCTCACCTCCCAACTGACCTATGTGGCTCTAACTGACAAGATCTCTCTCAGTTCAGTGACCTAAGACAAGAAGCGTGATATTTTTTGGTGCAGCAGTTCTCAATCTGTGGGTCGTGACCCCGGTGGGGGTCAAATGACCAAAACACAGGGGTCACCTAAAGTCAACAGGTGACCCCTCTGTTTTGGTCGTTTGACCCCCACTGGGGTCATGACCCACAGGTTGAGAACCACTGTTTTAGTGCCTCTTGCTATGCACATAGGGGTGGGGGTAACTTCTGATTGGCAGAGCTTTTATACTCAGGGCTATATGTTAAAAAGAGGGACTTGGCAGCTTTTAAGACCTCCTGTTCTGCAGGCAGCAACTAGGCCATCTTCTTCCCAGCCAAAACAGGTTACAAAGTGAAAAAAGCCTGGGGAGAATGGTCCCACAGAGTGCTGAGGCATACTGTACATGCCTGGAGGCTCACAGAAAGACACCTTGAGAGCAGTTGGCTCCCATCCCTGCCTGATTACTCTGGCGGCTCTGACAGAGCCTTACCCTGAGTCCTGCACTGAGTGGGGATAGAGTGGGGATTTGCCAGCTCTTTGAACCTCTTACTCTCCAGGCAGAGGCAGTGACAACCTCATAGCTGGAACATCAGGCTGCTAATTCAAGAAAGAGAGACTAGGAGAGAGGCTCCGGAAAAACAGACTCTCTCATTGTCGGAGCCTGCAAATGCTAACAAGCCTTGATGGCCAACAAGACTGAAGGCCAATATATGACATTGCTGTAGAGTCTCATCAACTGCAAATCTCTACTTAAGCATGCCACAGGGGCAGAGCCTGGGGTACAGAGTCACTGACCAGGAAGAGGGAGAGGAAAGAAAAAGGAAGAAGATAACCTCTCAAAATAAAAAAAAAATCCACAGACTTTATACCTTTTTTTATTTTTTTTGTTTCTTTCATCTTCTTGTCTTTATTATTTTCTTTTTTCTTCCACCTTGGTCCTTTTAGTCTCTGCCCATCTTATTCTTTCCCCTTCTTAAACTACACTACCCATAAGTTTTACATTTCTCATTTTCTTTCTTTGCTTCTTTCTTTCTCTCTATGAGGGTTACACTCCAAAACCCTTAACTTTCTCTTTTTTTTCTTTTTCCTTGTTTTCCTTTTTCCCTTTTTCTTTTTTCTCCCTCTCTATTAGTTTCTTCTTTTCTCCTTTACTTTTCCTCTCATTCAATCCTCAATCACGAACAAATTATTTTATTTGGGACTCAAATTTTTTGTTTTTGGCATTTTGGGTGCTTTTTATTTCACTTTTTAATTCATTAACATTCCCCCCAACCCCAGCTCTCCATTCTATGTAGTTTTTGCTACACTTAATACAATAGTAATTTTTCCCCTTTTTCCTGTTTCCCTCTTATCCCTCTCGTTATAGCTCTTAGTTGACCATCACTTACAAGCAAATAATTTTATTCTTGACCAAATTTTTTTCCTTTTTTTCATTTTGTGGGTTTCTACCTCCTTTTTTTGCCCCTTTATCACTGCTCCCCAACTCAGGCCCTCTGTTATAGGTAGTTTTTGTTCCATTAGCATAATATAATTCACAGTTCATCAAGATATTTTCTCAAGGAGGATCAGAGAGGAGGAGAAGATTAAACAGGGAAATAATAAATTTTCTTTTTTTCCTTTCATTTCTTTTTATTTTTATTCTTTATTAATTTTTGTTAGTGCTATCAACAAAACCACCCTCAAATGCCATTAAGGAAAACGAAATCAAATATCATGGATACAAAAGACAGAGCGGTAGCACAGATAGATGAGGAACAATCTATGGAGAAACAATTTAATATATTGGAAATCTTGGAGCTAAATGACAGAGAATTTAAAATATAAATCCTAAAAATATTCAGAGATATACAAGAAAACACAGAAAGGCAATTTAGGGAGCTCAGAAAACAACTCAACAAACACAAAGAATATATTACCAAGGAAATTGAAACTATAAAAACAAATCAAACAGATGAAAAACTCAATTCATGAATTGAAAAACAAGGTAACAAGTCAAGCTAATAGAATAGGCCACATAGAAGGTAGGATTAGTGACATAGAAGACAAGCAACTTGAGGCACAACAGAGAAGACTCAAAAATTAAAAATATGAGAAAGCCTTACAGGAATTGTCTGACTCCATTAAAAAGACTAACATAAGAATAATGGGTATATCAGAGGGAGAAGAGAGAGAAAATGGAATGGAGAACATTCAAACAAATAATAGACAAGAACTTCCCAAGCCTGTGAAAAGAACTAAAGCCTTGAATTCAAGAAGCAAACAGATCGTCGAGTTTTCTTAATCCCAACACACCTACTCCAAGGCACATCATAATGAAATTGGCACAAACCAATGACAAAGAAAAAATTCTCAAGGAAGCCAGGGAAAAGAATACAACATATAAAGGAAGGCCTATTAGAATATCATCAGATTTCTCAGCAGAACCTCTACAAGCTGGAAGAGAGTGAACCCCAATATTTAAAATCCTGAAAAAGAGGAACTTTCAGCCAAGAATACTATGCCCATCAAAGCTTTCCTTCAAATACAAAGGAGAAATAAAAACGTTCACAGATACAGAAAAGATGATGGAATTTATCATCAGAAAACCCCCCACTTCAGGAAATACTAAAGGGGGTTTTCCAATCAGATACAAAGAACAAAAAAAACAAAACCACAAGTAAAAGCTCCACCAAGAACAAAATAAAACCAAATTTAAAATGTGAGAACAAAAAACAAAAAAAAAGAGAAGAGGACAGAGATTAATAGTAGCAAAGGACAATGGAGTGCAGAAGTGCTCATAAGATAGTGTACTACAATGAACATGGTAGGTATTCTTTTCATTACTTAATGGTAACCACCATTGAAAAAACCACCACAGAAGCACATGACTTAAAAAAGGTAGCAACAGAGGAAAGAAGTATGCAATACAACCAAACAAAAACAAATGATAGAAAAACAAAAGAGAAGAATCAAACAAGATACAAAACTAACAAAAAGCAATTTATAAAATGGCAATAGAGAACACACAAGTGTCAATAATTACACTAAAAGTACATGGATTAAATTCAGCAATAAAAAGACACAAAGTAGCAGAATGGATTAAATAAGAAAATCCAACTATATGCTGCCTAGAAGAAACACATCTAAGCAACAAGGACACAAACAAATTCAAAGTGAAAGGCTGGAAAAAAATACTCCAAGCAAATAACATTCAAAAAAAAAGCAGGTGTAATAATACTCATATCTAATAATGCTGACTACAAGACAGCAAAAGTACTCAGAGACAAAAATGGTCATTTCATAATGATTAAGGGGACACTGAATCAAGAAGACATAACAATTCTTAATATATATGCACCAAACCAAGGAGCACCAAAATATATAAGACAGCCACTGATTGAGCTAAAAACAAAAATTGACAAAAATACAATCATGCTCAATACACAGCTGACAGCTCTAGAACGTTCATCCAAACAGAAAATCAATAAAGATATATTGGCCTTAAATAAAACACTATAGCAATTAGATATAATAGACATCTACAGGACATTTCATCCCAAAGTGACAGAGTATACATTTTTCTCTAGTGTACAAGGAACATTCTCAAGAATTGATTATATGTTGGGCCACAAAAATAACATCAGCAAATTCAGAAAAATCAAAATTCTACCAACCATATTTTCTGATCATAAAGCCTTAAAACCAGAATTCAACTGCAAAAAAGAGGGGGGAAAATTCACAAAAATGTGGAAACTAACATACTTTTAAAAAATGAATGGGTCAAAGAAGAAATAAGTGCAGAGATCAAAAGATATATACAGACAAATGAAAATGACAATACGACATATCAGAATCTATGGGATGCACCAAAGCAGTAATAAGAAGGAAGTTCATATCACTTCAGGCCTATATGAACAAACAAGAGAAAGCCCAAGTAAACCACTTAACTTCACATCTTAAGGAACTAGAAAAAGAAGAACAAAGGCAACCCAAAACTAGCTGAAGAAAGGAAATAATGAAAATCAGAGCAGAAATAAATGAAATAGAGAACAGAAAAACTATAGAAAAAAATCAATAAATCAAGGTGCTGGTACTTTGTAAAAATCAACAAAATTGACAAACCCTTGGCAAGACTCACCAAGGAAAGAAGAGAAAGGACTCATATAAACAAAATCCAAAATGAAAGAGGTAAAATCACCACAGACATCATAAATATACAAAGAATTATTGTAGAATACTACAAAAAACTATATGCCACCAAATTCAACAATCTGGAAGAAATAGATAAATTCCTAGAACAATACAACCTTCCTAGACTGAGTCATGAAGAAGGAGAAAGCCTAAACAGACCAATTAGCAGGGAAAAAAATAGAAAAAACTATTAAAAACCTCCCCAAAATAAAAGTTCAGGCCCAGTCAGTTATACTAGTGAATTCTATCAAACATTCAAAGAAGACTTGGTTCCTATTCTACGCAAAGTCTTCCCAAAAATTGAAGATGAAGTAATACTTCCAAATACATTTTATGAAGCCAACATAACCCTCATACCGAAACCTGGCAAGGACAACACAAAGAAAGAAAACTATAGACTAATATCTCTAATGAATACAGATGCTAAAATACTAAACAAAATACTAGCAAATCAAAAACAACAATATATTAAAAAAATCATACATCATGATCAAGTGGGATTTTTCCCAGAATCTCAAGGATGGTTCAATATACATAAGACAGTTAACATAATACACCATATCAACAAAACAAAGAACAAAAACCACATGATCTTATCAATAGATGCAGAAAAGGCATTCAATAAAATACAACACAACTTTATGTTTAAGAGACTCAACAAAATGGGTATAGAAGGAAAATATCTCAACATAATAAAGGCCATATATGATAAACCATCAGTTAACATCATACTAAATGGCATAAAACAGAGGACTTTCCCTCTTAAATCAGGAACAAGACAGGGTTGTCAACTCTCTCCACTCTTATTTAACGTGGTACTAGAAGTTCTACCCAGAATAATCAAACAAGATAAATAAATAAAAGGCATCCATATCAGAAAAGAAGAAGTAAAGGTATCACTTTTTGTAGATGATATGATCCTATACATCGAATACCCCAAAGACTCCACAAAAAGATTACTAGAAACAATAAACCAATACAGTAAGGTCATAGCATACAAAATTAATATACAAAGGTCCATAACCTTTCTATAATATATGCCAACAATGAAACATCAGAAAATGAGCTCAAAAAAATAATCCCATTCACGATTGCAACAAAAAAAATAAAATACCTAAAAATAAACATAACAAAGAATGTAAAGGACCTATATAATGAAAACTACAAAGCATTGTTAAGGGAAATCAAAAAAGATAAAATGAGATGGAAAAATATTCCTTGTTCTTGGATAGAAAGAATAAATATAATCAAGATGGCCATATTACCCAAAGCAATATAGAAATTTAATGCAATTCCCATCAAAATTCCAATGTCATTTTTTAAAGAAATGGAACAAAAAATCATCAGATTTATATGGAAGTATAAAAAAACCCTAATAGCCAAAGCAATCCTAAGGAAGAAGAATGAAGCTGGGGGCATTACAATACCTGACTTCAAACTATATTATAGAGCCATGACAATCAAAACAGCATGGTATTGGCAGAAAAATAGACACTCAGACAAATGAAACAGAATAGAATGGCCAGAAATAAAACCACATATATATGGTCAAATAATTTTAGATAAAGGGGCCAACAACACACAGTGAAGAAAGCCTCTTCAACAAATGGTGCTGGGAAAACTGGAAAGCCACATGCAAAAGAATGAAACTCGACTACAGTTGTCCCCTTGTACTAAAATTAATTCAAAATGAATCAAAGACCTAAATATAAAACCTGAAACAATAAATTACATATGTACTAAACTCATGGCCCTTGGTTTTAAAGAGCAGTTTATGAATTTGACTCCAAAGGCAAGAGAAGTGAAAGCAATGATAAATGAATGGGACTATAACAAACTAAAAGGCTGCTGCACAGCAAAAGAAGCTGATAAAGCAAAAAGGAAACCAACTAAATGGGAGATGGTATCTGGAAACAACAGCTCTGACAAAGGGTTAATGTCCAAATTATATCAAGAACTCATACAACTCAACACTGAACAAAAATCCAATTAAAAAATGGGTAGGGGACCTAACAGACACTTCTCCCAAGAAAACATAAAAGGGCCAATAGATATAAGAAAAGATGCTTAACTTCACTAGCTATTAGGGAAATGCAAGTCAAAACTACAATGAGATACCACTTCACACTTGTCAGAATGGCTATTATCAACAAGACAAGTAATAACAAATGTTGAAGAAGTTTTGGAGAAAAAGGAACTCTCATTCACTGCTAATGGGAATGTAAACTGATAGAGTCCCTATGGAAAACAGTCTGACAGTTCCTCAAAAAAAAATTAAGAATAGAGTTACCATATGACCCAGCAATCCCTCTACTGGATACCTACCTGAAAAACTCAAAAACATTTATTCACATAGATACATGCCTATGTTTACTGCAACATTATGCACATTGGCTATTACATAGAGATAATCAAAGTATCCTTTGATAAAATATTGGATAAAGAAGATATGGTGCAATATATATTATGGAATACTACTCAGCCATATGAAAAGATGAAATCCTGACATTTGCAAAAACATGTATGGACCTTGAGACTATTATGCCAAGCAAAATAAGTCAATCAGAAAAAGCTAAGAACCATATCGTTTCACTCACATGAGATATAAAAACTGAAACTCACAGACACAGACTATAGTATGGTGGTCACCAGAGGGAAGAGGGGTGGGGGTAGTAAAGGGTAAAGGAAGCCAAATATATGATGGGTGAAGATGACTTGACATTTGGTGGTGGGCACACAATGCAATATATAGGTCATATACTGTAGAAATGTCCACCTGAAACCTATATGATCTTATTAACCAACATCATCCCAATAAATTTAATCTAAATTTTTAAAAAATAATTATACTGTCATATCCATCATACCCTAAAAAATTCTTAAAATATTTCATTTAAAATCCATAGGAAATAATTTCATAGGAGGTAACTAATAGAAGCTAATGACATCCTGATTTTTGTTTTAAGACATAGACCTAAAAGAATAAAGGCCATAGTCTCTCCCACTCAAAATTCCCCTAAGTCCTTGTTATGAAAACTGAATATTGGGCTGAAAGACCCATTACCCACATTTAATATAACATTCTGAATTTTCATGGTGTTACATACATATGCAATATGTATACACACACAGAAACACATTAATTTATATTTTCACACAAGTACATATGTGTATGTGCATGTATTGACCCTTCAAAAATACTAAGTGATTAAATAGTATTAACCTGAGCTAACTAATGTTGACTCACAGGAAGTGCCCAAGCCTGGGTAAATAACAGGTGAATTTTAAGCAAGGCAATAAGTAGAAAAAGACTCTTCCCACAAAAGAAGTGTTCAATCTTCTCTCCAATGGTCACAGAATACAAAAGGACACAACCATCTTCAGAGCCCACAGAAAGCATGTAACACACACAAAGAATAATATACAAACTTGGGAAGCTCAGGGAAGGACAAAGAGCTCTAGTGATACATCGAGCAACCACAAAGCTTAACTGGAAGGAGCAAAGCTCTACATAGACATTGAGAAAATCTCAGGACTCAGTGGCCATACATTGAATAAGTACATGAACACATAACAGTATTCAGCTATAAGGATCTGAAGGCAAAAAATGAACATCTCATTGTAGACCAGACCAATTGGAAAAATAAAATTAATGAAGAAGAGTGTCTACTAAAACAAAACTTTCATTTAGTCATACTTGTTAGAGTTATCATTAATTCCTTAGTAAGTACGAAGTCACCAATAAAATCAGAAACCATATGTATACTCAATTGTATATACTGCATATATCAGAGTATAGATTCAAATATGTTCCACAAACAACAATTACTATTAAAGAGAAGTGTCTGAATTACATGAACCCTGATTCTTTCTGAGTATGTGACATACTACATATTATACATAGTTCACCAAATACATAGGTTGGGAGAATTAAATATTTTTTAATATTATTTTTCTTTTATCTTTTGGGGGGGTATTTTTCTGAAGTGAGAAGCAGGGAGGCAGAGAGACAGACTCCCGCATGCGTCTGACCAGGGTGCACCTGGCACGCCCACCAGAAAACGATGTTCTGCCCATCTGGGGCATTGCTCCATTGCAACTGGAGCCATTCTAGCACCTGAGGCAGAGGCCTTGGAGCCATCCTTAGTGCCCAGGCCAACTTCGCTCCAATTGAGCCTTGGCTGAGAAAGGAGAAGAGAGAGACAGAGAGAAAGTAGAGGGGAGAAGGGTGGAGAAGCAAATGGGTGCTTCTCCTTTGTGCCCTGGCTGGGAATTGAGCCCAGGACTTCCACACACCAGGCCGACACTCTACCACTGAGCTAATCAGCCAGGGTGGGAATTAAATCTTAAGAGCAGAAACAACTATATCTAAAAATATCAAAAGGCTCATTACATAACTGATGGGGGAAAATGTGTAAGATATCAACAAAATGTGAAAGTAAAGTATGTCATAATCCCTCAGATGTTAAAGTATATACCCATTTATCTAAGTCATATTTTAAGTTTTTTTGTCAAGGTTATACCTCTTAACTCTGATTTACATAAATTAGTACTATCTCTTCACACTTCTATAACACTGCTTTCCCATGGTTAAGTCATTCAAAGAATAGGGAACAAAGATACCCACAGGGGTGTATAAAGATGACACAGAGACACATTTAATGGGACACTGCCCCTGAAAATGCTTCATGTAACAGATCCATCTTGAAAGACAAGGAAGAGGTTTTGATGTAAACTAATAGCAGGCATGTATAAGAGAGAAAGAAAAGTCTTAGAAAAGGTGTGAGAAGATAAAAAGCAGGAAGTCAACCTTCCCAAGACAGAAGTATGAATCAGAGTTGAGCTGCTTTTCTCCAAACTGACTTGAATTTGTTAATGTCTTGATCTGAACACTGGCAGTGGGAATTTCAGAAGAGTTCATAGTTTTTGTACTTGTGTTTAAGCCAGAAATGGAACAGGAACAAAAATAGAGGTTATGTTTCTTATGTATCTTTCCACCAATTAAAAATGAACCCAAAGTGAAGAGTTACTTTTCTAAACCCTGAATCACCTCTGCTGTTAGGAATGTCCTCTACCATTTAGAGTTTTCAAAATATTTACATCCTCATCCTATTGTGGTGGGAAGAAGTATGCACACAATCCTGAATAGTGATACTGCATGGCTATTTTTTTTTTTTTTTGTATCCCTCTGAAGCTGGAAACGGGGAGAGACAGTCAGACAGACTCCCGCATGTGCCTAAGCGGGATCCACCCGGCACGCCCACCAGGGGCAACGCCCCGCCCCTCCAGGGCGTCGCTCCAGTGCCTGGGGCAGAGGCCAAGGAGCCATCCCCAGCGCCCGGGCCATCCTCGCTCCAGTGGAGCCCTGGCTGCGGGAGGGGAAGAGAGAGACAGAGAGGAAGGAGGGGGGGGTGGAGAAGCAAATGGGCGCCTCTCCTATGTGCCCTGGCCGGGAATCGAACCCGGGTCCCCCGCACGCTAGGCCGACGCTCTACTGCTGAGCCAACCAGCCAGGGCCACTGCATGGCTATTAATGAACGTTGGAGCCACTAAAGGTCCTGACAGTTTTTAAAACATTTGTAAATGTTATCAAAATAATTATGTACATGGTAACTTGAAATAGGACAAAATGTACCTGTGGAGTTTTAATTTGAAAAGTACTCTGTTTACATTTTCATTTAAACATTTTATTTTTAATTCTTATTTTTATGAAAGTTATACTTGAGACCTAGTCAACATGACAGGGGGTTTTGTATAAAAAATTTCCCTGACCAGCTCTCCCCTTATTCCTCCCCTTCCAAAGGCAACCATTTGCATTCCTTTTAGATGATTATTTTTGAATTCGTCTTTGTATATCTCTGTACCATTTTTATTCTTCCATTTTGATTTCCTGATATAGAAGATGTGGACTGGGCACAATTTCCTCCTGGTGCTCCTACACACACTCATAGTCTTGTCTATTTCCTCACCACTAACACGTGTACATGGGGAAGGCCAGTAATCATGGCTTTTGATATTTTATGAATATATAAATGCCAACCACAGATGAGCTATGAAATGAACTATGTTCCTTTTCTGCATCTTTTTTATTTCTCTAAAGCTAATAACTATGTTACCATTTACTTTGTGCTCTATACATATATCACTAATTCAAGCCCTATGTGTCAGTTTTCTAAATCTCCTCTCAAGATGGATACAACTGGTTTCTTTTCGTTTCCTCTATCTGATCTCTTGGAGTGTTCTGACCTGTTCTCATCCTGGGATATCCCTTCACCATCACTCTGGGCACTTCCTGTGCCTCTTTCCTGTAGTGCAGCTTCTGTTTCCAGTATTCTTTGCTTTCCTTTTTCCCTTGGTTTTTTTTTTTTTTTTCTTGGAGTCCAGTAGGTTCCTAAGAAAGGGTTCATGAGGTAAACATTTTAGAATATTGTATGTTTAAAATGCCTTTATTGGCTCAGTGGTAGAGCGTCAGCCTGGTGTGCAGAAGTCCCAGGTCCCGGCCAGGGAACACAGGAGAAGTGCCCATCTGCTTCTCCACCCCTCCCCCTCTCCTTCCTCTCTGTCTCTCTCTTCCCCTCCCGCAGCGAGACTCCATTGGAGCAAAGATGGCCCGGGCGCTGGGGATGGCTCCTTGGCCTCTGCCCCAGGTACTAGAGTGGCTCTGGTCACAACAGGGCGACGCCCTGGAGGGGCAGAGCGTCGCCCCCTGGTGGGCGTGCCGGGTGGATCCCAGTCGGGCGCATGCGGGAGTCTGTCTGACTGTCTCCCCATTTACAGCTTCAGATAAACACAAAAAGAAAAATGCCTTTATTCTACCATACTTTATTGATACTTTCTCTGCTATAAAGTTTCTAGATTGGAAACTCTTTCTTTCATATTTTTAAAGGTGTTGCCCTAGTGCCTTCTAGCTAACAGAGTTAGTAATTCTGAAATCATCTTGATTTGAGATACTTTGTCTTTGACTTGCTTTTTCTGGACATTTGTAGGATCTTCCTTTGCACAGTGGTCAAATCCTTACAGTATTTGTGCCAAAACAAATAGGTCAGTAGAAAGGAGTTAATATTGAACAAAATAGCATCCCAGAATAAATAAGAATAAAATATATGACAAAGTACTATTTTTAATTTTATAAATATAAAAAGTTAACTAAGTGAATGTGTGATAAGGTGCCAAGGAATTGCTAAACTGTTGATACTGGTATTTCAAAATGAAGAGCTATCTCCTCCCCTCCCTATTACCCCTCCTTTATGAGGAGGAAAAAAAACCCAAGAGAAAGAGATTAAAGGGGCAAAAGTTAGTTAGTAGTTAATCACAGTTTATAGTTCTCTGGAAGGACTGAAGCCACTTGCTAGACAGCAAAGAAGGTAGAACTTACGTAAAAACTTCCTCTTCCCCTTCCTTAAGAGGCTTTAGGAGACAATGTTTACATATCTTAATTAGAAATTCCTACACTGATCCTAACTCTTCCTGCTATCCTGGAGTCCTGAGAGTGACATATACCTCTAGACAAAGGGATCACGAGCCCACTCCTCTTGCTTGAAAAAGCTGTATTCTGTAACATTCTATATGCTTTTTAAGAATCATCCCTTTTGAAATTCTTTATACGTATAACACTTGTAAACTAAGCAAGTGGAGACTAGTTTATTAGACTTCCTAATAAGCTAGCCCCAACACTCTTAACAAAAGTAATTTCATTGAGCTTCTTTCCTTATCTTAAGCTAAACATTTCATTTCCCAGTATTGTGGCGATAGGGATGGGGGTAGACCCTAGAAGATTTGGGAATGTCTTTGTCAGGTATGTAAAACATTTATCACTACTGTGTTATCTTGTGGTCTTAATGTGTAATAACGTTTTCTTCCTTTTAATAGGTCCTATAGATAAATGTTGTAAGCTTATCAGTAAATGACTTTTGTACCGTGCTCCCCTCCTTTTCCCCTTAACCAGTATGTGATTTTGACTCTATAAAAGCAGCATTAGGAATATGATCTAGGCTGCACAATTTGGGTTAGCTATACTCCATGTATGTCACTGGTTTGATGTCGCTGGCTTATTAATAAAGCTCCTCCTAAAATTTCTTCTGTAACCTGCCTTGGTGTCTCTATGTAACCCATGGATTAAAGTACATTACTTTATAACAAATGACACTTTACAAAATTGGCAATTTATATGGCCTCTATATCACATTACTAAAAACATAATTCCAGATGGATAATGATCTAAATGTAAAATATAAAAATCTTGGAAAAAAATCCGGAGACTATATGTAAAAAAAGTACAGAAGTAGCGAAGACCTTCTTTACCAAGATAGGAAACATAACATTTACTAAAAGGAAAGTTAGATATATTTGACTATATTAAAATTTTAAATATTTGGATGACAAAGATATTATATAGCAAATAGACAAATGCTACATTGAAAGTAAACAGACAAATGATATTTTTAAATACATATTTTAAAAGATATTTTCTAAAACATATTTTTAAAAGATTTAAAGTAAATAGAAAATATATTTCCATTCACAAGAGAAAATGAAAAATAACTAAACAAAGAAATAGACAAAGAGATGAATGACTAGTCAGATCCTCAGAAGTCCTCTTCTATCCTGGCAAACGTAGGCAGTTAATTTTTATTTTTCAGACATGGTGTTGGGCAGATAAAATATATTATGCTCACTTTGTTAAAGATGGCACTGCCCATGTGGAGGCCTGTCGCCTGGGTGATGATATTGGTTGCCCTTCTTGCTTGGGATGGGCATGATTGTATTAATGTGTGTTGGGGGCAGGCTTTTGCACCAAAAGGTTTTAAAAGGAAGAGAGATCACGTTGTTCGGGAGAAGAGTGATTATGTTCTAGGAGGAGCCCATGCTGTAGGAGAGCAGAGAAAGGCCACGTGGAGGAGGCCAGGAGAAACAGCCAACATGGTTGAGTGCTGAAGGAGAAGCCAGTTTGTGCAGAGTTTGTACAGAGATAAGGAAAGAGATGGGGAACAGAGGTGAATAAGGCTGGTGAGCTAGAAACCTTTGATTCTAGGAAACTCGGATAAGTCAGTAGCTCTGTGACGACAAAATGAGTGGGTTTTTACTTGCCTGCCAGGTACAAGCTAGGATTAAAACTAATGGCCCACCAGTTCTTGGCTCTGTTGTTTCATTACCATCTGTCTGAATTTAATGAGAACCTGCATAGGCCAGGTGGCTGTGATGGTGACCGTGGCTACTGGCTTTACAGAAGAATAATAGGGTTTTTAAATAAGGGAGCATCAGACAGAGTTATGAATAGGATGCAGAACCATACTGAAAAGAAATTCTTAATGTATACATACTATACAGTAAGGTTCTAGCCTTTCTCCCATTCTCTTTTCAGAAAATTGGCAACCATGCACAGATAGATAATCAGGAGCCACAAATATATATGTTTTGCCGAGATGTCTATAACCATATCACTTTCAGTTAGTTTCTATACCCTTTAAATCAGAAACTAATTATTTGGGCATGTTGTGCAAGTGCTTCTGCCAATCTGTAACTGGAATATTATAAATTGGATCAAAAGTGGGACTAGAAGGAAAGTCCATATCACAGCTAGATTTCCCAAGGGGTACCAGGACTCTGAAGGAGAAAATGTGAGCTAAGTATGTACTGGGTAGAAAGTAACTAGTCTGAGACATGAGATCACTGTATTACTGAGGAAGGTGTGCTATAAGTGGATTTTGTCCAGTGATTTCTATTAATGATAAATCAGGCTTGTTGGATAATAACATTTTTGTTCATGCAAGCAAGAACCCTCTCATTTGTTTATTTATTTATTCCCTTTCATCTCACTCCCCATTCTCATAGAAACGCAAATTACCTTAACTAATGCCCCTACAGATAAGACCAGGATAATCATCTCCAGCCATGTGTTCTTATGTAAAACTTTTGGGTCATCTGACAGGCATGTAAATGACTAGGTCTTGCCAGAGAGTTCTCCATAACTGGCTGCACCAGTTTATACTCCCAACCTGGTGCATAAAGAGGATTGGTATAATGAAATAGAAAGCTATTTGCCTTCATGGTTCTCTGATAAAAATCCAAGAACTAGTCAACTTTCAAGTTGAAGGTTTTGATAAGTAATCTATGCAAACTAAATCTTCCCCTTGGCAAATAATGCTGGCTTTGAAGAATTGTGGTTTACACAAGGGTCTTGGAAAGTTTCAGTTTCCTTAAATGGAAATTAATATTTGACCTGATAAAAGGGCAAAAATTACATATATCTCCTAGGTTTTTTTTAACAGCTTGAAGTTGCATTAATCTCTAGTATAATCCTTTGTTACTAGTTGAAATGGTGTCTGGAAAATTCAACTCCAGTGTTAAATAACTAACTTCTGTTATTGTGACCTGAAGCCATCTGAGATAAAGGGCAAGACTGAGCTCCTACATGGGGCTAAGAAGGGCAGGACATAGACTTAGCTGATAAAAAACCAACATGTCACATTCTCCCAAAAGAAAAGCTGCCTGTCCATCTTCGCACTAAGATAGACGAAGGATAAAGCCAAGTTCTTTCTGTAGCCTCACTCTCAGAAAATCAAAGATTCTCCCAGAGGTAACAGTATATTGGTCTAGGGTGCAATTACATAGAACAAGGTTCAGGAAATTTTTTGGCTGAGAGAGCCATGACCACGCCACATATTTTAAAATGTAATTCCATGAGAGCCATACAATGACCCATGTACATTACGCATTATTCAATAAAAATTTGGTGTTGTCCCGGAGGACAGCTGTGATTGGCTCTAGCCACCCGTAACCATGAACATGAGCGGTAGAAAATGAATGGATTATAATACATGAGACTGTTTTATATTTTTAACATTATTATTTTTTTTACTAAAGATTTGTCTGCGAGCCAGATGCAGTCATCAAAAGAGTCACATTTGGCTCATGAGCCATAGGTTCCTGACCCCTGACATAGAAGAAGAAAGATATGGTGTCTTGAATGCCTAAATGTATATGCTGAATGGACATGCAAAATGGAGACTTTAGTGTTACTGACAGACAGTTCATCCAAACCAGCTAAATTTCTAGGAAGTGCATAGGTGGGAGCCATCTTGACATACTACAGGCAAATAAAAACAAATTGTTGCCTCTGACCCCATTCAGGTCCAAACAGAAAGCTCAATGTCTGGTCAGCTTGTACAGCTTTTGATTAAACCAAAATAGTGTTATTACCCAAAAAAATGGATAACAGACCACCAAGTTTATACTCCATGATAACATAAATAGTACTACAAAAGGCAAAATTGCCACAACACTTTTAATCCATAACAGGGTTTGGATTTTTTTGTACCGAAACTTAAAATAAATGTAGTGTTTTTCTTATAGCACTGAAGGATTTTTCTAACCAGATTAAGACTGAAGATATATAAATGTGATATAATTTAAAAATTGTAATTGAAATATGTTATAGAGTAAATACATTTCTGTCTATGAGTTGGTACTTATGGAATCTAGATAATTCTATAAAAATTATATAAGCCTAGTTAATACTATAAAAGTACAAAATTTCAATTTTTTTTCTGTATTTTTCTGAAGCTGGAAACGGGGAAAGACAGACAGACTCCCGCATGCGCCCAACCGAGATCCACCCGGCACGCCCACCAGGGGCGACGCTCTGCCCACCAGGGGGCGATGCTCTGCCATGACCAGAGCCACTCTAGTACCTGGGGCAGAGGCCAAGGAGCCATCCCCAGCGCCCGGGCCATCTTTGCTCCAATGGAGCCTTGGCTGCAGGAGGGGAAGAGAGAGACAGAGAGGAAGGAGAGGGTGGGGGTGGAGAAGCAAATGGGCACTTCTCCTATGTGCCCTGGCCGGGAATTGAACCCGGGTCCCCCGCACGCCAGGCCGACGCTCTACCGCTGAGCCAACTGGCCAGAGCCACAAAATTTCATTTTTAAGATAAATTTTAAATGTCTGAATTTTCTTGGCCATAATTTGGTTATGTTCTATGGCATTCTTAATTGGGTTTGAAAAGTGAAACTAGTATATTACTAAGGTAAAGAAGATTTATAGTCATCCAAAGGCCATGAAGAAATTAGAGTTCAACATTAAATAATCCAGAGAGAAAAGACAGTGACACAACACCAGGACTCAGAAAAACAATGGGGTTAAACAAGATGAGTATCAATGAAAATCCCAAAGGTTTGTATTTGTGTTTAGTCCCCTTTTTATTGTTATTGTCTACTAATATTTGGGGAGTTTACTTAAGCATCTAAGTGTAAGACTCTTATCTTTGAAATATTGAGAATCTAGAACTTCTTTTTAATTAATAGATGCTTTTTAGTTTCAAGCTGAGCAAAAAAGATAATTTTCATATGTATTTTTTCTCCACAAACTCACCCTTTCCATACTCAGTTGTCTCTGTTGTTAATATCTTGCATAAGTGTAAATTTTTACAGCTGATGAACCAATATTGATATATGATTATTCACTAAATCCTATTGTTTGCATCACAGTTTATTGTTTGTGTTGTATTTTCTATGGATTTTGAGTATAGTGACATGTTATCCATGATTACAGTATAATTCAGAATAGTTTCACAGCCTAAATATCCTTTATATTCCACCTATTTCTTCCTCCCTGTGAATAACCACTGATCTTTTTTATTGTCTACATGGTTTGCCTTTTTGCCCAGAACTTTATTTCTTTAGTTTGACACCTGAAAAGTTGGCCTTATTTTCCTTTTTAGTTGGTGCTCTAGTAACCCTTGATATACAGGACCACTGAGACCTGCATGCTAAATTCTTGGGATGCTGGAACCAAGAGTCAAAAAGAAAGAATATTGAAGTGTAAATCTGGGAGTAATATAGAAATTTAGATATACAGTTTGTTAAGTTATTGATAGAATCAATCGGAGTCCAAAAGACCAGTGTAACGGGCTTTATTGAAAGGAAACCTGCCAGGCTGTCTCGTAAGGGATGGCAGCCCCCGGTTCTCTAATAGGTCGGGTTAAATAGGGGATTTGAGGGTGGAGGCAGATAGTCATTAAGGAAAAATGTAGCTTTCAGTGATCTATGTAAGATTAACCGTAAATAAGCTAAGGGACTTTCCACACCCGGGTTAGTCACCTGCGTGTCCAGGGGGTAGTGTCCTTGAACATCTAGTTTGTCAGTGTCTCTTTGTCCACTTAAGAGAGGAGGGGGTCATGGCCCCACCTGCAACCCTATCAGTTATTGATACTGGAATATTTACAATACAATATATACGAACATAATATTTATAATAAAAAATCAAGGCTAGTAAACAATGAAAAACTGTAACTCAAAACAAGGAAAATCACATTAATGAACTCTTATTTTAAGTAATATTTAAAAAGTAGTAAGTTGAACAATGCAACATGATGTTTCATTAATATTGAAAGAAAAGTTAATGTCTATTCTATCACTGAATGCCTGTAGGCCTTTGTCATCATAGTATAGCCCATTAATCATTTGAAACAGTATAATATGCAGTCCTACGGAGGACAATCTGACTCTGGGTGAGGGGTATGCAACATAATTTAATGACAAGATAACCTAGACATGTTTTCTTTGAATATATGTACCCTGATTTATTAATGTCATCCCATTAACATTAATAAAAATTTATAAAAAAAAAATGCAGTCCTAGCACCCAAATTTAGTTTCTAGAAGCTGATTCTATTTGTGAAACAGGAGAACTGAGAGTGAGCTGGCACTTGAAAGACTGCAAAAGTACTCTCAAATCTTTAAAAAAACAGATAAACGAAAACCTTTCTGGTAGTGGTGACAAGGAGCTAGTTTGAAGGGGCTCTCATTTGCCAAAATATGAGGAATGTGTATGTGAATCAAAAATAAATTACTTATACCTGTACATTGGAATCATTTGAGTCTATGAAAGGCCATAAGTATATGATGATGTTCAAAAGGGATATGTAATAAAAACTATGGCAGGTAGTTTATAGGTGACTGCTGATAAACTTGTAAACCAATGGCAGCTGGATGTATGACCATGCATCAGGAATTGACATGTCTATAGACAGATGTTTGCTTAGGTGGCAGCATGTAGACTGTTAGAGAAAGCTATACAGTTGAGATAGAGCAAATTCTACCATTTGTTTTCTCAGATGAGGCAGGACTGTACTGTGAACATTATCACTTAGCATTCCACTAAGAAACCTGAGGCCAGGAAAAATCATGCCAAAATATGCCGTACTGGTCCTCCTTATTGTGGCCACTCAACTGCCAATAAGACTCCACTGAGTAACTAAATGGAGAACTAACAATGTGCATAAGTGTGTGGGAGAAAGACGACTTCCTGCCAATCTCTGTTAGGGGAAAATTCTCTGAAATACTGTATGATATCACTTTACACACAAAACAGTTTAGGCGAATAAATACCAACGCGTTAACTGTGATTTTATCTGAACAACTTGGGTTAACATGAGTTTCACCCTCTTATTTATAAAAATAATATTAATTTTAAAAAGTTATTTTAATTTGAAAAATAAAACATAAAATTTTTCATGAAGGTCTCTGTATACAATAATAATACAATTAGTTGTTTAAGATCTACCGAATTGTCCTTACATGTCAACATAGAAGTCCTAAACTGTTGAAATTATACCAAAAATGACCATTAATGTAAAAAAGAGGGACTTAGAATCCTAGCTCCAACAATGTGTGAACTTGGTACTTGTTTTAACTCCCCTGAGCCTCAATTTCTTTATATGTAAAATGGAGAAAATACTCATTTCAGGATTGTTTTGAGCACTAAAGATACATTAATGACATGCCATGTTTACATATCTCTTAAGCATATATAACTGTCCTATTCATAAAATATTTCACAGTGCAAGAAAGGGAGGATATGCATACATAGCTGTATTTACTTGAATTTGCACAAAGAAACCCTGGAAGGAAACTATGTTGCAGATAGTATAGTTACTTGGCCTGGGAGAGGAGAGGTCAGTAGGATGTATGGGAGAAGGTTGAAGTCAGATTTTCTACTACAATTTTTTATATTATTTTGATTGATTTAAAAATAAAAATTAAATTAGTTTTACAATAAATTAATAAATTTCTCTGCCACACTCTGTCTACCAGGGCTAAATATTTTTAATAATACTCAGGTCATTTCTCACGTTTCTGATAATAAATTGCTTTTATAGGTTCAGTCCCATACCCCTGCCCTCATTTTCTGTGACCTTCTATATTTACTTACCAGTTATCACCAGCCTTTTTGCATCAGCTTTCCAGCTTCCTGGTAACGGCCTGCTTTGTGCTGTGGTATCATAACCAGCAAATCATAGATACATTGATTTTTAGATATCCACATAATTTATTACTGTTTTGGTTTCTTTCTTTGTTTTTTATGAATTCTAAGAAAAATGTATTTAGCAAAAAATTTCTTTGGGAATAATACTAAATGACCTAGCCCAGATATCGTCAGCCATAATAAACAATCATTGACCACAGCATCTAATCTTAATCCCTACTAATGCCAATTATTCTGCTACCTTACTAAGAAATTCTAATGTTGAAAATAAAAAATCTAGAGTAAAAAATGACATAATAATGCTTTGATGCATTATAGTAGGAATTTTTTCCTACTATTTCTATAATAATTTGTTTCTCTGGGGTGGGTAAAGGATGGAATAATGGTGAGGGTGACTTTGTTTTGTATTCAGTCTTGGTGTTAAAACTTCCCTCTGCTCAAAAAATCTACAGATAATTACTACTTGTGATACATTCATTGTATTTAATATTTGACACATTACAAGGTTTGTAGACAATATTTAGACAGACCTCAAATCCTGTTTTCTTTTCTCTCTTAGGGGAAAATTTTTTTTAAAAGATTTGTGAATCTGGTTGAACTGTATAATTCTGCTTATTTATTTTCCAGCTCAGATAATTCAGGAAATGAAACAATAAATTATTCGTGCCTAAAATGAAGATGTACTATCACTGGAGATCAAAGAAAAGCTTTAACCTACTAAAAACACATGTCATTTATAAGTGGAGGAGTGAGAATGAAAAAAAAAATAGCTTAAAGTTATGTTTTCAATATTTCTGGCTTTATTTTCAAAAATGCTAATACTAAAATTTGATGATCTTATAATATACCAATTTAGAAGAAAACAGAGACCTCTAACAATTTCAGATATTTTTTATTGGACCTTTAATTCTAGACACACTGTTTCCTTCCTGGTAGCAAGACAATAGGCAGTCACACTGATGTGACAAACCTAAGCTCTAAGAGTCAGTCCTGAAATTCAGACCTTACATTTCCAGTTGTAGTTAATTTAAATGAAAGGTATAAATAGCATAGAAACTACTTTCACATCTATAAGCATTTCAGTCTTCCCTTTTAAGAACAGGCAAACTCTTCCAGTGCACTTGTAAATGTTAAGCAAGAATTCATTAACCTTGAGTAAGTGGTACCTTAAGAGAGACTCTGTCCAAACGTATTTTTCTGTTCCTCACTTTCCACTTGTAGCAAGTGGCTTCCAAACACTTTTTTTTTTTTTTTTTGTATTTTTCCGAAGCTGGAAACGGGGAGAGAGAGTCAGACAGACTCCCGCATGCGCCCAACCAGGATCCACCCAGCACGACCACCAGGGGGCGATGCTCTGCCCACCAGGGGGCGATGCTCTGCCCCTCCAGGGCGTCGCTCTGCTGCGACCAGAGCCACTCTAGCACCTGGGGCAGAGGCCAAGGAGCCATCCCCAGCGCCCGGGCCATCTTTGTTCCAATGGAGCCTCACTGTGGGAGGGGAAGAGAGAGACCAGAGAGGAAGGAAAGGGGGAGGGGTGGAGAAGCAGATGGGCACTTCTCCTGTGTGCCCTGGCCGGGAATCGAACTTGGGACCCCTTGCACGCCAGGCCGATGCTCTACCGCTGAGCCAACTGGCCAGGGCCCTTCCAAACACTCTTGCTCATTGTTTTGTCATTGGTGAGTCATTTGTACACCCAACCTCTCCCCATGCCCATCTCTTTGTTCTTTTCTCTTGTACCTACCATTGCACAGGGTTTTCCTAATGCGAGGAACACTCCCTCCTGGATCAGCATATGCCCGTTTCCAATCTCATTCAGGTTTCAATGAGAGAGGCCTTCTTCCCTTTGTGCCACTTGACCTTGTATTATCTTCACATGGCAGTTACAGTGTATGAAATTCTTGTTTACATATTTGTTTACATGTTGAGTTCTGTTTTTTTTCCAACTAGAATCTTTATTAACTAAGGCTGGGACATCAGTCTTGTTTACCTCTATTGCCTGTGCTTAAAATGGCACCTGGTCCATTATAAACAGACAAATGATTGTAAACTCCTTGACAAGAATATAGTCTTCTATCCTCAGAAACAAGATTGTTATAGTAAGTAACCAAAAGTTATTCATTCTCAAATTATTCCAGCACTATTTTCAAATGTGACAAATGAAGCTAAACACTGAAATCCAGTTTAAAACTAAGAGAAATACTTAAAAACAAAATAAAACAAACAAAAAACTTGGTCCTTGGGTCCAGGTTCAAGTATCTAAGGAAATGAAAGACTCAAAAAATATTTGAAACCATCTGACCCTAATTTGCTAACTGAATGTCATAAAATATGAATTTAGGCTCATAATAAACTGTGCAATTGAACTATACGTCATATTATCAAAGTTTGGATCCTCATGAGTGAATTAGGTCATGAGGAGAGAGATACTATGATGATATATAATAATAATATAATTAAGTTACCACATATTTAACAGAAAGAATTGAAGTATCTTTTTTTCTGACCCATTTTATTATTATTATTATTATTATTATTAATGGAGTGACATTGATAAATCAGGGTACATATGTTCAGAGAAAACATCTCCTGGTTATTTTGACATTTGATAATGCTGCATTCCCATCACCCAAAGTCCAATTGTCTTCCATCACCTTCTAACTGGTTTTCTTTGTGCCCCTCCCCTCCCCCAACCCCCTTCCTCTCCTTCCCCTCACCCCATAACCCCCACACTCTTGTCCATGTCTCTGAGTCTCATCTTTATGTCCCATATATGTATGGAATCATATAGTTCTTAGTTTTTTCTGATTTACTTATTTTGTTCAGTATAATGTTATCAAGGTCCATCCATGTTGTTGTAAATGATCCAATGTCATCATTTCTTATGGCTGAGTAGTATTCCATAGTATATATGTACCAAAGCTTTTTAATCCACTCGTCCACTGACGGACACTTGGGATGCTTCCAGATAAAAACTGAAGTATCTTTAAGAAGAGTCTTCAAAATAGGAAAAATTAGTTTACTATACTGTCAGTAAAAGTGACAAAGAAAATAACAGAAATACTTATATAAGAACCTGATTAAAAAGGTTAAATTAACTTTTAGCTATTTAGTTACATTAAGTATATAAGTATATTAGGTTTTACGGATAGTAGGTACAAAATAGCTGTTTTGTAGGTAAAAAGCATTTGAAAAATTAATAATTACATGTGGTTCAACTTACCATGTACTGAAGATTTCCTAAATGCCAAACACTGTAGTGGCAATTGACACATTGTATCATTTAATGCTCCCAAATAAGGATAAGCTTTATCCTTATTTTAGAATTGAAGTAAGATAGGCTGAGAGAAATTAACCTCTCCAAGGTTAAAAAGTTAACTAGTACCAAAGCAGGAATTCTAACCTAAACCTTTCAATCACCACAGTGCATTTTATTTCCACTGTATTACCCTATACTTTGTAAGCATGTGCTTTTTTCTATTAATTACTAACATATTTGCCTAAAAGTTCCTACTTCCATTACTAGCTGGAACTCCATGGTTGGATGCTTAAAACTTAGCATTATAATTAATCCTTTTTATATTACAATTACCAAATAATATAGGAAAAGGGAAGTGCCTCTTGAGATATATCAGGACAGTAGCCATTTCTCAGACCAAATATTTATGTTCCCAGGAGGCCAAGGGCAAGCTTGGTTTTTATCATTAAAAGTTTATTTTTCTGCTATTAATTTGGAGGATGCATGGAAAGCAAGTTTACAGGTTAAGTTAAATTGCGAAAAGCAAGACACAATGAAAAATAATGTACTTTGATTCAGATGAATCATTCAGGTTTTGGAACTAATGTAGAGCAAATTGAACTCATCCAGAGACAATGAGATAAAATGAGTTTAGGAGCAAATCATAGGATGTGGAAATATATTTTAAATGGACCAACACTTTAGTTTAATAGTTAAGAAACTGTTTTAAGAATTGAGAGAAAAATTCTCTTAGAATTTACTAGTCTCTACTACAGTTAGAGCAAAACAGACAGATGTGGTAGATAAGGTGATGGCTATGTTGTCAGAAGCTTACAGATAAACTATTAAGAATGATATTCAGCCCTGGCTGGTTGGCTCAGCGGTAGGGCGTCGGCCTGGCATGCGGGGGACCCGGGTTCAATTCCCGGCCAGGGCACATAGGAGAGGCGCCCATTTGCTTCTCCGCCCCCACCCCCTCCTTCCTCTCTGTCTCTCTCTTCCCTTCCCACAGCCAAGGCTCCATTGGAGCAAAGATGGCCCCGGCACTGGGGATGGCTCCTTGGCCTCTGCCCCAGGTGCTAGAGTGGCTCTGGTCGAGGCAGAGCATCGCCCCCGGTGAGCAGAGCATCGCCCCTGGTGGGCATGCCGGGTGGATCCCGGTCGGGCGCATGCGGGAGTCTGTCTGACTGTCTCTCCCCATTTCCAGCTTCAGAAAAATACAAAAAAAAAAAAGAATGATATTCACAGTTTTTGGATATGGTTAATGGGATGCCAAATGTCATTCAGTGGGGGTTTGCCTACCTTCTCCTAAACATTTTCAGCATTACTAGATTTAGTGCTCTCTTAGGCATGAGTGCGTAAGGAAAGCCACCTCTGAATGTTGACTCTACCTTTATTAGTAGCTTTATAAAGGAGGGAAGGCATCAACTTCTCCAAGCCTCCTAACCAACTAAAATAGAATTAATATTAACACACTGCAGAGTTTTTACGAATAAATAAGATGGTGGATGTAAGAAGAGCTTGTAATCTGTAAAGCATTATAAAAATGAAAATTAATAATAATGATGATGATAGAAGTTAAAATAAATGAAAAGGTAATCTCTTATAGAAGTATTCTGATCTCACTTATATAAAATAAAAATATTCATGTTTATAAATGCATAAAAAATTAGAAAGATATTAGTTCCATAACTAGTGACTTGCAAGAATATCCATGATATTAAGAAGAAAAAGCAAATAGCATGCTGTATGATTCAATTTCAATAACAACAAGCAATGCTTCTGTGCTTATATGCTTGGGTGCAACTGCATAAAGAAGAAGTTTGTGGAATGGGTCATTTCAGGCTATCAGGGCAGTGAGGTAGAGAGATATTTAACCTTTATATAATGCAAAACACACACACACACATATAACTGTGTATTATTTGCTGTCTTAACCACATCATATTATATTTGTAACTGAGAAACAAAGAGAATTAAAAAACAATATTAGTAATATAAACCCAGAATAAATAATAGGATGTGAAAATACATTTTAAATGAAACAGCGCTTCAGTTTAATAGTTAAGAAACTCTTAATAACAAAAAAGTCACTGAGGTGTGCAGCAGCATCCACACTTAATAGCAGTATTCCAGTTAATTATCCAACATACTTCAATTTGCCTTTCCCTTGGACTGTCAATCCAAACCATAAAAGTGAGGTATTCCTATCCCACTGAAACCACACCTTAACGGCAAAGTAAAGAGTATACAGTGGGGTCTGAACCTACACTAAGGATCCAGGAGCTCTGGGACATCTGAAACTCTGGTGGAATGATTCAGAAGAGCGGTTGAGGGAAAGATTTTTAAAGATCTCAATACACAGCATGAAATTCTTTAAATGTGGGAGCATTTAAGCCACTCAAGAGCTGGATCTACCTGAGTGGCACAGGGGAGCCATTGACATTCTGCTGACGTGTTAGTTTCCAGCTTCCTCAGGTGTATTTTCCCCTCTGCTGCTAGTAGGAGAAAACTAGTGGCCATGTTTTCTATTTCTTTTTAATTCCCTTAGGAAATACTCTGAAAGTCAAGAAACTCTATAAAGGAATGTTGACTGGATATGCAAAAGAAGCACTTATGCTTAAGGGCTTCAAGAGAATCTCAGTGAGAATTAAGAAATAGGTTTCAACAGTTCAAATGCCATGGAAATGTTCACCTGTAACCTATATACTCTTTTTGATCAATGTCATCCCATTAAATTTAATTTCTAAATTTAAAAATAAGTATTTGGGGAAAAAAAATAAATGAGCTTTAAGAAATGTGTTGCCCTCTGCTCTGCTTTGTGATTTTTTGTTTTTCAGTTTTATGAAAGTCTGGTTCTGTGGAGAGACAATACGTTTGCCAGAGCAGATACTTATGTGACAAATCAAAGAAGTTGAGGAGATTTGGGGCAGCGGAGGGTAGGGGGAATATTTGTGAGCCAGATAGTATTTACTGATCTTTGATGACTTCTCCAAATTATATCCCCAGTTTTTGGAGAAGTCCACTAGGTCTTAGCCCTGCTTGGCAAGGGAGACCTTCCACAGAAGGAATATTTACTCAACCTAGGTCAAGTGAAGAGTACAATGTTGTCACTTCATTATAAATGTTTCTGTTCCCTCCAGAAACACTTCTCTAAACATAGGGACCCCTTTGTTCTCACTGAGGAGTCCCCAGTTACTTGACTGTTGTGGCAATTGAAGGATGGAACCTAGCCAGGCTCTTCGTTTTCCAGCTGACCTTGCCACATCTTCAAAACAGCATTCCAATCCACAGAAGTACAGCTTTGAAGGAGCCAAAGGCATTGAAACTGATATTCTTCTATCTAAATTGAGAGAGGAGCTGGTACAGAGAGGAGTACTCTTCTATTAAAACAAATAACAGCGAAGGGCATGCTTGTTCAGCCAAAGAGGGCTGCTCCTCGTGACGAGGACCGCCCCCACTGCCCCGGCACAAGCTCAGCAGAGGAAGCTCTGGCCTCTTCACAGAACATAAGGCCCTGTGATGGCCCTTTGAATATGAAAAGTGGTCTGCAACCTGCACAGAATATACTGGTTTCTGTTCTAGCACTATTAATTGGGCCTAAGAGACCTGGGCTCCTCAGGGTGAAGAAGGCCCAGCTTGGGGAGACCTGAACAAACACATATAAGGCCAGTCTTTCCTTCATCTTCAGTGAACAAAATCAGCACCAGGAATTCTCAGGATTGTAGTCAGAAAACTTAAGTTACACGAAAGGAAAAGTTCCAAGGGGAGAAATTCTTCAAAGGTGGGCACGGAAGAGAAAATAAATTAAGGCAGTAGAGGAGTTGCCAATTCAATAATTTAAATAAATCTAACAGATTTCTCAGTAGCATTCAGCACTGGAAAGAAACTCTGGATCCCCAAGGTCTCCTGCTCTTTGATTCTAATGAGATAGTAAGGTGGATTGGCATCCCCTCACAGACTCAGGGCAGGAAAGAGAAGTTCTCACAGAAACACAGTTGGGAACAAACAAAAATTAAAATATGAACAGATATTCTATTTAAAGTGTGATCATTTTTACTGATTTGTTTTATAAAAATCTGCTAAGAAAATTAATTTTAAAAAGCTTACTGAATCTAAAAGAATAGGATTTTATAGTAAATCCAGAGGAGTTTTTAAAAACCTTAATTAAGGCCCTGGCTGTTTGGCTCAGTGGTAGAGCGTCGGCCTGGCATGCAGGAGTCCCGGGTTCGATTCCTGGCCAGGGCACACAGGAGAGGTGCCCATTTGCTTCTCCACCACTCCCCCTCTCCTTCCTCTCTGTCTCTCTCTTCCTCTCCCGCAGCCAAGGCTCCATTGGAGCAGAGATGGCCCGGGCCCTGGGGATGGCTCTGTGGCCTCTGCCTCAGGCGCTAGAATGGCTCTGGATGCCCCAGAGGGGCAAAGCATCGCCCCCTGGTGGACGTGCCGGGTGGATCCCGGTCGGGCGCATGCGGGAGTCTGTCTGACTGCCTCCCTGTTTCCAGCTTCAGAAAAATGAAAAAAAAAATTAAAAACCTTAATTAAGATTTGTCAAGATGATGAAATGCAACCAGATGGGTTTGGAGAGGTGTCAAGTTCAAATGTTGAAGCTGTAATGAGCTTGGGAAGGTGCCAGGAGATAACAGAAATTCTTTGGCACTTTGGGGGGGAAAAAACAAAACATTTTTTCTTGGTGCCTAATATGTACCATCTTTTAACACAGTTTATAAAGGAAAAGTTTCTGGAGTAAAAGCTGGATATAAAACTTGGTTGACTGTCTCTTTGAAAAGTAATGATTATACCTAGTATAATTAAGATAATTACAGGAGAAATAGGTGCAGATTCTTAGCCATAATATAAATTTAAAATACAAATTTCAGGAAAATTCTAGAAAATTAGTCATTACAAATACATATTTAGACAATTTAGACAAGCAACTTTTATTTTACAAAAGTGGTTTTAATGCAGCAAGATGTTAAGTGTCACCAACATACTTTACAATGATAGATGAAATGTGAAAGAATTAAAGCTTGAATCTAGCTTAGTGTCTGGTCTCTCTTTTACATGAGAAGGTGCCCTGCAGACCTCCACTGACAGTCTGCAGGGAAGGGCTCCTGGAGACCTGGGCAGAGTGACTGAAAGCATGAGTCGTAGTTACTTTTCCTGTCAAGGTAACAATGCTGTACTAGTGCAACCACAATTTTAAATAAGCCTTTCAGACCAACCCATAGCAGCTTCTCGGAATAAATGTTTCTTTCCCATCTACTGGGTAAAATTACATGTCATTGTTGGATTAATAATTTACTTTACACATATTACAAAGAAACTTGGAAAAGACAAAAGCACAAGTCATCTTTATTGATTGTACAGATAACTGGATTGTCCTCGCCTCATCACATGTCTCTGAGGCTGGAATTGAGATGACCTTGTGTGAACCTAGAAAGCACTTTTCAGTAGAGACATGTTTCTAGTGAAGTGGCTATGGGAGGTTTGCCATGGAGTAAAATGACTTCAGAGAATACTGTCAGATCATATGTGACACATCGAGTTTCTCTGTCCCCTGCACCCATTTTTTCTCTGTCAGCCACCCTCTTGGTTGAGGGAGTCTTTTTTCACATAGTTACATAAAAGTTGTGCTATGAGGGTTGTGTTATTAACACCAGCAAGTCTTATTTTATGTTAGAGCTACTCTAAAAAATCTAAAATGTTTAAGCCAGGTCCTGTGGAGGCTTGTGAGGAACCACCGTGGATTCCTTATTGCCTTCTCGAAGGAACCTGGTACGGTGGTTTTCCCCAGCTTTGACAACAGGGAGGGTAAGAAGTCCTAGAAGAAGAGAGGAAGGGAGAGTGACTAGAGGAGAGGGGCCTGAAGCTGACTCAGATAGGCTAAAAGAGCACAATGGGTAAAGTTTTAAAATGTTTAGCATCATGCTCTGTACTCTGAGAATGTCTGCAGTCAGCTACGAATAAGATTGTATTTTTTTCGAGCAACGGACTGAATATATGCATGCCTCTTTAGACATTACAGAGTGTAATAGAAAGTTACATGTAGAATGTGAAAGTGTTCAGAAAATAACATCTATTTTACACATAGAACTATTCTTGCTTTATTATAATGTGGACTATTGGGGGTCATTTAAATTATTAATAACACCAAGATGGCTTCAAACTCTTCTTCCCTCTAAAGGAGACTGGGTCTCCAAGTATTCATTTATTAAGAATAAGCTTAAATGGGTAAGCCAAAATGACAGAAGTAGTAATCAAAGTTAGAAAGCCAAAGGAAGTCTGCTACAAGATACTGATTTTCATTTTTCTTGTGTACTGTAAAAGATATTATGTATAGCTAGAGACTCTTTGCGAAGCATTTATGACAAGAGATTGCTCTTATGAAAACTGCATTATGGCTGTATTGTGTATTATGCTGTGTTGGCTGCTCTTACAGCATGATTCATAACATCAGGAGTGGGTTCTGCTGAATTCTAATTGTTTTAACTATTTCAATTGTATGGAAAGAATGAGGGAAATAACACACAGTGATTATCTTATTATTTGATCCTCAAATAAGCAAAGGTATTTCATATCCTACTAGGTGGTATGTTAGGAACTTAAGGAGGCATCCTTCCGACCTAGCACAGTCATCTTAAGTGATACCAAGATGAAAGCAACTTCCTGACCCACAGGAAATTACAGCTCAGCTCCACAGCATGCTCCTATGGGCTATAGGAATGACATTTTACTCTGCTTCTACTAGAGATATGACATGCAGATACCTTGCGGATATCTTTCCTTTGGGTTTTAGGCAAAATGCTACTTTCTCAGAAAGACTCCCTTGATTTGAGTAAGGCTTTAAATCATTTATCCTTTCTTTATTATTGTCTCTTATTGTACCCTATTTTTATTATATTAAAACACAGTGTAGTTAGGTATTGCATTTTCAGTTACATAGCAGCAAGCACAACAGATATTTGTTGAAAGAGGGAACATCCTCGGTGGTGACTCTCTCAGGCTGTGAAGTTCTCAGTGCCTGAGTGTGAGCTTCAAAGAACCTGGCCCCTGCCACCTTCCCACCTCTCAGCCTCACCAGGAGAATGCCACCTAAAGCTGCCACCTGGGATAACACCAGTACCTAAGAGAAAGTTTCATAAAAACCCAAATGTCATCATTTTGCCTAGAATTTAGGAACTAGATAATTCAACAAGCAGCTCTACAGGGCAAAATATGTGAACAGACAACTCACACCAGAGGAAAATAATAATACTAAATGAACACAAAAACAAATGTATACAGCATCAAGAAATGTGAAATAAATGCTAATAAAAGCATACTTGATTTCTTATTTGCAAAGAATACACCAAAAATAGTTTAAAAAAGGGGGGGAGTCTTTCAGTCAAGATGGCAGCATAGGTAAATGCAGTAGTTGCCTCCTTCCACAACCATGTCAGAACTACAACTAAACTACAGAACAACCATTTAGAATCACCTTAAATCTATCTGATGAAAGTCCCACAAATAGGGAATTAATGAAAAAGCCACATCAATACTGATAGGAGGGGTAGATCTGCAGAATAGGCTAGTCCCACACCCATGTGTGGCAGATAAAAATTGAGAGGGATAGCTCTGTTGCAGAGGTCTACCCTGAAGAGTGAAGGGTCCCAGCCCTACACAAAGCCCCTCCACCCATGGGTTCCAGTGCCAGGAAGAGAAGTCTCCATGACTTCTGGCTGTAAAAACCAGCAAGGATAAAAGCTGAGGGAGACGAAGGGCTGCTAAAGTCCCAGGCAGTCCCTCTTAAAGGGCCTATGCATAGATTTACTCACAGTCACATCTTCTGAGCTCCTACAATGGGACAGTAACTCAAAAGGAACCAGAAATGTACGGAGAAAAACTGAGTCGTCTGGCATCAGAATGAGAGCTTTCTCCCAGACAGAAGTGCTGTTAGAGGCCATTGTTCCTTTTCTGAGCCCTCCCCAATGGAGACAACAAGCAAGCACCATAACTGGGATTCCACCAACCTGGCTCACATTGTTTGCTTCGCTGTGATGATTCCTTAATATCTTGCACCACCCAACTTTCAGGCCCACACAAGCAGTTTCCAGTGGCCTTTTCATATAAATGTCCTGTCTAGGCCTATGCTTCGTATTCCACTAAAATCTCTCAAACAATCAGCATCCAGCCTCAGCATGACCCATATCTCATGTTAAGTGGTCCCAGGCCTGGCACTAGCAGCTGCTGGCCATGGTTTACAGCTTGGCCTCACCCAGGCATCTCGAAGCCCAGTACAGTAGCAATCATATGCAGTTCACTTTGTAGGTCATGCTGGCTGACCCCTGGCAGAACAAAGCCAATGACTGACCTTGGCCTTCACCTCCTGGGAGGCCCCAGAGTCAGCATACCCAGTAGACAGCTTCAAATCACATCACACTCTACTACCTCCACAAGTGACACACTCAAGGGGTACAGTAAGTGGGTACTAAAGCCCTGCTAAAGTAAGTCCTGCTCTGTGGGGTAGGACCCTGCACAGATGATCCTCCATAGTGGTAAGAGGTCAGTAGTCACAGCCAGTCCTTGCAGCTGATTGGCCTGGAGGTAAATCCCTCCCATTGACATGCCAGCAGGAATCAAGGCTCAACTACAAGAGGAAGGTAAGTATACACAGCCCAACTGGGAGGTGCATTTCAAGTGCCTGATTTGAGTGATCAGAGAGGCTATGCTACTAGACCCTACAGAACATCTACTACATCAAGACACTCTACCAAGTCTTGGAGACATAGCAGTTCTACCTAATACATAGAAACAAACACAAGGAGCTGCCAAAATGATGAGATAAAGAAACATGTCCCAAATGAAAGAACAGAACAAAACTTGAAAAAAGATCTAGACAAAATGGAGACTAGCAATCTACTAGGTACAGAGTTCAAAACACTGGTTATAAGGATTCTCAATGAACTTAATAAGAACCTCAACAGCATAAAAAAAGAACCAGTCAGAAATAAAGGCTACATTAACTGAAATGAGGAATAATTTACAGAGAGAATTGACAACAGAGTAGATGAAGCTGAGAATCATATCAGAGATTTGAAATATAAGGAAGCAAAACCATGCAGTCAGAACAGCAAAAAGAAATGAATTCAAAACAATGAGGATAGTGTAAGAAGCCTCTGGGACAACTTCAAGCACACCAACATTTGTATCATGGGTGTGCAGGAAGGAGAACAGAGAGAGCAAGAAATTAAAAACCTATTTGAAAAAATAATGACAGAAAACTTCCTAAACTTGGTGAAGCAAATAGATATACAAGTCCAGAAAGCATAGAAAGTCCCAAACAAGATGAACCTAAAGAGGCACATACCAAGATACATCATAATTAAAATAAAAAAGATTAAAGATTAAGAGAGAATCTTAAAAGCAGCAAGAGAAAAGCAGTTAGTTTCCTACAAGGGAGCTCCCATAAGACTGTTGGCTGATTTCTCAATAGAAATATTTTAAGCCAGAAAGGATTGGCAAGAAATATTCAAACTGATGAAAAAGCAAGGCCCTGCAATAAAGGTTACTCTACCCAACAAAGCTATCATTTAGAATCAAAGGACAGAAAGAGCTTCCCCAATAAGAGAAAGCTAAAGGAGTTCATCACCAGCAAATTAGTATTATATGAAATGTTAAAGAGTCTTCTTTAAGAAGAAAAAAAGATAAGGTAAAAAATATGAACAATAAAATGGCAATAAATACATATCAACAATTGAATCTAAAAAACAAAATAAACAAACAAGCAGAACAGAAACAGACTCATAGATACAGAGAACATTTTGACAGTTGCCAGATGGAAACAAGGTTGAGGGCATGGGTTATCACAGTGAAGGGATTAAAAAGTACAAATTGGTTGTTACACAGTAGTCATGGAATGTAAAGTACATCATAGGAAATATCAATAACATTCAAATAACTATGTATAGTATCAGATGAGTGTGAGATTTATTGGGATGATCACTTAGTAAGTTATGTAATATCTAATCCAGGCGTCCCCAAACTATGGCCCGTGGGCCACAATGCAGCCCCATGAGGCCATTTATCCAGCTCCCACTGCACTTCTGGAAGGGGCACCTCTTTCATTGGTGGTCAGTGAGAGGACCACTGTATTTGGCAGCCCGCCAATGGTCTGAGGGACAGTGAACTGGCCCCCTGTGTAAAAAGTTTGGAGACCCCTGTATCTGAAACTAAAATAATAATGTATGTCCACTATAATTGAAAAAAATTTTAAATGATTTAAAATAAAAAAAAATATTTTAAAAACCTAACAACTAATAATTATGAATGGAATAGGCACATGTATCCATGAAAACTGTTGCTACCCTTCTGGAAAAGACAGTATGAAGGGAGAGTAATAATGATGTTAATACCTTTTGACCCACGCTTTTGAATTTATACTAAAGAGACAATTGAGGCCCTGGTCGGTTGGCTCAGTGATAGAGCATCAACCTGGCATGCAGGAGTCCCGGGTTCGATTCCTGGCCAGGGCACACAGGAGAAGCGCCCATCTGCTTCTCCACCCCTCCCTCTCTCCTTCCTCTCTGTCTCTCTCTTCCCCTCCTGCAGCCGAGGCTCCATTGAAGCAAAAGATGGCCCGGGCGCTGGGGATGGCTTCTTGGCCTCTGCCCCAGGCGCTAGAGTGGCTCTGGTCGCGACAGAGCGACGCCCCGGATGGGCAGAGCATCGCCCCCTGGTGGGCATGCCGGGTGGATCCCGGTCGGGCACATGCGTGAGTTTGTCTGACTGCCTCCCCCTTTCCAGCTTCAGAAAAATACAAAAAAAAAAAAAAAAGAGACAATTGAAAAGAAATTTAAAAGTAAATAAGCACAAAATTACTTCAGTATTTTGTATAGTTGCAAATGTTAAAAATGTTAATACTTAAATGTTATTATACTTAAAAAATGTTTATAGTACAAAAACAAAAGCAATTAAAAGCAGAATCAAATATTCTACAAATAAAATAGACACTAGCAAAAGTAATCTGATTACAAGCTGAATATAAAACAGTATGTATATCATACTTGTATTCATTCAAAATCTACTTATTAAATACATTTTGTGTTTATAGTGTAAATCTAATCTAAGAGCTGAGAATGTATCACAAACAAAACAAACCTCCCTCATTGAGCTTTTATTCTAATTGATAGATATAGATAACAAATCACTACAAAAAAAAGATGATGAATTCCCATCTATGACAATAGCTCATCACAGTCAACCTTCAAATATATTTCTGTAAACAAGTAAAATAAGATCATTTTGTTTTTAAAATAGAATATTTAAAACTTTTAATGTTTGATTTATAATTTAAGCATGTCTAGTTACTGATAAAATAAATGTTAAGTGTTTCTCTTGCAAGAAGGCATAAACTCAAGAATATTTTATTTCTCAAGAAAAGATGACAAGGATTAAATTAAATCAAGAAGTAAGCAGGCTTGACTTCATCTATAGAGTTTAATCTACCTCTTCCCTTTATATCCTCATTGTAATTTTACCTGGTTTAAATAAAATCACATATACAGAGCTAAAATCCCCAGAAACTACATACAAAGTAGGTCAATCATTTCACTTCCTTGGCATGTTTACCTGCTTTGTGTCTGTCTTCCCCACTGGAAGGTAAGCTCCATGGTGGCCAAGGCTTGGAATGTCTCATTTGCCACAACACCCTTAGCATCTGAGACAATGTCTGACAAAAAACACAGCTTCATTTTGGACCTGCTTTCCCTTACATCCACATCTGCTCTGGGCTCTACCTGAAAAATACCTCCAGAATTCAGCTACTTCACACAACGTATTTGTTGGGAGACAGTCCTCCATGGGTCTTTTATATTTCTGCCCATTTGATAAGGGAAAGCACAGATAGTTTTTGTTCTGGACTATTTTTTCAAGGAGGTTTGTATAGCAAACAGCCTGGAAAGATAGTAATAGTGTCCTCTCTAAAATAGAGGGCAGGTTTGCTTACCATCCAATATAGTAAAAATGGTGTCACTCCACAAAAGTGCAAAAGTTAGGTGTTTGCTTATAGCCTATTATAAAAGATAGGAGTTCCCTAAGTTAGGGGTCCCTTGGCTTGTGACACAAACTTACTGTATGCATAGTGTCCACTGGGCCATTCTGTATTTCCCTTTGAGATTTGGGTAACAAGGGGGATAAGTCAAACATGAAGTTTATGCTGACTGCTATCTTATGACAAAGTCCTTTGTCTCTTTCCCATAAGTCTCTTATTTTCTGCCAACAGTTAAGAAACTAGTTAATTTGATAACTTGGAAGTAATAGGATAAAATCTCAGATCCTCACAGCTCTTGACAGTCCTCCACTCCCATCCTGGCATATCTCCCACTGCTATCGCCTCCTACCAGGTCACCAGCCTCCAGCCTGGTTCTCCTATAGACAGAATAAGCTATTGAAAACTAAGTCATATGGAACAATTCCTCTGCTTAAAACCCTCCAGTGGTTTCCTCTCTTGACATGCCCTACAAACACGGTCTCTGACTCCCTGTTGTCTTTCTTTATCTCCTTTTATCCCACTCTCCTCATTGTTGCATGAGCTCTTGCCAGGCTGGTCTCTTTGCTGTTTGAGGCATGTTTTTCTCTCAAGGTCTGTATACTTACTGTTCCTTCTGCCTAAAGTTTCGATAATGCCCTTAACTCCTTCAGGCCTTTGCTCAAACATTGCTTTCTCAGCCAGGCCTTCCTTGATCATCCTATTCAAAATTGCAATCCTTCCTTCCCTACTCTGCATCCTTAACCAGCCCATTTTTCTGCTTTATTTTTTTTCTAAAGCTATTTTTATCTTCCAATACATCATTTGCCATTTATTTTTATCTCCTCATACAAGAATGTAAGTTCCATGAGGAGAAGGTCTTTGTTTTGTTCATTTCAGTATTTGTGATCTAGAACAATTCTTGGTACCTAGTTGGTGCTTAATAAATTCCTGTTACATGCTTAAGAATGAATTTCTAATCAATCTCGATCTCTTATTAAGCTGTGTTACTTTGAACAAGTTACACAGCTTCTCTGAGACTGAGTTTCTTGTCTGCAAAAAGAGAATCATCCTCATAAGATTGTTAAATGTATTGGACTAGGTACACATGTGTGTGGCAAGTAGCCGCGGCCACCATCACAGCTGCCTGGTGCATGCAGGTTGACATTAGATTTGAACAGTCGGTAATAAAACAACAGAACCAAGAACTGGTGGGCTATCATCTTTAATCCTAGCTTGCACCCGGCAGGCAAGCAATACATACAGTGGGAAAACACTTCCCTTTCCATTCAGGGCTCCCAAAGCCACTGACTTATCCAAGTTTCCTAGAATCAAAGGTTTCTAGTTCACCAGCCTTATTCACCTCTGTTTCCCATCTCCTTCTCTCTGCACAAACTGGCTTCTCCTTCAACACCGTGCCATCTTGGCTGCTTCACCTCTCCTCCACGAGGCCTTTCTCTGTTTTCCTCTCTGCTCTCTCCTCTAATGCTTATCTCAGGAACCGAGAGAGAGCAAGCTCCCAGTCTGCCCCACTTTATAGTGTAGAAACTAAAACCTTTAATCCAATATACAAACAAGAAACTCTCTGATACAAAGTCACTTATCTGAGGCATAATGAGATTCCTCATGAGAGTGCACCACCCTACATCAAAAAGGGTGGGAAAGGCTTAGTCCTAAAACCAAACCCCAGGATACAAGGATCCTGCCTGCTCACAGCCCTCCCCCAACACACATTAATATAATCACGCCCATCCCAAGCAAGAAGGGCAACCAATACCATCACTTGGGTGACAGGCTTCCACATGGGCAGCGCCATCTTTAACAAAGTGAGCATAATATATTTTATCTGCCCAGCAACATGAAAAGCATTTATTAGGTATTTAATTAATAACATTTTTTTCAATAAGATCTCAATGAAATTTATATTAATTCTATACATTTTAGTTTCTCCAGGGAAAATTCAATATGTCTTATAATATATTGCTAATCATACCTTTACATCTTGCTGGGCAGATAAAATATATTATGCTCACTTTGTTAAAGATGGCACTACCCACGTGGAAGCCGTTGCCCAGGTGATATTAATGTGTGTTGGGGGTGGGCTGTGGGCAGGCAGGATCCTTGTAGCCTGGGGCTTGGTTTTAGAACTAAGCCTTTCCCACTCTTTTTGATGTGGGGTGGTACAATCCCATCATGCCTCAGTTAAATGACTTTGTATTAGAGACTTCCCTAGTTTGTATATTGATTAAAGGTTTTGATTTCTACACTGTAAAGTGGGGCAGACCGGGAGCTTGCTCTCTTGGTTCCTGAGATTAGCATTAGAGAGGAGAGCAGAGAAAGGCCACGTGGAGGCCAGCAGAAGCAGCCAAGATGGTAGAGTGCTGAGTGAGAAGCCAGTTTGTGCAGAGTTTGTGCAGGAAGAAGGAAGGAGATGGGGAACAGAGGTGAAAAAGTCTGGTGAGCTAGAAACCTTTCATTCTAGGAAACTCAGATAAGTCAGTAACTTTGTGAGCACTGAATAAGTAAGTTTTGGAGCCCAGTGTGTGTTTTTACTTGCCTGCTGGGTGCAAGCTAGGATTAAAGATGATGGCCCACCAGTTTTTGGCTCTGTTGTTTCTTTACCAACCATCTGAATCCAATGCGATCCTGCATGGGCAGGCTGCTGTGATGGTGGCCTTGGCCACTGGCCATACACATTTTTATAGCCTCAGCACACAGCCCAGTTTCTAGCAAATATTAGTCATTCCATAAAGGTATGCTTATTTGTTTTATATAAGGCCAGGGACCACTATCACCATTATGGCCATTCACATGCAGGTTCTCATAAAATTTGGGCAGATGGTAAAGAAATGGCGGAGTTGGAGGATGGTGGGCCATTCTGTTTATTGGTGTCTCACCAAGACAGATAAGCCACAAGAAAAGCCAAGGGCAAGGGATCAAGGAGGAGAGAAAAAAGAAATCCTCTTGCACCTCTAAGTGGTGGGGACAGAATCTCTATTCCAGTAACATTAGCAGGACAATGGCCCCTCCCAATCAGAAAGGTGACCTGCAACCTCACAGACCACTGTATCTGGCTCTGCCCAGCCCCCAATGCAAACCACAAGTGAACAAACATAAACATCACATTTACAAACTTATTTGACCAACATTTTGCTTTCTCTCATTATAAAAATAATAGCTTATTTATTAATTTATATATTCATTCCTTCATTCATTTTAGAGAGAGGAGAAAGGGAGTGAGAGAAAGGGGGGAAGGAAGGGAAGGAGAAACAGAAAGCATCAACTCTTCCTGTATGTGCCTTGACCAGACAAGCCCAGGGTTTTGAACTGGTGACCTCAGCATTCCAGGTCGATGCTTTACCCACTGCACCAACACAAGTCAGGCAAAAATAATATATATTTTTTTAAACTGGAAAAATATAGAGAAGAAACAAATCACCTATAGTTCTACTATAGTAACATGACTGTCATTATTATTTTAT
Source organism: Saccopteryx bilineata (assembly GCF_036850765.1). Lineage (NCBI taxonomy): Eukaryota > Metazoa > Chordata > Mammalia > Chiroptera > Emballonuridae > Saccopteryx > Saccopteryx bilineata. The sequence continues at coordinate 81,336,372 of NC_089499.1, forward strand.
TCTATTTTCTTCTGGAATTTTTTCTTATGACATTTTTTAATTGTAATTATGATGTACACACATTTTTATATCATGCCTTCTTTTTCTTTTAATATAAGCATTTTCCCATATAGCTGTGTTGTCTTAACAGCCATTAGTGTGTTGATGGCTGCATCATTTCTCAAATGTCAAATAGATGTATAATATTTGTAAGGTATTTCCCCACTGAGGAAGAAAGAAGGGCGTATTTATCAAGTGTGGATAAGCAAAAGCTTTATTTAGTAGAGCGTTTCCTGGACGAGGTTCTCTGGTCCGGGAGACAGGGGCCAGAGAAGTCACGCAATTCTCCCATGTAGGGGTAATTTATAGGTTCGGTAGGGTGATGGCAAGTTGATATGTGGCGAAATATCATTGGCTGGCAGACAGTCGCTCTTTTTCACAGGGCTCCTGGGAAGTTTCTTTTGGTGTGCATGGGTGTGGGAGGTTCCAGCCCGAGTTCCTAGGCCTGGTTCTTCACATGACCTTCCCCTTTGCCAACCGACCTCACTGTATTACTTGATTGAGCATATTTTTGTTATTGGTTATTTAGATAATTTTCAACTGTTCAATAAATTTTAAAGAATTAAAGGAAAGAATCTATTTTTCTCTCTCTTCACAATTAAGCATGTCTAACACTTTTGGGGAGAAAGGAACTAAATTCTTCTACTCTGCATTTGCAAGAGAACACTTCTGAATAATTCATGGGTACATAGAAATGGAAAAGATATACATCATCTAGCTGATTATTAACATAATACAGCAAAATGAAACATTATCCTAAGAAGTTACTTACTTGCAGCTGTGGAAATGAGACTTGGAACATTTTAGAAAGAAGTCATATTTAAGATGTAAATAAATACATTTCAAAATCATTTTAAGGCATTGCCTAGTACAAATTCTTTGTAAATGTGGTTATTAGGATTTTTTTCCCCACAAAAATAGAAAATCAGTCCCTACAATTTACCAAGTTAGTAAATAATCTGGAGAATAATATAGTAAACTTCTAAAATATCTATTTTTAAAACACTAACAAAATCATCTAGTTTTTTGTACATAAATGTTATCTTTCTTTACACTTTAGTTAGGGCACATAAAAAATGGCTCAAATACTAATAAGAAAACTATGTGCTAATCACTTCAATTACTGATAATGTTTGATTATATCATTCCTAAAAGAAAGATATACTTCTTATACCAAAAATGAAAACTATAAAGAAATGAAAAGATAAGTATAAAGACATTCATTATTTAAAGGGCCAAGCAAAGTAAAAAAAAAAAAAATGGAAGGATGGAGTGCTGGTAATAGACTCTGAAGGTTACTGAAGACATATATTTAAAAAACTAAGATCTGAGTTCAAATGGTTTTTTTTTCTTCACTCCCTCTCCCTTAGCTCCTCTGTTTCTACCCATGTAGACTGCACTGCAGGCCTAATTATGCCCTGGCTGTGTAGTTGCATGCTCACTTTCCTTTTGCAATTTTGTATTCAAAACTGTTTCCTTAATTCAATGTCCTCCTATTCTTATTGTATTTTTTTTCTTCCTTATATTGGTTAAAGTACAACCTTCAGTTGCTTCCTAAGAAGGTGAATGTTTTGGGAATTTGCATATCTAAAAAATATCTTTATTCTACCATTTATCTTACCTGACTAATCTCTTAATAGATTAAGAGGCTAAACACATACTCTTAAAATTTTTGAAGGCATTGCTCCAATGTATTTTAGCATCAATTCTTGGATTTGAGAAATCAGCGCTACTTAGGTATAAGGCTGGAGAAAGAGGGCCTGAAGGAATATATCTGGCTGCCAGATTTCTGAGATTAGGGTGGGGAGGGGAGATGGTACTGACAGTCCCACCGCTCAGTAAACGGACTTACTTATCACTGTTTCATTGTGTCAGTCTTTGCCTTTGTCCTTACCCCACTCTGTTTAATGTCACTGCCTTCAAGCCTCTTCTCATTCAAATCTTCTAGAGAACAAACCTGTTGCTCCTAAAAGGCAGGAGAGCAGGATCCAACCACTAACATGTCTTTTCTTTTTATCCCTACATAAATTTCACCCCCAACTTCTGCAATTACTTGGTGCTTCCAAGAGCTGAGTCCCAGAGAGTACCCAGAGTGAATCAGCCTCCCTCCTCATCTGTTTTGTCTGCCTAAAATTTTTCATCCATTCCTCTCTCTTCTCTGTTCTCTCTGTCCTTCAGAAATAAAATCTTTGTTATATTTCTTTATTGTCTCTGACTAAAAAGTTCTGGAGATAGCATCTTCACTCTTTAAGTGAAGGCACATATTACTTCCTTTCTGAGGTCTCCATAACTCCAGATCCCTCTGGTCCCCTATTCTATTCCTCCCTATAAGTTCTCCGAGTGCTGGGAACAGATCTCCGGTAACTACTTTTTATTCTTCGTTAATCTCTTTTTCTATTCTTTGTTTATCTCTTTTTCTATTGGTTAATAAGATCATATAGGTTTCCAGTGTACATTTCTATGATACATGATCTGTATGTTGCATTGTGTGTCCCCCACCCAAAGTCAGACCATCTTCCACCACCACATATTTTGCCCCTTTATCCCCCATCCTCTCCCCCCAACATCCTTCCCTCTGGTAACCACCACTGTGTCTATTTTTATGTCTGTTTCAATGTTATATCCTACATATGAGTGAAATCATATAGTTCTTAGCTTTTTCTGATTGACTTATTTTGCTTAGCATAATATTCTCAAGGTTCATCTATGCTGTTGCAAATATGAATATTTCATCTTTTCTTATAGTTGAGTAGTATTCCATTGTATATATGTACCACATCTTCTTTATCTAATACCCTATAAAGGACAGTTTAGTTGTCTCTATGTCTTGGCCACTGTGAATAATGCTGCAATGAGCATAGGGGTGCATATATCTTTGCAAATAAATGTTTTTTAGCTTTTTGGGCAGATACACAGTAGAGGGATTGTTAAATCATTTGGTAACTCTATTCTTATTTTTTGAGGAACTGCTAAAATGTCTTCCATAGTGGTTGAACCAGTTTATATTCATATCAGCAGTGAATGATGGTCTCCTTTGCTCTACAACCTCTCCAACATCTGTTATTACTTGTCTTGTTAATAATAGCCATTCTAACAGGCATGAGGTGATATCTATTATAATTTTGATTTGTATTTCCCTAATAACTAGTAAAGTCAGACATCTTTTAATATGTCTGTTGGCTGTTTGTACGTCTTCTTGGGAGAAGGGTCTGTTGAGATCCTTTGCTCATTTTTTTGACTGGATTGTATGTTTGGTGTTGAGTTGTATTAGTTCTTTATATATTTTAGATATTAACCCCTTGCCAGAGCTGTTGTTTGCAAATATTATCTCCCACTTGGTCTGTTGTATTTTGTTTTGTTGTCAGTTTCATTTGCTGTGCAGCATCTTTTTAGTTTGATATAGTTCTATTCAACTATTTTTGCCTTTACTTACCTTGTCATTGGAGTCAAATTCATAAAATGTTCTCTACCACCATGGTTCATAAGTTTAGTACTTATGTTTTTGTCTATGTAATTTATTGTTTCAGATCTTATATATTATGGGTCTTTGACCCATTTTGAATTAATTTTTGTACATGGGAACAAACTGTAATCTAGTTTCATCCTTTTGTATGTGGCTTTTCTATTTTCCCAGCCCACTTATTGAAGAGGTTTTTTTTTCCTCGTTGTTTGTTTTTGGCTCTTTTGTCAAAAATTATTTGCCCATATGCATATAGTTTTATTTCTGGGCTCTCAGTTATGTTTTCTTTGTAAGTCTTTCTGTTTTCCTACCAATACCATGCTTTTTTATTATCATAGCTCTGTAGAACAATTTGAAGTCAGGTAGTGTGATACCTCTGGCTTCATTCTTATTTCTCAGGATTGTTTTAGCTATTTGAGGTCTTCTGTGGTTCTATACAAACCTGATGTTTTTTGTTCTTTTTATTGAAAAAATGACAGTGGGGCCTGACCAGGTGGTCCGAGGTGGATAGAGCATCAATCTGGGACACTGAGGACACTGAAATCCTGAGGTCACCAGCTTGGGTATGGGCTCATCCAGCTTGAGCATGTGCTCACCAGCTTGAGCATGGGGTACTGGCTTGAGTGTGGGGTCATAGACATGACCCCAGGGTAGCTGGCTTGAGCCCAAGTTCACTAGCTTGAACAAGAGGTCACTGGCTCAGCTGGAGCCCCCTGGTCAAGGCACATATAAGAAAGCAATCAATGAACAATTAAGGTGCCACAACTGAGTTGATTCTTGTCATCTCTCTCCCTTCCCATCTATCTGTCCCTGTCTGTCCCCCCCCCCACTTCTAAAAAAATAAAATGACATTGGGATGAACATAGGAGTGCATATATTCTTTCAAATTAGTGTTTTGGGTTTCTCTGGATGTATTCCAAGATGAGGCATTGCTGGGCTGTAACGCAGTTACATTTTTAATTTGCGGAGGTAGGTCCACACTGCTTTCCACGTGGTTGCACAAATCTGCATTTCCACCAACAGTCCACAAAGATTCCCATTTTTTTTTTATTCACTTTAGAGAGGAGAGAGAGAGAGGAGAGAGAGAAGGAGGGAGGAGATGGAAGCATCAACTCCCATATGTGCCTTGACCAGGCAAGCCCAGGGTTTCGAACCGGCAACCTCAGCATTTCCAGGTCGACGCTTTATCCACTGCGCCACCACAGGTCAGGCAGATTCCCATTTTTTTACATCCTTGCCAACACTTGTTTGGGAATTCAATGATGATAGCCATTTTGACAAGTGTGAGGTAATAACTCATTGTTTTAATTTGCATTTCTCTGATGATTAGTGATGTTGAACATATTTTCATATGTCTATTGGCTGCTTGTATGTCCTTTTTGGAGAAGTGTCTATTCAGGTCCTTTGCCAATTTCTTAATTGAACTGTTTGCTTTTTGGTGTTGAGTTTTATAAATTATCTACAATAGCCAAGATATGGAAGAAGTCCAAGTGCCCATCAGTAGATGAGTAGATAAAAAAAAGTACTGGGTCCTAGCCAGATAGCCCATTTGGTTAGAGCATTGCTTTGATATGCCAAGGTTGAGTGTTTGATACCTGGTTAGGCACATACAAGAATCAACCAATGAATGCATAAATAAGTGGAACCCATTATTATTCCTCTTTCTCTCTTTCCCCTTCCTCTCTCTCTAAAATCAAACAATAAATTTTTTTAAAAATTAAATTTAAATGTGTGTTATATTTACACAATGGAATACTATTCAGACATAAACAAAAGAAGGAAATCTTACCTTTTGTAACAGCATGGATGGACCTGAAGATCATTATGCTAAATGAAATAAGCCAGGAGAGAAATACAAATACCACATGATTTCACTTATATGTGGAATTTTATGAACAAAATAAAGTAACAAAACAGAAACTGATTCATAGATATAGAGAACAGACTGACAGCTGTCTGAGAGAAAGGGGGTAGAGGAGCTGGGAGAAAAAGGTGAATGGATCAAGCAAAGGAAAAAAAAGATTATAGACACTGACAATCATGTGGTGATTACAGTAGGGAATGGGGAGGGAGAAGTGAGTGAAAGGGGGATAAATGATGATAATGGAGACTTGACTTGGGTTGGTGATTGTATAGTGTAGTGTACAGATGACGTATTGTGGAATGGTATACCTGAAATATAAGTAATGTTATTAACCAATGTCTTTTAAATTACATTGGAATTTTATTGGGGATTGCATTAAATCTGTATACTGCTTTGGGTACTATGGCAATTTTAACTATGTTGGGTCTTTCAATCCATGAACAAAATACTAACAAATCAAATACAATACATTAAAAAAATAATATATCACAATCAAGTGGGGTTCAATCCAAGGGAAACAAGGATGATTCAACATATGGAAATCGATCAATGTTATACATTAACAAAATAAAGTAAAAAAATCATATGATCATTATCAATAGATGCAGAAAAAGCACTTGGGTAAGATATAACACTCATTTATGATTTAAACACTCAATAAAATAGATATGAAAGGAAGGCATTTCAACATAATAAAGGCCATATATGACCAATCCTCAGCCAGTATCGTACTCAACCATAAAAAGTTGAAAGCTTTTTCTCTAAAATCAGTAACAAGACAAGGTTCCCACTCTCACCAGTCTTATTCATTATAGTTCTAGATGTCCCAGCAAGAGCAATCAGGTAAGAGAAAGAAATAAAAGATATCCAAATTGGAAAGGAAGAAGTACCACTTTTTTTTGCAGATAACATGATTCTGTACATAAAAACCCTATAGACTCCACAAAAAAACTGTTAGAAAAAACAAGAAGGGAGAGAGATGAGAAGCATCAGTTCTTCATTCCAACACCTTAGTTGCTCATTGATTGCTTTCTTATATGTGCCTTGACCAGGGGGCTACAGCAGACCGAATGACCCCTTGCTCAAGCCAGTACCCCTCACTCAAGCTGATGAGCCTGTGCTCAAGCAGGATGAGCCCGTGCTTAAGCTGGTGACCTCAGGTTTCAAACTTGGGTTCTCTGCATCCCAGTCCAATGCTCTATCCACTGCACCACTGCCTGGTCAGACATTCACATATTGTGGTTTGCCTTTATTTCATGTATTATCAGGCATCTCATTGTAGGACAAAGACAAACTTTTCTTATACAGCCCACTATGCCTAAATTAGGCAATTTCAGACTTAGTGTGCTAAAGATCACTTAGCAAACTTGCTTAACATCTTTTTTTTTGTGGATAGCTTTTTATTTTTTTTATTATAATTTTATTTTTTTAATGGGGCGACATCAATAAATCAGGTTACATATATTCAAAAATCCACAAGTCCAGGTTATCTTGTCTTTCAATTATGTTGCATACCCATCACCCAAAGTCAGATTGTCCTCTGTCGCCTTCTATCTAGTTTTCTTTGTGCCCCTCCCCCTTTCCCTCTCCCTTTCCCCCCTCCCCCCGTAACCACCACACTCTAATCAATGTCTCTTAGTTTCACTTTTATGTCCCACCTACGTATGGAATAATGCAGTTCCTGTTTTTTTCTGATTTACTTATTTCACTTCGTATAATGTTATCAAGATCCCACCATTTTGCTGTAAATGATCCGATGTCATCATTTCTTATGGCTGAGTAGTATTCCATAGTGTATATGTGCCACATCTTCTTTATCCAGTTGTCTATTGACGGGCTTTTTGGTTGTTTCCATGTCCTGGCCACTGTGAACAATGCTGCAATGAACATGGGGCTGCATGTGTCTTTACGTATCAATGTTTCTGAGTTTTGGGGGTATATACCCAGTAGAGGGATTGCTGGGTCATAAGGTAGTTCTATTTTCAGTTTTTTGAGGAACCACCATACTTTCTTCCATAATGGTTGTACTACTTTACATTCCCACCAACAGTGGATGAGGGTTCCTTTTTCTCCACAGCCTCTCCAACATTTGCTATTACATGTCTTGTTAATAATAGCTAATCTAACAGGTGTGAGGTGGTATCTCATTGCAGTTTTGATTTGCATTTCTCTAATAACTAACAAAGATGAGCATCTTTTCATATATCTGTTGGCCATTTGTACTTCCTCCTGGGAGAAGTGTCTGTTCATGTCCTCTTCCCATTTTTTTATTGGATTGTTTGTTTTTTTGTTGTTGAGTTTTATGAGTTCTTTGTATATTTTGGATATTAGGCCCTTATCTGAGCTGTTGTTTGAAAATATCATTTCCCATTTAGTTGGCTTTCTGTTTATTTGTTATCAGTTTCCCTTGCTGAGCAAAAACTTCTTAGTCTAATGTAGTCCCATTCATTAATTTTTGCCTTCACTTCTCTTGCCATTGGAGTCAAATTCATAAAATGCTCTTTAAAACCCAGGTCCATGAGTTGAGTACCTATGTCTTCTTCTATGTACTTTATTGTTTCAGTTCTTATGTTTAGATCTTTGATCCATTTTGAGTTAATTTTTGTACAGGGGCACAAACTGTAGTCCAGTTTCATTCTTTTGCATGTGGCTTTCCAGTTTTCCCAGCACCATTTATTGAAGAGGCTTTCTTTTCTCCATTGTGTGTTGTTGGCCCTTTTATCAAAAATTATTTGACTATATATATCTCTGGACTTTCTATTCTGTTCCATTGGTCTGAGTGTCTATTTTTCTGCCAATACCATGCTGTTTTGATTGTCGTGGCCCTATAATATAGTTTGAAGTCAGGTATTGTAATGCCCCCAGCTTCATTCCTTTTCTTTAGGATTGCTTTGGCTATTCGGGGCTTTTTATAGTTCCATATAAATTTGATTATTTTTTGCTCCATTTCTTTAAAAAATGTCATTGGAATTTTGATGGGAATTGCATTAAATTTGTATATTGCTTTGGGTAATATGGCCATCTTGATTATATTTATTCTACCTAACCAAAACAAGGAATATTCTTCCATCTTATAATATCTTTTTTGATTTCCCTTAACAATGGTTTATAGTTTTCATTGTATAAGTCCTTTACAATCTTTCTTATGTGTATTCCTAGGTATTTTATTTTTTTTGTTGCAATTGTGAAGGGGATTATTCTTTTGAGTTCATTCTCAATTGTTTCATTGTTGGCATATAGAAAGGCTATTGAGTTCTGTATGTTAATTTTGTATCCTGCGACCTTACTGTATTGGCTTATTGTTTCTAGTAGTCTTTTTGTGGATTTTTTGGGGTTTTTGATGTATAGGATCATATCATCTGCAAAAAGTGATACCTTTACTTCTTCTTTTCAAATATGGATGCCTTTTATTTCTTTGTCTTGTCTGATTGCTCTGGCTAGAACCTCTAGTACCACATTAAATAACAGTGGAGAGAGTGGACAACCCTGTCTTGTTCCTGATTTAAGGGGGAAAGCCTTCAGTTTAGTGCCATTTAATATGATGTGAGCTGATGGTTTATCATATATGGCCTTTATCATGTTGAGATATTTTCCTTCTATACCCATTTTGTTGAGAGTCTTAAACATAAAATTGTGTTGTATTTTATCGAAAGCCTTTTCTGCGTCTATTGATAAGATCATGTGGTTTTTGTTCTTTGTTTTGTTGATATGGTGTATTATGTTAACCGTTTTACGTATGTTGAACCATCCTTGAGATTCTGGGATGAATCCCACTTGATCGTGATGTATTATGTTTTTGATATGTTGTTGTATTCGATTTGCTAGTATTTTGTTTAGTATTTTAGCATCTGTATTCATTAGAGATATTGGTCTGTAGTTTTCTTTTTTTGTGCCATCCTTGCCTGGTTTTCGTATGAGGGTTGTGTTGGCCTCATAAAATGTGTCTGGAAGTATTGCTTCTTCTTCAATTTTTTGGAAGACTTTGAGTAGAATAGGAACCAAGTCTTCTTTGAATGTTTGATAAAATTCGCTGGTATAGCCGTCAGGGCCTGGACTTTTATTTTGGGGGAGGTTGTTAATGGTTTTTTCTATTTCTTCTCTACTAATAGGTCTGTTTAGGCTTTCTGCTTCTTCTTGACTCAGTCTAGGAAGGTTGTCTTGTTCTAGGAATTCATTCATTTCTTCTAGGTTGTTGAATTTAGTGGCATAAAATTTTTCATAGTATTCTACAATAATTCTTTGTATATCTATGATGTCCGTGGTGATTTCTCCTCTTTCATTTTGGATTTTGTTTATATGGGTTCTTTCTCTTTTTTCTTGGTAAGTCTTGCCAAGGGTTTGTCAAGTTTTGTTGATCTTTTCAAAGAACAAGCTCTTTGTTATATTAATTTTTTCTATAGTTTTACTGTTCTCTATTTCATTTATTTCTGCTCTGATTTTTATTATCTCCTTTCTTTGGCTAGTTTTGGGTTGTTTTTGTTCTTCTTTTACTAGTTCCTTAAGGTGTGAAGTTAAGTGGTTCACTTGGGCTGTCTCTTGTTTGTTCATATATGCCTGAAGTGATATGAACTTCCCTCTTATCACTGCTTTTGCTGCATCTTATAGATTCTTATATGTCATATTGTCATTTTCATTAGTCTGTATATATCTTTTGATCTCTGCACTTATTTCTTCTTTGACCCATTCATTTTTTAAAAGTATGTTGTTTAGTTTCCACATTTTTGTGGGATTTTTTTCCTCCTTTTTGCAGTTGAATTCTAGTTTCAAGGCTTTATGATCAGAAAATATGCTTGGTACAACTTCGATTTTTCTAAATTTGCTGATGTTGTTTTTGTGGCCCAACATATGGTCAGTTCTTGAGAATGATCCATGTACACTGGAGAAAAATGTATAGTCAGTAACTTTGGGATGAAATGTCCTGTAGATGTCTATCATATCCAGGTGCTCTAGTGTTTTGTTTAAGGCCACTATATCTTTGTTGATTCTCTGTTTGGATGACCGATCTAGAGCCGTCAGCGGTGTATTGAGGTCTCCAAGTATGATTGTATTTTTGTCAGTTTTTGTTTTAAGGTCAATAAGTAGCTGTCTTATATATTTTGGTGCTCCTTGGTTTGATGCATATATAATAAGAATTGTTATGTCTTCTTGATTCAGTGTCCCCTTAGTCATTATGAAATGGCCATTTTTGTCTCTGAGTACTTTTGTTGTCTTGTAGTCAACATTATCAGATATGAGTATTGCTACGCCTGCTTTTTTTTTGGATGTTATTTGCTTGGAGTATTGCTTTCCAGCCTTTCACTTTGAATTTGTTTTTATCCTTGTTACTTAAATGAGTTTCTTGTAGGCCGCATACAGTTGGATTTTCATTTTTGATCCATTCTGCTACTCTTTGCCTTTTTATTGGTGAGTTTAATCCGTTTACATTTAGTGTAATTATTGACACTTGTGAGTTCCTTATTGCCATTTTATATCTTGCTTTCTGTTAGTTTTGTGTCTTGTTTGATCCTTCTCTTTCATTTTTCTATCTTTTGTTTTTATTTGGTTGTGTTCCATACATCTTTCCTCTGTTGCTATCTTTTTTATCTCATGTGCTTCTGTGGTGGTTTTTTCAATGGTGGTTACCATTAAGTAATGAAAACGGTTTCCTACCCTTTTCATTTTAATGCACCATTTTGTGAGTACTTTTGCACTCCATCGCCCTTTGCTACTGTTAATCTCCATCCTCTCCCCCCCTTTGTTTTTGTTGTCACAGTTTAAGGTTGGTTTTATTTTGTTCTTCTTGGAGCTTTTACTTGTGGCTTTATTGTTTTTTTTTTATTTTTTGTATCTGATTGGAGAACTCCCTTTATTATTTCCTGGAGTGGGGGTTTCCTGGTGATAAATTCCCTCATCTTTTATGTATCTGTGAATGTTTTTATTTCTCCTTCATATTTGAAGGATAGCTTTGATGGGTATAGTATTCGTGGCTGAAAGTTCCTCTCTTTCAGACTTTAAATATTGGGGTCCACTCTCTTCTAGCTTGTAGGGTTTCTGCTGAGAAATCTGATGATAGTCTAATGGGCCTTCCTTTATATGTTGTATTCTTCTTTTCCCTGGCTGCCTTGAGAATTTTTTCTTTGCCATTGGTTTGTGCCAATTTCATTATGATGTGCCTTGGAGTAGGTTTGTTGGGGTTAAGAAAACTCGGAGTTCTGTTTGCTTCATGAATTTGAGGCTTTAGTTCTTTCCAACGGCTTGGGAAGTTCTCATCTATTATTTGTTTGAGTATGTTCTCCATTCCATTTTCTCTCTCTTCTCCCTCTGATATACCTATTATTCTTATGTTATTCTTTCTGATGGAGTCAGATAATTCTTGTAGGGCTATCTCCTTTTTTTTAATTTTTGAGTCTCTTTCTTCTTCTCTCTGTTGTGCCTCAAGTTGCTTGTCTTCTATTTCACTAATCCTCTCTTCTATCTGGCCTGTTCTATTAGCCAAGCTTGTTACCTCATTTTTCAGCTCGTGAATTGAGTTTTTCATCTCTGTTTGATTTGTTTTTATAGTTTCAATTTCCTTGGACATATATTCTTTGTGTTCATTGAGTTGTTTTCTGAGCTCCCTAAATTGCCTTTCTGTGTTTTCTTGTATATCTCTGAGTATTTTTAGGATTTCTATCTTGAATTCTCTGTCATTTAACTCCAAGGTTTCCAATATATTAAATTTTTTCTCCATAGATTTTTCCTCTTCTATCTGTGTTACCTCTCTTTCTTTTGTATCCATGATATTTGATTTTCTCTTCCTTAATGGCATCTGAGGGTGGTTTTGTTGATAGTATTAATGAGATTTAATAAAAAATAAAAAGTTAAAAAAATAAAAAATTGAAAAAAGTTGTTTTTTTAAAAAATTAATAATGAAATAAAGAAAAATAAAATAAAATAAAAATTTTTAAAAAAAGGAAATTATTCCCCCCTCCTTTTTTCCTCTCCTCTCCTCTCCTCTCTTTCTTGAGAAAAATCTTGTGGTGAACTGTGAATTATATTGTATTTAATAGAACAAACAATGCCTGTAATGGAGGGCCTGAATTGGGGAAAAGTAATAAAGGGGCAACAAAAATAAATAAATAAATAAATAAAGGGTTGGTGGTATGGACCCACAAAAAGCAAATAATGAAAAAATTTGGATCAAGAATAAAATGATTTGCGGTTAGGTGTTGGTTGACTAAGAGTTATGATGAGAGGAGTAAGAGGGAAACAGGAAAATGGGAGGACAAATTAAAAAATTACTATTGTATTTAGTGGAACAAGAGCTTGATAAAATGGAGAGCCAGGGATGGGAGCACTGCTAGTGAGTTAAAAAGGTGAAGTAAAAACCCCCCAAAATGCCACAAACATAAGTTTGAGTCCCAGATAAAATAATTTGTTTGTTATTGAGGTTTGAATGAGAGGAGATGTAAAGGAAAAAGGAAGAAACTAATATAGAGGGAGAAAAGAAGAGAGAGAGAGAGAAAAAAAAGAGGGAACCACTAAAAGAAGAAAAAAGAAAAAAGAGGAGAAAGAGAGAGAGAGAGAGAGTTAAGGGTTTTGGAGTGCAACCCTCATAGAGAGAAAGGAAGAGGAAAGAAAAGATAATGGGAGATGTAACACTTATGGGTAGTGTAGTTCAAGGAGAGGAGAGAGTAAGACCGGTAGGGAGTTAAACGACCAAATTGGAGGAGGAAAAAAAAAAGAAAAAAGAAGAAAAAAAAAATCAAGGATAAAGATAAGAGAAACAAACGAACAAATATAATAAAATGGGATAGGTTATAAAGTCTGCGGATTATTCTGATTTTGAGAGGTTATCTTCTTGCTTTTTCTTTTCTCTCCCTCTTCCTGGTCGGCGACTCTGTACCCCGGGTTCTGCCCCTTTGGCACGCTCAGGTAGAGGTTTGTAGTTGATAAGTCTCTATGGCGATTTCATGTATTGTGCTTCAGTCTCGTTGGCAGTCGAGGCTCATTAGCGTTTATAGGCTCTGACAGTGAGAGAGTCCGTGTTCCAGGAGCCTCTCTCCTAGTCTTTCCTTCCTCAACCAGCAGCCTGAGAATCCAACTATGGGGTTGCTGCTGCCTCTGCCTGGATAGTAAGAGGCTCTAAGAGCGGTCAACTCCCCACTCTTATTTCCACTCAGCACAGGGCTCTGGGTAAGGCTCAGTCAGTCAGAGCTGCTAGCATAATCAGCCGGGGCTTTTGCTTACTCAAAGACCTCTGGCTCTGTCACTCTGTCCGGTAACACGGGCGGGTATGTGCGCGCAGACCAGGATGTTAGACCAGAAGTCTCGCCCTCTGAGTGAAATCCCCCGCCCGCACTGAAAAGTTCCAATGTTGGAATTGGCTCTCGCTCGTCCCCGTGTGCCGCTCTTTCAAGGCACTGGGGCAGCCCGTGACTCCACCCTTGGCCCACACAAAGGCCCCCAACTCTGCCCCTCCATGGGACAACACGGGCTCCCACTCCCGAGGTGCTGGGAGGAGTCTCCTGCCCACTCTCCGTGCGCGCAGACCAGGATGTGAGGCCGGAGTCTTGCCCTCTGAGTGAAAAGTTCCAGTGTTGGAATTAGCTCTCACTTCCTCCCCGTGTGCGGCTCTCCCCGGGTTCTGGGGCAGCCCGGAGGCTTTCAGCCCACACAAAGGCCTCTGACTCTGCCTCTCTGTGGAGTAACACGGGCGCACCCTCCGGGGGCTTTGGAAGGAATCTCTCGCCCACTATGCGGCTACCAGGGGATCAGGTAAAATGGCCGCTCCGCTTGTCTTTCTTTGTCTGGGTTTGGCGCGAGTGTTAGCTGTATTGCCCAGGTTGTCACAGGAACAGTTTTTCCTTGGCTTGGATCTCTGTGCCACAGCCTGGTTTGGCTGTTTGTACCGCGGCCTGGATTTATTCACCCCCTTTGCCCGCCTCAGTTTCTATATTCACAGTTACCAGAGAAAGCCGCCCTGTTTAGGTTAGTAAGGAAGGCGGAGCATTTCTTACTCCCTATTTCCTTCGGGGTTTGGTTATATATTTAGCCAATTTTTCGCTCGATCATACCTTTGGGTGTATTGCGAAACATCTGGAGGCTCCAAGGATAGGTTTTTCTGTTTCTGGTTGAGGATCTTGTTGAGGTTTGGGGGAGATTTATCGGTATCGCTTCCTACTCTGCCATTACTCTGACATCATCTTGCTTAACATCTTAACATGAAGATTCCAAGAGATATATGACTGCAGGACATTCCTGGAATCTGGATATCTTACAGATACACCAACATAATTCTGACACAGGTAGTTTTGGTCCATAATGTGAGATAAATTGTCTAAGACACTCAAAAATGAGCTGCTTACATGGTTGATTTCTTATTCTTCCCCATTTTGTCTTTAAAAGGTTGGAGTTCTGGTAATTGGACATTCATACATTTATAGCTTTCCTTTAGACTTGTTATACATTTCTCCTTCAATATTGCAGATTTCACAAATTTATATTCAGCCCTATAAAGTATAGTTCTGTGTTACTTTGTTGCTCTTAATTTATTTCTTACAAGGGTCAAAAATATTCTAGTTATAAAATTTTTAGATTTGGCAAATATTTTTGTCAGCTCAGGCTGATATAGCATAACATCATAGTTTAAACATTATGACTTAAAAAACAGAAATTTATTTTCTCACAGTTCTGGAGGTTGAAAACTTGAGATCAAGGTGCAAGTATTGTAGGGTCCCAAAAATGAGGACCCTCTGCCAAGCTTGTAGATTTCCTGGCTTGCCGCCTTCTCACTGTATGCACACATGACCTTTCCTCAGTGTGTGCATATGGAGAAAGTAGAGAGAGATCACTTCTCTTTTTATAAGGCCACCATTCCTATCAGGTTAGAACCTCACCTTTATGACTTCTTTTAACCTTAATTACCACCTAAAAGCCTCACCTCCACATATAGTCCCACTGAAAGTTTGTACTTCAACACATTGATTTTTGGGGGATACTGTTCAATCCAGAGCAGCAAACTAACACACAAAATATAAATACTGTTACAGCTACACATGTGCACCTAGGTCTTGGTGTATTACCTTGAATGTGACAGGTGCTCAATACACATTGTTTGATGAGTGAAATAGCCAACATCTAGAAAACAAAGCTTAAAAAGTTTCTTTAAAAAAGAATATATACTGTGGTCTGTTTTACATAAAGTCAGTGTATGAAAATGTGGAAATATACATACTGATATATTTGATATACAAAAAAAGTATTCCCTAAGACTTCCTTTGGGCATATGAAGCATTTATAAATTTCTCTTATACCTATTTTCTTTTTGAAAAATAGTTTATTAAGTAAATTGAGGTACATATAAAAATGGATGGTTAATAAAAATAACAGGTAATCATAATGACAATTTAGTGGTTTATCTTCAAAGGTTTCATGAAGACATGATTTTTAATAGTCTTTAACAGAGGGAGGTGGAGAGTCAAGCACTGAAAATTAAATACATCACCACATTTCATTGGCCAAAGTCAACTCCCATGACTACACCTGACTTTAAGGCTGGAGAGTGCATAATTATCCCTTATATAAGAAGTGAATTGGTCAATTAATATTAATACAGCCTGCCACAGTGACCTGTCAGAGCTTTCTCAATGCAAAACAACTGTATTCTCTAAGGTATTTGTTGAAACATTATTTTTACTTATTTGAATGTTAGCAACAATTCCAGACCACTGAATAAAAAATGAAAAGTTCTAGTGCCCCTGGTAGATGTGCAGCAATTTCTTCTTTTCCATGCCTCTTTTTTGATATTATCTGAGTAAATACGAAGAGACAATTTTGGTCCTTGAGGCTTCAGAACTGATTGAAAGTTTCTAATAAGTAGGGTTTCTTGCTTTGCCTGAAAAAGCCAGAACCTGAAAGTTACCATTTAAGCACAACACGCTTCAGAGAAGAGAAATGTTGGTTCTTACAAAGCTGAAAGCTTCCCTCAACAAATTTCTTCTCATCTTCGCCTCCTCAGAGAACTGAGCAGCAAGTTCAATGATCAGAGAAAGAAATCTAACCCGACCATCTAGCATGCCATTTATAAAGAAGAGATGCCCATCTTCCTCAGCACAATATCTCAGGATTCCTGAGCAGAAAATCTTTCTTCTCTTGGAAATAATGGTGAAATAGGAAAATCAACATTTCCTTCACCATGAGTCTCAGCTCTTAGACAACTCTAAGGCGGGAGCTATAACTTTCAATGCCACTTTAACAGAGTCAGAAACTTTATTGGAGTTGCCTCATAACTAATCAAAGACCACAAACAACTCTGAGATTCATGGTTCCATACCATACTCCAGAAGAAATTGAAATAGTATTTGAGCAACACAATTTCTAGATGAAGACCTTCAAATCATTGGGGTAGGGTGGGATAGGTTATAGGATAAAAGGAAAGAAAAGTGATTTAAGTGTTCTCCATTTGGTAAACACACATGCAATATACAGATGATGTATTGTAGAATCATATCCTGAAACCTGTATAATTGTATTAACTAATGTTATCCCAATAAATTCAATAATTTTTTTTTAAGTCTGAAGCCATGTTATTTACTATGATTGGGGAAAAGGCCTTTGCCTTTTTACATATACTAAAAATATTTCTTTTGTTTTGGTTTTACCATGCAAAAGTTCTTTTTATCAAATTAAACAATCTCTTCCCTTCTGAATTTCATGAGGATTTAACTCACGTTTTCTCCTATTACTTATGTGATTTCTTTCTTTCATTTAAATCTTTAATCTATCTGAAAGTTATCTTAATATTTAAATGAGGAATTTATTCAATTTATATATTTCCACATGGCAATTTAGTTTATTCCAACAGTGTTGCCAAATGCAATTAGGTCTATGCATTTGCAGATGCAGAAAGGACTTGGGGGGTTTCCTTCCGGTGTATTTACTGTGTCTATTCAGGCACTATTATTGCACTGTTATGACTATGTTTTAATACATAGTAGGTCTATCTCACCCCTATTACTCTCTTTTCCAGTGACTTCCTATAATGGTTATTTATTTATTTAAATGAGCTTTTTAATCAACTTTTCTATCTCTAGGGGAACAATCCTGATAGTTTTAGGAAGATTGTGTTAAATTTACAAATTAACAGGGAAAATTGACATCTTTTTTATGTTTTCTGTTTCTAACCAAGTACATGGGTATATTTTTTCCATGTGTTTAAGCTAATTTTTATGTCTTTTGAGACTTTTGTTTTTCTTCAATATCTGTTTTGGATATTTCTTCTTAATTTTGTGCATATTTTATTTTGGCTATACTAAAAAAGGTTGTCTCTTCCAGTGTATCTTCTAAACAGTTTCTTTTCCTACATAAGATTATTGTTTTGAATAATGGATTTATAACTTACTACTTTATTAATTTCTCTTATGACTTGTATTAGTCTTTCTACTGTTTCTTGGGTTCTCTAGATATAAAATATCATCTAAAGATACAAGTTATTTTTTTTCAAATTCTTATGCTTCTAATTGTTTTATTTGCCCATGTATTTTGGTTAACATCACAACACAATGTAAAAAATACTGTCCTTAGGGTTGCTAGATAAAACACAATATGGTCATTGAAATTTGAATTTCAGATAAATAATAACTAAGTTTTTAGTGTAAATATGTCCCAAATATTGCCTTCTTACTAATGGGAATTTTATCTTGCTCACTCTTATGTATTTTTCCCCTTATACTAACTGCAATCCTTTTCTGGCACTTATACTTAGATAAAATGAGATTTTCTACACTCAGTGAAAAGGGTGGGTCAAAATATTAATACACAATTGGAAAGTAAAATTTAAGAAACAATACTAATCACCAAAGTATCAAAAAGCATAAAAATTTTAGATGTAGCCCTGGCCAGTTGGCTCAGTGGTATAGCATCAGCATGGTGTGCAGGAGTCCTGGGTTCGATTCCCAGCCAGGGCACACAGGAGAAGCGCCCATCTTCTTCTCCACCCCTCCCTCTCTCCTTCCTCTCTGTCTCTCTCTTCCCCTCCCGCAGCCAAGGCTCCATTGGAGCAAAGTTGGCCCAGGTGCTGAGGATGGCTCCATAGCCTCTGCCTCAGGTGCTAGAATGGCCCTGGTTGCAACAGAGCAACGCACCAGATGGGCAGAGCATCGCCCCCTGGTGGACATGCTGGGTGGATCCCGGTCAGGCGTATGCAGGAGTCTGTCTGACTGCCTCCCCATTTCCAACTTCAGAAAAATACAAAAAAAAATTTTTAGATGTAAAATTAATAAAATATGTGCAAGAATTGTGCTTTGAAAACTACAAACACTGCTCTAGGAAATTATAAAAAAGTTGAGTTAATAGAGATATGCCAAGGTCATGAACTAAGAGACTCAGTATTTTTTTTTATTAATTTTACTAGGGTGACATCAATAAATCAGGGTACATATGTTCAAAGAAAACATGTCCAGGTTATCTTGTCAATCAATTATGTTGCATACCCATCACCCAAAGTCAGATTGTCCTCCGTCACCTTCTATCTAGTTTTCTTTGTGCCCCTCCCCCTTTTCCTCCCCCCCCCCCCGTAACCACCACACTCTTATCAATGGAGAGACTCAATATTAATAGGTGTCAATTCTTCCCAAACATACCAATAGATTGAACCCAATCACATCAAATCCCAGCAGACTTTTAAAAAATATTGATGAACTTATTTAAAAATTTATAAAGACAATAACAGAAAGAAAACTAGAAAATCCCAAAATATGTGGAGATTAAACACACTTCTCAATAACACCTGGGTAAAGAAGAAATCTCAAGAGAAATTAAAAAATATTTTAATCTAATTGAAAATGAAAATCTAGCTCATCAAAATTTATGTTATACAGCAAAAGCAACTCTTGAAGAGAAATTTATAGCATTGAATGCACATATTATAAAATGAGAAGATTTTAAAAATGGAAGATCTAAAATTAATAATCTAAACTTCCACATTAGGAAACAAAAAGATTAAATTAAATCCAAAGTAAGCAGAAGAAAAGAAATCACAAGAACTAGAGTAGAAGTCAATAAAATTGAAACAGGAAGTCAAGAGAGAGAATCAATGAAGCTAAAAGCTCGTTCTTTTTGTGTGTATGTATTTTTCCGAGGTAAAAAGGAGGTGGGGAGGCAGACAGATTCCCACATGCTCCCAACCAGGATCCACCCAGCATGGCCATGGAGCCATCTTCAGCACCCAGGCCAACTTTGTTCCAATGGAGCCTTGGCTGCAGGAGGGAAAGAGAGAGACAGAGCAAAAGGAGAGGGGGAAGGGTGGAGAAGCAGATGGGTGTTTTTCCTGTGTGCCCTGGCTGGGAATCAAACCCAGGACTTCCACATGCTAGGCTGACACTTTACTGCTGAGCCAACTGGCCAGGGTCTAAAAGCTGGTTCTTTGAAGAGATTGATGAAACTGATAAACCTTTAAGCAGACTAAGAGAAAAAGAGGACACAAATTACTAATGCCAAAAATGAAAGAAGAGACATCATTACAGATCCTATGGACATAAAAGGATAATGAAGGAATACTATTAACAACTCTATGCCCACAAATCTGAGGACCTAGATGAGGTAGCCAATTCTTAAAAGGCATAATTTGCTCAAATTTACACAATAGATAATCTGAATAGGCCTAAGTCTATTAAATATATTAAACATCTATTAAATATATTGAACATCTATTAAATATAATAACCTCCAAAACATAAAGCACCAGATGATATACACCAAACATTTAAGAAAGAAATTATACTAATTCACTACAATATTTTTCAGAGTATAGAAACAGAGAAGATGTGAAACAACAGGAACTCTTATTTAATGCTGGTCAGAATGCAAAATGGTATAGCCACTTTGGAAGACAGTTTGGTGATTTCTCATAAAACTAAATATACTCTTACTGTATGATGTAGGACTCAAACTCCCTGGTATTTACCTGAAGGAGTTGAGAACATATCTCCACACAAAAACTTGCACATGGATGTTTATTTATAGCAGTTTTATTCAAAATTGTCAAAAATTAGAAGCAACCAAGATGTCCTTCAGTAGGTAAATGAATAAAAAAACTGGTACATCCAGAAAATGGAATATTATTTAGCACTAAAAAGAAATGAGATAGGAAACCATGAAAAGACATGGAGGAAATTTAAATGCATATTACTAAGTGAAAGAAGCTAACCTGGAAAGGCCATGTATTCTATGATTCCAATCTGAAAAGCCTACCTACTGTAAAACTATGTAACTTGAGAGTATAGACTCCACCAAGTTTACCAAACAATAAAGTTTAACCAGGTTAGAAAAACTATCCTGTGCCTGTTTCACTGATAATATATGGGGGAACATTTTGTAAAGTCATATGATTGTCTAGCCACTATATTGTACACCTGAAACTAATATAAAATTTTGAACGTAAACTGTGATTAAAAAATAAAAAATGCTTGTCAACTAAATTTTATATACATAAATATATATATTATCAAAGTGAGAAAAGGAAAAGGAATAATAATATACTATGAAGCTCAGCTGCTAATATAGTTGTAGAAATATAAACATTGAATATTAATTTAACCACAGCTGTGATAGAACTATATTGAGAGTGGTGAATTGAAAAGTAGCTCTTCTGGAAGTTATGACGTTAGGAAAGAGAATTAAATCAGAAATCACATTTTGTAAAATATACACTAACTCACAGAAATGTACCAAATCAAACTTAGACGTTCATTACAGACTCGCAATAAATGCCAGTTCATTCAGACTTCTATATACAAGATAAGACCACAAACAAACTGATGGAAGGGCAATTTTGCATGGCATCATGTTTACTAAAAAATAAAAGCATTGAGTGTTCCATTAGCTCCCTACTTAATAAAGTCTGACCAGTCCCTGCTAAGATTACACAAATTTTATAGCACTCCTTCACTACCTCCTTCTGAGACTCACCTTGATTCTGCATGATGTAGGATCTCCTTTGCTACAGGAAATAATGAACCTAATTATTCATTCCAGGTGTATCGTAACAGTCTCTGGATGACACAGAAAAGAGAAGGGGAAGACAAGAAGAATATAGTATGTAGTACTAGATCATCATCTTCCATAGTAGGAAGGGAATGCATAAAATTTATAAATCAAGAAATAACAATAAAACATATTATTTAGACATATAAAGATGACTATCAAGATAATCAACTATGGAAACTGAAAGTGGTTGCCTCATGAGATGAGTTAGAAGGTTGGTTTTTTTGTGTATTCAAAATTTTGCAGAACTACTTGAATCTTTAAGTTATATTCATATTTCACTTTGATAATAATAACATTAAATTTAAAATAATAAATTAGACAAATATTTCAGGACAAAATAAGAAGACAAAGTCATATTCTATTTCTTTCTTATCTAAATTTACAAATATTCCTATCTACTTTTCATGTATTCACTGACCAGACTTTTTTTTTTACTGATCACCACTATGTACCAGACACAATTCTAGGTGCTTGGCATATAATTGATAAAAAAGAAACAAACAGCAAGCAAACAGACAAACAAAAATTCTTGTTCTAAAGAAATTTAGATAGAATAGGACATTGGACCCTGCCAACTTTCCCAAAAGCTAATAATAGGTCACAAAACTGGCAAATGGGTAATCCAGGGTACAAAATATAACAGTTTGACTCTAGAACCTGCTGACTTTAACTATGAACAGATTGGGACCAGGGAAGGAAATTTTGAAAATGAATCTGGAGCATCTTGGAGTGCCAGAAAGTAAGAAAATGCTCCCAATAAAAAAAGGACTTTTGGGGAGACATAGGAACCAACTGAAAGAGTTCACAACCACCCAAATTGTAACAATCTGAACAAAATGAGTAAAAAATAGCATTGGATTGCAGCCCAAAATATAAACTAAATATCTATGGATCCAAATTGACATAAATGAATGATAAATACATACATACATACATACATACATACATACATACAAACAAACATACACACATACATACATACGGTACATAGAAAAAACAAATCTGCCATGTAGCAGAATTCCAAATAATTTATACCTATAACACATGCAAGGTAGGGAAGCCAACCTCTCAACTTCTTAAATATGGGCTGTGAATAGTGACTTCCCTTCAAAGAGCA
The DNA here is from genome assembly GCF_036850765.1 of Saccopteryx bilineata. NCBI lineage: Eukaryota > Metazoa > Chordata > Mammalia > Chiroptera > Emballonuridae > Saccopteryx > Saccopteryx bilineata. The sequence goes on from NC_089499.1 coordinate 81,358,857, forward strand.
CATCATAGATAGGAGGGGATTCAAGGAGTAACTTTACAATGGAGAAACCTGATAGACACTACAGTACCTCAGTTAGGTGATCAAGGTTAACATCAACAGTGATGTCATGTTGATAGTGTTTACATTTGCTTTGATATGATAGGATGGAAATGGCACTTTACCTTTTGTGGTCTTCTTACCACAAACTGATAACTCAAGGCTAATCATGAGGAAAAACATCAAAATATCTCCACTGAAGGACGTTCTGCAAAATATATGATCAGTACTACTCAAAACTGTCAAAGTCATCAAAAACAAGAAAAGTATGAGAAACTGCCACAGTCAGGAAGAACCTGAGGACACATGACAACTAAATGCAATGTAGAATCCTGGATGGATTTCTGGAACAGACAAACGACATTAGAAAAAAGCTAAGGAAATCTGAATAAAATATGAGCTTTATTTTGTTTTAATTTTCCTAGAATTTTATTATTGATTATAGTCAGTCACATTTGTTTTGGATGGTAATGAGATTATTTAGCATGCTTCAGCAAAATAGGTTTAAAAAAATCTCTTTAAAACAGACAGTATTTCCATAGCTGAATAAAGTCTGAGTTTTTGTTATTAATATACCAATGTTATTCATTAATTATTATACACCATACTAATGTAAGATATTAATAGATATAATGTAAGATATTAAGAGGAAACAGGGCACATGGGAATTCTCTGTACTACCTTTATCATGTTTCTGAAAATCTAAAACTGTTTTTAAAATAATATAGTTTTCTGGCCCTGGCTGGTTGGCTCATTCGGCCGGGCGTGTGGAAGTCCCAGGTTTGATTTCCGGTCAGGGCACACAGAAGAAGCGCCCATCTGCTTCTCCACCCCTCCCCCTCTCCTTCCTCTCTGTCTCTCTCTTCCCCTCCCGCAGCCAAGGCTCCAGTGGAGCAAAGTTCCTGGGTGCTGAGGATGGCTCTGTGGCCTCTGCCTCAGGCGCTAGAATGCCTCTGGTTACAACAGAGTGATGCCCCAGATGGGGAGAGCATCGCCCCTGGTGGGCATTCTGAGTAGATAGCGGTCAGGCACATGCAGGAGTCTTGTCTCTGCTGACCTACTTCTCATTCAGAAAATAATAATAATAATAATAATAATAATAATAATAATAATATAGTTTTCTATAGGATGAGATCACTGGTGACCTTTCTGTTGTTTTCTGTTTTCTAAGTTACCTGCAGTGAGTATGTACCACAGTGCACACATAGTTTCAAAAAGAAAATAATAACAATAAAAAAGTGTTCTTTTGGTAAAACTTGCAATTAAATAACTTAAATAAGTTCATGTGCTGCAGAAGCAGAAGCACCTGAGAGGAAAAGAAAGGAAAACCACTTATTTTATAGACACTGGGCTGGGAATATAATATATATTTATTTCATTTAAGTGTATAAAATAAGAATGTCCTTGAATTGAATCATATTTGGAGAAAAATTTTATGTTTACAATGCTTTTGGAATTTAAAGCAAAAATGCTAAAGCATGCTTTTTAAAATTCCAATCAGATACTTTCTGTTCTTATGATAAAAGCACAATTAGCTACCCACTACCTAACATGTCACATGTATTTTTTTCTTGTCACACATTTTTATTTGATCCACACTTCTGAAGAGAAGCCAATACACCATGCCCTGCCTATATATGAATCTCTTAAACTAATTTTATGCTTCATTGTAAAATAATTGATTTGTGAGTCACAGGACATTAATGAACTTGGATAAGCCTTTAATAGTAAGTAAATATTAAAGTTTAGAAAATGATAGCATGTAATTATGTCTTAAGGGAATCTTTTCTAGTTTGTTTTTGTTTGTATGCTTTTTAAATAAAATAGACAAAAATTTGAGTCACAAATCACAGAAATTAAGATCACAGATTTCATATATGTGCCAATATCTTTATAGGGCCCATTTTCTGTGCAAGCATATCTCAAAATCAAAACTGCTATCAATAATCAACATATATTGTTCTTGCGGATGACTGCAGAAGGTGGAAGCTCAGTAAATTTGTGTATTTACAGATTGTTTTCTCTAAAGATTTCCAACCAACATAAAAAACGTTTTTTTCTGACACCTTTTTTTGGAGGTGATTGCTGAATTTCAGAGAGTGACAATATTGTAATTATTGAATGCTGGCTCACATTTTGTCAAATATAGTCTGATTTAACCCCTATAATTACCTGTGTAATAGGTACCATTACCTCCAATTTACAGAGATTTATCTAAAGTCACACAGCAGTAGATAGAAGAGCTGTGTTTCCAATTCATTTATGTCTAATTCCAAGGTTTAAGGCTTAACTACCCTGCTATACTGCTTCTTACTAGCACTACCTGTCTTTGAAGTCCCCACACCTACTCAGCTCCTTGGGGCAGTTGAACTTATCCTAGTTCTGTACCAGTACATTCAAACTACCTTCATTCCTTGCCTAGACTGCTGTAGTAATCTATCTATGGATCTTCAGGTCTTCCTAATTCTTCTGTCTGTCCCATCCATCAATTCCCACTCCCAGTCTCAAACCATTCTCAATACTGTAACCACAATGATTCTTCTCAACCAGTGTGGCCCAAAAGCCATTATCTGTTTCCTACATGACTTGCAGCCTTCATCTTGCACACTGCTAGCCTTCACACTCTGGGCTCCTGCAACACTAGTATTTTTTTTTACAGATGAATGAATTTGTACTATATTCCCTCCTATCAGAGGGCCATTGTATCCAGGCATCCCCAAACTACGGCCCGCGGGCTGCATGCGGCCCCCTGAGGCCATTTATCTGGCCCCCTGCTGCACTTCTGGAAGGGGCACCTCTTTCATTGGTGGTCAGTGAGAGGAGCACTGTATGTGGTGGCCCTCCAATGGTCTGTGGGACAGTGAACTGGCCCCCTGTGGATCACTCTTTGCCTAGTTAGCTCCTACTGACCCTACACATAACAACCCATACTCATATCATCAGGAAGCATTCCTCAACCTCCATATGAAAACATAACTCCCCCTATTAGAAATACTCTGGAAACATCCATCTCTGTTCCATTACATGCTGTCAGTTCAAGGCTATATTTTTGTGATCACTTGATTAACCTCTGATCTAAGCCCCTAATCCCTATTATGCACCAGATTATAAACTCAGGGCAAGAACTCAATTTGTTCATTATGTTAAGGTTTTTCACACAGTAAGTTTTCAACAGATGCCTATAGATGAGCAAATTGTTCCCAGTTTCTATCCATCATCTACAGACTACTATCCGATAAAAAAAAAGTTCTCTTTCCCTCCACAAGTCAAAGGCAGGGGTAAAAATAGGGCAAGGGGGGAGACTAATATAATGGAGGTAGTAGCTGCAGAATAAACCTACTGGGATCCATAAGCAATAATTTCAATAGCTAGTTTAAATTCTAGATGTTAGTTTCAAATGTATTATATATCTCCAGTCTTCAAATTTCTATATATGTCTATTCAACATCTTCACTCGAATTTCTAATAGGCATTTCAAATTTAACATCTCAACTTGAACTATTAAATTTCTCTAAATTCATTCCTCGCTAGTTTTCCCCATCTCAATAAATGGCATCACAATGTGTCCAATAGCTCAGGCCAAAAACCTAAGAATCATGTCTGATTCTCCTATTTCCCATATACCTTACATTTAAATTCAAACCTGTCCCTGGTTTCAAATGATCCAGTAGCCCCCCCCCCATACTTAAAATCAAATCCAAAATCTTTATTTGACCTTAAGGACCTTCATCACCTCTTTGATCTCATTTCCTTTATTGTTCCTTTACTCACAGGAGTTCAGCATCATTGACTTCCTTTCTATTCCTCCAGCATGCATATGACCACCTCAGGATCTCTATTCTGGTTCCCCTGTGCTCAAAGGGTCTTTTGCTAGTATTCGCTCAGTTCACTCCCTCACTTCCTTCAGGATGCTGTCCATACATTCTCTTACACAGAATCATCATGACCACATATCACCATATCTACTAGCTTCCATTGTTGCTTTATAGCAGTTTATCTCTCCCTTTCCAAACAGCACTGTCACTATTGATATTAAATTATTTATTTATGTATGTATGTATTTATTCATTTATGCCTTCACCATTTTATCATAAACCCCTCAACAGTTGTCTATCCTGCCAAGCATATAGAAGGTTAATAAGTTCCCAAAATGAGTGAAATGATTGTCAGTGTTAAATTATCTAACGGTTTGAAATGTTCATGTCAACTACACTTTTAGAAGGAAATAAATGAACTACTTAATAACTAATATTAAAAATTATAGCAATGCAAAATGTAATCTTTTAATGATTAGCTAAGAATGATTACAAATCTATATACAAATCAATTGTAAAAAGAATAATAAAAGCTTTATTGTTGTGGTTTCTTAATCGGCTTAAGAAACTTCAGGATCAGACAAATTATTTCCTTTATTGTTTTCCCTTAGCCTTATTCTGCAAAGTCTGTCATCAACCTCTACTCATGACAGCATTATGGAAATAATACTATGTCAATGCAAAGATTGCATAATTTATAAGAGAAAAGATAATGATGCTCAAAGCAGTAAAATGATTAAGTGACTCACCCTATGATTACTCTGTAAGTAAAGCTTAAGACACAGGAACAGAAGTTTACTGTTGATTTTTTTCTTTATGTTATCCAGCCATTAGCACCAAAGAATTACAGATTTCTGATTCTAGTGAAAAAAGAAAAAAATGATGAGCAAACTAACACTCTATTTTCAATTTTAGAAGATGAATACTTTACTCTAAAACTTTTTTTTAATTTTATTTAGATAATTAATTTTAACAGGATGACATTGTTCAATTAGAATACATAGATTCAGAGAAAACATCTCCAGATCATTTTGACATTTGATTATGTTGTATACCCATCACTCAAAGTCAAATTGCCCTCCGTCATCTTTTATTTGGTTTTATTTATGCTTCTCCCCTCCCCTCACTCCTTCATTCTCCTCCCTTCCCCTCCCCCTGATAACCACTGCACTCTTATCTATGTCCATGAGTCTCAATTTTGTGTCCCACCTATGTATGAAATCATACAATTCTTAGTTTTTTCTGATTTACTTATTTCACTCAGTATAATGTTATCAAGGTCCATCCATGTCGTGGTAAATGATCCAATGTCATCATTTCTTATGGCTGAGTAGTATTAGATAGTATATATGTACCACATCTTCTTTATCCAATCATCTAGTGAAGGGTTTTCTGGTTGTTTCCATGTCTTGGCCACTGTGAACAATGCTGTGAAAACCTGATGATTTTTTGTTCCATTTCTTTAAAAAATGACATTGCAATTTTGATGGGAATTGCATTAAATTTGTATGTTGCATTGACTAATATGATCATTTTAATTATATTTATTCTTCTTATCCAAGAACAAGGAATATTTTTCCATTTCACTGTATCTTTGTTGATTTCCCTTAACAAAGCTTTGTAGTTTTCATTATATAGGTCCTTTACATTCTTTGTTATGTTTATTTCTAGGTATTTTGTTGTTGTTGTTGTTGCAACCATAAGAGGAATTACATTTTTTAAGTTCATTTTCTGAAGTTTCATTGTTGTCATATAAGAAGGCAATAGACTTTTTTATATTAATTTTGTATTCTGTTACCTTACTGTATTGGTTTATTGTTTCTAATAGTCTTTTTATGGAGTCTTTGGGTTTTTCTATGTACAGGACCATATCATCTGCAAAAAGTGAAACCTTTACTTCTTCTTTCCCAATATGAATGCCTTTTAATTATTTCTCTTGTCTGATTGCCCTGGCTAGAAGTTCCAGCACTATGCTGAATAAGAGTGGAGAGAGGGGCAGCCTTGTCTTGTTCCTGATTTTAGAGCAGCGGTTCTCAACCTGTGAGTCGTGACCCCGGCGGGGATCGAACGAGCAAAACACAGGGGTCGCCTAAAGCCATCGGAAAATACATATTTATTATACAATATATTTTTAAATAAAATATGTATTTCCGATGGCTTTAGGTGACCCCTGTGTTTTGGTCATTTAACCCCCGCCGGGGTCGCGACCCACAGGTTGAGAACCGCTGTTTTAGAGGAAAAGTTTTCCATTTTTTGCCATTTAATATGATGTTAGCTGATGATTTGTCATAAGTAGGCTTTATTTTGTTGAGATATTTTCCTTCTATACCCATTTTGTTGAGTGTTTTAAGCATAAAATAGTGTATTTTATCGAATGCCTTTTCTGCATCTATTGATAAGATCATATGGTTTTTGTTCTTTGTTTTGTTGGTATGGTGTATTATGTTAACCGTTTTACGTATGTTGAACCATCCTTGTGATTCTGGGATGAACCCCACTTGATCATGATGAATTATTTTTTCAGTGTGTTGTTGTATTCGATTTGCTAGTATTTTGTTTAGTATTTTAGCATCTGTATTCATTAGAGATATTGGTCTGTAGTTTTCTTTCTTTGTGTTGTCCTTGCCAGGTTTTGGTATGAGGGTTATGTTGGCCTCATAAAATGTGTTTGGAAGTATTGCTTCTTCAATTTTTTGAAAGACTTTGAGTAGAATAGGACCCAAGTCTTCTTTGAATATTTGATAGAATTCACTAGTATAGCCATCTGGTTCTGGACCTTTATTTTGGAGGAGGTTTTTGATAGTTGTTTCTGCTTCCTCCCTGCTTATGGGTCTCTTTAGGCTTTCTGCTTCCTCATGACTCAGTCTAGGAAGATTGTATTGTTCTAGGAATTTATCCATTTCTTCTAGATTATTAAATTTGGTGGCATATAATATCTCATAGAATTCTATAATAATTCTTTGTATACCTATGATATCTGTAGTGATTTCTCCTCTTTCATTTTGGACTTTGTTTATATTAGTCCTTACTGTTTTTTCCTTAGTGAGTCTTGCTGAGGGTTTGTCAATTTTGTTGAGCTTTTCAAAAATCGAGCTCCTTGTTTTATTGATTTTTTCTATATTATTTCTGTTCTCTATTTCATTTATTTTTTCCTATTAATTTTTTTATTATTATTAAATTTAATGCAGTGACATTGATAAATCAGGGTACATATGTTGAGAGAAATCATCTCCAGATTATTTTCACATTTGATTATGCTGCATACCCCTCACCCAAAGTCAAATTGTCTTCCGTCAATCTGTCTGGTTTTCTTTGTGCCCCTCCCCTCCCCCCACACCCTCTCTCTCCTCCCTTGCCCCCTCCCCCCACACACACACCCCTTTACCATCACATTCTTGTCCATGTCTCTGAGTCTCATTTTTATGTCCCATCTATGTATGGATTCATACAGTTCTTAGTTTTTTCTGATTTACTTACTTCACTCCGTATAATGTTATCAAGGTCTATCCATGTTATTGTAAATAATCCAATGTCATCATTTCTTTCTTTTTTTTTTTTTTTTTTTTTTTTGTATTTTTCTGAAGCTGGAAACGGGAGAGACAGTCAGACAGACTCCCGCATGCGCCCGACCGGGATCTACCCGGCACGCCCACCAGGGGTGACGCTCTGCCCACCAGGGGGCGATGCTCTGCCCCTCCGGGGTGTCGCTCTGCCGTGACCAGAGCCACTCCAGTGCCTGGGGCAGAGGCCAAGGAGCCATCCCAGCGCCCGGGCCATCTTTGCAACAATGGAGCCTTGGCTGTGGAAGGGGAAGAGAGAGACAGAGAGAAAGGAGGGGGGGTGGAGAAGCAAATGGGTGCTTCTCCTATGTGCCCTGGCCGGGAATCAAACCCAGGTCCCCTACACGCCAGGCCGACATTCTACCGCTGAGCCAACCGGCCAGGGCCCAATGTCATCATTTCTTATGGCTCAGTAGTATCCCATAGTATATATGTAGCAAAGCTTATTAATCCACTCGTCCTCTAATGGGCACTTGGGTATTTCCAGACCATCGCTATAGTGAATAATGCTGCCACAAACATGGCAGTGCATTTCTCCTTTTGGAGCCATTCTATGGTGTTCTTGGAGTATATTCCTAAAAGTGGGATAGCTGGGTCAAAAGGCAGTTTGATTTTCAATTTTTTGAGGAATCTCCATACTGTTTTTCACAGTGGCTACACCAGTCTGCATTCCCACCAGGAGTGCAGGAAGGTTCCCTTTTCTCCACATCCTTGCCAGCACTTACTCTGTGTTGTTTTGTTGATGAGCGCCATTCTGACTGGTGTGAAGTGATATCTCATTGTGGTCTTAATTTGCATTTCTCTAATAATTAATGATATGGGCATTTTTTTATATGCCTATTGGCCATCTGTATGTCCTCTTTGGAGAAGTGTCTATTCATTTCTTTTGCCCATTTTTGGATTGGATTGTTTGTCTTCCTGGTGTAGAGATTTACAAGTTCTTTATAAATTTTGGTTATTAACCCCTTCTCAGATGTATTGACAAATATGTTCTCCCATTGTGTAGTTTGTCTTTTTATTCTGCTCTTATTGTTTTTATCTCTGCAACAGCTTTATAGTTTGAAAAGTCCCATTTGTTTGTCTTTTATTTCACTTCCCCGTGGAAATAAATCAGCAAATATATCGCTGAGAGAGAGGTTGGAGAGCTTACTGCCTATGTTTTCTTCTAAGATGCTTATGGTTTCATGATTTACATTTAAACCTTTTATTCATTTTGAGTTTATTTTTGTTAATGGTGAAAGTTGGTGGTCTAGTTTCATTTTTTTACAAGAAGCTATCCAATTTTCCCAACACCATTTATTAAAGAGGCTGTCTTTACTCCATTGTACACTCTTACCTTCTTTGTCAAATATCAGTTGTCCATAGAGCTGTGGGTTTACTTCTGGGTTCTCTGTTCTGTTCCATTGATCTATATGCCTGTTCTTATGCCAATACCAGGCTGTTTTGAGTACAATGGCCTTGTAGTATAACTTGATATTAGAAAGTGTGATACCTCCAACTTTATTCTTCTTTTTTAAGACTGCTGAGGCTATTCGTGTTATTTTTTGGTTCCATATAAATTTTTGGAATATGTGATCTATATCTTTGAAGTATGTCATTAGTATTTTAATTGGTATTGCATTGATTTATTAATTGCTTTGGGTAATATAGACATTTTAATGATGTTTATTCTTTCTAACCATGAGCACTGTATATGCTTCCACTTGTTTGTATCTTCCTTGATTTCTTTTATCAATGTTTTATAATTTTCCAAGTACAAGTCTCCTCAGTTAAATTTACTCCTAGATACTTTATTTTTTTGGTTTTAATAATGAAGGGAATTGTTTCCTTAATTTCTCTTTCTGACTGTTCATTGTTGATATATAAAAATGCCTTTGATTTCTGAGTATTAATTTTATATCCCACCACTTTGCTGAATTCATTTATCAGGTCCAGTAGTTTTTTTACTGAGACTTTAGGGTTTTCTATATACAATATCATATCATCTGCAAATAATGAGAGTTTTACTTCTTCTTTTTCAACTTGAATGCCTTTTATTTCTTCTTCTTGTCTGATTGCTGTGGCTAGTACTTTCAGGAATATGTTGAATAAGAGTGGTGAAAGGGGGCACCCCTGCCTTGTTTCTGATCTTAAGGGGATTGCTTTTAATTTTTGCCCATTGAGTATGATGTTGGCTGTGGGTTTGTCATAGATGTCTTTTATCATGTTGAGGTATGTTCCCTGTATTTCCATTTTGCTGAGAGTTTTGATCATGAATGGGTGCTGGATTTTATCAAATGCTTTTTCTGCATCTATTGAAATTATCATGTGGTTTTTATCCTTCCTTTTGTTTATGTGTTGAATCACATTGATTGATTTGCAAATCTTGTACCAGCCTTGCCTCCCAAGAATAAATCCCACTTGATCATGGTGTATTATTTTTTCCACACATTGTTGGATCCAGTTTGCTAATATTTTGTTGAGGATTTTAACATATATTCATCAGGGATATTGGTCTATAATTTTCTTTCTTTGTGTTGTCTTTGCTTGGTTTTGGAATCAGAATTATGCTCGTATCATAAAAGGAGCTTGGAAGTCTTCCTTCCTCTTGAATTTTTTGAAATAGCTTGAGGAGGATAGGTGTTAGATCTTCTTTGAATATTTGGTAGAATTCACTTGTGAAGCCATCAGGCCCTGGACTTTTCTTTGTTGGGAGTTTTTTGATAACTGTTTCAATCTCATTTGGTGTAATCGGTCTGTTTAGATTTTCTGATTCTTCCAGATTGATTTTTGGAAGATTGTATGTTTCAAGGAATTTGTCCATTTTATCGAGGTTGTCTAGCTTTTTGGCATACAGTTCTTCATAGTATTTTCTTACAATATTTTGTATTTCTGTTGTGTCAGTTGTTATTTCTCCACTCTCATTTCTAATTTTATTTATTTGAGTTCTCTCTCTTTTTTTCTTGGTGAATCTAGTTAAAAGTTCATCGATCTTGTTTACCTTTTCAAGGAACCAGCTCCTAGTTTCATTGATCCTCTGTATTGTTTCTTTAGACTCTATGTCATTCATTTCTGCTCTGATCTTTATTATTTTCTTCCTTCTACTACATTTGGGCTTTACTTGCTGTTCTTTTTCTAGTTCTTTTAGATATAAGGTAAAGTTGTTTATTTGATCTTTTTCTAGTTTCTTAATATATGCCTGTAGTGCTATGGACTTCCCTCTCAGTACTGTTTTTGCTGTGTCCCATAGATTTTGAGTTGTTGTATGGTCATTGTCATTTGTTTCTCGGAATTTTTAAATTTCTTCTTTGATCTCATTCTTAATCCATTCGTTATTTAACAACTTGTTATTTAGTTTCCATGTGTTTGAGAGTTTTTGAGCTTTTCTGTTGTGGTTCATTCCTAGTTTCATTCCATTGTGATCAGAGAAAGTGTTTGATATGATTTCAATCTTCATAAATTTGTTGAGACCACTTTTGTGCCCTAACATGTGGTCTATCCTAGAGAACGTACCATGAGCACTTGAAAAGAATGAATATTCTGCTGCTTTAGGGTGAAAGGTTCTGAAGACATCTATTAAGTCAAGTTGATCTAGTATGTCCTTTAAGTCTGCTGTTTCTTTGTTAATTTTTTTTCTTGAGGATCTATATAGTGATGTTAGTGGGGTATTGAAATAGCTTACTATTATAGTATTGCTGTTGATCTTGCCCTTTAAATCCATCAAAGTCTGCTATATATATTTAGGTGCTCCCATATTAGGTACATAGATATTTATAACAATTATATCTTCCTGTTGGATTACTCCCTTTATCATTATGTAGTGACCTTCTTTATCTCTTACTATAGTCTTTGTTTTAAAGTCTGTTTTGTCTGATATAAGTATTGCTACCCCAGCTTTTTTTTTATTTCCATTTGCGTGAAATCTTTATTTCCATCCTTTTATCTTCAGTCTATGTGCATCTTTTGTTTTAAGGTATGTCTCTTGTAGACAGCATATGTATGGGTCCTGTTTTCTTGTTCACACAGCTGCCCTGTCTTTTGATCTGATCATTTAATCCATTTGCATTTAAGGTTATTATGGATATGTAATTGTTTATTGCCATTTTATTCTTTAAAACTGTATTCCTCTTTTGCTATATTCTTTTTTTCCTTTGATCTGTTTATAATAGGCCCCTTAGCATTTTTTGCAGCCGTGGTTTGGTTGTAGTGAATTTCTTAAGGGTTTTTTTTTTTTTTTGTCTGGAAAGCTTTTTATTTCTCCTTCATTTTAAACGATAGCCTTGCCGGATAAAGTAGTCGTGGTTGTAGGCTCTTGTTCTGCATTATTTTGAATGTTTCTTGCCATTCCCTTCTGGCTTCAAGTGTTTCTGTTGAAAAGTCAGAAGTCATCCTTATGGGGGCTTCTTTGTAGGTAATAGTCTTTTTTTCTCTGGCAGCCTTTAATATTTTCTCTTTATCACTTAGCTTTGATATTTTAATTATAATGTGTCTTGGTGTAGATTTCTTTGGGTTTCTCTTTAATGGAGTTCTCTGCTTATTGAACTTGTGAGATGTTTTCCTGCCTTAATTGAGGGAAGTTTTCAGCTATGATATGTTTGAACAAAGTCTCTATCCCTTGTTCTTTCTCTTCTTCTTCAGGAACCGCTATGATGCGAATGTTATTTCTCTTCATCTTGTCACAGAACTCTTTTAGAGTTTCCTCAGGCTTTTTGAGTCTCTTTTCTTTTTTCTGGTCTGCTTCCGTGCCTTTATTTATGTTGTCCTTTAACTCTCTGATTCGATTCTCAGCTTTATCCATCCTGCTTTTAATTCCTTCCATTGTGTCCTTCATTTCTGATATTGTATTTGTCATTTCTGACTGATTCTGTTTTACTATTTCAATGTCCTTTTTTATATTTGCTATCTCTTTATTTAGGTGTTCATAATGACCATCTATGTTGTTTTAATATCTTTGAGTATCCTAACAATCATTATTTTAAACTCTGCATCTGGTAATTTGGTTATATCTGACTCACTCAGGTTTTTTTCTGGGGATTTCTCTTGATTCATTTTTGTTGCATTTCTCTGCTTTCTCATTGTGTCTGTGTAAAAAAAGGTTTTGGCAAGTGGAATCCACTAGATGTGGCCTCTGTGTTCCCTAGGTGTGTTCTGTCTGCAGGCTCTCCACCCCCTCTGCTGTTGCTGCCTATGGCATTGGGGTATGGGCATTGCCAGTGCCTGCCCACTGGAGCTTTTGCTGTGATTTCTGACTCTCCTTCATGGGAATGGCTGTGATCACATGTTCAGCTGTACAAGCCTTGTTGGCCTTGGACTTCACCCTGCCCCATAGGTGGCATTATGCTCGGCCCTGAGGGCAGGGATGAGCACCTTTGCTCAGCTGCGGGACTCCACCTGACTCCAGGCTTTTGCCTCGCCTTTGCAGGAGGAGCCCACTCATGGGACGACTGCAAGCCTTGGCTCCATGGGCCGGGTGGGACTGCATGCCCATGCTCAGTAGCAGGACTCTGCCTGTTCTGGGCTTTTGGCTCCACCCCCGCATGAGGAGCTGGCTCCCAAGTAAGGCCAGAAGCCTGGGTTCTGCGGGCAGGTCAGGGGTAGGGCTGTGCTCCTGCGCCCTTGCTGAAGGGTGGGTCTCTGCTCCTTCCAGGGCTCCTGCCCTTCCCCTGCAGGCTGGATTGCAGGCGGCCTGCAGCTGGGCTTGACCACTTTTTCAAGTCCCCTCCTCCCCAGCCGGGAAAGACTGAGCTCACACTTGGGCCTCAGTGGTGGCCAGCCAGCTTCTGCCCTTCTCAACAGAATCGCGCTTCCACTTCCCACTACTGCCTGCCCTCAGCCATGGGGTGTGGGCACTGCAGCTCAGACCCTAACACTCACTACTGTATTCCCAAAAGCTCCCTCCTTCTAAGCGACTCCGCTGTGAGTGCCGGGTGAGAGCTCGTTTGGCTGGTGTCCTACTTCCCTTTGCTGGTATTGCTATTTCCAGGGTAAATATTCACTTCATATTTGGGGAGTGACTTGTCCCAGAGGTTAGGGTGGCTGTCTCTCAAAATGTTTCTCCCTGTGCCTTCTAGATTACACTCTCTTCCTGGTCCTCTCCTCTCTCCCTGTCCCCTAGAGCCCCAGGTGAGTGGTTGTAAGAGAGGTTTTCTGCGTGGTCCCTTTAAGAAGAATCTGGGGTCTGAGAAATCAGTCTCTTCCTCACAAACAGTATCCTGTCTTGTTTCCAGCCAAATACTGTCCATACACCTCTTCTAGGCTCTGGGGCTGCAGGCTGGGCTTTGTTCCTGAGATTCAGGACCCTCCCCTCTCTGCTAAACTCACTTCCCGCCACGCGAGTCTCTCCCACTGCCGTTCACTCCGAAGAGCTGGGCAGCCCTCTCCATGTTGCCGCTTTTCCTACCAGTCTCAGTGTGGCTTCTTCAGTGTTCCTTGGTTGAAGAGTCTTCATAGTTTAGTCCAGTTGGTTTTTCCAGATGATGGTTCTTAAAATTAGTTTGTAATCCACTTTGGTTCTAGGAGGTAGAAGGTGATATGTCTGCCTACTCCATCGCCATCTTGTCTGACCCCTTTCCCTCTATTTCATTTATTTATGCTCTGATTTTTATTATTTCTTTCTTCTGCTGGTTTTGGTTTGCCTTTGATCTTCTTTTTCTAGTTCCTTAAGATGTGATGTTAGGATGTTTACTTGGGCTCTTTCTTGTTTATTCATATAAGCCTATAGCAGCGGTTCTCAACCTGTGGGTCGTGACCCCGGCAGGGGTCGAATGACCAAAACACAGGGGTCACCTAAAGCCATCAGAAAATACATATTTCTGATGGCTTTAGTTGCTGAGAAGCCGCGCTACCATCTGCAGCAACACTATTCAGCTTGATCACACGCTGTTATGGACGTGCATTCCAAACTGAATGCCTGCGGTCATGCACAGTCGTGATTGCATCATCTATCCAGGGCCTAAGGGGTGGGGGAAGCAGCGGGAGGGAATGCTCCACAGTTCATAGCAGCGCAGCTGCTGGTCCATAGCAGTGCATGACATGTGTCCGGCACTTGCTGACGTCATCAGTGGGTGGGTGCAGCAAGCGCCAGAGGACAGAAGCCTAGGAGGCAGAGAGGCAAGAGGCAGAGAGCCAAAAGAGCCTGCAAGACAGCCTGCTTGTGTAAAAAAGGTTAATAATGTAAAAACAGTACACACACCATACACACAATACTGTGTAAGTGTAAGGTGCGTTGTGGGTAATCATTACCCAGTACATAAAGCAGCTTACACTTACACAAAGCACCATACATTTACACAGTGTGAACTACATTGGTCTTATACTATAAGAGACCACTATAAGATGTAGTTCACACTGTTCCCCAATGTATAATTATCTCCCATATCTCCCACTATTTTCCCATATTCTGAATGAGGAAACTGCTGAAATCAGTGGTTTCCGGTTTTGAATCTGCCTCCTATTGATTTCATTGGGAGTGTGGCAGATTTTGTGGAAGAGAGCTCTGGAGAATCTCGGGTTACCACACAATCGGCTGCAGCCTCCTTTTGATTTCAATAAGAGGCAGAGAAATGACAGTTTCCAACACATTTCTTCCTCTCCTATTCAAGTCAATGGGAGGCCGCAGCAGATTCCGCTCAAATATAGAGCATGTTGCTTAATTTTTTTCATGCTAGAACTTTTCCTAGAGCAGAAAAATTCCAAAGGTGGAATCCTCCACCCCCAATAGACTGAAAGAGGCCTCACACTGAGGAATCTACTGTGCGGATTCTGCAGTGTAAAAGATCTGCCTCCTATAGCAGTCTGGCTCAATGTCATGTTCTTCAAAGAAGGCAGATAATGTAGGAAACATGTGAATTTTATTTTTATCCAATTTATTTTTCCAAAGCTGAAGTTTCATTTGGAATTATTTAATTTTTTTGGACAAATTGAGGCACGTTGCATTTGGTCCTTGCAGTGATAAATTTAAGTTATTCAAGATGACAAAGATGTCCACCAAGTAAGCTATTTTCTGCAGCTCAGTTTTATCACTAAAAAGTGCTTCGAATTGCGGTCTTGCTTTCTGATTAAAAAATGTTTTCAGTTCACCACGAAGCTCAAAGACACGTTTTAAAACTTTTCCTCTTGACAACCATCTGACTGCAGTGTGAAATAACAGAGCATTGTTTGGTGCATCTAGCTCATTGCACAGTTGCCAAAACAGCCGACTGTTTAAGGCGCTCAACTTCTGTGAAAGAACATTTGCATATGCTTGCAGATGAAATTTCATCATACTTTCTTAATCTACCTGACACCCCATTTGCACTTGCCAGAAGTCCATTCACAGTGAAAGTTGAAGATGTTCCAGAGACAGCGCAAGAAGAGTTCATTGACCTAATTAACAATGATGCAGCGAGAACAGATTTCTCTATGATGCCACTGACAAAATTCTGGATTAAGTGTTTACAGTTATATCCTATTCTGTCTGAGACTGTGCTGCCCCTTCTTCTTCTTTTTCCAACAACATATCTTTGCGAAACAGGGTTTTCCAGCTTGCTGGTAATCAAGTCTAAATACCGAAGTAGACTTGTTGTGGAAAATGATCTTCACTGTGCCCTTGCAAAAACTGCCCCAAGAATTTCTGAATTGGTAAGCAAGAAGCAACCACAACCATCTCACTGAATTTGGCAGCATACTGATGCAAAATATTGCACTGTTGTTTACTGTTATATTACTGTTGTTATATTTGAACCCATGCTATGCCATGGTGAAATGTTATTTATTTGGAATTGTTGTTATATTTAAACCCATGCTATGCCATGGTGAAATCTTATTTATTGGAATTAGTAATAAATATTTCTCAATATATAATTAAATATTGTTTTTGTGATTAATCACTATATTTAAATTATGTTTGATTTGTAGCAATGAGAATACATAATGCATATCAGGTATTTACATTCCAAATCATAACTGTAGCAAAATTACAGTTATGAAGTAGCCACCAAAATTATTTTTTGGTTTGGGGTCACCGCAACATGAGGAACTATATTGTGGGGTCACGGCATTAGAAAGGTTGAGAACCACTGGCCTATAGTGATATGAACTTCCCTCTTATTACTGCTTTTGCTGCATCTCAGAGATTCTGATATATCGTATTGTCATTTTCATTTCTGTGTATATCTTTTGATCTCCGCTTTTGTTTCTTCTTTGACCCACTCATTTTTTAGAAGTATGTTGTTTAATTTCCACATTTTTGTGGATTTCTTTACTTCTTTTTGCAGTTGAATTCTAGTTTCAAAGCTTTGTGGTCAGAGAATATGCTTGGTATAATTTCAATATTTCTGAATTTGTTGATATTAGTTTTGTGGCCCAACATATGGTCAATTCTTGAGAATGTTCCATGTACACTGGAGAAAAATGTATACTTCAGTGTTTTGGGATGAAATGTCCTGTAGAGGTGTATCATATCTAGTTGTTCTAGTGTTTTATTTAAGGCCAATATTTCTTTACTGATTTTCTGTTTGGATAAAAGATCTAGTACCGTCAGCAGTGTCTGAGGTCTCCAAGTATGATTGTATTTTTGTCAGGTTTTATTTTAGATCAGTTAATAAATGTCTTATATACTTTGGTGCTCCTTGGTTTGGTGCATATATATTAAGTAGTGTTATGTCTTTTTGATTCAATGTCCCCTTTATGAAATGACTATCTTTGTCTCTGATTACCTTTGCTGTCTTGTAGTCAGCATTGTTAGATATGAGTATAACTACATCTACTTTTCTTTGGATATTATTTACCTGGAGAATTGTTTTCCAACCTTTCACTTTGAATTTGTTTTATCCTTGTTGCTTAGATATGTTTCTTGAAGGCATCTTACAGTTGGATTTTCATTTTGATCCACTCTGCTACTCTGTGTCTTTTTATTGGTGAGTTCAATCAATTTACATTTAATGTAATTATTGACACTTGAAGGTTTCCTATTGCCATTTTATATATTGCTTTCTGATAGCCCTGTATCTTGTTTGGTTCTTCTCTTTTGTTTTTCTATCATTTGTTTTTGTTTGGTTATATTCCATACTTTTTCCTCTGTTTCTTCTTTTTTAAGCCATGTGTTTCTGTAGTGGTTTTTCAAGGGTGGTTACCACTAAGTAATAAAAAGGATAAATATCATATTCATTGTGGTATGTTATCGCATGAGTGCTTCTGCACTCCATCATCCTTTGCTATTCTGTTCATCTTTGTCCTCTCCCGTTTTTTGTTTGTATTGCCACAGATTAATCTTGTTTTTATTGTGATCTTATTGGAACTTTTACTTGTGATTTTGTTTTGTTTATTTTGTATCTGGTTGGATAACCTCCTTTATTATTTCCTGAAATGGGGATTTTCTGGAGATAAATTCCCTCATCTTTTCTGTATCTGTGAATGTTTTCATTTCCCCTTTGTATTTGAAAAATAGCTTTGATAGATATAATAGTCTTGGCTGAATGTTTCTCTCTTTCAGTCCTTTAAATACTGGGGTCCACTCTCTTCTGGATTCTAGAGTTTCTGCTGAGAAATCTGATGATTGTCTAATGGATCTTCCTTTATATGTTGTATTCATCTTTTCCCTGGCTACCTTGAGAATTTTTTTCTTTGTCATTGGTTTGTAATAATTTCATTATGATGTGCCCTGAAACTTTATGCCAAAATGTGTCTGTTTTGGTTAAGATAACTCAGTGTTCTGTTTGCTTCTTGGATTCAAGTCTCTAATTCTTTCCACAGGCTTGGGAAATTCACATCGATTATCTGTTTGAATATGTTCTCCATTCCATTTTCTCTCTCTTCTCCTTTTGATATACCCATTATTCTTATGTTGCTCTTTCTGATGGAGTCAGACAATTCCTATAGGGCTTTCTCTCTCTTTTTTTTTTTTTTTTTGTATGTTTCTGAAGCTGGAAATGGGGAGAGATAGTCAGACAGACTCCCGCATGCGCCCAACCGGGATCCACCCGGCACGCCCACCAGGGGCGACGCTCTGCCCACCAGGGGGCGACACTCTGCCCCTCCGGGGCATCGCTATGCGGTGACCAGAGCCACTCCAGCGCCTGGGGCAGAGGCCAAGGAGCCATCCTCAGCACCCGGGCCATCTTTGCTCCAATGGAGCCTTGGCTGTGGGAGGGGAAGAGAGAGACAGAGAGGAAGGAAGGGGGGCGGAGAAGCAAATGGACACCTCTCCTATTTGCCCTGGCCAGGAATTGAACCTGGGTCCCCCGCACACCAGGCCGATGCTCTACCACTGAGCCAACCGGCCAGGACCCTCATTTTTTTTTTAATTCATGAGTCTCTCTCCTCTTCTCTCTTTAGAACCTCTAGTTACTTGTCTTCTATGTCACTAATTCTCTCCTCTATCTGACCTGTTCTATTAGCTAAGCTTGTTGCCTCATTTTTTAGTTCATGGATTCAGTTTTTCATCTTTGTTTGGTTCCTTTTTATAGTTTCAATTTTCTTGGTGAAGTATTCTTTTTGTTCAATAAATTGTTTTTTGAGCTCTCTAAATTGCCTTTTTGTGCTTTCTTGTATTTTCCTGAGTATTTTTAGGACTTCAATTTTTAATTCTCTGTCACTTAACTCCAAGATTTTCAAGCAATTGAAATTTTTTCCAGAGATTTTTCATCATCTATCTGAGCTACATCTCTGTCTTTTGTATCCATAATGTTTGATTCCTTTTTTCTTAATAGGATTTGAGAGTGGTATTGTTAATAACACTAATAAGAGACAATTAAAAAATAAAATTAAAATAAAAAAGATACAGTGAAAAAATAAAAATTCTATAATGATAATGGAACAAAAACTACAGAGAACAAGGAGCAGGAAGTGAGGAGAGATGACAAAAGAAATAAAAAATGAAGTAAAAACACACAAAATGCCACAAAAAATATGAATCCAAAATATAATAATTTTTTGATAAATGATCAAATGAGAGAAAAAGAGAAAGAAAAAGAAGAAAAAGTAAAGGTTTTTGAAATGAAACCCTTATAAAAAACAAGAATGAAAAATGTAACAACTTCGGATAACAAAGTTCAAAAGGAAAAGGAAAGAATAAAAAGGGAAGAAGGTAAAATGACCAAAATGGAAAAAAAAAAGAAAAGTAAGTTATAAAAATGTAATTTTGTGCTAGTTTTGAGAGGTAGCTTCTTTCTTTTTTTGGTAGGTGGCACTGTACTACAGTTTTTGACTCTGTGGTGCTCTTGAAAAGAGGTTTGCTGTTGTTTCACTTGGGGGCTCTGACAGTGGAAGACTCAATTTTCCAGGTGCCTCTCCCCACGTCTCTCCCATCTGAGCTAGCAGCCAGGGAATTTAGCTGTGAGATTCGCCTCAGCCACTGCTTACAGAGCAAAGGCTCTAAGAGCAGCCAAGTACTTCCTCCAGCACTGCTCAAAGCACAGTTCTGGGTAAGGCTGTGCCAACCAGAGCTGCCAGTGAGAGCAGGCAGGGCAGGAAGCCAATTGCTGATCAGGGGCCTTTCTAAGGGCCAGTGGACAGGTCTAGCATGTCTCAGCATGCCACATCCAGGAGCCAATTGCAAATCAAACATCTTTCTAAGGGCCCCCAGGCATGTCTAGTACACCTCAGTGCTCTGCAGGTCTAATCTCCACAGGCTTCTCCCTTGTGTAGCCCACACGACTTCGGCAGTGCACATGGAGGCTTGCACCTGCCCACTCAGGTGGCAGTGCATGTGATCTCAGAGCCGTGAATGCAGGCCTGTGGAGGCGCACCTCCTGGACAGTCCCAGGCCCAGGGATCCTGGCTTTGCACACATCCCGTGCCAATGGTTGTGGAGCTGGGAGTGTACAAATATGGTGGTAGCAGCCCACACAGATGTATATCACTGATAATCTCAGGCTAAGCCCTCAAGCCCGCATGCACGCACCCACGCCAGTGGTGCCAGGTGGAGCCACTCACACGCACACTGCCTGTGATCATGGAGCTGGAAGCACACAAAGCTGCTGGCACAGGCACCCTGTGCTGAAAACCTTTGTCAGAGCCTGCCATCCATACCCATGTCTGCAATCTTAGGCAGAGCTAGCGTGGTCTTTCTTCTGCTTGATCATCCACTTCAGTCTTGCTCCTTCCCTCTGCCTCTGACCCTCTGCTTTGCTCGGCTTCAGAGGAAAGCATTCCTTCCTCAGATCAGTGAGGAGAGCGAAATACCTGTTCTGTCTTATTTCCTTCAGATGGATTATGTGCTCTCTTAAATGAGGTCACACTTTAGAAAGAGAGGTGTGAAAGGGGTCATTTCAAAATTGTGTTAACCTAGATGCTCAGAAACAATGGACAGGGCTTGCTTAAGGCCAGGATGAGCCTTTTACAAAGAACCTATATGTCTTGGGCATGACAACTCACTGTGACCTTTCCACTTAGGGATTTATGATCAGATCATCCTGTGGAGTCACATTCCATAGAACCACTTTTTCATCCACAAGAGCATGAGATAAGAAGAAACAGTCAAATGTTGCCATAGGAATTTGGGTTACATTTAAGAGCATTTCAGAGCACCAATGACAATGGGAATGAGGTTCCCAAAAAAGATTGAAGAATCATCTCCTGTAGAGACTCCCCAAAACACAATAGGGGTAAGGGGGCTGCACTGCCCAATATGGTTGCCACCAGCCACATGTGGCTATCGAGTTCTTGGAATGTGACTACTCTTTGTTGAGATGTACCATAATTATTAAATGCACAACAGATGCAGAATACAGGCAGAAAAAGTAAAACATCTCATTAATAATTTTTACATTGATTACATGCTGAAATAATATTTTTTATACTGGACTAAATAAAATATATTGCTAAACTTAATTTTATTTCTTTTTACCCTTTTAAAATGTGACTACTAGGAAGTTTACAATATATCATATGTAGCTCACATTATATTTCTATGAAACTGTGATGGGTTATAGTATTTCAGGATGATAATGTCTGCAGGTAGGCATGTTAGAGTGAGAAAAGCTGTTGATACAGATTTGAGTACTGTAAGAAGTCAGGAGGAATCTTTGTTAGTAATTGTTGGGCAAATAAGTTTGTAAAATTTGTATTATTTGATTTTGCTCACTTTTATTGTTAAATATGGCCACTGCTCACGTGATACTGCTAATTACCTTACTGCTTGGGAAGGGGCTTTATTATGCTAATGTGTGTTGGAGGAGGAGTTGTTGCGCCAAGAAAAGTTTGTGAAGAAGGAGACCAGAGGCCACGTTTTTGCAGAAAGAAGCAGTCAAGATGGCGGGGTGCTGAAGGAGAAGCCAGTTTGTGCAGAGATGAGAAGGGAGAAAGTATGCAGATGGGGAACAGAGGTGAAGGGCTTTGTGAGCTCTGCTGAACTGGTGGGGGCCTTTGATTCTAGGATAACCTGGATGTGTCAGTGGCTTTAGGAGTCCTGAATGGAAAAGGAAGTGTTTTCCCACTGTGTGTATTTACTCGCCCGCCAGTGCAAGGCTAGAATAAAGGCATGGCCCACCAGTTTTAGGCTCCGCTGTTTCTCTACCATCTGCCCGAATCTAATGGAAACCTGTATGTGCCTGGCATTGATGGCCATGACTATTGGCCATACAGTAATATATTTCTTTCTCCCAATACCAGCAAGTCCCACTTAGCTGGCCTGTGCTACTTCACCACATGTACAAATATTTGTTCAATTATTGTCCCACATGCCCACACAATCTTTACAAACTGAATTTCAAAGCACTTCTTTATGCTGTTATTTAATCAGTATCTTAAAGGCTGACATAAAGTTTGCAAAGTTCAGCTTTCTTACTTTATTGAATTCTAAATAGTCAGTGTGTTGACAGAGTGGGTGACTGGGACAGTTTTGGCATAACAAACAATTTATATCCAAGGTAACGAGGAACCAAACACTGCGAGCACCAGCTCTGTTTACAAGTGTAGTCACAGGGTTTTACAGATTCTTTTCATGCCCCTGAAAACTTCACCTCTTCTCAGAGTTTTCTTTGTATTCCTACAGCAGTATGCCCATTTTATTTTTACATGTTGTCTTACTCTTAAGATCCTGAGGCAAGTGACATGACTTTATCTTGGTATCTTTAGTATCTAACGTAGCACAGTGCCTGGCACAAAGAAGACACCCAATAAAGCTTTTCTAGAATGTGTTCAACAAATGAGTTTTTCCTCAGTCTGGTCACTCTTTGACTCGAACCTGCACACCTACTACAGATTCAATTTATGGGCTTGTAGTTAATAAAATATTGCCTAGGGAATGTTTTAGGACCATTTCATGAGTATGTATTCAGAGTGGCTAAATCAAAGATAAAGTCTTAAACTTCCCTATCATGCCTTGGGCTATACTTTAAGCATTCCACAGGTTCAATATATATTGAGTAACAAATTGTAATCCTTAGACCAAACACTATTCCCACATACAGGTAATGGTCCTAACTAGTGATTGCTCTTAGCATACCCTACTTCTTGGGTAACACTCTAACTTTATGTATAAAATTATTATTCACACAATTTAGTGAGTATACCTCCAAAATGTAAGCTACAGCTTTGGATAAAATGTTATCACTAAAATATAAAGGCCAAATGATTCCTTCTGAATATAAACTCTATAGAACATAAAGATATTGTAAAACTACATCAAGAGTGTGTACTGAAATTATTTCTTAAGCAATTAGGTGTAGGTGAGTAGAGCAACAAAGTAGTTGCATTTATGTGAAGGACTAATATATGCAAACTTTGTGTTTGACCAGCAGCACCCAAGCCCTTGCTTCTGCACAAGGACACTGGGAGGCCCCATGGTGTTTCTGTTGGCTGCCAGAAATCAAAGGACACAAATAACCTTGTGCTGGCAGCCCCAAAGAGATGCTTTGTTTCAGCCAAAGCATCAGGCAACTTAACTACATGAAGGACAACACAGCAAATATCCATATTTTTTAATAAATTTTTGCTAAGATGGCAGTCCAAGTGTACTCTTGGGCTGAGTTCAATACCTGAATGAAATTTGAACATTAACCACTTAGGTACAAGTAAATTGGAAATTCAGTTTGGGGTATTTCAACAGGATGACTCTCTTATTGGGAAATCACAATTTTAAGGCAGAAGAAATGTGCATCACAGCAGGTTTTTCCTCCATACTTGCTGCCTAGGCTGCAAGAGTTTCACAAGATAGTCTTCACTGCAATAGGTGTGTGTGTGTAGACTCCTCCACATTTTGTAAACCTATATAATCAACATTTATACACATAAATGATATAAATGGCTGACCTGGCCTATTTCCAGGCCATAACTACTTTTATCCTTGGTGGCCACTGACTGCCTTAGATCTAGAGAAAATGTGTATGAAGAAATTGCAATCTCATTTCAGTAATTGATAGATAATGTGTCATAGGCATTGTGGCAGTCACAACCTCCAGCCATTTCATTTTTCCATAAATAAAGGAATAATCTATTGATGTAGATTCCACTAGGGGAATAAACATTCTTTGTGCTAACATATTCTCTTCTTGCTAAGAACTGCAATTTGACATTTCCCAGACAATCAATGCTGCAAAGAGATCCCATACAAATTCATATAAGCTTATTTAACCCATTGTGTGGCTGAGATGCTTTGGAAATAAATGTAGATAAATAGGGAAGGGGCTCAAAGAAAAAATGAGATTTCACAGAGCAATGGTCATACATAGGAAAATTTCAAGGGTATTATAAGTTGATTTGAGCCATATTATGAATTAATTAAGATATTGGATTATCTGAAAACCCAACTACCATTTGTAATAATATTTCCATGGGAAATGTATCTAAAATAATTTTCTGAAATTAATTCTATTTATATCATTTTTGCCTAGAGAAAGATTTAAATGAAAAGCAGTAAAAAGGGGGGATTTATTCACTCACCCCTACTTAATGGAGAAACAGACAAGTAAACAAAGCACTTGGTGTGCTAAATGCTTTCACAAAATAAAAAATAACATGGAACACAAAGGAAGGGCATCTATCTAAACTTGATGAGGACAGAGAGGTGGTTAAGGAAGGTGTGGGAATTATTTGAGAGAATTGAAAGAAGATAAATTTAGACAAAATATTCTAGGAAAGAATAAAAAACAAAATACAGTGGTACCTTGAGATATGAACAGACCAACATACGAATTTTTTTTAAGATACAAGCTGTGACTCAGTCCGTATTTTTGTTCGAGATCTGAGTGAAATTCCGAGATACGGGAAGCTGCCGCTAGTTAGCGTGTTGGCGCACGGTTCCAGTATCGGCAGTTTGATATATGAGTTGACTAACTTATGAACTCGGTTACAGAACAAATTAAATTTGTATCTCAAGGTACCACTGTAACACTTCTGGAAGCAAGGGAAATTAATAGAGATAAGGAAGACTCCCAGGTTTCTGGTTTTAGCTCCAGGAACATAGTAGTATCATTCATCAAGAGAGGAAACAAATAAGAGGTCCAGCTTGAGGAGGAAGATGTGAACTTAGTTTTGGATGTGTGGGTCTGAAGTCCTCAAGAAACATACAGTGGTAGTATCAGGATCAGGTCAATATCTGGAGTTGGGGCTCATGAAAGACTTCTGAGCTGGAGACATAGATTTTTAAGCCATAGAGATAGTAATTGTAGATTTGGCAGAACACAATCATCACACACCCCTATCAGGAGTGTACTGATGTGAAAAGGGGCTGTAGACCAGAACCCAAAAAAAACAAGCAATGAAAAAGAAATGGCCAGGATGAGTGGAGGAAAAATTAAAGATGCCACTGAAGCAAAACAGAAGGAGGATTTCAAGAATGAAAGTTTGATCAACAAGGATGATCAAGTAAGATAAGGATTGATAAGTTATATGGGGGCCATTGGAAACTTCAGTAAGAGCAATATAGTATCACTGTGCAGGAGAACAGAAACAATTCATCGGACTAAGAGGTAGAGGCAGGTAAGTAGACATTTCTCAAAAAGTGTGACTGTCAAGATGTACCTGGAATAACATGTACTGGATATAATATAGGCTTGAGGGAGGGCTGCTTCTTCATTTTGCTTTATTTACTTGAGTAAAGGAACCAGCAAGAGAAGGGAAGAATTTGAAGATACAAGAGAGAGGGGGATAGTCAGGAAGCTGAGAAAATTTTAAAGGATGTGCATGGGAATCAGAACCCAGGAGAAGGGATTAACCTTAGATAAAAAGAAGACTGCATTCTTCATTAGAGGAACAAAATAAAGGGGGGAGAAAAAAAAGAGTAAGATGATAAGTTTGTTGGCTGTAGTTGAGGGTGTTCTTTTTGATGATTGCTATTGTTCTCTGTGCAGCAACAAATGAGCTCAGCTGAGGAGAAGTGGGAGCAAAGAGGTGTAGAGCGACTGCTTTGAGGAGAGTGGTGAGTAAGAGAGAAAGAGCTGAGTCCCCACACAGAAAAAGATTTGCCAAAAACACTGCAAAGAGCCTAATAAGGTTGTGTGGTTTTCACCTTCCACTGGCTGAAGTACTGGCTCGGCTTGTGGACTCTAAGCTCTAAGATTTATGGACTGGCAGAAAACATAATAGTAAAGGAACTGAAAGCATCTATGAGATGAAGGAATACTCGTTGCAGGAAAAGACTGAGAGGCCTGAAATAATGAGACAGATAGTTTTTAATTGATTTTTAGAGACAGAGAAAGGGAGAGAGGGAGGTACAGAGAGAGAGAGAGAAACATTGATTTATTGTCCCACTTATTCATGCCATCACTGGTTGTTACTTGTATGTGTCCTGACTGGGAATCAAACCTGAAACCTTGGCAGGTCAGGACAATGTTCTAACCAACTGAGATACCTGGCCCAGGGCCAAGACACATAAATTGAACATTATGAAAGTAGAACAACTCCAGATGATGACAAAATTCAGAGCGTGGTCACTGGAGTAGTTGGCTGAAGTTGGTGAAGATAAGAATCATGGGAGTTTATAAGGTCACAGAAGGGAGCAGAAAAGCTGTGATGAATGCCAAAATTGAAGTTCTTAAAAAGAAGAGACAGAGGAAAGGATGTCATAGGACATAAAAACCAACATAAAAAACTTCTAATAGCGAAAGCATTTTGAGCAACAACAAAAAAATAGTATTGGATTATAGCACAAACAAAATAAATATCCAAGAATTTATAGAGACATAAATGAGATTTCACTTATATACAGAATCTAATGAACAAAGTAAACTAACAAACAAAACAGAAACAGATTCATAGAGAGAGAACAGGCTGACAGCTGTCAGAGGGAACAGGGGTTGAGAAATTAGGTAAAAAAGGTGAAGGGATGAAGCAAAGACAAAAATATACTCATAGACACAAACAACAGTATGGGAGTCACAAGATGAAAAGGGGTGGGACTGGAAGAAGAGGGTACAGGGGTGACAATGGTGGAGGAAAGAGACTTGATTGAGGGTGGTGAACACACAATACAATATACAGATGGAGAATTATAGAATTGTACATGTGAAATTCATTTGATTTTATTAACTGATGTTACCCCAATAAATTTTTTAAAAATTTTAAAATGAACTAATAAAATTAAATAATTAAATAAATATGGAAGGGACGAGAATAATTTAAATAATAAATGTAGAAGAAATGAAGAAAACAGAAAATTACCATAGCAATCACCACAGACGAATGCTAAAAGTTGTAACCAAAACATTACAGAAAAGCAATATTTATATAGCCTCAAACTATATTCCTCAAAATATTTATTGTTGTGGTGATTTTAATATATGTCCAAAATTTTTTCAATATTCTTCCTTCCAAAAGGTGGGCTACACTTACTGGCTCACTTTTACCCAAGAGTAGAAAAGGGGAAAAATAGTAATTTCACAGTAGAGAAACCCATCAAAACATCCCCTTAGCCAAGTGATCAAGGTTTACATCACCAGCATGAAGTCATATGACACCATGCACTCTCAGATATGATGTGATGGGAAGGATACTTTACTTCTATGGTAGTCTTTGTCAAATCCATAACCGCAGTTTAATCATGAAAACATCCCCAAACCCAAATTGAGGCACCTTCTACAAAACATCCATCAGTACTCTTCAAAAGTGTCAAACTCATGAGAAACAAGAAAGACTGAAAGAACAAAAGACAGTTGGAGAAGACTAAGGGGACAACTAAATGCAATATGCTCCTGGATCAAAAAAAAAAAGACACGAGTGGAAAAACTGGTAAAGTAAGTTCAAATAAAATCTGCTGTTTAGTTAGTTCTGTTATGACAATGGTAATTTTCTAGTTTTGATAAATGTGCTAAGGTTAGATATGAGGTTAACATTGGGGAAGCTGACTGAAGGGACTATAGGAAGTCTATCTACTTTATTACAGCTGTTTTGTAAATATGAATTCTTGCAAAATAAAAAATTTAAGAAACAAGCTTTAAATGCATGAGAATGAGTAGTTCCGACACTGGCATGTTATTAAAAGATAGAGGGCATAGTGAGAGTCAAAGCTGGATGGCATGAGGATCAATGGTTAGGAGGTTTTACAGATAGTGAAGAAGGAGTCATTTGGCATAACATTATAGAGTAAAGAGTAGATACCAGGTTATCCTCTCTGCCTTAGAGCCTAACATTTATTTGACTTGATGCTGTTGCTATGTCTGGAGATCAAATAAGAATTAAAAAGTATTCACTGCATTTGGTAATTATCTGATGCAAGTATTAATGTGGACCACTGGTCCTGATTAGTAAGGCTATCATCCTTGAAATCTGTCAACAGTATCAGTCAGCTCCATTCCATTACCCATGGCAGATCTATGCTACTTCCTGCTTCAAAGTTTGCAGCCCTCACAAATAGTTTTATAAGTGATCTGAGGAAAGCCACAAGTCCTAAGGTGTTTTGCACAATAGAGATGACTGACATGTTTGGAACCTAGTGAATGAGGAAGCTCTCAACTCATCTTTCCAGCTTTTCCCACCTCTTTCGAAGAGGGAAGTTTTTCTGCAAAGTACTCTAAATGTTAGGTCACATCAGAAAAACAAGTTAGCCTGACCAGAGCGTCGGACTGGGATGCTGAGGACCCAGGTTCGAGACCCCGAGGTCGCCAGCTTGAGCACAGGCTCATCTGGTTTGAGCAAAGCTCACCAGCTTGGACCCAAGGCCACTGGGTCGAGCAAGGGGTTACTCGGTCTGCTGTAGCCCCACAGTCAAGGCACATGTGAGAAAGCAATCAATAAAAAACTAAGGTGTTGCAATGAAAAACTAGTGATTGATGCTTCTCATCTCTCTCCATTCCTGTCTGTCTGTCCCTATCTATCCTTCTCTCTGTCTCTGTAAATAAAAAATAAAAAAATTAAAATAAATAAAATTTAAAAAAGAAAAACAAGTTAATAAAAAAGGAATTAAAAAAAAACTAGTTTGTTGATTGTTTTCAAACTAGTAATAGATGTTTTATATAAATTATCTCAATTGAATAATTTGAAAATATAAATAAAAACAGGTAAAATTCAAGACACTTGTAAATTCATTGTACTAATTTGAAAAAACAATAATTTGAAAAAACTCTAAATTTAAGATTTAAGAAAAAGGAGAGTCAAAAGAATGAGAAGGAAAACACTTTAAGGTAGTGACAAGTGAACTCATACACAATAGTTTTAATATCATTTAGTTTAATCCATGCTTTCTCTAGAGTGGTTAAGTGCCAGCTCACGACTAGAGCAGAATCACAACTGCAAACAGAGAGCCATGAAACAAAGGAAAATGGCAAAGGCACAGAGAGTAGACATTCCTCATCACAACCAGGAAAGCAACTTAACTCTGCATTAATGTTCATCACAGCTCCAAAAAAAACCTCTCAACTTTAGAAGGGTCTCTCTTGATCAATCAGTCTCCGTCTGACAAATACAACTAGAATTAAAATGGATGATGATAAATAAGTGAAAAAGAGATGATAGATTAGATAGACAGACAGGTAGACAGATATAAAATGATAATAAATGTGTTCTAGGAACCAAATCTGAAACTTCAGTGAATAATATCCATAAGATTAAAAAAAAAACCACAACACTGGCCATATGGCTGGGTTGGTTAGAGTGTCATCCCAATACACAAAGGTTACAGGGCACATACAGAAACAGATCAATATTTCTCTCTCTCTCTCTCTCTCTCTCTCTTACACTTCCTTTTTCTCTAAAATCAATCAATAAATTTTTTTAAAGTAAAAAGACCTCCTAACACTAGCAACATTTAAGTACTTAAATAAACAGTAGAAAAACAATTGCAATAGAACATTGCAGATTTTTTTAGTGCTTGACTTTTGAGAAGCTTGAAGTGCTTTATATCTAATGTTATTTGCACTCCCAGATAATTAAGTTGGAATCAGCATCATAAATAAATTAATTAATCTACTCAAAAACAAAACTGGCTGGACCAAATAAAATCTGGGTAGAGTTAGCTCAGTGGTAGAGCGTCGGTCTGGTGTGCATGAGTCCCAGGTTTGATTCCCGGCCAGGGCACACAGGAGAAGCGCCCATCTGCTTATCCAACCCACCCCCTCTCCTTCCTCTCTGTCTCTCTTTTCCCCTCCTGTAGCCAAGGCTCCATTGGAGCAAAATTGGCCCAGGCACTGAGGATGGCTCATGGCCTCTGCCTCAGGCGCTAGAATGGCTCTGGTTGCAACAGAGCAACACCCCACATGGGCAGAGCATCGCCCCCTAGTGGGCATGCCTAGTGGATCCCGGTCGGGCGGGTCGGGCGCATGCGGGAGTCTGTCTGACTGCCTCCCCTTTTCCAACTTCAGAAAAATACAAAAAAAAAAAAAAAAATCCAGGTAGAGTGTTGTATACAACATAGAAGAGTTAAGGTGAATATCTGGAATGGCATGCTGAGACTGTCTTAAAAGACATACAGTACTTTTTTGTTCAGTAATAAAAAATCACAAGCTAGAAACAAAAGAATGTGAATTTGAATAGATGAGGGATTTCTAGGCTTTATTTTATATGGTTCCTGACTAAAAACAGAGACTTTAATAACTATCACATTCAGATGGACTTAGTAATTATCTCTAGAATTAATAAATGCAGTATTCTGACACAACTTAAAGACAAATTTAGTAAAGTACCACATAGGTAATATAGTCAATAATACTGTGATAACTATGTATGGCGCTAGGTGGATGACGGAAATATCAGGGGGAATCCATTGTAAAGTAGATAATTGTCTAGTCACTACAGTGTACACCTGAAACTAATACAAAATACTGAAAGTAAACTTTAATTGGAAAATAAAAATAAGCCCTGGCCGGTTGGCTCACTGGTAGAGTATCAGCCTAGTGTGTGGATGTCCTGGGTTTGATTCCTGGTTAGGGCACACAGGAGAAGCGCCATCTGCTTCTCCACTCCTCCCTCTCTTGCTTCTCTCTGTCTCTCTTTCTCTCTCTCTTCTCCTCCTGCAGCCATGGCTTGATTGGAGCAAGTTGACCCTGGGCACTGAGGATGGCTCCATGGCCTTTGCCTCAGGCACTAAGAGGAGCACAGTTGCTGAGCAATGAAGCAATGCCGCAGGTGGGCAGAGCATCACCCCCTAGTGGGCTTTCTGGGTGGATTCCAGTCAGGGTTTATGCAGGAGTATGTCTCTCTGCCTCCCCTCTTCTCACTGAATAAAAAATTAATTAATTAATTAAGATAAATAAAAATAATTAATACAAATTTAATATATACTGGGCTATATAATATATCAATAGGGGATACAAACTATCTACATTTTAAATTATTCTAGTTAATCAATAAACATGTTCAGATAATTTTATTCACTTTAAATATTGGAATTACCAGTATTTTAAAATACCTTTTATTGAAATTCATATATAGAAGTGCACCTATCTTTTTGTTTGTTTGTTTTAAATAGACTATTTTCATAGCAGTTGTATGTTCACAGCAATCTGACCAGAAGGCACAAAAATTTCCCATAACTTCCCTCTCCCCACATAGGCACAGCCCCACCCTTACAGCCTCCACCAGGCAGTATATTTGCTGCAATTGGTGAACTTACACTGACGCATCACTACCTCCCAGAGCCCATAGTTTACATTAGGGTTCCCTCTTGGTGTTGTACATTCTATGGATTTGGACAAATGTATAATAATATCTATTCATCATTACAGTAACATACAGAACTTTTCACTGCCCTAAAAATCCTCTGTAGTCCTCCTATTCATTCCTCTCTCCTTCTAACCCCTGGTTACCATTGATATTTTTACTGTCCCATATAGTTTTGCCTTTTCCAGAATGTCACAAAGTTGGAATCATGCAGTTTGTAGCCTTTTCAGATTGGCTTCTTTAATTTAGTAATACAAATTTAGCTTCTTTCATATCTTTTCATAGCTTCATAGCTCATTTCTTTTTAGCATTGAATAATATTCCATCGTCTGGATATACCACAGTTTATTTACCCATCCACTTACTGAAAGGCATCTTGATTGCTCACAAGTTTAAAACTTGTTTTTATTTATTGATTTTAGAAAGAAAGAGGGAGACACACAGACACACCGACACACACACACATCAATCTGTTTTTCCACTGATTTATGCATTCACTGGTTGGTTCTTGTATGTTCCCTGACTGGGATCCAATCTGCAACCTTGGTGTATCAGGATGATGTTCTAACCAACTAAGCTACCCGGCCAGGGCAAGTTTTGACAATTATGAATAAAGCTGCTATAAACATCTATGTGCAGGTTTTTATGTAGACATAAGTTTTCAAATCTTTTGGGTAAATACCAAGGAGTGTGAGTCTTAGATCATATGGTAAGAGTATTTAGTTTGTGTGAGATCTCCAAACTGTCTTCCAAAGTGGTTGTACCATTTTGCACTCCCACCAATGGGAGTCCTTGTTACTCTACATCTTCTCCAGCATTTGGTATTATCAGAATTAAAAATTTTGGTTATTCTGATAGGGTTGTAGTGGCATCTAATTGTTTTAATTTGCATTTTGCTGATGACATATGATATGAAGCATGATTTTATATACTTATTTGCCATCTGTTTATTTTCGTTGGTGAGGTGTCTGTTAAAGTCCTTGACCTTGTCAATTGGGTTGTTTTCTTATTGTTGAGGTTTAATAATTCTTTTAATATTTCAGATAACCATCCTTTAACTGATGTATTTTAAAAATATTTTCTCCCAGCCTGTGTCTTATCTTCTCATTCTCTTGACAGTGTCTTTGCAGAGCAGAATTTTAAAATTTTAATGTGAACTCAAGCTTATCAATTCTAAACTCAAGGTCCTCTAGAATTTCTTCTGTGTCATCTTCTAGGAGTTTTATAGTTTTGAATTTTACACTTAGATCTATGATCCATTTTGAATAAATTTTGGTGAAGGGTGTAAGGTCTGTATTTAAATTCACCTTTTTTTGCACATGAATGTCAAGTTGTTCAGCATCTTTTGTTAGAAAGACTATCTTTGTTCCATTATTGTATTTCCTTTGCTCCTTTTATTAAATCAGTGGACTATTTTATATGGTCACATATTGTAAATGTAAAGGGAAATAACCATATTTTAAATATTATGGATACATCCAATTAAACAAAAACTCTTCAGTTTTCCATATAAATGTTTAAATATTATCAAAAACATTTGCTGGCATTTTTATCCCTCATAAATAGGTAACCATTTTCATTTCTTCTGAATGGCTTTTCAGTTATCAATTTTAAGAAGTTGAACCCAATTGAAAGAAAATAAAAGTATCTGGTAACCTGCAACTTTGAGACCAAGCATATTCCTTATACAAATTCATTAGAGACCTCACCCAATTTCAGATTAAGACATGCTAATTTAAATGAGGTAAAACAGCTTTATTCCTGGTCTCCTGTCTTTTCTACAAATCTCCTCAGACATGAATGTAATGATTTCAAACATATGGACTCTGAGCTCTGTTTGTAAGGAGGAACTACAAAGGAATGATGATCATGTGGCTTTACCCACAGTCCTTGTAGCTGCAAGATAGACAGGGTTGGCCAAGCTTGGAACTAAGATAATATGAAATGAGGATTAGCTCAAGAGGAGTTGCTGAAACTTTCAGTCTTCTCAAACCAGTGGAGTTCTGAGCTATAGGGGAACCAGGAGGGATTCCAAATTATCACAGTGATGCTTCATTTCCAGCAAAGATATTCTCAATTCATGTACTTCCTCACACCCCAGCATTGTACAGATATTTGTTCTAAACCTAAATGGATGAAGCAAAATGAGAACTGCTCGATAACTAAAAAAATCCAAAGGTAAATCTGACTTTAGGCACAGCTGGGCACAATAGCCCAAATAAAGCCATACAGATCTAGCTCCTCTGTCTCCATCTCTGCAGACACCATTCTCAGATAGGCACTTTCACAGTAGTCTCAAGACAGCTCTCTGGAGGTCACAGGGCTATGTCTTTCTTCATTTGTAGCCAGTAGAAAACAAAGAGAGTTCTTGTCCCAGCATTCCACCAAACAAGGATTTGTGTGTCTCCTTGTCTCCCAACTGATCACATGAGATTCTCTAAATAAATCATGATAGCCAAGAAATGTGATATACTAATTGACTCAGACAGGTACAGGGGATCCTCAGGTTATGACAGTCTCAACATACAATGTTTAGACTTTACAATGCTCACTCCCATGAAAACTTTAAAAAATTGAGATGTGAGTATTTCAGCTTACACCATTAGTATCGTACTTAGAGACTATGTGGGTGAACTAGTTTGGTTGTGCATGGAAGAATAATACGTAGTAATGTGGGATGTTTGTGTTTTTATGTTCTAGATTATGATTTTACAACTGTGTTAGGATAGGTAAGTGACTTAGGCTACGGTGTGTTTCAACTTACACCAAAATTTGGGTTATGTCACTGTTGTAGGAACGGAACTGCGTTGTAACCCAAGGACCCCCTGTATATGCTCAACCCTAGATGGGCATTGAAAGAATAGTACCTCATTAGCACAAAGGAAAATGGAGATATAGTTATCAAGAGAAGGGAAAATAAGTACTGTGAAGCCAAAATACTTCAAAAACCTCCACTAGTAACACTGTCAAGCACTAAAAGTTGGAGAATCTGGTTTATCTGTAAAGACTTCCACACAAGGTGACCAATCCCATATTAGAATAACCGTCTTCTCACAAATGCAGGGAGTCTTTCTCAGTGTTGCCCCCAAAAACACCTTTAAGTAAAAGGAAGAAAAAGTAAACTTTATTTGTTTGAAATGTTTTCACCAGATGGATTAATTAATCTGTGAAGAGCTGTGACATGATTAATACATAAAGCACTAATTCCCATGATTTCAGAAAGGGCACCCATGGAAGTGAGAGCTCTCATCTTGAAGGGATTTGGTGGCTCATTGAAAAGCTCTGAAATGCTTCCACTGTGGCACAACAAAAAATAAAAAGAGAACTCATACAGAGATAAAGACCCCAGAAAAATAATGCAGCAGAACACATTCAGTAACAGTGTTTATATTAAAATAAACCTGCTGGCTAATGCTACTTGAGCTGGGTGTGGAAGCCTAATGAGTTCTGGCAGTCACCCAAAAGGAACCATTCTGAGAACCTAACAATTGCTAGAAAGGCAAACACTCAGCAGGGGTGTCCTTCAAAGGGCACAAAGAAAACAGTGGGCCAGAGGCTAATCATATGGTTGTGAAAAATGCAAGCTTTTTCTTTAGGCCCTATTCAGAAAACAGGCAAGTTTTCAACAATCCATGCTAAATGTGCAGTGTTATAAATTAATAGGTAATCACAGTAATATGCATGCAATCACACAGTGATAGCGTATAATAGCAATGGATTAAATTTCCTTCACTGTTTATGAAACTCTCTCTGAAATTTTTTATCTATTAGATCAGCAATGGCATTATTCTTTTATTATATGTATTGAATAAATAGATGCATTTATGCATGAATGAAGTGAATTAACAGCAATTAAACTTTGGAAGTTTTTACACAGTGTTAACTTTCTTTTATGTACTTGTACATTCAAGAATTAGTGTGTTTGCTCATTCTTGCAAAAATTATTTTGCTATGTAAGTTAATTTCATATTACATTACTAGCCAAATTTTAGTATGGTCATAATGCCTATATCAGAGTCATCCTATCCTATACATTGTGTTTGAACGAGTTAGAGAAGGTGTCTCTCAAAGATGAATGTAGCTTCTTGGGCATGTGACTTGGTGAAAATATGGAAAAGAAGTAGAAAGATAAAAGGTACTCCATTCTCTGGAATACTTCAGGAGGTGGCAAGGGACTGGGCTGAATTTCCATCCATATGACCTCATCTTTGTTGAAAACGTAAGTGTACAACCCAAGCTCAGCCTATAAGAATGCAGAAAAATTATAAAGAAAGGAACAAAAGTCAGAGCTTTCTTGCTATTTTGTTTTGTGGAGTCATTTCCTGCAGGACAGATTCTATTAATAAATGATATAATCAATAGTTGTAAAAAACACCTGATAGAATATATTTAAATGTTAAAAATTTAAATTTCTCTGAAAGTGTTTTTCAACCTATTATTTCTTACCAATATCATTTTTCCTAAAGGCCAAGTGAAATAAAATCATTATAAAGGTCATCCATGTATTATATATGGTCACAAAGACTTTCTAGTCTAATCTTATAAAAAATTTTCAAATTAAAATGTTATTGCTCCCCCAAGGTTATTTTTTTTCATTTCTTTTGCATCAGCAAAGGTTATTTTTATTTCTTTCCCCTATGACTTCCCAATGACTATTGTGATCAACTAAGTTCCCCCACTCTAATTCTAAAAGGCCAGATGCTCTCAGAGCAGGAAAACTGGACAAATAGTGATAAAAAATGGTAATGAAATCTATTTTATCCTGAAGCAATAACAAAATGAATTCAGTTTTACAAAAGGATTCTGATTTGCATTCTGTGTAGTCTTCATTAGGAAAGCATACGAGCCGTATTCTTTTCTTGCTATCTTATAGCCATGAAATGCGCTTGCCCCTTCCAGGTGTCAGGCTTTGCAAACCGAGGCCTATTCTGTGTGTTGAAACAGAAAGAAGGGGATTGGAAACCAGCAGATCCAGTTATGAATTTCAGTTTTTTAACAACTGTCCTTATTCATGACAAATGACTAAGTCTCTCAGTTTCATTAGCTGTAAGATAGAGGTGGGGCTAAAGAGGTGATTATACACACAATAGTGGCAATCATTTATTGACAGCCCACTGTGTATATTGTACCTGCACTGGGGTGAGCACTTGCAGTTACATTATCTCATCTAACTCTTAGACGTCCTTTAATGTGAATGATTTCACAGAAGCTGAAGCCTGAATTGATCAAATAACCTACCAGAGTCCTAGAGCTAAGACAAAACTAGAGGTCTCACTTAAAAGTCCACCTGGGATTGCTTCTTGCATATTTAAAGGTTAACTGAAAAGCAATCTACAAATGTGAATCTCAGATAAGAGCTATTTGCAGGTTTCCTTTTTTTTTCTTCACATACCTAAGTGTTTTAATTCCAGAAGCATACACTGAGTTATCCCAAATGCTATTTTAAAAGTAACAGGATAGCCTGACCTGTGGTGGCACAGTAGATAAAGCATTGATCTGGAACTCTGAGGTCGCTGGTTCAAAACCCCAGGCTTGCCTGGTCAAGGCACATGTGGGAGTTGATGCTTCCTGCTCCTCCCACTTCTCTCTCTCTCTCTCTCTCTCTCTCTCTCTCTCTCTTTCTCTTCCTTCTTCTCTAAAATGATTTTTTTTAAAAAGCTACAGGACTGCTCTCTTAGTGGGCATGCTAAAGGTGGCTCTCTGTAGACTTGGGAATATAACTTACTACTGCCAAATCCACTGCTGTGTCATATCATCAGGTATTTATATGTCCCATAGTGTAGATTCAGATTTCATTTTGCACAACTCATATTTTTCTTAAGAAATGATATGATGCAGCCTGAACAGGCTTTGGTGCAGTGAATAGAGTGTCAGCCTGGGATGCAGAGGACCCGGGTTCGAAACCCCGAGGTGGCTGGTTTGAGCGCAGACTCATCCAGCTTCAGCACAGGCTGACCAGCTTGAGCACAGGGCTGCTGGCTTGAGTGTGGGATTATAGACATGACCCAATGGTTGCTGGCTTGAGCAAGGGGTCATTGGCTCAGCTGGAGGCCCCTTCATCCCTGATCAAGGCACATATGAGAAAGCAATCAATGAACAACTAAGGTGATGCAATGAAGAATTGGTGCTTCTCATCTCTCTCCCTTCTTGTCTGTCTGTCCCTATCTGTCCCTCTCTCTCTCTCACTGAAAAAAAAGAAAAGAAAAGAAAGAAATGATATTTTGTGAAGAAAATACCATGGGTTATAAAACAAATTCCAAAAGAAGAATTCTAGAAACATTTTGAAAATGGTTCCATCATGAAACAATTGGGTAGTTTCTGAAATGGCTGTTTTGGCTAGAAGAGATTTTTAAGAAAATTGCTTCAGGCATTTTTGTTTTTCAAATCTATCACGTGACTTCAAAGACACATAGATATGTGGTAAGTGCTTATTTATTCACTCATTCACTCAATATAATGTATGGACTACTTATTGTTCTGGACACCAGAGATATAATAGCAACCAAGATGGAAATGGTCCCTGACTTTATGGAACATGCAGAGACAGAAAATAAACAAGCAAATAAATACACAAAATGAGTACAGATTGGGATAACTGCTGCAAAGAAAATAAGATGTTCTTGTAGGGAAAACTTAATGGAGGAGGAGACAGTCCATTTTAGCTGGGGTAGTTAGGAAAGTTGTTATTGAAATTTGAAGAGTGAAAAGAAGCTAAACATAAGAAGAATCAGGCTTTCAAAGGCCCTTTTGAAATGGAAAAATTTAGGAAGTTCTGGAAACCGCGTGTGGTTGCTACATAAGAAACTAGGGGTTGAAATTAATAGCTAAATATCACAATTAATGGTGAAAGACTACTTCTTTCTTTTTTTAATGTTTATAGTATTGATTTTAGAGAATGATTGAGGTAGGAAGAGAGGGAGAGAGAGACAGGAACATTGATGTGCTCCTCTATGTGCCCTGACCAGGGATGTACCAGCAACCTCTGTGCTTTGGGACAACACTCCAACCAACTGAGCTCTCTGATCAGGGCAAGACTACTTTTTGATATGAGATAATAGATATTAACTAAATTTATTGTAGTGATCATTTCATAATATATGTAAGTCAAATTATTATTCTGTATACCTTATACAATGCTGTATGTTAACTATATCTCAATAAAAATGGGGTGAGACAAATAATATTGTATGCTTCCACTAAAAAAAAAAAGTGGTGAAAGACTGAAAGCTTTCCCTTTAAAATCAGGAGCAAGACAAAGATATTTGCTCTTACCACTTTACCCAACATAGATTCTTAGGTAAGAAAAACAATAAAAGGCATCTCAATTGAACAGGAAGAAGTAAAGTTATCTCTATTTTAACATGACGTGATCTTGTACATAGAAAATCCTAAGGTATCTGCAAGAAAAGAAAAACTATTAGAGCTAGTAAATGGATATAGAAAAGTTTCAAGATATAAGATCAATATATGAAAATCAATTATGTTCCTATATGTTTTCTTTTTTTATTTTTATTCAGTGAGAGAAGGGGAGGCAGAGAGACAGACTCTCGCATGCACCCCAAATAGGATCCACCCGGAAAGCCAGCCAGGGGGCAATGCTCTGCCCATCTGGGGAATTGCTCCATTGCTTAGCAACCAAGCTCTTATTAATGCTTGAGGCAAAGGCTATTGAACCATTCTCAGCACCCAGGGCCAACTCGCTCCAATTGAGCCATGACTACAGGAGGGGAAGAGAGAGAGATTGAGAGATAAAGAGAGAGAAGCAAGAGGGAGAGGGGTGGAGAAGCAGATGGGTGCTTCTGCTGTGTGCTCTGACCAAGAATCAAACCCAGGACATCCACATGCCGGGCCAACACTCTACCACTGAGCCAACCAGCGAGGACTCTATATACTTTCAATAAGCAATCTGAAAATAGAATTAAGAAAATAATCATTTATAAAAGTATCAAACAAAATTAAATGTTTAGGAGTAAATTTAACAAAAAGTGCAGAATTTATACACTAAAACCTATAAAACATTATTGAAAAAAATAAAGAAAATCTAAATAAACAGGAAAACATCACATGTTGCAAGACATCATTGGAAGACAATATTGTTAAGACTATATGAACAGACTCCAGGCAATTTCTATTAAAATCTCAGCTGTCATTTTTTTAAAGAAATTGACAAGTTGGTCTTACAATTCACATGGAAATGCAAGGAAATCAGAATAGTCAAAACAATCTTGTAAAAGAACAAAGTAGGAAAATTCATACCTCTCAGCTGGAAAACTTACTACAATGACCCAAGATAGTGCAGTAGTGACTTACAGATTACTAGAATAGATTTGAGGGTCCAGAAATAAATCCATGTTTCTACGATCAACTGATTTTGATAAAGGTGCCAAGACCTTTGAATGTGGAAGTAGTCTTTTTAAGAAATTGGTGCTGGGTTAACTAGATATCCATATGCAAAATAATGAAGTTGAAGCCCTTCCTCACACCATATGCCCATATTAACTCATAATGGATTAAAGATCTAAATGTAAGAGCTAAAAAACAAAACTCTTGGAAGAAAACACATGTTTAAATCTTCATGACCTCAGTCCTGGCTGGCTCAGTAGTAGAATGTCAACTTGGCATGTGGATGTGCCAGGTTCAAATCCCAGTCAGGGCACACATAGGAGAAGTGCCATCTGCTTCTCTACCCTTCCCCCTTTCACTTCTCTTTAAATATATCTTTTTCTCTGCCCCCCTCTTGCAGCCATGACTCAATTGGAGCAAGTTGGCCCAGGTGCTAAGGATGGCTCCATGGCCTCTGCCTCAAGCCCTAATAAGAGCTCAGTTGCTGAGCAATGGAGCAACTCCCCAGATGGGCAGAGCATCACCCACTAGTGGGTTTTCCAGGTAGATCCCAGTCAAGGAGCATGCGGGAGGCTGTCTCTGCCTCCTCTTTTCTCACTGAATAAAAATAAATCTTCATGTTCTTGGATTGGACAATGGTTTCCTAGAAATGACACCAAAAGAATGAGCCACAGTAAATAAAAAAAATAAATTGTTATCAAAATTGTGAACATTTGCTCCTCAAGAAAGGAAAAAATCCAAATCC
Organism: Saccopteryx bilineata; assembly: GCF_036850765.1. Classification (NCBI taxonomy): domain Eukaryota; kingdom Metazoa; phylum Chordata; class Mammalia; order Chiroptera; family Emballonuridae; genus Saccopteryx; species Saccopteryx bilineata. The sequence goes on from NC_089499.1 coordinate 81,399,344, forward strand.
ACTGAATGGGAGAAAATATTTGCAAATTTTGTCTGATAAGGAATTTGTATCTAGTACATATAAAGACTTCTTATGATTCATTAATAAAAAGACAACCCAACTTTTTAAATGAGCAAATGTTCTGCATTGACATTTCTCCTAAGAAGATATACAAATGGTCAATAAGCACATGAAAATATGTTCAATATCATTAGCCATCAGAGAAATACACATTAAATCCACAATAAAAAAGAATTTGCCACTGGAATGGCTGTAATAAAAAAGACAGGTAGTGACAGTGTTGGCAAGGATGTGGAGAAATTGGAACAAATGGAGAAAATATAAAATGGTACAGCTGCTTTGGAAAACAACTAGGCAGTTCCTCAAAAGATTAACTGTAGAATTACCATAGGAGCCCGTAATTCTACTCCTAGGTATATATCAAAGAGAAATAAAAATACTCTATATGTCCACATAAAATCTTGTACATGAATGCTCTCAGCAGCATTATTCATAATAGCCAAAAAGTAGAGACAATTCAAATCTCTAACAACTGGTGAATGAATATATAACATGTGACACATCTGCACAATGGAGCTTTATTCAGCAAAAAAGCAGAATGAAGCACTGAAACATGCTACAATATGGATGAACCTTGAAAACACTATGCTAAATGAGAGAAGCCAGTCACAAAAATTAGATAGAGTGCCATTCAATTCCATTTACATAAAAGATCCAGAAGAGGCAAATCTGTGGAGATTAAAAAGTTGATTAGTGGCTGCTTAGGGCTGAGAGTGTTGGAGGAAATTGAGGATGATTGACAAAAGGTACAGAGTTTCCTTCTGGAGTGATGAAAATTATCTAAAACTGATTGTAGTGAAGGTTACATAATTCTCTGAATATTCTAAAATCCATTGAGTGTACACTTTAGATGGCTGGATTTTATGAGATGTAAATTATAACTCAACATTGTTACCAGAGAAAAATGCAGAGGGGAGAAAAGAGATGAGGGACAGGGACGCACTTGGAGATGGAGGCACATGTGAGAGTTTGGAGAGATTTGTTGGCCATATTATGCAACTAGAATCTTATACTAAGGGCAGAGAGAGAGAGAGAGAAGCCACAGAACGAGCTTAAAAGAATGTCTTGGAAGAGGCAAAAGTGGAAGGAGGGAGGGCAGTAGAATGCTACAGCAGATGCCCAGGTAAGAAACAGATGGATTTGAGACATTTTAGAGATAGAATGTCATATATATATATATGAGAGAGAACAAGCAGGTGATTAGGGTCTTTTATATTTTAATATTACAGCATCAAATATATAAATATATATAGTTAATTAAAATAAAAAATTAAAAGCAAGTTTTGTTGAAAAGGTTGCTTTTGCTTAAAAATACATTTGATATTAAACTAGAAATCTGTAATGGACTAGATAATTTGGTGGAATTTTCAATTTACTTAATTCTATTTTTTTAATAAAGGCAATTTTTATAAGGAATAGATATATTACTAAAATTTTATCCAGTTTTAAAATTTTGAGATGGAATTACAGTCACACAAATATATAAAAAGTGTCTGTTAAGCTATGAGTTTTAATTTGGTAACTCTAACTAACTGTACATCATATATGCTCACAGAATATCAAGATTTCAGGGATCTTAAAAGTCACTCATTTAGTCTAATGACCCTGCCATTCAATGACTGAATTTTTTCTACAGCATTCCTTACAAGCAGTCAGCCAGATTTGATATCCTATCAATGCTTAATATTTATTAATATGGAGATACTGGATTTTTAACATCCCCAAAGACTTACTTTGGACACTAACTTTAACAGTTTTAGTGGATGCTTTAAAAACATAAGCATTTTGAAGCTACACTATATAAAAGTACTATAAAGAAATTAATTTTTGAATTTTAAGAACTATCATCTGGAAAGAAATTAATTTTTAAATATAGTTATTTTACAAATAATTTTGTCAAATGTTTCTTAATTCATTTTTATCTTTGTATGTAAAGGAAGAAAATTATCTCAATAGAGTCAGAAATCATTTTCTTCTCTATTAGATGAACTGACCAACCATCCATGAAAAGTTTATATATGGTTATTAGCAAAAATGTACTACTGAATTTAGACCACAATGAATGAATCAGATATCTAGCAACTACAGCAATAGCAGATTTATCTAGCAATGTTGAGAAATAAATTTTACCATGCAAATAAATTTTACAAATAACTTTCTATTATAATCAATTCATGGAGATACATCTTAAAACATTTCCCATGAGCCTGACCTGTGGTGGCGCAGTGGATAAAGCGTTGACCTGGAATGCTGAGGTCGCCGGTTCAAAACCCTGGGCTTGCCTGGTCAAGGCACATATGGGAGTTGATGCTTCCTGCTCCTCCCCCTGTTCTCTCTCTATCTCTCCTCTCTCCCCTCTCTCTCTAATAAAAATGAATAAATAAAATCTAAAAAAAGTAAATAAATAAAAAATTAAAAAAAAAACATTTCCCATGAAAATCTCTCTAAATCTGTCTAAAGTGTTACAGTTCACTATCATAGCAAATAGATGAACATAATTTAAAAGCTGTTGATAAATCTTATTAGGACCATTATTTTTAAATTCCATATAATAATGCTAGTGATATAAATAAAAGTTAGCTTGCCCACACTTTCAGTGTTTCCACAGACAACAGGGTGAATAGACTTTAATGCCCACTAGGTATCCTATAGAAGTGGTCTGATTTCCTTTGAGAAAGCCTCAGGGAAAACTTTCTGTGCCCCACTTATTTCAAAACATTTTATCCTGATTTACTACTTGGGTATACATACCTCAGGTTCACTGCATAAATATCCTATCCATAAAAAGAGCATCTTCCTTGTACTGGGGGTTCTCCTTTGAGTCAGTAAGGGCTTTTAGTTGAAAAGCAATAGTAACTTTAGCCAATTAATTAAGAGATGCAGTTCATTAAAGGGATATTGAGAGGCTCACAGAATAGGTAGGAGGACTAATGTTTAGTACTAGAAGGATTAGGTTTAAGACTGATTCCAGAATAAAGAACTAAAACCACTTTGAAAAACAAAAATAAAAAATTACACCGGCTGTTTGCTGCTCTTCCACTGTCATTCACACGCTTTCCTGCCAGAACGGGATCTTCTATATTTTGATATCACAGCATCAAACATATAGTAAATATTTGATACCTTTTTATTTAACAGTATCAAACATTTATTATGCTTCTTGAATTGAATTAAAAGCCCTCCAGTATTTCTAGTATTTTTATGTATATAAAGAGATTCTACTTTTTTTATCAACATATACTACATATTTAAGAACAAAGTACTGCACTAACACAAATTGTATAGGATTCTCATGTTCCTTGTGAACTAAAAGAATTAAATTAAATTTGATAACAAGTTATACAGCCTGAAATCAATATATATCTGAACTTCATGCATTAGCTGTAGCTTAAAATTAATTGCCTCAGGGAGTGGGAAAAACTACAATGTGGATTACTATAAGGCCTAATTTAAACTAATGACATAATCGTTGTAAGCACCCTACACCTGGTATGCATGAGTAGTTGCTCTCAGATTGGAAAAGATTGGTGCAGAGCTACATTTTATGCTTGCTTGATTAATGCTAAACTCAGCTAACTGTTCTGGATAAAAATGAATGTATAAGTATTGTAGAGACTCATTCATTTCTTTTCACCTTGAACTTGAGCTGTTAATTTCAAAGTTGTATTATTTTGCAAACAATGAAGGCTTAAAATCTTTATACATATAAATCATTCAGATGCAAGTTAGAAAATTAAATTGATTCAGATATGAGCCACTTGGAGGTCTGTATTGAGAATGAGAACCTAGTGTTCTGATCAAATTAGCTGCTGCTATCACATAAAAAAAGGCAAATCATTATCCTGTCCCCATCAGTGCTCTTGTCTTCTGGCTAGAGGTTTCTAATCAACAATTTCTGATCTTGCTATACAACACAGGGGAACACTTTTTTCCTTTAGTAATGTGAAAAATGAGCCCTGGACTGAGAGCTTGGTTGGTTAGCATCGACCCAAAATGCAAAGGTTGCAGGTTTGATCCCTGGTCAGAGCACATACAGGAACAGATTAATGTTCCTGTCTGTCTGTCTCTCTCTCTTTCTCTTCCTGTCTCTAAAATCAATCAATCAATCAATAAAAAATAATAATAATGTGAAAAAAGAGGCCCGAAAATGTTAAAGTGACATATGATTAGGTCAAAACTAAGACTAGAACCAAAGTCTTTGTATGGCCAGTTCCATAAGCTTTTCATGATACTAGTGTGCTTTTATGGAAGAACTCTTAATGCTTTGATTGGTCAATATTATAATAATTAGCCAACATACTTAAAATTTGAGATTTCATATCAAAATCTGGGTTGCCAGCTTCTCTTTAAAAAGAAGAAAATCCCTTGGGTGCAGTCCAGGATTAGGGTGAGGCAAAATAGACACTCTGCAGACACAAAATTTCAAGGGGAGCCAAAAAGCTCAGTAATCAAGATAAATATTTTAATGCAATCTTTAAAGAATCAAAATTAACAGAAAAAGATCTATGATGAACAAAATATCAAATGTAAAATGCAGACAGGCTATTTTTCATTTGTTTTATAGCCCTCTGTTATTTATTGTACAGTGGGAGTAGTCATTTCCAAATATCCCTCTGTTCTGGGGTCACTTGACCATCAAGTCTTCCCACTAGGCAGAATTATGAGTTGACAATTACATAATTGAGCAACACAGGGCTTTATATATAGTCATGTTTTTTATTGATCTTTTAGTAAATTTTTTCACATAGTTTAAATTATGGGAAGATATTTTGGTAAATGTACATAAAGATACATGCTCTTCCTTTTGCCTCAGTCCCCACTATGCCGTTGCAAGGTGGTGCTGGCAACATACAGGTGACACCCAGTAGCAACAGAGTCTTCAGCCAGAGATACACTTTTCAGGCAGCACAGTCTTCAACCATCTTCATTAGGCCTCCTTTGCTTTTCCTCTGCTATCTTTTTTTTTTAATTTTACCATTAATTTAAAAGGGGGTAGGGGAAGAGATAGAGAAAAGAGAGAGAGAGAGAGAGAGAGAGAGAGAGAGAGAGAGAAGCATCAACTCATTGTTTTACTTAGTTGTTCCATCTCAAATGCATGACCTCCATCCGGCATGCAGGGTTGACACTTTATCCACTGAACCACCTGACCAGGGCCTCCTCTGCTATCTTTTGAAGGTTAGCAAGCCCCAGAATTCAAAGCTGAGCCCTTTCCTCTTCCCTAGGTAATCTCATCCAGAGATTAAACGCCATGGTTTAAATGCCAACTATATGCCAGTAACCCTCAGGTATATGTGTCTAATCATGTGATCTTTCCTCTGAGCTCTAGATTTAAATATACAACTCCCTACTAGAATGATGAATAGAATAACAATGTGACCTGTTCAAAACAGAAAAACTTTTGATTTTTCCCCCAAACTTGTTTTCCTTCAGTCCTCTCCATCTCAGTAAATGATACCACCATCATTCTTGTTCTTGAGATCAAACATTTAGAAGTCCACTTTGATTTAATTTATCTCTCCATCCCGCACTTTTAACTCATTAAGAAATACTATTAACGTTTTTTAACAAAATCTGAAATCTACTCACTTTTTCCATCTCTATTTCTACTATTATAGTCCAAGATATCACACCATCGCTCTTCCTGTTGCAGAAGACTTTGCACTGCATCGCCTTCTCTATTCCATATTCCATTTAACAGCTAAATTGATCTAAATAGAATATAAATCACATATGTTACCACCCTATTTAAAGACCTTAGTGTCTTTCTGATACAATTACACTAAACTACACATTCCTTACTATGACCTACAAAGCATATAATATGCATCATCACATTCCAACCATACTGGCTTCTATATTCTCAGAAACACTCCAGGCACAATCCGTCCTAGCGGTCTGTTATATTCACTTGGCCTGAAATGCCTACGTGGCTGGTTTCTTCTCAATACTCAGATCTTAGCTCACCTATCACTTCTCCAGAAAGGCTTCTCTGACCAGTTTGTCTAGAGTAGATTCTCTGGCCACTTTTCCTCATATCACACCCAATCTTGTGAAATTACCCTGTTTGTTTCTTTATCATATTCTTTCCTCATGTGAAGTTCATTGATATATTCTCAGCATCTAGCTTAGTGCTAGGTAAGAGCACATGCTTGATAAATATTTGCTAGATGCATGCCTGGGTCTATGAGTGAGTAAATGAGACCAACCACACCTCAAGCAGAACTTAATAGGAGTATTAGCTATTGTAAATTATCTAATGAACCATTCAGATTAATTTTCTCTCTAGGAAACAATGCTTGTTTTTCATTTTGTTTGATTTTAACTTCCTTGAATGTATTTGAGTTTATCTGTATGTGCTCACATGTCCGTCTCCCTGCTCCTATCCTCCTGACATTTATTGCATTTTTTGAATTTTTAAAAATTAAGGTATAATTGACAGGTAACATTATATTAGTTTCAGATATACAACATAGTTAAATATTTGTATACATTAAATAATCACCACAAAAAGTCTAGTTAATGTCTGTCAGGTTTCATAGATACAAAAAAATATTGTTGTTTCTTGTAATAAGAACTATTGTCTCAGCAACTTTCAAATACGAAATATAGCATTATTAATCATAGCACTACAATGTTTTGTTTTTAAAAATGTTTATCTGCCTAAGCTTACTTTAGAGCGAAATATTTCATTTTAGGGGAACACACAAATCCTTACTGTGAAACAGTATCTGGGTCCTGGAAAATAATCTTAGAGAAAACTTAGAATCAACAACAACCACATGAAACTATGTGAATTAGAAAGGAATCCACAAAATGAAGACTTAAAGAGACTTAGAAAATGGTAGCAGCTGGTATAACTTTTGGAAGATAAAAAGATTCCTCTGTACAATTTTTCCCATGACTTTCATTTTTTAATAACTTTAGATAGCATTAGTCTCTGTGCACATTTATTGTTCTTAAGTGACAGAGGCTCTGGTCACCATGAAATCTGGTCACCAAAAACAGAAATAAAGTATCCAAAGAGAAATTATTTTTAGTCAGTTCAGTCTTATCTTATTGTTGTGATCATTCTAAATCAGCAGCAAAAATCAAGATGCCACTTTTGTCTTCATCTCCTTGCTGTGATTTGATACAATCACCATGTATGTTTAAAAAACAAAACAAAACAGCCTTTTTTTTTTTTTTGTAGTTTTCTGACGCTGGAAACAGGAGTGACAGTCAGACAGACTCCCGCATGCGCCCGACCGGGATCCACCCGGCACGCCCACCAGGGGGCGATGCTCTGCCGGGGCATCGCACGGTTGCGACCTGGCCAAGGAGCCATCCCCAGCGCCTGGGCCATCTTTGCTCCAATGGAGCCTCAGCTGTGGGAGGGGAAGAAAGAGACAGAGAGGAAGGAGAAGGGGAGGGGTGGAGAAGCAGATGGGCGCTTCTCCTGTGTGCCCTGGCTGGGAATCGAACCCGGGACTTCTGTACGCCAGGTCGACGCTCTACCACTGAGCCAACCGGCTAGGGCCAAAACGGCCTTATTGACATATGTAAACTATACAATAAAATTCACCCATTTCAAGGGTAGAATTTAAATTATTTTTAGCAAATTTAACAAGTGATGCAAACTTTGGCATAGATCAGTTTTAAAACATTTTAACCTCCCCAATAAAGCTCCCTCATACCCATTTACAGTTAATCCAGTTAATTCTAGATCCAGGCAATCACTAATCTATTTTCTGTCTCTATAAATTTGCCTTTTCTAGACATATTGTAAAAATAAAATCATACAATACGTACTCACAAACATATAATATACAAACATATAATATGTGCCATTTTTTCACGTTGTATTATGTATTTGAGGTTTATCCATGATCTACCATGCAAATACGTAGTAATTATTTTTACTGCTGAATAATATTCAATTATATGAATATATCATACTTTGTCTATTTATTAAGTAATTGATGGACATTTGGATTGTTTGCAATTATTGACTATTATAAATAATGCTATGAACATTCTTTTTTTTTTTTTTTTCTTAAGCTGGAAACAGGGAGAGACAGTCAGACTCTCGCATGCGCCCGACCGGGATCCACCCGGCACGCCCACCATGGGGCGACACTCTGCCCACCAGAGGGCGCTGCTCTGCCCATCCTGGGCATCGCCATATTGCGACCAGAGGCACTCTAGCGCCTGAGGCAGAGGCCACAGAGCCATCCCCAGCGCCCGGGCCATCTTTGCTCCAATGGAGCCTTGGCTGCGGGAGGGGAAGAGAGAGACAGAGAGGAAAGCGCGGCAGAGGGGTGGAGAAGCAAATGGGCGCTTCTCCTGTGTGCCCTGGCCGGGAATCGAACCCGGGTCCTCCGCACGCTAGGCTGACGCTCTACCGCTGAGCCAACCGGCCAGGGCCGCTATGAACATTCTCATACAAGTTTTTGCGGGAATTGATGTTTTCATTTCTCTTGGTAGATACCTGGGAGTGGATCTGGTGGCTTATATTGTATAGTTTTATATTTAATTTTTTTAAAACTTTCAAACTGTTTTTGAAAGTGGGTTTGAAATGGTATCTCACATGGTTATAATTTTTATTTCCTTCATGACTAATGCTATTGAGCATCTTTTAATGTGTTCACTAGCCATTCAAATATATATATATGTTTGGCTAATCAATGGCACCATTAATTTGAAAGATTTTTTTATTGATTTTACAGAGAGAGGAGAGGATGAGGGAAAAAGGAGTATCAATTCATGATTGCTTCACTTTAGTTATGCATTGATTACTTGTTATATATGCCTTGACCCAGCAAGCCCAGGGTTTCTAACCAGTCTCCTTAGCATTCCAAGCCAACACTTTATTCACTACGCCATCACAGGTCAGTTGCCATTCCAATATTCTTTAGTGAATGTGTGTTCATATCTACAGCTCATTTTTGATTGGGTTATTTATATTAATATTGAGTTTTAAGTGTTCTTATTAAATTCTGGATGAAAAACCTTTGTCAGAAATGTGGTTTCTCCCAGACTATTGATTATCTTTTCATTTTCTTAATGGTGACTTTTGAAATGCAAAAGTTTTAAATTTTGATTAAGTTCAATTTATCAACTTTTTTCTTTTATGGGCTGTGCTTTTGGTGTAGCTAAGAGATAGCCAAGAAACTTTTGTTTAACCTAAGGTCTCAAATATTTTCTCCTTTATTTATACTAAAAGTTTTATATATTTTTTAGCTTACATTTAAGATCATGATTTTGGGGGGAGTACAGAGACAGAGAGAGGGACAGATAGGGGACAGATAGGTAGGGAGAGAGATGAGAAAAATTAATTCTTTATTGTGGCACCTTAGTTGCTTATTGATTGATTTCTCATATGTACCTTTACTGGGGGTAAAGGCAGAGCAACTGACCACTTGCTCAAGCCAGCGACCTTGGTTCAAGCTGGTGAGCTGTGCTCAAACTAGATGAGGCTGCACTCAAGCCGGAGACCTTGGTGTTTTGAACCTGGGTCCTCTGTGTCTCAGTCTGATGCTTTATCCACTGCACCACTGGCTGGTCAGGCAAGATTATGATTTTTATGTATGGCATGAAGTAAGGAATTTTATCTTTTTGCATGTGGGTATCCAATTGTCCCAAATAATTTGTCAAAAAAATTACCCCTTCCCCAATGAGTTTCCTTGGCATAGTTGTAAAAAAATCAGACTATAAATATAAAGACTTATTTCTAGACTCTCAATTATGTTCCATTCATCTTTATGTCTATCCTTATGCCAGTAACAGTCTTAATAACTGTATATTTACAGTAAGTTCTGAAATTGAGAACATCTTCCAAATTGTCTTTTTCAAAATTGTTTTGGTTATTATACGTGTTTTGTATTTCCATGTAAATTTTAGGGTCTGCTTTTTCATTAATGTAAAAAAAAAACCCAGAATTTTGATATGCATTGCATTAAATCTATATAGCTCAATTAGTGGAGAATTTCCATCTTAGTAATATTAAATCTTCCAATTTACAAACATGAAATGTACCTCTATTTACTGAGATCCTCTGTAAATGGTATCAACAAAGTTTCTAAATTTTTGGTGTAAAAGTCATATAATTCTTGCATTAAAGTTATTCCTAAAGTATTTTATCCTTTTTGGTGCTATTTTGAATAGAATAATATTTTCTATCTTCTTTTTTGTCATTGCATAGAAATACAACTGAATTTTTTCAGTTTGCACACATAGCTCTACATTTTTTTGTTTTATAGCTACGTAATTCATATACCATAAAATCTATTTTTAAAATGTATAATCCAAATGTGTAATCAAATTCAGTATATTCCTAGAATTGTATGACTATTACCACTGTCTAGTTCCAGAATATTTTTATCACCTCTCCAAAGAAACTTTGTGCCCATTAGCAGTCATTCCTCATTTCCCCTTATTCCCAAACCCTAACTAGCAAGCACTAATCTAATTTTCATCTCTATAGATTTGCATACCTTAGAAATCATACAATATGTGGCATTTTGTGTCTGGCTTCTATCATATAGCATAATATTTTCAAGATTCATTCATATCAATACTTCATTCCTTTTTATGGCTGAAAATAATTCATTATACAGGTATATCATATTTATTCTCATTGTTGAACATTTGGTTTGTTTCCTCTTTTTGGTTATATAAATAATGTTGCTTTGAACATTCATGTACAAGTTTTTGTGTGAAGATATGCTTTCCTTTCTACTTAGGAGTAGAAAAGCTGTGTTATATGATAACTTTACATTTAACCTCTAGAGAAACTACCAAACTATTTTTCAAATTTGCTGCACCATTTTACATTTCCATCAGCTGTGTATGAGGATTCCAATTTCTCCATGTCCTCACCTACATTTGTCTTTTTATTTTAGCCATCCTAGTGGGTGTGAAGTGGTATATCACTATAGGTTTGATTTTTCTCTGATGGCTAATGATGCTAAACTTCTCACGTGCATATTGACTATCTGAATATCTTATTTGGAAAAAAAAGTCTATTCAGATCCTTTGCTCACTTTCAATTGGTTTGTCTTTTTACTATTAATTATAATAGTATTTTATATATTCTTGATACGAGTACTTCTTTATTATATGCAGCTTAAGTGTCTGTTTGTCACCAATAGCTTATTGGTTGCTTGCGTAACTATACTAGCCAATGGGGTGAAGTTGCCACGGCTGAAAGCAAACTGAGAAGGTCAGGGGGAAGGTGAACATTTGTTTGCATTGGCAATCACCTGTTTTACATAAAAACTATGTCTTAAGGTAATTTCTTTTAAGAATGCCTCCTAGAAAATACAGCACTGAAGAGGAGAGAAAGGAGCTAAAGCTGCACAAAAACAGCTTTCTCGACAAAAAGAAACCACTGAGCAGAGAAAGACAAGGCTTGCTTCAGTCGCAGAGCAAATGCGTCTTTCTCGGCAAAATGAGACTGATGAGCATAGAGAAACAAGGCTTGCCTCAGATGCAAGACAAAAAAGCCTGTCTCGACAAAATGAGTCCCTTGAACAAAGGCAGGAGAGAAATGCAAAGAAAACGACAGAGTAATGCTGACCAAAACGCAAAAAGGATTAAAACAGTTTCAAATGGAGAAACTTTAATTTTTGAGCATTCCTCTGGTGACATGAATATTAAATGTGAACACTGTCAGTCCTTAAACTTCAAGTTAAAACTAATCAATTTGACAGTGGAAAGAAAAAATGTTCTCAATGTTGCAAGTATGGAAACATTATAGTTCCACTAATTGAGAATTATCCACCACTCTTGAATAAATTATTGACTAATCAGCATCCAAATAGCAAACTCTTAAGCGTGTTGGCATTTTTTTACCTGAGCCTGCATTTGGACACAGTCAACTTTATGTTGCCTGTTCAAGAATTCGTGAAAGGACGGACATAAAATTAAAAATAATTGATGGTCCTCTGCAAGGCGAGTTTAAAAATGATGGAAAGATCTACACAAGAAATGTTGTGTACAAAGAGATCTTTGACATGTGAATTAACATTTTATTATTTAAATCACCTTTATTTATTGAGCTAGTGGTGGCTCTTAAGAAATGTGCCACCAGTGGTTTCCTTCATTGCACTCTACTTTAAGCAGTTAAGCAAGTAGAAGGGGGAAACACTGTGGGGCACTAAGCAAAGGGGCATCCTCACCACCTGCCCTGGGTAATTCAGTTTGAATTAGCAGACACCTTTGCACAAATCATTTTAATTAAAATTTATAATATCTAGAACAGCGGTCATTTCGTATGACCGCTGGGCTCTCTAGTTATTAGACAAATGATTTGCAAATATTTTCTTCCAATCTTATGTCTTTTCCTTGTCTTGGTTATGTCCTTTGAAGCATGATTTTTTTTGCTTTGATGGTTTAATTATCTATTATTTTTCTTTTGTGGATTTGCTTTTGGTGATATGGCTAACCAACCACTGCTTAATTCAAAGTCATGAAGATTTACACATATGACATCTTCTTAAAATGTTGTAGTTTTAGCTATTACATTTAGGTCTTTGATCCATTGTAAGTTCAACTTTGAATGAACTATAAAAAGTAGTGTGAGATAAGAGTACATCTTTATTCTTTTGCATGTGGATATCCAGTAGTCCCAGCACTATTTGTTTAAAAGATTTTTCTTCCCTATTGAGTGATCTGTGCACCATCACAAGGAATAGCATTAGTCTTAAATAATAAAATACCAAATTATGATGTTATAATGGTAATATTATATCCAGTTGTTTCTGGTCATTAAAAGTCTTTAAATAATTTTTTTTAAGTTAGACCAATACTAGGAAAAAATTTCAGAGGCAGTTTCCACTTTAGACTACCTTAATAATCTTAATAATCAGCTTGATGCAATTATCTCCAGCCTGAAGAAACTTCTTTGTCAGAATTCTGTTCTTGTTACAAAAGAAAATGATGCTAGATCTTTATAAATTAGGATATCTTCTACTATATGTAAGAGAAACTTAAATCACACTGGCTTAAATAAAAATAAATTTTATTATTTCATGTAAGAGGAAGTCCAGAGATGGGGCAGGCCCCTGAGATGGTTGATTTGTTTGCATACTGAGGAAGGTGGACAGCATCCAGGAAAGGCATATTCTCCAGTGCCCTCTTCAGATGTATACAGGAAGGATGATGAAAAGAAGATAAGCAAGGAGCCAGGAAAAAAATGTGCTAGGGAGCTACTTCCAGGAAGTAGAAACAGTGACTAATCAAGGGGTAATCCTCACCCCCAGAGCAAGAGTCTGTTGTGAAGTCTGTAACATCTCAGAATATAATGACATAGCTAATGACCGCTATGTCTCCCTTTCAGGAATGGGAGTACTTATTGCAGTTTATTGCAGTTACCCATCCCTATTATCCTTGTATATTGAATGTATGGAAAGTAGATAATTTACCTTTTGTAGTTCATAAATTCCTGGGGCAAGAGGAGTCACATCATGCTTTAGGCAGTGTTTTTCAACTGCCAGTCTGCTAGAAATTTTATGCAGGTTTGTGAAAAAGTTAAGCACCCTAATGTTGTATGAAGAAGATTATAGACACAGTGATCTTAGTTGAATTTGCTTATACTTAGGGTGACTGTCACTTATCAGCCTGTATCATCAGTGAAAATACTATTAAGGTTTTTAAAAATATCTTTGGAACTTGTAGGCTCATATGAACAACCTTTTGTACCATGCAGAGCATTTATAAATCATGCACAATAGACAAAAATCATTTGGACAAACTTATGTAGTAGTCAATGCATTGTACATGTAGAGTTTGGAAATCAAGCACCAGCTTGTACCATGATGCACTGTTATGTGTGTTAAGGTAAAACTTTATTTGTTGTACCTTTCCATTTCCAGTTGGCTAAGTCACCAGTCCCCAATTGTAAAAACATTGAAAATCACTGCTAAAGAGAAATTATCATGCTATCTTAAACTCTGAGCCTGATACTGTGATTGGATAGAAATACTGAGTTGTCCACCTTGGGTATGAAATGAGTATATTTTGCATGTAGATGGAAAGGAAGTGAATATTTGTGACAAGGAAGGTGGAGTGGTAAATTATGTGTATTATTGTTCAAAATACTTGGTGATTCTTTCTGAGGGAAAATTATACATTCCTACTCACTAACATCAGGCTTTGACATATTATTTCCTTTGGTCAATAAAATATGAGAAGCCATATATACCACTTCCAAATAGAATATTTAAGAGCCACTGCATGATTCTACTCCATACTTTACTTATCTTTACCATGAAACTGATAATGTTTCAGGTAGGGGCTATTCCTCAGAATGGGTTCCAGTAAGAATATAACATCAAACTGAGCTACAGCTGACCAATGTAAGAAATGTTGCAATATGCACCACTATATTCATTACAGCATTATTCATGGTGGCCAAGACATAAAAACAACAAAAATATCCCTCAATACATGACTGGATAAAGAAGATGTGTTACATATATATAATTAAATACTACTGAGCCATAAGAAAAGATGAAATACTATCATTTGCAACATAGATGGATCTTGACAATACCATGTTAAGTGAAATAAGTCAGGTAGAAAAAAGTCAAGAACCATATGATTTCACTCAGATGTGGGATATAAAACTGAAAGCAACAAATGAACAAACAAGACAAACTAAAACTCATAGACACAGAAAACAGTACAGTGACTACCAGAAGGAAAGGGGTGAGGGGATAGTGAAGGGTAGAGGGGTCAAGTATATGGTGATGGAGGAAGATTTGACTTTGAGTGAGGGGCACACAATACAATACACAGATGATGTATTATAGAACCATACACTTGAAACCTAAATAATTTTATTAACCATCATTACCCCAATAAATTTAATACAAATTAGAAACCAAACAAAAAAAAATAATGTCACAAGACCAGGAAATAAACCTTTGTTGTTTTAAGCTTCTAAGATTTTGGGATTGTTTTGTTATGACAGCATAAATGGCCTCAGCTGACAAAAAAAAATGACTATTTTACAATTGTTACTGCCCTTTTGTTTCTTTAAATACATCAAAAGAGGCCATAATATACAAAGGAATACTTTGTGTCCTTACTTACTTTTAATTCTCAAGTCTAAAATGTTAGGAAGAGGCTTCTTTTAAGACAATATGGGGCACAACTCTTATCTGCAAATTTAAATCTACATAAATTAGTATCTTCCTACTTAACTATTTGTAAGGTTTTAACATCTAAATTAATGATGATATTATTCCAATATTCAACTAGAGGACTTGGAGTTCTCAATCCACACATTTAAAAATTACATTAGATGAACAAACCCTGTAAACCACACTTATTCATATTTGCATAAGTATTTCCAAGTTAATTTGTTTTAGATAAAAAGCCAAAATGCATCCTTGGGGTGTCTTACATAAGATGGTTTTTAATATCATACATTAAGTACTTTTTTATACACCAAAAAAATTTTCTAAATTAAAGCCATTCAGTTCTCAATATATTGCAACTATGGTCAACTATTTGAAGCAAAATAAGGAAACAAGTTACCTATAACAATCTACATTTTGGTTGAATATGGCAAAAAAAATAAAGTTTGTCACAGCAGATAACAGCATATTTGTATGTTCTAACCTGAAATTAAAAAATGTTTAAATTTTGTATTTTATTAGTCTAACACTATTTATGACAATACCTAATGTTCTTTTTCTAAATTTTTTTCCATTAAGTTGAGAGACAGAGAGAGAGGGAGGGGAGGAGAGAGAGAGAAGCATCAACTCCTTGTTCCACTTAGTTGTTCCATTTTCAGTTGTGCACTAATTGAATACTTCTCATATGTGCCCTGACTGGGATCGAACCCACAACCTTTATGTGTTGGGTGGGGCAATGTTTTATTCACTGAGCCACCCAACCAGTGCTGCCTAGATGTTCTTACAGATTACATATTATAGTCTTAAAGAAAATCATAATTCCAAAACTAGTTCTTCTATTTATAAACAAGATAACTTACTAACAAACTAAAGAATAATTTTCTAGACAATAAACAGAAAACAAAGCTTCTAAAGTCTCTTCAAATATGTACTTTTTTGAAAAATACTGTTTTTTTAATTAGAGAATTTATTATTTTCTTACAATTTTTAATTACAGTTGCCATACATTATTATATTAGTTTCAGGTGTACACCCCAGTGATTAGATATTAGATAACTTACTAAGTGATCTTCCCAATAAAACTTGCAACCATATAACACCATATCTATATATGATAGTTATTAGAATATCAGTGGCTATATTTCTTATGCTGTAATTTACATTAGTGGTTTTCAACCAGCAGTCCACAGACTGATGTGGGTCTGCCAGAAATTTCATGCGGAACTTGAAGATACATAATACAACAGAGAGAGAGAGAGAGAGAGAGAGAGAGAGAGAGAAACACTGATTTGTTATTCTAATTATTTATGTATTTGTTGGTTATGTCTTTTATGTGCCATGAACAGGATTGAACCTGCAACATTGGATAGGGATAATGCTCTAACCAACTGAAATAAAAAGGGCTATTTTAAATTTGTGAGTGTTTCAGGTTTTTTTCTAGAACTATGTAAAAGATAAGTTTCCTGAGAGAATTAATAACAAGTAATTTTATCTTCTATCCTTTTGATTTTTAGATAAACTTGTTGCATAATTTTGAGTCTGGAATAATTCTCGCACTTTCCTCTAGTTCTGTCCTTCTTTCACAAGATCTCTGTTGTTATTAGAGGTATTTTGTGTTTTCATATAAATTTTTGGAATATTTGTTCTAGTTCTGTGAAATATGCCATTGGTAGCTTGATGGGAAGTGCATAAATCTGTAGATTGCTTTGGGTAGTATGGACATTTAAATGATGTTACTTCTTCCTATCCGTAATATATGCTTCCACTTATTTGTATCTTCTTCAATTTCTTTCCTCAGTGTCTTATAATTTTCTGAGTAAAGGTCTTTTACATCCTTAGTTGAATTCATTCCTCTTGAAATTGTGAATGGAATTGTTTTCTGAGTTTCTCCTTATGATAGTTCATTATTGGTGTTTAAAAATGTAACTGATTTCTGGATATTTATTTTGTATCCTGTTATTTGGCTGAATTCATTTATCAGTTCTAGTAGGTTTTTGGTGAAATCTTTAGGATTCTCTCATGTCATCTCCAAATAATGACAGTTTTACTTTTTCCTTTCCAATTTGAATGCCTTTTTTTCTCTTCTTCTTGTCTGACTGCAGTGGCTATAAATTTTAGTACTATGTTGTATAAAAGTGGTAAGGCAAATATTCTTGTCTTCTTCCCAATCTTTTTTTATTTTATTTATTTATTTTTAAATTAATTTTAATGGGGTGACATTGATCAATCAGGGTATATAGGTTTAGAGAAAACATCTCCAAGTTATTTTGACATTTGATTACGTTGCATACCCCTCACCCAAAGTCAAATTGTACTGTTACCTTCTATCTAGTTTTTTTTTGTGCCCCTCCCCTTCCTCATCCCCTCCCTTTCTTCATCCTTTCCACACTCTTGTCCATGTCCCTGAGTCTCATTTTTATGTCCCACCTATGTACGGAATCATATAGTTCTTAGTTTTTTCTGATTTACTTATTTCACTCAGTATAATGTTATCAAGGTCCATCCATTTTGTTGTAAATGATCCGATATCATCATTTCTTTTTTTTTTCTTTTTTTTTTTTTCTTTTTTCTGAAGCTGGAAACAGGGAGAGACAGTCAGACAGACTCCTGCATGCGCCCGACCGGGATCCACCCGGCACGCCCACCATGGGGCAACGCTCTGCCCACCAGGGGGCGATGCTCTGCCCATCCTGGGAGTCGCCATGTTGCGACCAGAGCCACTCTAGCGCCTGAGGCAGAGGCCAAAGAGCCATCCCCAGCGCCCAGGCCATCTTTGCTCCAATGGAGCCTCGGCTGCAGGAGGGGAAGAGAGAGACAGAGAGGAAAGCGTGGCGTAGGGGTGGAGAAGCAAATGGGCGCTTCTCCTGTGTGCCCTGGCCGGGAATCGAACCCGGGTCCTCCGCATGCTAGGCCGACGCTCTACCGCTGAGCCAACCGGCCAGGGCCATGTCATCATTTCTTAAGGCTGAGTAGTATTACACACTGTATATGTATCACATCTTTTTTACCCAATCATCTATTGAAGGGTTTTTTAGTTGTTTCCATGTCTCAGCCACTGTGAACAATGCTGCAATGAACATGGGGTTGCATGTGTCTTTATGTACCAGTGTGTTTGAATTTGGGGGGTATATACTCAGTAGAGGAATTGCTGGGTCATATTTTTAATTTTTTGAGGAACCACCATACTTTCTTCCATAATGGCTGTACTACTTTACATTCCCACCAAGAGTGGATGATGGTTCCTTTTTCTCCACAGCTTCTCCAACACTTATTATTACCTGTCTTATTGATACTAGAACAGGTTTGAGGTGGTATCTCATTGTAGTTCTGATTCACATTTCTCTAATAGCTAATGAAGATGAGCATCTTTTCATATATCTGTTGGCCATTTGTATTTCTTCCTGGGAGAAGTTTCTGTTCATGTCCTCTTCCCATTTTTTTATTGAATTGTTTGTTTATTTGTTGATTTTTATGAGTTCTTTGTATATTTTGGATATTAGGCCCTTATCTGTACTGTTGTTTGAAAATATCATTTCCCATTTAGTTGGCTGTCTGTTTATTTTGTTGTCAGTTTCTCTTGCTGTGCAAAAACTTCTTAGTCTGATGTAGTCCCATTCATTTATTTTTGCCATCACTTCTCTTATTTTTGGAGTCAAATTCATAAAGTGAATTTATAATCAAGGTCCATGAGTATAGTACCTATGTTTCCTTCTGTGTAATTTATTGTTTCAGGTCTTATATTTAGGTCTTTGATCCATTGTGAATTAATTTTAGTACAAGGGGACAAACTGTAGTCGAGTTTCATTCTTTTGCATGTGGCTTTCCAGTTCTCCCAGCACCATTTGTTGAAGAGGCTTTCTTTTCTCCATTGTGTGTTGTTGGCACCTTTATCAAAATTATTTGTCCATATACATGTGGTTTTATTTCTGAGCTTTGTATTCTGTTCCATTGGTCTGAGTGTCTATTTTTCTGCCAATACTATGCTGTTTTGATTATTGTGGCTCTGTAATATAATGTGAAGTCAGGTATTGTAATGCCCCCAGCTTTATTCCTTTTCCTTAGGATTGCTTTGGCTATTTGGGGTTTTTTATAGTTCCATATAAACCTGAAGATTTTTTGTTCCATTTCTTTAAAAAATTACATTGCAATTTTGATGAGAATTGCATTAAATTTGTATATCACTTTGGGTAATATACTCATTTTGACTATATTTATTCTTTCTATCCATGAACAAGAAATATTTTTCCACTTTATTATATCTTTATTGATTTCCCATAACAATGCTTTGTTGTTTTCATTATATAGGTCCTTTACATTCTTTGTTATGTTCATTCCTAGGTATTTTATTTTTGTTGTTGAAACCATGAAGGGGATTATTTTTTTGGGCTTGTTTTCTGATGTTTCATTGTTGACTTATAAGAAGGCAATGAACTTTTGTATATTAATTTTGTATCCTGCGACCTTACTGTATTAGTTTATTTTTTCTAGTAGTCTTTTTGTGGAGTCTTTGGGGTTTTTGATGTATAGGATCATATCATCTGCAAAAAGTGAAACCTTTACTTCTTCTTTCCCAATATGAATGCCTTTTATTTCTTTCTTTTTCTGACTGCTCTGCCTAGAACTTCCAGCACCACATTAAATAAGAGTGGAGAGAGTGGACAACCTTGTCTTTTTCCTGATTTTAGGAGAGAAGTCCTCAGTTTTATGCCATTTAATATGATGTTAGCTGATAGTTTATCATAAATGGCCTTTATCATGTTGAGATATTCTCCTTTTATACCCACTTTGTTGAATGTTTTAAACATAAAATGATGCTATATTTTATCAAATGCCTTTTCTGCATCTATTGATAAGATTATGTGGGTTTTGTTCTTTGTTTTGTTGATATGGTGTATTATGTTAACCGTTTTACATATGTGGAACATCCTTGAGATTCTGGGATGAATCTCATTTGATCATGATGAATTATTTTTTAATGTGTTGGTGTATATGATTTGCTAGTATTTTGTTTAGTATTTTAGCATCTGTATTCATTAAAGATATTGGTCTGTAGTTTTCTTTCTTTGTGTTGTCCTTGCCAGGTTTTGGTATGAGGGTTATGTTGTGTTTGGAAGTATTGCTTCTTCTTCAATTTTTTGGAAGACATCGAATAGGAACCAAGTCTTTGAATGTTTGATAGAATTCACTAGAATAGCCGTCTGGCCCTGGACTTTTATTTTGGGGGAGGTTTTTGAAACTTGTTTCTGTTTCCTCCCTGCTTATGTGTCTATTTAGCCTTTCTACTTCTTCATGACTCAGTCCAGGAAGATTGTATTGTTCTAGGAATTTATCCATTTCTTAAAAATTGTTAAATTTGGTGGCATATAGTTTCTCATAGCATTCTATAATAATTCTTTGTATATCTATGATATCTGTGGTGATTTCTCCTCTTTCATTTTGGATTTTGTTTATACAATATAAGTCTTTTCTCTTTTTTCCTTAGTGAGTCTTGCCAAGGGTTTGTCAATTTTGTTGATCTTTTCAAAGAACCAGCTCCTTGTTTTATTAATTTTTTCTATAGTTTTTTTTTGTTCTCTATTTTGTTTATTTCTGCTCTGATTTTTATTATTTCTTTTCTCTTGCTGGTTTTGTGTTGTCCTTGTTCTTTTTCTAGTTCCTTAAGATGTAAAGTTAAGTGGTTTACTTGGGCTCTCTCTTCTTTGTTCATATAGGCCTGTAGTGATATGAACTTCCCTCTTATTACTGCTTTTGCTGCATTCCAGAGATTCTGATATGTTGTATTGTTATTTTTGTTTGTCTGTATGTATCTTTTGATCTCTGCTTTTATTTCTTCTTTGACCCACTCATTTTTTAGAAGTACGTTGTTTAGTTTTTACATTTTTGTGGGTTTCTTTACCTCTTTTTTGTAGTTGAATTCTAGTTTCAAGGCTTTATGGCCAGAAAATATGCTTGGTATAATTTCAATCTTTCTGAATTTGTAGATGCTATTTTTGTGGCCCAACATATGGTCAACTCTTGAGAATGTTCCATGTACACTAGAGAAAAATGTATACTCTGGCACTTTGGGATGAAATGTCCTGTAAATGTCTATCATATCCAATTGTTCTAGTGCAGGGTTAGTCAATCAGTTTATACCTACCACCCATTTTTGTATCTCTGTTAGTAGTAAAATTTTCTAACCACCCACCGGTTCTACAGTAATGGTGATTTATAAAGTAGGAAAGTAACCTTACTTTATAAAATTTATAAAGCAGAGTTACAGCAAATTAAAGCATATAATAACAATTACTTACCAAGTACTTTATGTTGAATTTTTGCTAAGTTTGGCAGAATAAATCTTTATAAAACAACTTATTATAGTTAAATCTATCTCTTTTTTTTATTCTTTGATTGCTTCACCACCACCCACCATGAAAGCTGAAATGCCCACTAGTGGGCAGTAGTGTCTAGGTTTACTACCACTGTTCTAGTGTTTAATTTAAGCCAATATTTCTTTCTTTTTTTTTTTTTTTTTTTGTATTTTTCCGAAGCTGGAAACGGGAATGCAGTCAGACAGACTCCTGCATGCACCCAACCGGGATCCACCCGGCATGTCCACCAGGGGGTAATGCTCTGCCCATCTAGGGTGTTGCTCTGCCGCAATCAGAGCCATTCTAGCCCCTGAGGCAGAGGCCACAGGGCCATCCTCAGCACCTGGGCAAACTTTGCTCCAGTGGAGCCTTGGCTGCGGGAGGGGAAGAGAGAGACAGAGAGAAAGGAGAGGGGGAGGGGCGGAGAAGCAGATGAGTGCTTCTCCTGTGTGCCCTGGCCAGTAATCGAACCTGGGACTCCTGCACACCAGGCCGACGCTCTACCACTGAGCCAACCGGCCAGGGCCAAGCCAATATTTCTTTATTGATTTTCTGTTTGGATGAACAATCTAAAGCCATCAGCTATGTAATGAGGTCTCCAAGTATGATTGTATTTTTGTCAATTTTTGTTTTTAGGTCAGTCAGTAGCTGTCTTATATATTTTGGTGATCATTGGTTTGGTGCATGTATATTAAGAAGTGTTATGTCTTCTTGATTCAATGTCCCCTTTATCATTATGAAATGACCATTTTTGTCTCTGATTACCTTAGCCGTCTTGTAGTCAGCATTGTTAGATATGAGTATTACTACACCTTCTTTTTCTTTATGTTATTTGCTTGGAGTATTGTTTTCCAACCTTTCACTTTGAATTTATTTTTATTCTTGTAGCTTAGATGTGTTTCTTGTAGGCAGCATACAGTTGTATTTTCTTTTTTAATCCATTCTGCTACTCTGTGTCTTTTTATTCATAAGTTCAATCCATTTACTTTTAGTGTAATTATTGACACTTGAGGGTTTCCTATTGGCATTTTATATATTGCTTTCTGATAGTTTTGTATCTTGTTTGGTTCTTCTCTTTTGTTTTTCTATAATTTGTTTTTGTTTGGTTGTAATCTATACTTCTTTCCTCTGTCACTTCTTTTTTTAAACCATGTGCTTCTGTGGTGGTTTTTTCAGGGGCAGTTACCATTAATTAATGAAAAAGATACATATCATGTTCATTGTAGTACATTATCTCATGAGTACTTCTGTACTCCATCCTTCTTTGCTACTGTTAATCTTTGTCCTGTCCCCTTTTATGTTTTTGTTGTCACAGATTTATCTTGTTTTTATTGTGACCTTGGAGCTTTTTATCATACTTGTAGTTTTGTTTTTTTGGGTTTTTTTGTTTTGTTTTTTGTATATTGTCTGAAAACCCCCTTTATTATTTCCTGAAGTAGGAGTTTTCTGGTAATAATTTCCCTCATCCATTCTGTATCTGTGAATGTTTTTATTTCTCCTTCATATTTGAAGGATAGTTTTGATGGGTATAGTATCCTTTGTCTTCTACCTTGTAGAGTTTCTGCTGAAAAAATTTGTTGATAATCTAATGTGCCTTCCTTTATATGTTGTATTCTTCTTTTCCTTGGCTGCCTTGAGAATTTTTTCTTTGTCATTGGTTTGTGCCAATTTCATTATGATGTGCCTTGGAGTAGGGTTTTTAGGGTTATGATAACTCAGTGTTCTGTTTGCTTCTTGAATTTGAGGCTTTAGTTCTTTCCACAGGCTTGGGAAGTTCTCGTCTATTATTTGTTTGAATATGTTCTCTGTTCCATTTTCTCTCTCTTCTCCTTCTGATATACCCATTATTCTTATGTTGCTCTTTCTGATGGAGTCAGACAATTCCTGTAGGGCTTTCCCATTTTTTTTTATTCTTGAGTCTCTCTCCTCTTCTCTCTGTAGTGCCTCTAGTTGCCTGTCTTCTATGTCACTAATTTTCTCTACTGTCTGGCCTGTTCTATTGGCTAAGCTTCTTACCTCCTTTTTCAGTTCATGTATTGAGTTTTTCACTTCTGTTTTATTCATTTTCATAGTTTCAATTTCCTTGGTGAGGTATTCTTTCTGTTCATTGAATTGTTTTTTGAGCTCCTTAAGTTGTTTTTCTGTGCTTTCTTTTATATCCCTGAGTATTTTTAGGACTTCAATTTTAAATTTTCTGTAATTTAACTCCAAGGTTTCTAAACTACTGAAACTTTTTTCTGTAGGTTTTTCCTCATCTATCTGAGCTACATCTCTATCTTTTGTATTTATATTTGATTTCTTTTTCTTAGTGGCATTTGAGAGTGGTATTGTTAATAACACTAGAAAAGTTGATTAAAAAAAGAAAATAATTTTGAGAAAATGCAGTGAAAAACTGAAAATTCAATTGTGCTAAGTGGAATGAAAATATGTAGAATGGAGGGCCTGTGTTGGGGGGAGGTGACAAAAAGGCAAAAAACAAGGCAAGAACCCACAAAATGCCATAAGGAAAAAATTTGAATCAAGAATAAAATAATTTGTTTGTAAATAATGGTCGAATGAGAGAAATAGTGTAAGAGAAGAGGAGAAAAAAGAAAAAAATACAGTGAAAAATGAAAATTATATTGTATTGAGTGGAACAAAAACTACATAGAATGGAGAGCCAGAGTGGGGGGAAATACTAAAGAGATAAAAAGCAAAGTAAAAAGCACACAAAATGCCACAAAGAAGAAATTTAAATCCATAATAAAATAATTTGTTTTGTGAAGGAGATTCAAATTAGAGAAAAAGTGAAAGAGAAAAGAATAAACAAAAAGAAAGAGGGAGAGAGATAAAAAGAGAAAAACTTGAGTTAAGTGTTTTGGAATGTAACACTCATAAGAAAAAATGGAAAATGTAACACCTATGGGTAATAAAGTTCAAAAAGAAAAGAAAAGAATAAAACAGAAAGAGGATAAAATGACCAATGTGGAAGAGAAAAAAAAATTTTAAAAGATAAAAAATACAAGAAAAAATGGAAAATGTTATAAAGACTGTAGATTTTTTCTGGTTTTGAGAGTTTATCTTCTTCCTTTTTCTTTTTTTTCTTTTTGGCTGGTGGCACTGTACCCCAGGTTCTGCCCCTGTGGCACTCTTAGGCTGAGATTTGCAGTTGATGTGTCGCTATGCTGATGACATAAACTAGGCCTTGTTCCTGTTGGTAGGTAGGGCTTGTTAGCATTTGCAGGCTCCGACAATGGGAGAGTCCATTTTCCCTGAGCCTCTTCCTAAATCTCTCCTTCCTGAACCAGTAGCCTGCAGATCCAGCTGTGAAGTTGTCCCAGCTACTGCCTGGAGATCGAGAGGCTCTAAGAGCTGCCAAATCCCCTCTCTATCCCCGCTCAAAGCAGGGCTCTGGGTAAGGCTTTGCCAGCCAGAGCTGCCAGCATAATTGGTAGGGATGAGAGCCGATAGCTTTTCAGGTGTCTTTCTATGAGTCTCCGGGCATGTCTAGTATGCCTCAGCACTCTGTGTGTCTACCCCCCCCCCCAGGATTTTTGCACTTTATAATCTGTATCAGCTGGCAGGAAGATGCCCCAGTCACTGCTTGCAGAGCAAGAGGTCCTAAAAGCTGCCAAGTTCCTCCTCCACAAGCATAGCTCTGTGTATGAAAGCTTTGTCAATCAGAGCCACCAGCTCAAGCAGGCAGGGGAGTGAGCTGACTTCTGGTTCTAGTTAAATTTGCCTTAGTGCTCTGCAGGTCTGCTCTCCACAGGCTTCTCCCTTGTTGGGAAGCCTACAGCCCAGAGCCCGCCCAACTTCCCAGTGTTCTCTGAGGTCTGTTCCATGGGACTGTACTTTTTAACCTGTATTGTCTGGCTAGAAGATGCCCTAGCCACTGCCTGCCGAGAAAGAGGCCCTAAGAACTATCAAGTCCCTCCTCCGGGTCCCCTTAAATTACAGGCCTGGGAAAGAAGGCTTTGTCAGACAGTGCCACCAGAGTAAACCCACCGGGCAGTGAGCAGACTGTGGATTAGGCTCCTTTCAGCACTCAGTGGATATGCTCTCCAGAGACTGTCTGTGCACCCTTCCCTCCAGCACTTTCACAGTTCTCTTTCTCAAGAATGTGCTTTGTTCACCTGTATGGCTGACGGAGGTGCCGCACCCATAGGGAAGCTGACTCTCCGTGCACTTCCCGCATGCTACCGTTTGGGGCACCAGGATTATACAGAGACTCTGGTCACAGCCCACGCGGAAGGCCACTGCTGACAGTGTCTGACCCAGCCCCTCTGTCCAGGAATGCAGGCGCCCACGCCCAAGGTGCCAGGTGGATCCACTCACACTTCCCCCACTTGCCAATCGGGAGACGGAGTAAACAAGGCAAGTGCTCGCCCACCTGTTGCAGGGTCTGGAACTGGCATTAGCTCCGTGGGCTGAGCTACTGGCGCACTCTCTCCTCGGCTTGCACATCTCTGCCCTAGCCCAGCTCTTTCCACTCCCCATCCCTCCCTTCCTCTGAGTTCCAAGTGAAAGCAGCCCTTCCTCAGGTCAGTGAGGAAAGTGGAATACTCCATTCTCCATTTTATTTCCTTCATACCTTTGTTTGATGTATGCATATTTCAGATGCTCCTGTGATTGTTTTTCTGTCTCTAGTTGTTGAATTTGTTGAAATTTCAGGGAGAGGTTTCGGGAGCACCCCTCACAGCACCATTTCTCTGACGTCACTCCTTCTTCCCAATCTTAAGGGAAATGCTTTTACTTTTTGCCCACTGAGTATGATTATGGCTGGGGATTTGTCATAAATGGCTTATATTATGTTGAGGTATGTTCCCTCTATTCTCACTTTGCTGAGAATTTTGATCATAAATATGTGCTGGATTTTATCAGTTGAGTTTTCTGCATCTATTGAAATGATCTTGTGGTGTTCATCCTTTGTTTTGTTTATGTGGTTTATCACATTTATTGGTTTGAAAATATTGTACCAACCTTGCATCTCCAGAATAAATCCCACTTGATTGTGGTGTATGACATGTATTTATTTATTTATGTAAATAATCTTTGCAATGTATTTCTGGATCAGGTTTTTCATTGAGTATTTTAGCATTTGTATTTGTCAGAGATATTGGCCTATAATTTTCTTTCTTGTAGTGTCCTTATCTGGTTTTGGAATTGAGATAATGCCAGCTTTGTAAAATTAGCTTGGGAGTATTTCCTTCTTTTAAATTTTTGGGATAGTTTGAGAAGGATAGGTGTTAGTTTTTTTAATATTTGGTAAAATTCAGCTGCGAAGCCATTCAGTTCAGGGATGTTTGTTGAAACTTTTTGATTACTGTTTCAATTTTACTAGTTGTTATCTGTCTTATCAGATTCTCTGATTCTTCCTGATTCAGTTTTAAAGATTGTATAGTACTAGAAATTTTCCCATTTATTCCAGATTGTCCTATTTTTGGGCATATAACTGTTCATAATATTTTCTTACAAACCTTTATATTTCTTCAATGTCAGTTGTTACTTTTCCTCTTTCATTTCTGATTTTATTTGGGTTCTCTCCTCATTTTCCTGATGATTCTAACTAAATGTTTGTCAATCTTGTTTATCTTTTCAAAGAACCAGCTCAATTTCATTGATCTTTTGTAATTATTTAAGACTCTATCTCATTTATTTATGCTCTGATATTTATTATTTCCTTTCTTATATTCACTTTTGACTTTGTTTATTGTTTTCTTCAAGTTTCTTTCATTGTAAAGTTAGATTGTTTCATGCTGCCAGATATTAAACTATACTATAAGGGCATAGCGATCAAAAGAGCATGGTACTGGCATAAAAAGAAACATATAAATTTAAGAAATAGAATGAGCCTGACCTGTGGTGGCGCAGTGGATAAAGCGTCGACCTGAAAATGCTGAGGTCGCTGGTTCGAAACCCTGAGCTTGCCTGGTCAAGGCACATATGGGAGTTGATGCTTTGAGCTCCTCCCCTTCTCTCTCTCTGTCTCTCCTCTCTCTTTCACTGTCTCTCCCTCTCCTCTCTAAAATGAATAAATAAATTAAAAAATAATAATAAATTTAAAAAAAGGAACAGAATCAACAGCCCAGAAATAAACTCACACATTTATAGTCAATTAATTGTTGACAAAGGAGGCAAAAAATACAATGGGGTGAAGACAATCTTTTCAATAAATGCTGTTAGGAAAATTGGACAGATACATGCAGAAAAATAAAACTAGACCATTGTCTTACACTATATACAGAATAAATTCAAAATGAATTAAAGACTTAAATGTTAGACTCAAAACTATAAAACTCCTAGAAGAAAATATTGGCAGTAAAATTTCTGATATTTCTCATAGCAATATTTTTTCTGCTATATTTCCTTGGGCAAGGGATATAAAAGAAAAATAAACATATAGGACTATATCATATTAATAAGTTTTTGCACAGCAAAGGAAACCAAGACAACTTACTGGATGGGAGAACATATTCGCCAATGATACATCTCATAAGGGGTTAATATCTAAAATTTATAAAGAACTTAGAAAACTCAACACCCCAAAAAATTCAATTAAAAATGGGCAAAGGACCTGAATAGATACTTCTTTAAAGAGACCATACAGGTGGCAAATAAACATATGATAAAATGCTCAACATCACTAATAATCAAAGAAATACAAATTAAAACCACAATTAGATATCACCTCACACCTGTCAGAATGGTTCTCATCAATAAATCAACAAGTGTTGGTGAGGATGTGAAGAAAAGAGAACACTTGTGCACTGTTGGTAGGGATGCAGACTGGTGCAGTCATGTGGAAAGCAGTACAGAGTTAGCTCAAAAAATAAAAAATGGAACTGCCTCCTGATCCTGACCCAGTGATTCCACTTCTGGGAATATATCCAAAGAAACCCAAAACACTAATTTAAAAGAATATATGCACCCTTATGTCCACTGCAGTGTTATTTACAACTAGAAAGCCTGGCGGTCATACAAAATGACCACTGTTCTAGATATTATAAATTGTAATTAAAATGATTTGTGCAAAGGTGTCTGCTAATTCAAACTGAATTACCCAGGGCAGGTGGCAAGGACGCCCCTTTGCTTAGTGCTGCATGGGGTTTCCCCCTTCTACTTGCTTAATTGCTTAAAGTAGAGTGCAATGAAGGAAACCACTGGTGGTACATTTCTTAAGAGCCACCATTAGCTCAATAAATAAAGGTGATTTAAATAATAAAATGTTAATTCACATGTCAAAGATCTCTTTGTACACAACATTTCTTGTGTAGATCTTTCCATCATTTTTAAGCTCGCCTTGCAGAGGACCATCAATTATTTTTAATTTTACGTCCGTTCTTTCATGAACTCTTGGACAGGCAACATAAAGTTGACCGTGTCCAAATGCAGGCTCAGGTAAAAAAAAAATGCCAACACGCTTAAGAGTTTGCTATTTGGATGCTGATTAGTCAATAATTTATTCAAGAGTGGTGGATAATTCTCAATTAGTGGAACTATAATGTTTCCATACTTGCAACATTGAGAAAATCCTTTCTTTCCACTGTCAAATTGATTAGTTTCTAACTTGAAGTTTAAGGACTGACAGTGTTCACATTTAATATTCATGTCACCAGAGGAATGCTCAAAAATTAAAGTTTCTCCATTTGAAACTGTTTTAATCCTTTTTGCATTTCGGTCAGCATTACTCTGTTGTTTTCTTTGCATTTCTCTCCTGCCTTTGTTCAGGGACTCATTTTGTCAAGACAGGCTTTTTTGTCTTGCATCTGAGGCAAGCCTTGTTTCTCTATGCTCATCAGTCTCATTTTGCCGAGAAAGACGCATTTGCTCTGCGACTGAAGCAAGCCTTGTCTTTCTCTGCTCAGTGGTTTCTTTTTGTCGAGAAAGCTGTTTTTGTGCAGCTTTAGCTCCTTTTCTCTCCTCTTCAGTGTTGTATTTTCTAGGAGGCATTCTTAAAAGAAATTACCTTAAGACATAGTTTTTATGTAAAACAGATGATTGCCAATGCAAGCAAATGTTCACCTTCCCCCTGACCTGCTCAATTTGCGTTCATCCGTGGCAACTTCACCCCATTGGCTAGTACAGTTACACAAGCAACCAATAAGCTATCGGTGACAAACAGACACTTAAGCCACAGATAATAAAGATACCCAAGATTTTGAAGTAACCCAAGTGCCCATCAGTAGATAAGTGAATAAAAAAATCTGTAGTAATTTTCCACAGAATACTACTTTACAGGAAAAAAAAAATCTTACTCTTTGCAATAGCATGAATGGACCTGGAGAGCATGCTAAGTGAAATAAGCTAGACAGAGAAAGACAAGTACCATATGTTTTCTCTCATATGTGTAATATAGTAGATAAAATTAACTAATAAAATAGAAATAGACTCATAGATAAAGAACAGACTGACAACTATCAGAGTGGAGGGGGGTTGTGGGGCTGGGTGAAAAAGGTAAAGGGATTAAGGAAAAAAACTCATAGACACAGACAACAGTATGGTGATTACCAGAGGGAAAAGGGGTGGGGGAAACAGAAAGGAGTATAGGGAAATAATGGTGATGGAAGGAGACTTGACTTAGAGTGGTAAACACACTATACAGTGTACAGATGACATATTATAGAATTGTATACCTGAAAGCTATATAATTCTATTAACCAATGTCACCCAATAAATTCTATTAAAAATGTTCTCCCACTAAGCTTTATTTTTTTTGCCTTCAATTGTAAATTTTCCTGTATTTTTTACAAAATTGTGACAAAGGAACACTCCTTAAAAATCAGCACATATACATTTCTATTCATAATACTTGAAGTGGAAAAAAAATAAAATAATCTTCCAATTAGTAAACATTTCTAGATTATTGTGTAGCAAAACAAATTTTGATCATCAAACCAACACTTTTTTTTTCCATTATCTTTAAATGATTTGATTATAATCTGCAACCAAAATATAAATTACAACTATATTGTGGTGAATACTGTACATTATTAGTTCAAAAGAATACTATTTCTTGTCAAATTTATAATCAGATTATCTAACTTGAATGACTATATTGGCATACAAAGGCTCTACCTTTTAAAAACTGTTTCTAGTCTACTCCATTTTTTTAAACAGAAGAATATAAAATTTTACGACAGCCCACATGGAATTCACACAAGCATGAAAATTCTAAAGACAGGTAAAGTGGGGTATATATGTCATTTTGGACTAAGGAGAGGTTGGTAAACCTCTTGCATGGCTACCCAGAAACAATGGGACAAAAGGGCATTTAGCTGAACAGATTTTTGCTTGGATGCTCCCAGTCTGCCACAATTCATTCCTATGTGCTGGGGAAAATAAAGGTATGCTAAGGTTCCCTTCCTGAGCATGTTTTTATATCCAACTTTCTAAATTCTTCCTAATCTTGTTAGCCTTTGTTTTCAGCTAGAAATCATCTGCATGCCAGGGTGGCACATTCTGGGGATACTGGCTCCCAACCCTTACAATACTCTCACACAACAGTGAGTTTGTAGTCTACTCCATTTTAAATACCATCCAATATCCATTAATAATATTAATACACCAAATTACTTTCTTTGTAGAACAAAGACAAGCACTTTAAAGTTTGTAAAGTGACTAATTCTTAATGTTATCAAATTAAGTTAAGCAATTTAATGTAATTACTAAATATACTGACTTTTTTTAAAAATTGTAGCAATTAGAGAAATTCTTTTACTGCCATTTATAATATATATAAATAACTTGGCTTAAGCAAAGTTGTTTGGGCAGGCTGGCTCTTCTTTTGTGAGGGAGAGGGTGCTGAATTGAACAGCCATTCATAAAGTCATAGCCAAATCCAAGTTTTTGGTCATAGCTTGCATTTATCTAATTCAAACAAAAGCATTTAATATAATAACATCAGATCTCTTTTTATATCTGGCTTTGAATTCATATTGTTAATGGTAGTTTTCATCACAGACAAAACAATTTTGATCTGAGCTGGGCAGCCTTTAGAATTGCCCATTGCCTGGATAGGCCATATACCATATGTTTTAAATAAAAATCCAACTATAAGTCTCCTGAACTTGTTAGGAGTTAAGAGGGTTATGGAATGACCCAACCTTAGGACAACTGGGCCTTAGACAATTACTTTCTCTCAAGGAAATATGGAGTTTAAAGTAAATGTAACTGGCTCCTTCCAACCTTTAATTGAATAAACAGAGGATAAAATACAAAAATACCTGAATAATGAGACATTCTGAAACACTATGATTAATCACTTCAACTCTGTAACTAGTTTTTCTATCAATAAATTGAAGTTATTAATTCACCTTTTTATCTTAATGGATTTTTAGTTGCTTTCTTCTTGTTTTCTCAACACTGAAGCCTATGGCTGTCTTTTGAGACTATATTCATCCTTTACCTCCTTCCTCATTCATTCATTCATTCAGTTATTACTTTGTTATACCAGGTACAAGGTTGAACTAGTACACCAAGCACTAGTATACTAGTAAACAAAACAGACATAGTCCCTGTTCTTTTGAAATCTACAGTCCAATAAAGATGGCCATTATTACAAACACATAAAAATTGCAGTTATTATTTCAATAATGCTAAGTACCAAGATACTATAAAAATCTATAAATATGGGGATCTGATCAATTTAGGGAGATCAGAGAAGGCATCCTTGAGAAAGAGACCCCTGACCTAAACATTGTAGAACAAGCAGGCCTTCACCAAAGAAAGAAGAGAGCGAAAGTAATCCATGCAGGAGGAAAGCACAAAGGCCCCACAGTGAAAGCAAACATGCTGACCATAAACAATTAAAAGAAAATTCAATGTGATTGAAATGAAGGGGGCTGAATAATGTACAATGAAACTAGCGAGCAAGACAGGCTCTATAATCATGAAAGGGTTAGAAGTAAAGGACTAATATGATTGGATTTGTATTCTCTAAACATGACTCTGACTGCAATGTGGATATAGATTTGAAAGAGGGCCATAGTGGTGTGTGAATTAGAAGGTTATTAAAATAGTTCAGGGGAAAGAAATCATAGATAAATCAAAATACAGGCATGCCTGTTTTATTACACTTCATAGATAATGCGTATTTTACAAATTGAAGGCAAGACCTTCCACAAGTGAGTATCACTTTATTGCGGTGATCTGGAATCAAAACCACAGCATCTCCAAGATATACCTGTATAAACTCCAGTGGAGGAAGAGTGGATTGATTTTAAAAGTATTTATTTAGATAAAATAAATAGATTTTGGTAACAGATTAAGTATGGGAAGTATATTAGTTTTTTATTGCTGTGTAAAAAATTACCTTACAACTTAGCAGTTTACAATAAATATAATTTCTGTAGGTCAGGAATCAGGGTACAATTTAGCTGAGTGCCTCTGACTCAGGCATAACCATAGGCTGTAGGCAAGGTGTTAACCAGGGGATGCAGTCACTTCAAGGCTCTACTGGGAAAGGATTAACTGCCAAACCCACTAATGTGGCTGCTGCCAGGCCTCTAGTCCTTACTGTATGTTGGTCAGAGATATCAGTTCCTTGCCACATGAACTTCTCCAGGGAGCTATCACAACACAACTTGCTTCCTTCAGAGTGAGGACACAGAAGGGGAGGAAAATCAGCATGGGAGTGAAGGAAGGCAAGTAAGAAGAAAGGAATGACAAGCAGTCTCAGGAATGACATCTCAGCACTTTTGCCATTTTGTATTTATTAGAAATGAGTCACTGGGGCCACTCCACATACAAGGGGAGATTATACAGAGGGCAGGCATTCCAGAAGATGGAGATCACTAAGGTCATTTTAGAAGCTGCCTACCATAGGGAGTGAGGAAGAGAACATACTGTGGCATTAGTAAAATTGCGGAGAGTGGAAAAGGCCCAGGCTTGGAGTTTTGTTTTGGATGGTGAGTTTGAAAGGACAAAGTACCTTAATTCAATCAACAAATATGTGTTTATATAATACCTACTAGGTGCCACACACTGCTCTAGGAGATAAGATATAATGAAGAACACAAAATAATTCCTTACCGTCATGAAATTTACCTTCCAATAGCTAAAGAAAGATAATAAACAAACAAATGAAATTCAGATAATGATACATAAGGGGTAGAAAGGAAATTACAGGATGAAGTTGTAGATTTATCTTCAGCTATGGTTTCAAAATACCCTTTTCAGGGACCCAAGTAGATTGTTAAAAGCCTTAAGACATCTCTCAGATTCCTCCTGTTCTCAATATATCTTTTCCTTCTCTTATAGCATTTATCAAAAACTGCTTTGTATTACAGTACAGGTTAACCTTTGTTGTTGTTTTTTTGTGTTTTTGGTTTTTTGGGGTTTTTTTGTATTTTTCTGAAGCTGGAAACCGGGAGAGACAGTCAGACAGACTCCCGCATGCGCCTGACCGGGATCCACCCGGCACGCCCACCAGGGGCGATGCTCTGCCCACCAGGGAGCGATGCTCTGCCCCTCCGGGGCGTCGCTCTTTTGCGACCAGAGCCACTCTAGCGCCTGGGGCAGAGGCCAAGGAGCCATCCCCAGTGCCCGGGCCATCTTTGCTCCAATGGAGCCTCGGCTGCGGGAGGGGAAGAGAGAGACAGAGAAGAAGGAGGGGAGGAGGGTGGAGAAGCAAATGGGCGCTTCTCCTATGTGCCCTGGCTGGGAATCAAACCGGGTCCCCCGCACGCCAGGCCGACGCTCTACCGCTGAGCCAACCGGCCAGGGCCAACCTTTGTTTTAGGCCAAAAAAATGCCATGTTCCCCCTACCCCACAAGATATCTTCATCTACCCCCTGGAACATGTGAATGTTTCTCTACTTGAAAAAAGTGTCTTTGCAGATGCGACTAAATTGGGTATTTGCAAAAAAGGAGATAACCTTAAATAATCCAACTGGGCCCTAAATGCCATAACAACTGTTCTTATAGAAGACACAGAGGAAAAGACACACACAGGAAACAAAGAGGCCATGTGACTACAAAAGCAGAGATTGGAGAGATGGCAGCCACAAGTAAAGGAATACTAACAGCCTCCAGAAGCTGGAAGAAGCAAAGAGCAGACTTACCTCTAAAGTCTCGAAAAGGAATGCTACCTGCTGACCCCTTGATTTTGAACTTCTGGTCCCCAGGACTATGAGACAATTTCTGTTGTTTTAACCCACCTATTTTGTAATCCATTACAACAGTACAGAAAATTTACATACCATTCCAATGTTATTTTCTATCAATGGATGGCGTTTATCACAAGTTGTAATTACTTGATTGTTCACTTGTTTATTGTGTCTCACTCCATTAATATGTAAACTTCAAGAAGATGTGGGCCTCTCCTGTGCACATAGTTCTTAGCATAGTGTCTAGAATATATTGCATTTCTAGGAATTATCTGTTAATTGAATGAATAGATAAATATCCCTCTATTAGATAACAAGTCTTATAAGATGGACACCATGTCTATTGACCATAATTCCCAAAACTTCCAGCACAGAGCTTTGCCAAAAACTGTTGTTGAACTAGGCTTGAGCTCTAGAAATCAGGAAGTCAAGATTCCAGATATTGTACTGCAATTTACAGCTATGTGATAAATTGTGTCCCACCTCTATCTTGTACTCATCTAGTATTTGAAGTAGAGTTCAAGTACGTTTGTTCCTTATCTATTCTTCTAGTCCTGATAAGGAACAAGTCCAGATAGCATTCATTTTTACACACTGTACATGATCCAAGTGCTTGACATACTGTGGGGAAAATGAATACTTGAGACTTTTGGGTGAATAAGAATGTCAGACTAAGTCATAACTGACATCATCACCGCATCCTTGAGTAAATTCCTTGTCAACTCTGAACCTCAATATTCTCAATTAAACCCTTAACTCCCAGGTTGTGAACTTGTGAACTACTTGGCCTATAGTAGCTCCATGAGTGGTACCTAATAACCCTATGCCACTGACCTAAGTCAACATTGAGTATAGCATCAGAAAAGAGCTCCAAACTGGCTCCATTACTTCTTGGCCACATGATCTTGGGCAACCTGTTTTACCTTTCTGAGCCACAGTTCCTTAGCAAAAAACTGACAATAATAATCACCTTGTTAAAGAAGTTCTAACATAAAAACTAAATGTAACCGAAGAGTTAAACTTAGAAGACCTGGCTCAATAATGTAATTATTTTGAGCAAAAAAAAAAAACACAAAAAAACAAACAAACAAACAAAAAACCTGTCAGCTTTTTAATATGTGCAGTGATCTTGAATAAATACTCCCACTTTCTTGGGCCTTTAAAACAATGGAAGGTGCCAGCAAACCCTATTATTGCCTCAAGAAATCCAAGTTTGGGAACCTTTGAACCAAAGGCCACGTGAAGGTTCCATGATTCCATTACTCTTTCCTTCAGCAACCTACCAGTTATCAGTATTTACAATGAAGAGAGACCAAGCTGACCTGTTGACAGGTTTCAAGAACAGTCCAGCACCTGAGGCAGCTCTGAAACCAGCTGTCCCAGTAGAGCCCGAACTCTACGTCAATCAGGCATCTCTGATTCGACTTCCCTGTGCAGTGGGACACTCCTGCTTGTCAGCTGGGCTGGCAGCCTCTTCGAGATTACTCTTGAGGCAGCTATGAGGATGCTACTGATAAATGCCAACACTAAATGCCACCGGAGAAAAGACATGACCGACACACAAATTAGTTGCAATAATCACACAGGCAGTTTATTACTCACAAATCCTTTTGGCATGCCTGGGTACAGATTAATGGGGCCCCGTGGGTGTACTCCTCTCGGCTGGCTTTGGTCAGAGTTCAGAGTGGCATGGAGACAGTCCACATAATCATTGGAGCCTGGACAACTACTGTAGCAGGGGGCCCCTCAGCTTTAGTACCTTTTCTGGCCAAGCCTTCTAACAGGTGTCAATCTACAGGATTATCACCTCAAACCACCTTTTTGTGAGTTCCTTGCAGGGAATCCCCTTTTATGTTAATCTACTGAAATGTTTAAATCAAACTGCTGGATGTGAGGGCGATCTGGCTGCGACATCTGTCACCCCATTGATCGCCAGGGTTGATTCGGCTGATCTGGCTGGCTAGGCGGGTGTCCCCTTCCTCCCTCACCGCTCCATGTGCGTCCCTCCCGAAGCTGCGCGCTCGGTCGAAGAGGACGACCTTCCTCGCTAGAGGAGAGGACCGTTCTTCGGTCAAGGGTATACGAGTAGCTGCGCTCCCCTGCTAGAACCTCCAAACAAGTCTCAAGCTCCACATAAATCAAACTGCTTTTTAAGATGTTCTTATTTACATTAATTTACAAAGTCAATGTAAATAACACCAAACCACTTCTTATCTAGGTATAACTTCACACACATACAAACTGGGTCCTGCTTGAAAGTCAGAGTCTGTTTATCATATTACAGAGTTATCGCACCAAGCCAATCTATTAATTCCCATCCAAATGGCATAACTTTTTTTTTTTTTTTTTTTTTTTTTTTACAGAGACAGGGAGAGAGTCAGAGAGAGGGAGGGAGAGATAGGGACAGACAGACAGGAACGGAGAGAGATGAGAAGCATCAATGATCAGTTTTTCGTTGCGACACTTTAGTTGTTCGTTGATTGCTTTCTCATATGGGCCTTGACTGTGGGACTACAGCAGACCGAATGACTCCTTGCTCGAGCCAGCGACCTTGGGCTCAAGCTGGTGAGCTTTGCTCAAACCAGATAAGCCTGAGCTCAAGCTGGCGACCTTGGGGTCTCGAACCTGGGTCTTACACATCCCAGTCCGATGCTCTATCCACTGCGCCACCACCTGGTCAGGCAAATAGCATAACTTTATTTAATTTTAATGATTATTTTAATATCATTTTAATTACTTTTATATATCTACCATATATATTTATATTTATATATAATCACTATAACTTTATATTACTACAACACCAGGCTAAGTTGACGCTTTATGCAGACACAGGTCCCGACCTAAGGAGACCACGCCTCACAGACTGGGCCGCCTACCATCTCTCAGAGACGCCCTGAATTGCCAGGGTAACGGCTGACATCACAGCGTAGCTTCCTGCTTGTTGGCATGAAGCCCATACAGCTAACGCGCAGGCGCCTGGCGAGAGCCAATGGGCGCGACCGGGATGTTGGCGCTGCTCAGTCCCGCCCCTTTCCGAGCCGATTCGCGGTGGGGCTGGAACCGGTGTGTCCTTACCTGTCCTGGGCCCGCGTGTGGTTGTTTGAAGCTCCGTGGCTGGACGCCCCGTCACGTAGGTTACGCACACAACCACTCCGTAGGGTCCGCCCAGGTAGCTGCGCTCCCGCACCGGGGCACCCCGGAGACCCGGGCCGCGATGGTGCGGGTGGGGCGTCAGAGGTGGAGCTGAC
Source organism: Saccopteryx bilineata (assembly GCF_036850765.1). NCBI lineage: Eukaryota > Metazoa > Chordata > Mammalia > Chiroptera > Emballonuridae > Saccopteryx > Saccopteryx bilineata. The sequence continues at coordinate 81,437,215 of NC_089499.1, forward strand.
CCGGGCGGAGAAGAGCCCACGGAGTCGGGCCACCCACGAAGCCCTTCCCCGCCGTGGGGCTCGGATTCCCGCCCGCCGATTTCCAGCTGTCTGGGTCACGCTACCTGCTGGAAGTCCCGAATTCCGTGCCCCCCAAGTCCCGGCCCCACTGCGGGAATGTTCAAAAATGAGTATCAGGTAACCCCAAACGGCTCTTCAACCTGTCTGTATAGCTTTCTCCTGTTGGGGGTGAGGGCAGAGCTTCCCCAACTTTCTATACTACTGTCTCATTTCCGGAAAGACGAAATTAATGGGTGAGTGGTCTTGATCCGAAAAGGAAAAAAGAAAAGAAAGAAAAAGCATCTAACGTATGGGGATATGGTTTGACTTTGTTAAGTCTCCATGTTTGTGCTTTCAAGATCGCTTCATATGAAGTGACAAAATATCCCCTAATTTTTGTGAACAATGTATATAGATTTTCTGAGATTCTGATAAAAATACGGATCTTAAACCCCAACCAGACTCCTGAATCAAAGGCTCAAGGGCAGGGCGCATAAAGCTTGAGTTTGGCTTTGGAGCGCCTTGGTACTCACTACTGATAAACACACTGGTATATCAGAAGCTATTTAGAAGAGACTGAATGAGTGAGTGCATGTACGGTTAAACCAAGAAAGTAAGCACTTTGGCTATTTACTATTTTCTCCAAATCTGGGGGTCAGTGATTCTCAAATGATGGGGTATACTAGGATCACTCAGGGGTACTTACAAAAATGCAGATTTCTTGACCCTCACCCCAGATCTAGTGAATCAACTGCTGTAGATGGAGCTAGTGAATTTACCTTTATAACAACTTAACACCCTAGTTCATGCTGATGCAGCTAGTCCAAAGATCACAGGGGAGAAACTGATTGTGAGTCTTCCTCAGTCACCTCGAGCATCCTGTAGTGCAGGGGTCCCCAAAGTACGGCCCCCTGAGGCCATTTATCCGGCCCCCACCGCACTTCCAGAAGGAGCACTTCTTTCATTGGTGGTCAGTGAGAGGAGCATAGTTCCCATTGAAATACTGGTCAGTTTGTTGATTTAAATTTACTTGTTCTTTATTTTAAATATTGTATTTGTTCCCGTTTTGTTTTTTTACTTTAAAATAAGATATGTGCAGTGTGCATAGGGATTTGTTCATAGTTTTTTTTTATAGTCCGGCCCTCCAACAGTCTGAGGGACAGTGAACTGGCCCCCTGTGTAAAAAGTTTGGGGACCCCTGCTGTAGTGGCTCAGTGCTTGACCTGCTTTCCTTACTTCGCTGGCATCTCCCTCCCTGCTTTACCTTCACTCTAGTCTCCTGCCCTCCCCTCCCCATCCCTACCTGAGCATACACTCCCTATTTACAGTCTCCTTTCCACCCTACTTCTGTGTCTCCATGCCAGAACAGTCCTCACACTGGCCTCCCACTCTTGCTTCTACCTTTTCGCCAAACACTGCCAGCCTTCTCATGAGTGACCCAAGAGAAGAGAGAACTTTCTTTTATTCCAATTATTAGAACAAATTTAGACAGTTTCTCTCACTTAATGAAGGTAAAATATTATTGATATTTAAAAAAAGGAAGCATTTTCCTGCTGTGGGAAACTGGGAAAACAGGAGAAAAATAAATGGGGAATGGCAGTTTTCTATGTCACCAAGTATAACAAACAGAACAAGCTTCCTTAAATTTAAAATTCATGGTGAAATATGACCTGGTCCCAGAAGCTGTAGTAATTCTAGTCACACACAGTTTGCTCATAATAATGTCTTCAGTGATTATGTGTTAAAACTTAGAAGCAAAAACATCTTTATATTATTGAAAAAAATTAAAAGCTGAAAATTCTTTACAAAAGTCAGACAGATGTGCTCATGTGCTGCTTACAATTCAAACAGGCTATAAAAGAGAACCATATTTAGTCTTTATTTAATATTCTTAATTTCTTGCAATAAACACTTCCTCAGATATAATCATCTTGTTTAATTCCTCTCCTTTATAATTAAAAGTTATGTAAATTCAGCAATGTGTTTAGTCTTGTTACATAAGCATGTCCCTCCATGTTCTCAGGTTTACCATAAAGAATACTTAACATACCCATAGATACGATTTTTTATTTTTCTTGCACAGATGTTATAGATCTTCAAGTTAATCTATATTAAATATAATATAAAATATTTATAAGAATGCTCAAAATAAGAGTCATTCTTTCCCTCACTCCCTCCCAGACTTTTTTATTGATCAGACTGAATTATTAATTTGCTCCTTTTTGAATAATTATTGCTGTCAGCACTATTGAGCTTTTGCTTTGTGCAAGGTATTGTGCTTGATGCTTTATATTTACTATCCTGTGTAATCCAACAATCCATTTTACAGATGAAGAACCAAAAGGGTATGTAACTCCAAAGCCAGCTAGTTAATAAATGGCAAAGCTGGTATTGGAATTTGGGCCAGTATGATTAAAAAGATTGTAACTAAAGATGATCAGAATTTATTAGTCTGGGTTGAATACAATGTTTTGTAAGCGTGATCTAACCATGTCAAATAAGTGAACCTCACACTGAGAGACTAAGGTTTGTGTGGCACAATTTATTTTTATTATGCTGTAAAAAAAACTCCTTAAATCTAAGGTGACTCAAATCAGAACTACTGTGGCTAGATATGATCAAGGTCTAAAGCAGGAGCAATAACAGGGATCATTTTGTCTCCCAGATCTACTTATCTAACAGAAGCCTAAAGAGTGGTTGTAGACTGTGGTGGGGAGTATCTTCTCCTTAGCATTGTCTTTCACTTTAAGTATATCATTTTTGTTTTTTAGGGAGGTGCATCTGTTGAAATCTTTAGTGCTCAGGGAAAGAATCCTGGATCAAAATGGAAGATCCTTGGCAGTCCATCTGTGATTTGGAAAGTAAGTGTAAGAAATTAGAGCAACCTAAAACCTGGCAAGAAATGAGAGTGATGGTTATAACAGAAAGGGCTTGATCAGATTTCAGAACTATTTTCCCTCTTCATTCACTCCAAAATCCTTTCATGACAATTTGGCTGCAGTCCTCCCAGATGGCACTCCTCAGTTTAGGATGTAGGCACAGCCCCTTCTCTGTACACTAAGTCCTGCTGTAGTCTTAGGTGACTTCAGTATCTGGGAGGAAAATCTCTCCAAACCCTTAGCTTCTCAGTTTCTTGATTTCTACTGACCTCTTCCTCTCTACTTTAGCATCCAATCCCATTGTCCCACACTCTACCTTACACCACAAACTGCAGGGTCTCTGAAATTACTAAGCAAGACACAAAGACATCCCATTTGGACCCCACTCTTCAGTTCTTAAGGCTGCTTGTCCAGTTACTCCCGCTTCTTCAACCTAAGGCCATTGGCCATTCTTCTTTCCCCTGTGTTTAGTTTCATTTATGTGTGTATTTTCTCTGTCTTCACTTCCTTTACTCTCCAGCCTGGAATCCGCAGTCCATTTCAATCACTGCCCAGTGAAGACCTTGAATGCCTGCTCCTTCTTTCATCATGTCTGCCAGCAAACACCAGCTCTTTCTGAATCCCCGGTTATCTGTCTGTATCTGGGTTTCTCGGTACCTTTGGAGAAAATATCTATAGCTTCTCAGATTGAGGATGCTATAAATTCAACCTGAACAGCCCAGAAAGTTCTCCTAACTTCGCTTAGTTTCTAAAATAATTCTTTCTCCAGTATCTTCAGGATAAGATTCTGTGGGTATGGATCCCTAATCCCTACCCACACAGGTCCTCACTCACTCACCAGAAGACCTCACAACTTATTTCATGAGGAAAAAACCTCATGGAAACTACCTCAGCTTGCTGCACCAGATCTAAAACCTATATCCATCACTGTCTTCTCTTTCTCTTCTCTCTTGTACACTTGAGAGAAAGAATGCCTTTCTAGGAACTCTGTTCTAAGGATATATTTTTAAAACTATTAATTGAGTATGTACTGTTTGTCAAACACAGCATTAAGTATATTACATATGTTATGTAATTTGTATTGATACAATAGCCTTGTGAGATAGGTACCTTTATGTCCCTTTTATAGATGATAAAACTGAGGCATGAGAAGGTAAGCAACTTGCTCACCATTATACAGCTTTTACTATGAATGAGAGATAAATGATGCTGTTAGGGTATATGGTAGGGAAATTAAGAAAGGCTTCCCAAGGGAATGACATTTTGTTGCTAAGAGCTAACTAGGCACTGGGTGGGGCTGATGGGAAGCAGAGCATTTCAGGCAGATGGAAAAGTATGTACTAAGTCTTTGTCTCAGGAGAGAACTTAGAATTTTTAAGAAACTGCTAGAAGGCTACTAAGGCTAGGGTGCAGACAGAGTAGAGAGTGCAGGGTAGGAGATGGGGTTTGAAAAACTAGGCAGAGACCAGACTACGTAGGGGCTTTTGGACCACATTAAACATTTTGAAAAACTGTTGAAAAGTTTTAAGTATATGCTGAATTTGTGAATGGATGGAATAAATAATATACTCAGTATATGTATTGATATATTCATTTCAAATACATAAGAGATGCTATTGTGGTGGGTATAATGTAAATTTATTACATGTTACTTAATTCTTAGCAGCCACTAGTTACAATGCATGAATTAACATGTACAAAATGGGAAAGTGGGAGTATCTGTGAAACTTTTCGTGTATGTGACAGAGACAGAGATAGAGAGAGGGACATATAGGGACAAACAGGAAGGGAGAGAGATAAGAAGCATTGATTCTTCATAGCGGTTCCTTAGTTCTTCATTCATTGCTTTCTCATGTGTGCCTTGGAGGGGGGGGGGGCTACAGCAGAGCCAGTGACCCCTTGCTCAAGCCAGCAACCTTGGGCTCAAACCAATGACCTTTGGGCTCAAGCCAGCGACCATGGGGTCATGTCCATAATCCTAGGATCAAGCCGGCAACCTCAGGGTTTCAAACTTGGGCCCTCTGCATCACAGTCCAATGCTCTACCCACTGCGCCACCGCCTGGTCAGGCCTGTGAAATATTTTAATTTGAGCAAAGGGGTCTTTATACTCAAAGATTGAGAATTTGGTCCATTAAAAAAAATAGTAACCATTTACATACCACTTTTACTCATGGAAATTGGACTCTGACGTTAAGTTTTTCATATCCAGGTTGTTTTGTTTCATTTTTTCCTGTTTCTCGAACTTTAGTTTTTTAGGTCACTTTAATTGTAACACTTTAATTTGTACTGATTTTAAGTAAATGATACAGATTATAGAACTTTAAGTGAGAGCACTAGTAAAAATAAATAAATAAATTAAATAAATAACACAGTGATTAATTCTGTATGAGCCATGGCCAGAAACTAAGGCCCTTTCAGACTGGTTACAGCATAGGTCATTAGATGATGTATTGCACTGTAACAGGACATGATGTTCAGCCTGTGCTGTTAGACGGAAATACACAGATTAATGGAGAGGATGGGTAAATAAACTCTGGAAACTCAAATTAGTAACTTGAGAATCCCTACACTTGGAGAACTTTTTCTCATTTGAAGGAAGAGCACCTTGACATAATAGAGGACTTGCCAAGTGGATTAGTGTGTCTTCTGTATTCCAGTACCCAGCAAGTCTCAAAAGAATATTAAGAACTAAGTCTACTTTTAAGTCATTTGAATCTGGGATTTGTTTCCTGTGAGTTTTCAGCTCCAATTTTAGAATAGAAACCAAATAAAATAAGTTTCACTACTGTTTTCATTTTTTTATAGGAGTTTGATAAAGAAGTTAAAAGTTTTGTGTTTGTCCTGGAAGGCAGCAGCCAAACAAACAAAATTCAGTTACCAAAGGAGAATAAGCAAATCCGTAAGTAAGATTTTAAATATTGAAGCTTAACAATTGATGCTTAAAATTACACTTATTAGTCTCATACAAAGGCACTAGTTTAACTTTTAGTGGCATATATTGACATGAAGTGATAGGATTTTTAAATTTAGAGAATAACCTTATGCCAAGCTTTTAAAAATACCTATTCTGATTCACTGTTTACTAGAAATCTAGCAATATTTTTTTTGTTTTTTTTCCAAGTAAGAGAAGGGGAGATAGAGAGACAGACTTTCATATGAACCTTGACTGGGATCCACCTGGCAACCCCATCTGCGGCTGATGCTCTGCCCATCTGGGGCCATGCTCACAACTGAGCAATTCTTAGCACTTGAGGTGGAGGCTCCACAGAGCCACCCTCAGTTCTCGGGGCTGGTACACTCAAACCAATCAAGCCACTGGCTGCAGGAGGAGAAGAGAGAAAGAGAGCGAATGGGGAGGGATGTAGAAGCAGATGGTTGCTTCTCTGGTGTACCCTGACTGGGAATCAAACCTGAGACATCCACAAGCCAGGCTGATGCTGTACCACTGAGCCAACCAGCCAGGGCCAGAAATCTAGCAGTATTTTAAAGAAGATTTAGGGGATTATTTAATAGCCATTAATTGTACTAGTAATGGTGTTTTGTTGAGTACTTAGTATGTGCCTATGATTTTCTAAGCATCTCACATCCTTACTATTGCTCTCTTATAGATAAGCAGAGTTTGTGTCCTTGTCAAGAAATCAGGTAAACTTTGAAATAAACTCAGGAATTCCTAAATGATAGGAAACTAATTCGTGAGAAAAAAAATTATGTAAAGTACAATACATAATTTTGTGACATATCAGCTTATATACCTTTAAAAATGTTAGAGTAGATTTCAATTCTCATTTACTTTGGAAGTTAAAGTCAGCATTTTAAGCAAAAGAAACTGAGAGATCACCTAAATTTAAGTTGAGAAGCCAATTATTGGCAGAACTGAGGTTAAAATTTGAGGCTCTGCCACCAAATTAGGTTTTGCATAAACTGATGTGATTTAGGAAATATAATTTTTCAAAATGATTAATCAGATTTTCATCACCTTTGTCCTATGTTTTAATGATAGATTTTAGGTGATTTAACAAATATAAATAAAGTTTTTTTTTACATTTATGATTTATGTATTCCTTCATTCATTAAGAAAATTTATTGAATACTACTATATACTAGGTACTATGAAAAGACTGTTCTTAGTCCCTGATTTTTGCATTTTAATTCAGTTTTCTAATCATAGACTCTATGCTTTATGTACCAGTTCAAGCTACTACATGCATATTTTAAAAGTTTGAGACATTAAACCAAGCCGTACAAGTAATAGATAGAAGATGACTAACTTAAAAATGGTTTTACCAGTGTTTCTAAAATGAAATAAGAAATAGAACCTCAAAGAGAAGGAATAATCATTGTTAAAATAATTAAAAAAATATTTTTATTGAATTCACTGTGGTAACATTGGTTAATAAAATTATATAGGTTTCAGGTATACAGTTCCACAATGCATCATCTGTATATTACATTATGCTCTCCACTCCAAGTCAAGTCTCCCTCCATCACCATCCATCCCCCTCTCCCCTCCTCCACCTCACCCACGCCCTTTCTTTCCTGCAGTCCCACACTGCTGTGTTTGTTTTTTTCCCTTTGCTTTTAATTTACTACTAAAATCATAATTTTAAAAATTACGATTTCCTCATAGTTCCTGATTTTTTAATAGCAGAATTATTTTCATTCTCACAAAAATTTATACATATAAATGGGATGAAATAAGATGAGCCAGGGAAACGTATCTGAAATGTAGGTTATTCTTTTTACAGGAGACATGTTACATCTTTTTTTAAGGATATTGACTTTGTAAGATAAATGCATTTGATTTGCAGGAACATGACTTAATCTAATCCAATGTTCTTTTGTTTTCTTCTTATTGCTGGCCCATACTTCCATGTGAAGCCCTCAGTGTCTATGGATATGACCTTGTTATTGACAAAATCAGATCACTTCTAGGAGCCTTTCTCAGTTGGCTCTGAAAAATATTTCTCCTCTACCAAAGGTTTAGTGACTAAAGACAAGCTCCCTTTTCCTACTTTTATCTAAAAAACATTTTTAATGTATTATAATTGCTTTATAAATGCGAAGATGAGGCCCTGGCTGGTTGGCTCAGTTGTCGAGTGTCAGCCTGGAGTGTGGAAGTCCTGGGTTTGATTCCTGGCCAGGGCACACAGGAGAAGTGCCCATCTGCTTCTCTACCCTTCCCCTTCTCTTTCCTCTCTATCTCTTTATTTCCCTCCCACAGCCAAGTCTCCATTGGAGCAAAGTTGGCCCTGGGGGCTGAGGATGGCTCCATGGCCTCCACCTCAGGGGCTAGAATGGCTCTGGCAGCAATGGAGCAACACCCCAGAGGGGCAGAGCATCGCCCCCTGGTGGGCATGCCGGGTGGATCCTGATTGGGCTTATGTGGGAGTCTGTCTGACTGCCTCCCTGCTTCTAACTTCGGAAAAATACACACACACAAAAAAAATAAATAAAATAAACAGAAGGAAGATGATAGTTTTAATTGGAAGAAACAGAGGAATTTTTTAATGTGTTTCTTGTACAATGCCCTGTAATTAAAAACTAATCTGGCTCATCTGTAGCATATGCAACACTATAACAAATGAAACAGTTTTTGCAATCTTTATGATTAATTATTTGTAATTTTTGATAACAGCTTTATAGTTATTTTTGCTTGTATAAAATGACCTTCTGTGTGAAGTTGTTATAGTTAAATTTAAATTAAATGGCACACCTTGAATAGAGAATTGGCGTTCAATTAACATTTCTAAATTTACTTCAGTTACCATTATGTGTTTCTATTTTAAGAGTAAACATCTACTTTATTCATGTAAATTTGACATTAGGTACCCCATTACGCATTTCCTGCTATATTAGGTGCTTCTGGAGAGAGTTTAATAATGAAATTGAGTATGTTTATTTTTTCACGTTAAATAAGAGTATTTCTGAATTACATTTGAACATCTCTAAATATGTCAAGTGTTTTTTGTTTTTTTTTACATAGCATCTTATCAAATAAAGTGATATCAGATTGTGCACTTCTCCAGTACAGGAATCTTGCATCATCTGTTGTGTACCCTCCTGCCTTAGTGAATCATGTATAGTTGGTGTTTAATAAGTTTGTTAAATTTGTTACATAAAGACACTATAACAATTTAGGTTATAATTTCTAGATATAACCAGTTTGTCCTGATAATGAGACTTGAGTAAATTGTTAGCTGGATAAATGAGCTCATGCTGCTCTTTAGCCTGGGACATGTTCTGTAGAGTTGCCCATAAGAGAAGCAGCTCTGTCACACGTAAACATCTATCATTTGAATGGTCTGTTCCAGGACTTTCTATTTGAAGGCTCATCTTTGCAACCATTTTTTTTCTCTGCCTGTGGCATCTGAACCCAGTGGTATTTCTTGGGATCAGCATCCCTGAAGCCCTGTGTTAATCTAAGTTTCAGGTACTCTGGAGGATGAAATCATATTTATGAGGTTCCCCCAAAACTTCTCCTGCCTCCACTTTGATGCTCTTTTTAAAATAAATCTCATTAAGATTTCTTCTGTTTAAAACCCTTCAGTGGCTTTGACCTTACCGCTCTACTTACAATGCTCTGTTCGAGTCACTAGTCATCTCTGTATTTCTGAACCCAGTAGCCAGTTCTCAACCTCTTCTTGCTTAGCAGAACAGCAGCATTTGACTAGGTTGACACCCTGGGCCTCTTTGATATATTTTCTTCATTCATCTTCCAGGATGCCCACTCCTAGTTTCTCCCTGATTCACTGGTGTTCCTTAGTTTCCTTTCAGATTCTTCCTCTTCTCTCTAACCCAACTGAATGTTGCAGTGCACCTGGACCTAGTCCTTTACCCTCTGTCTACATGTACTCCCTGGTTTATACAATCTCTGTCTTACTCCAGCTCATATTTCCAGCTCAGACTTCTATTTCCAGCTCCTGATGTGTGGTATTTTCAGTTGCTTACTTTACATTCTAAATACTTAGACAGATTTACCCTAGAAATTTCTCCTCCTCCTCCAGCAGACAGCCCATCTCAGTTGTTAGCAACTTGTCATTTCAATTGCTCAACCCAAAAATTCTTAAATAAGCCTGATTTTCTTTCTCTTCATTCAGTCCATGAGGAAGATTTTGTTGAGTCTATGTTTAAGTTAGAGTCATTCTCTGACTGCTACTTCTTACCACTTCCAATGTTGCCACCCTTGTCTGAGCCATATCTCATGCTTGTAGTATTGCAGTAGTCTCCTAATTGGCCTCCTTGTGCCTTGCCTCTTATTGTCAAGTTAATGGCTAGAGTGATACTTGTAAGAGTGATACAGCATACACACTCCACTGAAAGTGTCCTGTCTCTCTCAGTAAAAAATAAAGATCTGCAGGATTCTGCAGTTGGTGCCCTCCTCACTGTCAGACCTTATCTCCTATTACTCTTTCTCTTGTTCACTTTGCTATAATCATGTAGGTGTTTGCTGTTTTCAAACATAGCCTAGTACCTTAGTACCTGTGCACAAGCTGTACCTTCTGTCCAGAGCTTCCTTTTCCACAGAGCTACATGGCGCACACTCTCCCTTTCCTCAGGCCTTAACCTTGACCTGTGCTTTAGACTGTCCCTGCACGTTTGATCCCTTGTACCTGCTGTACTTTTTCCAATAGTTCTTATTGCCATTTAACATGCTACTTATTTATCTTACTGTTTTTCTCATCAATTCTAGAAAGTAACTGCCACCAGCACAGAAATTTAACCTATTTTGTTCACCTAGAACAGTGCCTGGCACATAGAGGACATCCAGTAAATCTTTCTTGACTAAATTAATGAATATATGAGTGGCTTCATATTGTTTTGGGGCTGAACTGTGTCCTTCAAGGCCTTGAATGATTGAGTTCCTAGCTATTTGCTGACTTATTTCCTGCTGCTTTTCCCCTTCTGTTTTTCCTATATGCCCTTTAGGTGTCTTAGTTCACTTACTCTATGGCCTTTTTCATTGCATGATGAACTATTCCCTCTCCCTGTGAAATTTGTTACTCTCCCCTGTCCCCATCTTCCTTACTCAGTCAACCCCTGCTTATTCTTCCCAGCTGAATTCCAATGTTATTTCTTCAAGAAAACCTTCACTCATCATCCTTTTCGCTCCAGTGACCCAGGATGGATTATATGGTTTCATAGCACCCTGACCTTCTCCATGGAACTAGACTTTAAATTCTAAGAGGGAAGAGACCATGTTTGTCTGATTCACTATAAAAACTTCAACTCTGAGTGTTCCACATAGTAGATGCCCAATAAATATTTATTGGATAATCTAATTTAATTTATATAAACAATCTTCTAATTTGTAACTTGAAATTATTGACCCAGTTTTACACAGGAAATGTAATAGGGCCCAGCCAGCTTTTCTGATTTGCCAAAGAATATGGAATAACCCATAATGAAGGTATATTTTTTCCTGATGTCCGTATTGAAGTGGAGAGGTGCAGGTTAGTGTGCTGTTTGTACCAGGGCTATGATGGTAACTAGTGAATAGTATGAGTCATGATTTACCAGGTTACTCATAAAGGATGACTAGTCCCAGCTTATTGGACAGTGTAACACTGGTAAATGTATATGAGATGTACAACTGTCATTTTCTATAATAAAACTACTGTAAAACCACTGTTTAAACATCTCCTGGTATTTTACCAGTTAAATTTGTTTCAAAATAAGCAGAAGAAAAGGGACCTAACCCCCTAAAAATAGAAATAGTTTGCCTCAGCCAGAGAACAGATGATAAAACTGCAGAAACCTGCATAGTTTAGTAAAAAGACAAAACTTTTAAATTTTATGTGGAACTACTTTTTACTAATAGTAGTTCCACATTCAGCATTACTTACAGTGATTAAAAATATAATGTAGACATGAAGAGTCCATTTGAATTTACTAGGCCAGTGGAAAATTATTAGAGTATAGCTTTTCTGACGCACAGGATCAATGTATGTCAGACGTTATTAAAGACTTTTTCCTTTGTCAGGTCATCTCTATATAGTATTGTTATACTTCTTTTAATCTTAGAAGTGAATCCTTCTGGAAACTAGGGCTTCTATATGTAAGAAAGTTGAATTACAAAGGTTTCTTTTTTAAGGACAAGTGTGTTTCATATCTAAAAATGTTCATACTAAAATGCCCTGTATGTGTTGCTCTTTGTGTTTGAAGAGAACAGTGCTGATTCAGTGAGATTAGGGACATAAATTAGGGACCTGTTGTAAAGACTGCATTTCATTTATCCTGGTGCTCTCTCAGCTTTATATACAGGGGCCATTGTGCAGTAGAAAAGTACCATTGGGCCAATCATTGGAAGATGCAACAGAGAGATTGATTAACTGGGTTATTTAAGTCAGCCCATTTTGGTATCATATTTTGGTTTTGTAGTCCAGTCTTGTTGCCTCACTGGCTTTTTCCATAAATATGGTAGATTCTGATTCCTAGAAAATTTTCTAAGATCAGATCCTGTTTATTTTCTATTTTTATTATATTGCTTACTTATGGATGGCTCTCTTGAGCAGTTTATAAGCTTACTGTTTTAAGCAATAGTTATCCTTGTATGTTTGATTTGAAAATATTAAATATATTTGATCAAACTAAATTTCAGGTGAAATATAGGAACTGTTTAAGTTGTTTAGGAATGCTGTTAAATAACTTACCAAAGTATTTATAAACCAGAAGGTCTCATAAATTTTTTAAGCATGTATTATTACTTTAAAACACTTTTTTGTTAAGCTAAGTCAGAATAAATAGAAAATAACATATTTTAGACTAGTTGCTTTCTTTTATCCTATACTATTAGATTTGTAGGAAACATCAGATAAATAAAGAATTTCCATATCCTACCCAAAGTCCCACATCAGGAACAAAGTTCCTAAAAGGTATATTTTGGAAAGTAATGATACTAAAACATCCATTAAGAGCAGCATAATTGCCTGAGCAGGCCGTGGCGCAATGGATACAGCGTCAGACTGGGAAGCGGAGGACCCAGGTTTGAAACCCCAAGGTCCCCAGCTTGAGCATGGTCTCATCTGGTTTGAGAAAGGCTCACCAGCTTGAACCCAAGGTCGCTGGCTCGAGCAAGGGGTCACTTGGTCTGCTGCAGCCCCCCAGTCAAGGCACATATGAGAAAGCAATCAATGAACAACTAAGGAGCCACAACGAGGAATTGATGCTTCTCATCTCTCTCCCTTCTTGTCTGTCTGTCTCTATCTATGTCTCTCTCTGTCTCTGTCACAAAAAATAAAAATAGCCTGACCTGTGGTGGTGCAGTGGATAAAGCGTCGACCTGGAAATGCTGAGTTCGCCGGTTCAAAACTCTGGGCTTGCCTGGTCAAGGCACATATGGGAGTTGATGCTTCCAGCTCCTCCCCCCTTCTCTCTCTCTGTCTCTGTCTCTCTCTAGCCCTTTCTCTCTCCTCTCTAAAAATGAATAAATAAAAAAATAAAAATAAGAAAAATAAATAACTTTGCTAAAGTGAGGCAAAAAAAAAAAAAAGATCATCATAATTGAGAGATTAAGCAAAAGTTCAAAACCTAAGAGGAAAGGAATTAAATGAATGAATCTAAAGAGGTAATATGAAATTAATTGATTTTTGCAGCAGTTGCAGACTTTACCTATCAAAAGTGCCAAGGGATTGTTTTTTCTCCAAATATTTTTAATCAATGTTAAGCTGGTGATGTGGAAGAAAAATCACAGTTCTTAATTTTGAGCATTAGATTAATTAAAAGTTTGTTAAATTAACAAAAAGTATTATAAATGAAAATGTGTTCCTCTGTGCATCTCAACGTGGACAGCATATTTAAAAACAGATAAACTAGATATGGCTCATCAGACCTTCAGCTGTAGTTGTTAGAATTGCTTTTCTTGATCCAATTTTTTTTATTAAGTTGTTTAGTACAGTTAAAGCTGTCAATGAATAAAAATAATTGCCACATGCCTTTATGGCTGCCTTGATGGGGATTCTATAGTTCAATTTTATATGTCTCTATTGAATATATTCTTTCACAGCCTTTTAAAATTAGTAAATAAAAATTACTTTAAATATTTAAAAATGGTAAATAAAAATTATTTTAAAAATTTTCATACATTGGTGGAACATAAAAATGAGACTAAGAGGCATGGACAAGAGTGTGGTGGTTACCAGGGGTGGGGGGAGGGAGGGAGGGAGAGAGTTAGGGGGAGGGGGAGGGGCACAGAGAACTAGATAGAGGGTGGCGGAGGACAATCTGACTTTGGGCGAGGGGTATGCAACATAATTTAATGACAAAATAACCTAGACATGTTTTCTTTGAATATATGTACCGATTTATTAATGTCATCCCATTACCATTAATAAAAATTTATTTAAAAAAAAATTTTTTTTCATAAAATTTTCACCAAGCCCACAGCTGGGACTTCTAAGAGGCAACATTTGTTATTAGAGTTTGATTTGATTTTCATCATTTTTTTGCTTCCATAATGAAGTTGTAACTCATGGGCTGCTATTATAGTTCTATATTATGCTGAAGTACTAAATGTACGCTTGTTGATGGCCTTTGTGTTTGTTTATACGCACATATAACTAACTGGTCTAGACATGTGAATGTGTATTTTTCCCCTCTCATTCTAGTTGGACTGATCCAGAGGTTTCTTGTACTTCAGATTTATATACCCCTGGGACGAGACTTCTCCACTGAATTGCTGTAAGATACACAGAGCTTCTTTCAGTGTTTTTTATATTTAGACATTTGGTCAATTAAAGCAATAGGAATAGTCATTAATTATAAGTGGCGGTTTATTTTTATTTTTTTGTATTTTTCCAAAGTGAGAAGCAAGGGACGGGGAGGCAGGCAGACAGACTCCTACATGCGCCCAACTGGGATCCACCTGGCATGCTCACCAGGGGGCAGTGCTCGGCCCCTCTGGGCGTTGCTCTGCTGCAATCAGAGCCATTCTAACACTTGAGGCAGAGGCCATGGAGCCATCCTCAGCACCCGGGCCAACTTTGCTCCAGTGGATTCTTGGCTGCGGAAGGGGAAGAGAGAGACAGAGAGGAAGGAGAGGGGGAGGGGTGGAGAAGCAGACGGGCGCTTCTCCTGTGTGCCCTGACTGGGAATCGAACCTGGGACTTTCACACGCTGGGCTGATGCTCTACTGCTGAGCCAACCAGCCAGGGCTACAAGTAGTAGTTTTTGCATTAAGGAGCAGTGACATATCAAGTTGACATAAAGTAATTAAACTAATTTAATCAGATTTCTTTGATATCACTACAGTCTGGAATTTATGTAGGGGAAGGAAGCAAATTTCATCTGTTTAAGAAAATATCAAAGGATCATGAATTTGGCAATAAATAGCCTGTAACTTAAAGAAATAATCCAAAAGTTTGAGATTTTGGTTCCAATGAGGGGTAATGTAATTATGTTTTGTACTGTCTGCTCTTCAGAACTATGTTTGGTTTAAAAATAATTGAAATACATCTTTTTAATGTTGTGGAGTTTAGAAATATTGGTCCTTTCTGTTTACTTATAGACAACTTATACTATATTTTAAGTGACCTTTCTATGCACAGATTTAGCAGAAATGAGAATATACAACTTTTACTCAGTTGTGCTATTTGTTATCTGAGAAAGTTCTAAGAATGAAAACATTTGATTTGTACACTCATATAGAATTGAATATTAAGTTTTAATTAACACAGGGTAGGGCAAAAGTAGGTTTACAGTTCGTATGGAAAATAATACAATAATAAATAATAATACAAGCTAAACTCTGTTTTAAGTACTCACAACTGTAAACCTACTTTTGCTATACTCTTTAAATTTGTATACTTTCATTACAAGGTTACATTTAGGTTATGCTATTTTCTAAATTTTTTTTGTCATTAGTAGCTGTCCAAGGTCCAAGCTTAAGCTTTTACTTTCCCTGCTGGAATAAATGACTTTTCCTATTAATGAAGGTAATTTTGTACTAGTTACACTGGTACAAATGAAGAGAAAGCAGATTGTTCCTTAATAAAATGGCAATAAAATAAATTTGAGGTTATACATTTATTACTCTTTGTTTATGTGAATTAGAATATTAACAATTTTTACAGATGTTAATAAAATATTTTTGCTAAGAATTTACGATCTTGCTTTCTAGAGTGATAAAGGATACACAGAGCAATTTGTGCTTTTGTTTTGTTCAACTTTAAACTTCAGTGAATGTTTAAGATTTCGTATTATCGTCTGCAGTGGTTACCAGAATCTTTAAAATGGTTCTTACAGTAATAGGAACAAAACATTTTTTGAGGCTCTTATGTATCTTCTGGTTCTGCAGAGAGAATTTTGGTGACTCTAAATTCATTCTAAGTATGCAAAGAGTACCAAGTCAAGCTTTATTTTTAATGTAGGGAAAATGGTTCTCTAACAAATGGAAGAAGGCAAATTAAATTTTTTAAGCTTGTTAAGCTCCTTGAGTAGAAATCCAGTTCAGTCCCTTCTATTTTCCTGCTCTCTAACACTTATACTTTGAGATTCATAAGAAGCAGTGATTGGGGCACTGGTGGGTGACTTTTTGATAAAAGCTGTGGAAGACCCTTGGCTGAATCTTTTGTGGATACAAAAGGTTTTTTTCCATAACAAATTAAGCTTTATTTGTGTCCCCAAACACTTGAGCTCATCACCATAGCCTAAGCACTATACTTTTTTAACTAATTTAATAATAATTAAAGCTTTAAGTACTAAGGAATTAATAGGTATCTTAAATTGAACTTAGTCATAGCAAGAAAGCAGCTGTCATAAGTAACTCTGACTTCTTTGTTACCCTAGTATTAATGCTGTTTGTCTGTTTAAGGATGGGAAACTGGTTTCAGAGATGATGGGATTAATGATTAGTTTTTGAATGCAGTTGACTACTCATAGATTCTCTTGTTTTCATGTTCACATGCACATTTGGATTTCCCAAGATGGTTTTAGTTTTATAGTTTTAGCAATATAAATATCTGATAGACACAAGGTCAAAATTATTAAGTAACATTGGGAGGACATTCTTTGTCCTGACATTGTGAATTTACCAGATTATAAGAAAATATATTAACTCTCCATTTGAATTTGTGGCTAATAATCAAATTTATTTTGTTTTACGAAGTAATGACAGAGACCATGTTTTTACAAAGAAGAAAGTAGAATAATAGGTCTAGTTTGTCTAACTACAGCTTATTTTTTCTCTTAAATGAAAGGGCTTTTATTCAGCACCCTTAGTGTTCTACTGTATTTCCAGCAGCATACCTCCAGGCTATTTTAAATAATACATTTCTCTCACAAGCTTGGAAAGTCACAGAGCAGAAAGGTGTCTGGCTTCTAAAATTTTTCATTGTCAGAGTTGGAGAGGCATTTTGTTTTACAAAGATACATTAATACCTCAAGAGGTTTTCATAACTGGAGTCCTGCCAGCTGGTTTATGGATTTAATAACAATTTCTCCAATATCTTCCTGTGTCTCTCATGTGCCCTGGTGATTGTACTGCCCAGGGTGAGGTCGTGTGTCTGGGGTTAGTGGATGCCCTAGAATCAGCAACAGCCATGCTTGAAGAATCAGTAAGTCAATAAATGATTGCGTTCCTGTTATTGTCAGGCAGTGTGTTAGACATGAGGGAGTCAGTGGACCTTGAATCTGTATACTTCTCCCCATCCTTACTGCTACCCTGCTAGTCCCAAACCACCATCATGTTTCCCTTGATCTACTCTTAGAGAATCTCTGTGGATTTCCCAGATTCTCCTCTTGTCCTATTCCAGTCTGGTCTCCACATTACAGCTACAGTAATCTTTTGAAAATACAATTGTAACCTTGGCCAGGTGCTCATTTGGTTAGTGCATCATCCCAGCATGCCAAGGTTGCAGGTTCAATCCCTGGTCAGGGCACATACAAGACTCAACCTGTGAATGCATGAACAAGTGGAACACAAATGATATTTCTCTTTCTTTCTTCTCCCTCTAGGAAAATCAGTCAACAAAAAATAAATAAAAAATAACTAATTTCCATTGTACCAAAAATAAACTCCCAAATCCTTGATACTTCCATGTGCTTTAGTCATTCACCTCCCTTGTCATCTCAGTCCACTCTGCCCTGCACTCACCATGTTCAGCCACGCTGGCTCCTCTCAGCATGCTGGCTTTCCTTTCCTTGCACAACAGCTGAGGTCTCTTCTTAAAGTCCTGTGCACAAGTAGTCTAGATCCCCATTTCATCTTTTCTTTTTTTAATATTTTTGTATTTTTCCATACTTAGAAGCATGGAGGCAGTCAGAGAGAGTCCCACATGCACCCAACCAGGATCCACTGGCATGCCCACCAGGGGGCGATGCTCTGCCCATCTGGGGCATCGCTCCTTTGCAGTCAGAGCCATTCTAGCACCTGAGGCAGAGGTCATGGAGCTGTCAGCACCCAGGCCAACTTTGCTCCAATGGAGCCTTGGCTGTGGGAGGGGAAGAGAGAGATAGAGAGGATGGAGAGGGGGAAGGGTAGAGAAGCAGATAGGCGCTTCTCCTGTGTGCCCTAGCCGGGTATCGAACTCAGGACTTTCACACACCGGGCCGACACTCTACCACTGAGCCAACTGGCCAGGGTAGGTCCCCATTTCTTTGCCAACTTCTACTCAGCTTCTCATCACAGCTTGTGTCCCTCCTTTAGAGAGATCTTTTTTGATTTTTCCTTAACTAAATAAGTTCCATCTCTTACGCTCTTTTCTAACCCCTAGCTCCTCTCCTTTATTGCAACTATACAAATTTATAGTTATATTTTTACTTGATTATCTGTCTTTTTGAGTAGACTAAGTTCCATGAAGACTAGGACCCTGGCTGTTTACCCGGCATGATATCTCAGCTCCCAACAATGCCTCTCACAGAAGCTCTGAATCTGAATGAGTGGGCTGGAGAGGACTAACGGACTGAAATGAATATACAGGACCCAGTTTCTGTCCTCATATAGTTTACTCTGATGGTGAAAGATCAGTTGAAAGACAATTTAGCCTGACCAGGCAGTGGCGCAGTGGATAGAATGTCCGACTGGGATGCAGAGGACCCAGGTTTAAGACCTCGAGGTCGCCAGCTTGAGCGCCGGCTCATCTGGTTTGAGCAAAGCTCACCAGCTTGAGCCCAAGGTTGCTGGCTCGAGCAAGGAGTCACTCGGTCTACTGTAGCCCCCCCCCCCACCCCGTCAAGGCACATATGAGAAAGCAATCAATGAACAGCTAAGGAGCTGCAACGAAGAATTGATGTTTCTCATCTCTCCATTCCTGTCTGTCTGTCCCTATCTGTCTCTCTCTCTGACTCTCTCTGTCTCTGCCACAAAAAAAGAAAAAGAATTTAAATACACCTTGAAAAAAAAATACACTTTGATAAATGATATGATGATATCAGAGCAAGACCTATGGGAAATGTGAAGTATTAGGGAGAAGTAAGTGCACAGGCTTGAACTTAAACAGAGTGTCAGATCCTGTTTTACCTCTGTGGGACATTGGGCAAATTGTTTAACTCACCTTAACTATGGATGAGGGTAATAATACATACCTCACAGAAGTGTCAGTGAGAATTTAATGAGAAAATTAACGTAAAGTATAGTGGCTAACATTTATTAAGCACTTACTCTATACCAGGATTCACTTTAAGCACTTTGAGTTACTTTATTTCAGTTAATCCTTAAAGCAAACCTGTAGGGCAGTGGTTCTCAAAGTGTGCGTCAGGGCGCGCTGGTATACCCTAGAAGATTTCCAGGTGCGCTCTATGGTATTCCAGAGAAAGATGTGCCTGTTGGGGACCAAAAAACCAACAGGGTTTTGGAGTTTAGATTTTTGGGGGACAGAGGTGTAGGGAATTGGCTGTAAGCTGACAGTCTGCCCACCCCCCTACCCCACTTGCCTGATTAGGTTGCAAAAGGCTGTTAAGCGGTGATGCTGGATTGTTTACACTACCCCCCATGTTCCTGGAAAGACTGGAGGCAAGTTTCTTCTATCCTTTGTTTGGTGTAAAGTTAAGATGATATGTATGGTGGGGTTTTCTGCACTCAACACAATTAAGAGCAAAAAGAGAAGAATTCTTCAATGTATTGATGAAGAAGTGAAAGTTTGCCTTCAAATATATGTCCAAACATTGAAGAAATCGCTAGGACACATCAGGCTCATGTTTCTCATAAACACAAGAATGAAAAAACTTAACACATTCGCACTGGGACCTGCCGAATTTACTAAATCTTACTGAGAATGTATCTATTTATATAAAAAGATAACTTTTTTGTCATTTTCTTATTTTTTAATCCCTCTTTTTTATGAATTCTAAAAAGCATAACTCAAGAAATGTAACATAAAAATATTTTTAATGTCAGAATAAATTTAATTTTGCCATATTTATTTTAATTACCATAAAAGCACATTTGGACTTCATATTTTTTACTTAATATTGAACTTAATTATTATAACATATTTCTCAGAAATTTGTATATAGTGCGCCTACAATTGTTTGTAGGATTTTAAATGCACCCTGACTTCAAAAAGTTTGAGAATTGCTGCTGTATGGTAATCATAATTATTGCTTATGTTTTACCATTTGAGGACAATGAAGTCCAGAAAAGTGAAGGAATTTGCCAAAGATTATAGACCTACTTACTAACTCTTAGATTCAGGATTCAAACTTAAGTCTAAATCTACACTTATCTTAGTTAAGAGGCCAAGAAGTGAGTGTCATCTAAATCTAGAGCACCACCATGCCTACTGCCATACTTGTAAATATTGTTATTTTTCTAACTACACATAGGTGCATGTGAAGTAGGGATATTTTATGTATTTGAATTTTGATACAAGATTAAAGTGCTAAGCCTTCTACATCTGTTTTAGGGGCTCCCATACATAATACAGTGTTACCATTAAAGTTCCAGGAAGGAAAGGCCTTTCATTCTGAGATGTTCCTGTTTGTCTTGACTCTTTTAAGAGAGATATGCCTGAGAGTTAAAGGAATAATTTTGCCCAAATCCTTTTTTTTTCCAGTACTTTGCATCTCAGATGTGACAATGCTCATATTACACTTAAAAAAAAATGAAAGTTAAGAATCAACTTTACTCCTTTATTGATTCTTTACTTTGGTTCATACCTAGGCTTTTTTTTCTTTAACATCCCAAAATTATGTTAACTCAAAATCTTGCACCTGTGGGTAAGGTGCTTTCAGAGCTTAGTAGCCTGACCAGCAGTTACGCAAACACATTACATTTTGCATGTAGAACAGAGGGAGTGTTTACTGTACTAAGACTTAATATATCTAGCAATACAGTAACAGAATTCTCTCATATTTCTCTCTTTCAGTGTCAACCCATGAAAGAAAATTCCCTTTCTTGCTTTGTACAAATAAACCTTCTGTTTTGATTTGCTTATTTCTTAGTATCAATTTCAGTTTTCATTTTAGTGTACTTCTGTCTCACTGTTTGACCTGAAGTTAAATGATTCAATAAATAACAGATATTTAAGAATTCTTTCATCTTGTGGTCCGTTCTGTACTGCATCATCATGGAAGGGGGAAGCCAGCAACTCCTCTATGTGGGCTGGTGGGTGTTCCGGAGCCTGGGAGCATGGGAGAAGCCCCATGAACCAGAGGTCTTAGAAAGGAACCACTGCATCTTTTAGTAAAAATCCATTTTGCTAACTTTGATGCTGCCAATCATACTAAGGGACTTTGGATGGGAATTGTAATTCATTTTCATGAATATTGTTGATCTGCATTAATTCCTTTATGCTTATTTTGTCCTGATCTTGGTGAATTCTGAGATTTTGTACAGTTAGTGCCTCTAGTGAATTGACATGTCTCTCAGTTTTACTCAGCTCATCTAGTGCTTTTTCAACATGTGGGATGAATACACTGAAAGCCAGGGGTGGGCATCATGTGCCATTAGGAGAGGCTGGGATTTGTAGCCTGCGATTCCTAGGGAATATCGTTACCAAAAGGTTTCACATGTTGAGCCCAGTGCACTGGTTGGACACGGGGACTGTGGAAGCTCACAAGGCTTCTTGGAAGGGCATCCTTAAAGAGACTTGGAGCCTGGGCTGGTGAAGGAGAGAAGATGAGAGAGCATACCCTGACTTTAGAAACAGTGAGGGGTGACACACATGTGAGCCTTTCATTGTGGGCAGAGAGTATCTATCACACATAGCTGTTTGCAGTACTACTTGCATTTGAAATCTGATAAGGTAAAGTCTTTAAAAGAGAGACCTCTAAATGGGTCCCTAGTCCTTACAAATTTTAACTGATGCTTTATGATCTCTTTATTGCAGTGTTTTGAATTTGAAGTGTATCTGAGTAGGGTTTAATGATTTTACCCTAGAATTCAATGGATTTATGATGCTCATTCCAGTTTTTGTTTCATCCTTTGGCTCTGTCCCCTAATAGTCTAAGAAATTTTAGGAGGTTTAGATTTATGTGGATGTCAGTTTTTTGTTTTTTTTTCATTTCTGTAAAGTAGAAAATTGAAATACATCTTCTACAAAAGAAAGCCTTAGTGTAAAGGTAATTTAATGAAAATTACTCTTATATTCCCTTTTCTGTATTGTTACTAGTGAATTAGAGAGGTCAGAAGAGAAATTTAATAGAAGTTTTGGGTTCTTCTACCTTACTGAATTCTGTTCCTACTGTCCCTTCTTCAGTGATGTTGGAGATAGTAGACTCCTTTGAAGCTTTAAACCAAGTAAAGTGAATATGGCCTCACAGCTACGACCTGTCATCATGTCATCAGTCTCCTTCAGCCACTTTAAAGCTACCAGAATTGAGAGAATACCTAAAGTTGATATCTTTAGGTCAGAATGACATTGGTGAGAGATTTTTGAGATTGTGTCCATTAAACCAAACAGAGCTCTTCCTGTGGAAAATTTATCTTTTTGTCATTTTGATGCCTTCCTTTGAAGAAAATAGTGGTTGCTGTAAAAAAAAAGATGTTATCTAAGTACAAAGTATTATATTATCCAATGAAATCATGTGTCCCTGAGTGAATACATCTCTAAACTAGGTGTTTAGGACTAAGTGAAGTGACCAGTGCTTGCTCATTTTAAAGTAGAAGTATTGTATACTAAAGTGGGAACAACATTGCAAGTTTCATTAGCATTTTGAATGCATTTCATGGCTAATTCCAATGGTTATTTCTTCTTTCTAAATCATCAGTATTTAAATCTTGTTATTTTAATTCTATCCAATTAAGTGTACTTGCATAATCAGTATATTTCTTACATGCATTAGTAAAAAGCACTTTTAATATGCTTTGCATACTTACTTTCATAATATATTAAATTTGCATGCCTTAAAATAGGTTTTATGTGGAAGGTTTAGATAACACATGTGGTAGGTATATAAATCAGATGCCATATTCTTTATTAAATAAATTTTCTTTAGGAAATCTTTTCTTCCTTGTTCTTAGTTCAGTTTCTTTTACTTTTCCAAATTATTTTAAAAATACTCTTAGATCACCTTGACACATGTTGAAAGCTAAAATAAAACTCTAGCAAAAGAAAAATTGCTCATGTGGAAATATTTGGAACTGTTCTTACTCTGTAAAATTATAATAAAAGGCTTGGGGCTTTAAAAAATTTTTCTTAAGACTTTATTCATTTTAGAGAGAAGACAGAGAGAGAGAGAGAGAGAGAAGGAGGGGAGGAGCAGGAAGCCTCAACTCCCATATGTGCCTTGACCAGGCAAGCCCAGAGTTTTGAACCAGCAACCTCATTGTTCCAGCATTCCAGATCGAGGCTTTATTCACTGTGCCATCATCAGGCCACATATACCTGTTAAGCACCATGGAGTTAAAAGATTGCCATTTGCATTATTGAGGCACAAGTTAGGGTCCTGTGGTGGGTTGGATGATAGGCCTGAGAGTCACTGGCTCTCTGCCAGTATTAGCTTGAAGACTCTGGGCGAGTTGCTGAACCCTCTGTGAGTCATAGCCTCATCTCTACAATGGGGATGACATTTATACCTACTCAGTGAATAATTGCGAGGATTAAATTGGATAATGACAAGTATGTAGTAACTGTATAGTAAATATTAATTTGTATTTTTTACATCCCTGACTATAGCTAGGAATGCTGGGATATTTAATTTTTAAATTGTTCTTCTGAAACATTTTGAGAAAAGTTGAGTTTGTTCCTTTCCCTGTGAAATTTGCATGGTACTCATCCCTGAAGAGCGGAGGTGCTCTTTTCCTTGGGAGCCTACTTGACTGTTGACTCAGGCAGGTTCTCTGGAAGGAAGTGATCAAAACAAGAAGAGAAGTAATTCCATCATTTGGGTATGAATGCTAATGACTTAAAAGACAACCATAGGAATTACTGGTATCATAGTCTTCGTATGAAGGGAGTTACAAGTGACCTGGCCAACTGTAGAACTGCAGATAGAGAGGAATGGTCATCTGTGAAGTATCAGGACCTGGGAAAACAGATAAAGCAGGTAGACTTCCAGTGATGAAGAGCGTAAGAAACAAGCCTTTGTGTTTCCCACTGTCCATGTTCTCCTGCACTAACAGGGATGATTGAAGATGACACAGCTGTCAGATCTTCAGATGCTCTCCCTTCTTTGCTACGGCAGATTGGGAAGATGTGTTCCTCTAATGCCCTTGATATGTAGCTGACTGTTCATTGTCAGGAGAAATGTTTCCTCTGATTTGGTTGTCCTTTTCTCTCGCTGTATTTTATTTTTATTCTGGCAGTTAATTATTTTAATTATTCAAAATAAAAATGATTTTAAATATCTACAAAATAGATTATAATTACGTATATATTTTGGGCCCTAAATTTCCATGATAATATAATTTATAATAATTTAAGACATTTTCATTAAGGGAGTATTATAGAACTATTAAATATGGAAGAAAAGTTCCTGGTTAATAATCAAAATATACCCTGGAACTTTATGCAGTCATTTAGCTTTGATTAAGTTGGTCAGTAATAAATATAAGGAGAGGCTCTTTGTGGGGAGGGCTGGTATCTTTAGCTTTCCTGATTTTTGTAATTTTTTTCCATGAAATGTACAATTTCTTACCTGGATGGACAAATATTTTAGAATCTTTATTTGAACACACAGAAATAACTTTGGTGGAATGAAATACATGTAGTAAAACACAAATATATCTTATAGTAGCACTTTTACATAAGTCTGTTATGATTTTTATCTCCACAAACATCTCTTCATCCTAACTAGACCTGGAGATCTTCAGAGGCCAAAGCATTTGCATCCCGATGAGACTTTTCATTGACTTTTGTATTTCTAAGCTCCATTTGTAAAAGACATTGCCCAGATGTTACTGTAGGCAGCAGCAGAGTTAATTGGATTTGGGGTTGTTTACAGAGCCCTAACGTAGTAACGGCACGTAGTGCATGACCAGTAAATGTTCATTTTCTACTTTCAGCAATTTCTGATTCCTAGCATTGTTAGACTCCTTTAAATCAGTTTCAGTTTGTGGTGTAGTGTACCTCTTTTGCTGGTAAAAGTGGAGATATGGATGATTTAAAATAGATAACTTGGTAATACATTTATAATTTCCATTCATAGAAGTTTTGGAGCTAGTTGGAAAGGATATTTAAAATTATGTAATCCCTGTTTTTTTGTCTTTTTTTTTTTTAAACTGATTTAGCGAAAGAGAAAGAGAGAGAGAGAGAGGAACATCAGTCTGTTCCTGTACATGCCCTGACTAGGGATCCAACTGGCAACCTGCATGCTTCCAGATGATGCTCTAACCAACAAAGCTATCTGGCCAGAGCTTGTTTTTATACAGTGCTGAGTCACTTCTGTTACTTCAGACAGAATAGTCTCTCCTCCCATTTTTCAATCTGATATGCATTTTGGGATGAAAACGTTTATATGTTCATATAAATATGAACAGAGGATGTCATTGCTCCCTCAAAAGGTTGATATGGTTCAACCTTCTTTTTAAAACTGGGTAGTAATATGTAGTCAAATAAGATGACATTGCAAATTTTAACTACATTTCATTTCTCTATTGCCAGGAGCTCTAATACCTGCTTTTAGTTTTGAAATAATCAGTATAAATTTTAGATTTTAATCTTAGGCAGCCTAGATTCATGGGAAAAACCATCAGACTTGCTCTACTCAAGCTTCTTCATCCATATACCCCACAAAGTTGATGGTCGCTGGCACCCTAGGCTTTTCTGGATGTAATCTCAGACACCTCTCCCTCCAAAACTCGCATTCCAGTCCTCCCCCTTGCCATAGACACCCTGGCTGTTCAGCACCCTACAGCCCTTTAGGCCTTTGTCTTAAATTTTCATCCAGCCTAATTTCATCTTTCCTCCTTTGAAACCATAATCATTCTTTAAGGTCAAACTCAAATGCATATCCTTATGACTCCTCCCCAGGTCCTCCAGTTCCAGTAATATTCTCCTCAGTGTTCCCATACTTGTGTGCATGATTACTCTGAGGGTAAAGATGTCTTATTCATCATTGCAATCCCCACAGCACTTAGAAGAATTCCATGTGCGTGGTGGGTCCTCAAGAATGCTTATTGTACTGAAATTTGATCTATTGTCAGACTGGTTCCTTGTTTAGAAAAAGATAGGAAACAAGAATGAGTCAAGAGCAGGTGAACAGCTTTAGCAAAGTATCTAGCTTTCCTTTTCTCAACCGATAATTACTGGAAAACTAGTGTTGGAGCCCTAATTTAATTTTTTATTTGCCCTGCCAAGTCTAAAGTGCACTTCTTTTAGCCACACCTTCAGTGGCAGGATGGTGTTTATTTCAAAGAACAAGGAAAGATAGAACTTAAGTAAGGAGAAATAAAGACTTTAATTTCTCAAAATGATTATGTGGAAAGGAATATATGCAAGAAAATGTTTTCGAGACTGTACTAAAGCTGAGGAACACCAAGGACTAAGCCACATTTCTTCAGTGCTTTTCTAGCTAAATAGTAACTAATTTGTTAGGTTTATGAAACACCTACAGATGTTAGGCTCATTGCATACTGTGTTTGCCAGGATTGCTAAGACTCTTAGATGAAAAGTGATTATCAGCTCATACTACAACTCCCACAGAACTTTAATTAAAATCAACATATTAGTGATATATCTATTTCATACTTTAAAAGCTATTACAATAAACTGAAACTCTGACAGTGATATGAGATTTTCAGTATAATTGAGATTGGTTGCATTTGTTAGTAGTAAATAGAAATAGCTGTTCTGTTTCGTAGACATAGGTATTACCATATTTCCCCATGTATAAGATGATCCCATGTATAAGATGCATCTTAATTTTGGGGCCCAAAATTTGAAATGTATTACATAAAGTTATTGAACTCAAGTTTTCATCATAAAATTCGTACAACTCCTCATCACTGTCAAAACTCCCATCCATTAGCTTGTCCTCATCTGTGTCTGATGACGAATCACTGTCTGCATATATTGCCCCGTCCTCAGTTCGACCTATGGTGTTTGAAATGCCATAACCACTGTATAAGACGCACCCAGGTTTTAGACCCCAAATATTTTTTTTTTTAATAATTTTTTATTAATGGTAATGGGATGACATTAATAAATCAGGGTACATATATTCAAAGAAAACATGTCTAGGTTATTTTGTCATCAAATTATGTTGCAAACCCCTCGCCCAAAGTCAGATTGTCCTCCGTCACCCTCTATCTAGTTCTCTGTGCCCCTCCACCTCCCCCGAACTCTCTCCCTCCCTCCCTCCCATGTCCTCCCTCCCCCCCCACCCTTGGTAACCACCACACTCTTGTCCATGTCTCTTAGTCTCATTTTTATGTTCCACCAATGTATGGAATCATGTAGTTCTTGTTTTTTTCTGATTTGCTTATTTCACTCCTTATAATGTTATCAAGATCCCACCATTTTGCTGTAAATGATCTGATGTCATCATTTCTTATGGCTGAGTAGTATTCCATAGTGTATATGTGCCACATCTTCTTTATCCAGTCTTCTATTGAAGGGCTTTTTGGTTGTTTCCATGTCTTGGCCACTGTGAACAGTGCTGCAATGAACATGGGGCTACATGTGTCTTCACGTATCAATGTTTCTGAGGTTTTGGGGTATATACCCAGTAGAGGGATTGCTGGGTCATAAGGTAGTTCTATTTGCAGTTTTTTGAGGAACCACCATACTTTCCTCCATAATGGTTGTACTACTTTACAGTCCCACCAACAGTGAATGAGGGTTCCTTTTTCTCCACAGCCTCTCCAACATTTGCTATTACCCGTCTTGTTGATAATAGCTAATCTAACAGGGGTGAGGTGGTATCTCATTGTAGTTTTGATTTGCATTTCTCTAATAACTAATGAAGCTGAGCATCTTTTCATATATCTGTTGGCCATTTGTATCTCTTCCTGGGAGAAGTGTCTGTTCATGTCCTCTTCCCATTTTTTTATTGGATTGCTTGTTTGTTTGTTGTTGAGTTTTATGAGTTCTTTGTATATTTTGGATATTAGGCCCTTATCTGAGCTGTCGTTTGAAAATATCAGTTCCCATATAGTTGGCTGTCTGTTTATTTTGATATCAGTTTCTCTTGCTGAGCAAAAACTTTTAATTCTGATGTAGTCCCATTCATTTATCTTTGCCTTCACTTCTCTTGCCATTGGAGTCAAGTTCATAAAATGTTCTTTAAAACCCAGGTCCATGATTTTAGTACCTATGTCTTCTTCTATGTACTTTATTGTTTCAGGTCTTATATTTAGGTCTTTGATCCATTTTGAATTAATTTTAGTACACGGGGACAGGCTGTAGTCGAGTTTCATTCTTTTGCATGTGGCTTTCCAGTTTTCCCAACACCATTTGTTGAAGAGGCTTTCTTTTCTCCATTGTGTGTTGTTGGCCCCTTTATCAAAGATTATTTGACCATATATATGTGGTTTTATTTCTGGGCTTTCTATTCTGTTCCATTGGTCTGAGTGTCTATTTTTCTGCCAATACCATGCTGTTTTGATTATCGTGGCCCTATAATATAGTTTAAAGTCAGGTATTGTAATGCCCCCAGCTTCATTCTTTTTCCTTAGGATTGTTTTGGCTATTCGGGGTTTTTTATAGTTCCATATAAATCTGATGATTTTTTGTTCCATTTCTTTAAAAAATCTCATAGGGATTTTGATGGGAATTGCATTAAATTTGTATATTGCTTTGGGTAATATGGCCATTTTGATTATATTTATTCTTCCTATCCAAGAACAAGGAATATTTTTCCATCTCATTGTATCTTTTTCGATTTCCCTTAACAATGCTTTGTAATTTTCATTATATAGGTCCTTTATGTTCTTTGTTATGTTTATTCCTAGGTATTTTATTTTTTTTGTTGCAATCGTGAAGGGGATTATTTTTTTGAGTTCGTTTTCTAATATTTCATTGTTGGCATATAGAAAGGCTATGGACTTTTGTATGTTAATTTTGTATCCTGCGACCTTACTGTATTGGTTTATTGTTTCTAATAATCTTTTTGTGGAGTCCTTCGGGTTTTCGATGTATAGGATCATATCATCAGCAAAAAGTGATAGCTTTACTTCTTCTTTTCCGATATGGATGCCTTTTATTTCTTTGTCTTGTCTGATTGCTCTGGCCAGAACTTCTAGCACCACGTTGAATAAGAGTGGAGAGAGTGGACAACCCTGTCTTGTTCCTGATTTAAGGTAGAAAGTCCTCAGTTTTATGCCGTTTAATAGGATGTTGGCTGATGGTTTATCATATATGGCCTTTATCATGTTGAGATATTTTCCTTCTATACCCATTTTTTTGAGAGTCTTAAACATAAAATTGTGTTGTATTTTATCAAAAGCCTTTTCTGCATCTATTGATAAGATCATGTGGTTTTTGTTCTTTGTTTTGTTGATATGGTGTATTACGTTAACCGTTTTGCGTATGTTGAACCATCCTTGAGATTCTGGGATGAATCCCACTTGATCATGATGTATTATTTTTTTAATATGTTGTTGTATTCGGTTTTCCAGTATTTTGTTTAGTATTTTAGCATCTGTATTCATTAGAGATATTGGTCTGTAGTTTTCTTTTTTTGTGCCATCCTTGCCAGGTTTTGGTATGAGGGTTATGTTGGCCTCATAAAATGTGTTTGGAAGTATTGCTTCTTCTTCAATTTTTTGGAAGACTTTGAGTAGAATAGGAACCAAGTCTTCTTTGAATGTTTGATAGAATTCACTAGTATAACCGTCTGGGCCTGGACTTTTATTTTTGGGGAGATTTTTAATAGTTTTTTCTATTTCCTCCCTGCTGATTGGTCTGTTTAGGCTTTCTGCTTCTTCATGACTCAGTCTAGGAAGGTTGTATTGTTCTAGGAATTAATCCATTTCTTCTAGGTTGTTGTATTTGGTGGCATATAATTTTTCATAGTATTCTACAATAATTCTTTGTATTTCTATGATGTCTGTGGTGATTTCTCCTCTTTCATTTTGGATTTTATTTATTTGAGTCCTGTGTCTTTTTTCCTTGGTGAGTCTTGCCAAGGGTTTGTCAATTTTGTTGATCTTTTCAAAGAACCAGCTCCTTGTTTTATTGATTTTTTCTATAGTTTTTCTGTTCTCTATTTCATTTATTTCTGCTCTGATTTTTATTATCTCCTTTCTTCGGCTGGTTTTGGGTTGTCTTTGTTCTTCTTTTTCTAGTTCCTTAAGGTGTGAAGTTAAGTGGTTTACTTCGGCTCTCTCTTGTTTGTTCATATAGGCCTGAAGTGAAATGAACTTTCCTCTTATTACTGCTTTTGCTGCATCCCAGAGATTCTGATATGTCGTATTTTCATTTTCATTTGTCTGTATATATCTTTTGATTTCTGCACTTATTTCTTCTTTGACCCATTCATTTTTTAGAAGTATGTTGTTTAGTTTCCACATTTTTGTGGGTTTTCCCCCCTCTTTTTTGCAGTTGAATTCTAGTTTCAAGGCTTTATGATCAGAAAATATGCTTGGTACAATTTCAATTTTTCTAAATTTGCTGATATTGTCTTTGTGGCCCAACATATGGTCAATTCTTGAGAATGTTCCATGTACACTAGAGAAAAATGTATACTCTGTCGCTTTGGGATGAAGTGTCCTGTAGATGTCTATCATATCCAGGTGTTCTAGTATTTCGTTTAAGGCCACTATATCTTTATTGATTCTCTGTTTGGATGACCGATCTAGAGCCGTCAGCGGTGTATTGAGGTCTCCAAGTATGATTGTATTTTTGTTAGTTTTTGTTTTAAGGTCAATAAGTAGCTGTCTTATATATTTTGGTGCTCCTTGGTTTGGTGCATATATATTAAGGATTGTTATGTCTTCTTGATTCAACTTCCCCTTAATCATTATGAAATGACCATTTTTGTCTCTGAGTACTTTTTCTGTCTTGTAGTCAGCATTATTAGATATGAGTATTGCTACACCTGCTTTTTTTTGGGTGTTGTTTGCTTGGAGTATTGTTTTCCAGCCTTTCACTTTGAATTTGTTTTTATCCTTGTTGCTTAGATGTGTTTCTTGTAGGCAGCATATAGTTGGATTTTCTTTTTTAATCCATTCTGCTACTCTGTGTCTTTTTATTGGTAAGTTTAATCCATTTACATTTAGTGTAATTATTGACACTTGTGGGTTCCCTACTGCCATTTTATAAATTGCTTTCTGTTAGTTTTGTATCTAGTTTGATTCTTCTCTTTTGTTTTTCTATCATTTGTTTTTGTTTGTTTGTGTTCCATACTTCTTTCCTCTGTTGCTACCTTTTTTAAGTCAAGTGTTTTTGTGGTGGTTTTTTTAAGGGTGGTTACCATTAAGTAATGAAAAGGGTACCTACCATATTCATTGTAGTACCCTATCTTATAAGTATTTCTGCACTTCATCATCCTTTGGTACTGTTAATCTCCATCCTCTCCCCCCTTTTTTTCCTTTGTTGTCACAGTTTAAGTTTGGTTTTATTGTGTTCTTGGTGGAGCTGTTACTTGTGGTGTTGTTTTCTTTTGTTCTTTGAATCTGGTTGGAAAACCCCCCTTAGTATTTCCTGGAGTGGGGGCTTTCTGTTGATAAATTCTCTCATCTTTTCTGTATTTGTGAATGTTTTTATATCTCCTTCATACTTGAAGGATAGCTTTGATGGGTATAGTATTCTTGGCTGAAAGTTCCTCTCTTTCAGGGCTTTAAATATTTAGACCCCAAATATTTTTTAAAAAGATGTATCGTATATGTGGGGAAATATGGTACCATTTTCTTTTTTTTTTTTTTTAAGGTTCAGTGCCATTGATTGGAAAATTGCATTATTTAAAATCATGTAATATTGATGTACCATAAACAGTGATTTATAATAAATGGACCAATTCACTATATTTTAGAAATAAATGTGTTACCATAAGCTTTTAAAATGTTTTAGTAGCTCAATTCTCTATTATTATAGGGAATCTATAAATATTATCTAATTTCCCTATTTTTATATGAAAAAAAAAAAAAGCCCTGAGACTCAGAAAGGGATGTGACATTTCTCACGATACAAAGATGCTTATGGGCAAAGCCAAAGACTAAAATCCAAAGCTCCAGACCTTTAGCATTTTTCTAAATATTTTTGCTACTTTTGGTGTTTCAGTTGGAAAAAGGTGAAATGCAGTATGATTTTATAATCATGGTTTCTGACACTTTTAAAAATGAAATTATTTGTGCAACTGCTTTGGACTCTCAGTTGCAGAAAGTTAATTCTATTACCATAATCCAGATTTCTATTCCCTACCACCACCCCTGCCCTCTAATAAATATGTTAAATTTGGGGGGTCAGGATTAGTGAGGTAAAACAAAACAACTACTACTTTTTTTCTTTAGCAAGAAAGGCAGAGACAGAGAGAGGGACAGACAAGGAAACAGACAAGCAGGAGGGGAAAGAGATGAGAAGCATCAGTTCTTTGTTGTGGCACCTTAGTTGTTCATTGATTGCTTTCTTATATGTGCCTTTACTGGGAGGCGGGGGGGAGCTTCAGCTGAGCCAGTGACATCTTGTTCAAGCCAGCAACCATGGGGTCATGTCTGTGATCCCACACTCAAGGCAACGATCCCATACTCAAACTGGTGAGCCTGCGCTCAAGCCAGATGAGTCCGTGCTCAAGCTGGTGACCTCGGGTTTGGAACCTGGGTCTTCTGCATCCCAGTCCAGTGCTCTATCCACTGCACCACCACCTGATCAGGCAAACAGCTACTTCTTTTAAGGATCATTTGGTTGTTAGGAATTGAAATCTGTTTAAATTATGCCAAGCAAAAAGATAAGTGCTAGAAGAACATGAAGAAATATTAAGGAGCCCAACTGTAGCAGTTGATACAGGACTTGAGAGGTGACTGTTGTCGGCAGCTTCTCTGTCTCACAACTACTCTCTCATTCTTGTTCTGTAAGTCTGCTTCATTCCTTTTTTTTTTTAGCGAAAGGGAAAGACAGATAGGAAGGGAGAGAGATGAGAAGCATCATTCTTCATTGCGGCACCTTAGTTGTTCATTGATTGCTTTCTCATATGTGTCTGGGGGGAGGCCTCCAGCTGAGCCAGTAACCCCTTGCTTCAGCCAGCAACCCTGGGCTTCATGCCAGTGACCTTTGGGCTCATGCTAATGACCATAGGATCATGTTTATGATCCCACACTCAAGCTGGTGACCCCACACTCAAGCTGGCAAGCCCGCATTCAAAGCCAGATAAGACCGTGCTCAAGCTGGTGACCTCCAGATTTCGAACCTGGGTCCTCAGCATTTCAGGCTATTGCTGTATTCACTGTTTCATTGCCTGGTCAGGCAATATGTTCTATTTTAGGTGACGTTAACTGATCACTTGTTTAAAGTGATATCTGCCAGGTTTCCTCATGGTTAAGTTACTCTTTTTCTCTGTAAAATTAATAAACCATTTATGGGGACATACTTTGATATTATAAATATCTTAGTTTTCATCAAGCTTTTATTTACTAGTTTAGCATGATAATTCTTGCCTAAACTTATTTTCACTGTAACGGTTGCAAAATAAAGTGAATTTAAAAGATATTTACTAATTACACGCTTAAGAAAAAAGTGTGGTGGCATTTTTTGGTTTTATGCCTAGCATATTTTGCCACATTTTTCTCTTCCTGAAACCATCTCCCCTCCTGCCTAATGGCAGCCTGTGTACTTCTAGTAAGACTGATCACAAGATTGTCACTGGTGTGAGCTTTGATTAATAGGTCAGTTAGCACATTCATTCATTTAGACACATTTATTCTTTTTGAAGTGGGAATCTGAGCTAGTTTGGCCCAATCAGAGTATTTGGGATGCTGCACTAGAAATGCTGTGGCCGTGAGGATAAAGCTGATCCAGGTAAGCAGAAGGGGAGAAATAGAAAGAAAATGGGTCATTGATGGCTTTTTTAAGCTGTTAAGTCATTTTTCCCTGAAGCCTCTCCTACTTCTGTAGTTTCCAATAATGTGAGCTAATAAATTCCATTTATTAAGTGAGCCAGCTTGAGTTGGGCTTTCTGTTAACTTTTGACACAGAGAGTACCTAGTAATTGTTGTTTTACCTAATATATATATATATATATATATATATATATATATTTTTTTTTTTTTTTAATTTTTCTGAAGCTGGAAACGGGGAGAGACAGTCAGACAGACTCCCGCATGCGCCCGACCGGGATCCACCCGGCACACCCACCAGGGGCGACGCTCTGCCCACCAGGGGGCGATGCTCTGCCCCTCCGGGCGTCGCTCTGTCATGACCAGAGCCACTCCAGCACCTGGGGCAGAGGCCAAGGAGCCATCCCCAGCACCCGGGCCATCTTTGCTCCAGTGGAGCCTTGGCTGCGGGAAGGGAAGAGAGAGACAGAGAGGAAGGAGAGGGGGAGGGGTGGAGAAGCAGATGGGCGCTTCTCCTGTGTGCCCTGGCCGGGAATCGAACCCGGGACCCCTTGCACGCCAGGTGGACGCTCTACCACTGAGCCAACTGGCCAGGGCTACCTGATATTTTTTAAATGGTAAGAATGATGTATATGTAAAACTTTTCAACACCAAACAAAAACCCTTTACCTATTTGTTTTCTTTCCAGCGTTATGATAGCACCCTGCCACTGGTTGCTAAGGAAGGTTAAAGCACTGCAGTGCCTATTCCTGTGCAGAAGGCACGCAAGCTCATTTTTTGCCATAAAGCCGCTATGGTTGTGGAGAGGGGCTATTGATTTGCACTTTTTTTAGTTAACCAAACCAACCTGAGAGAATTAAAACACAGTGTGGGCATCATGTGCAAGTATATTGGGTGTCATAGGAAACCCAAGGACAGTAACCAGTTGGCTGTGAAAGCCAGCACTAGAAAACCTCAAGCACTCTCTCTCGTCTTGGCCTTTGTTGTGCTTCCACTTCATTCCCACTCCTACCAGGCAATTTCAAAGTACCTGGAGAGAGACAACATGATTGAGTTAGTTTGGGTCAGACCATTCATTCCTGTTCGGTTCAGTTGTTCTCATTGGTATCAAAACAGTTTCAGAAGACCTAGTGTAGCCCTAGCTGAATGGCCCAGCTGGTTAGAGCATCGTCCCCAGCACAGAAGTTGCCAGTTTGGTCCCCGGTCAGGGCACGTACAGGGACAGATTGATGTTTCTGTCTCTCTTTAGCTCTCTCCTGTCCTCTCTCTAAAATCAATAAAAAATAAATACTTAAAAACAAAAAAGAAGACCTAGTTCTGCGAGTACAGAGACTTCAGGCGGCGATTCACAAAGAAACTCCAGCGTTGGCTACTGAAGAAACATTTATGAATGCCACAGCCAGCTGAGGGTATAGTTGTAGCTGGAAGAAATGGTCAGTGCTGCCTTCTTCCCTCCCAGGACTCCTGCCCTCATTGTCAGCCTGTACTTTCTCACTTGAATTCTTGCTAAGATGCTCACTGACAGAATGTTCAGGTTTGGACTGTAATGATTTCTGGAAGTGTTTTATCTTATTAAGTCAGTGTTTTACACCAGCAGCATCAACTACCGAGACTTTGTTAGAACTGCAAAATTTGGGGCCCCACTTCTGAAGTATGGAGAGGGAAACCAGGCCAGGGCCCAACAGTTTGTGTGTTTTTTTTTTTCATTTTTCTGAAGCTGGAAACAGGGAGAGACAGTCAGACAGACTCCCGCATGTGCCTGACCGGGATCCACCCGGCACGCCCACCATGGGGCGACGCTCTGCCCACCAGAGAGCGATGCTCTGCCCCTCCGGGGCGTCACCATGTTGCGACCAGAGCCACTCTAGCGCCTGGGGCAGAGGCCACAGAGCCATCCCCAGCGCCCGGGCTATCTTTGCTCCAATGGAGCCTTGGCTGCGGGAAGGGAAGAGAGAGACAGAGAGGAAAGCGCGGCAGAGGGGTGGAGAAGCAAATGGGCGCTTCTCCTGTGTGCCCTGGCCGGGAATCGAACCCGGGTCCTCCGCACGCTAGGCTGACGCTCTACCGCTGAGCCAACCAGCCAGGGCAACAGTTTGTGTTTTAACAAGTCCACCAGGTGATGCTGATGCACTTGAAGTTTGAAAACCACTGCCTCTGGAAATTCTGAAAACACACAGTGTGATCAGGACCTGGTATTTTCTTCCCAGCATTAGTTTCCAGCTGGACCCATGAGTACTACTTGAATATAGAAACCTGTCCAAGTTGCCTTACCCAGCACTTCATAGAGAACCCTAATCTCTGGCCTCTAAGAGTAAAAGAGATTTTTAACAGCTGAAAGGCTGCCATCCCTAGCTCTCGAGCCCATGTGTCTTCAGTTTAGCCCCAAGAGACCACTGTGTGCCCAGCATTTTTGGGGCATTTTCTGCCCATGTGCAGAAGTCTGAATATCTTTTCTTCCTTATTCACATCCCTACTCTTTATTTTTTCCTTTTCTTCTCTTCTTTGTCCTTTTTTCTCTCTTCGTCTTCTTTCTCATCCTTCCTTTTCCTCTTCCTTATCTTTGCCTTCTCTCTCCTCTCCCCCTTTTCCCCCTTTTCTTTACTTTTGCCCTTTGTCTTCTACTTCTTTTTTTTTTTTTTTTGCTTTTTCCTTCTCCCTTCTCATTTCTTGTCATTTTCCTCCTCCCACTTCTGGTAGGGGTAAACTTACTCAAAATGAGAAGGTGAATGCCTCAGGAAGTGGTAAATGCCATTTCTATAGTACTGGTTGCTACCCACATACATCGTTAGACACCTAAAGCATCTTCAGGATTGTCCAGGGTCTCAGCAAGACCACAGTCTTACATTCTTCAGCCCTCAGTCCCCTCAGCCTCCTAGACCACCTCAACCCTGATTCCCACCCCACCCTGATTCTAGGAATGATCTCACACGGTCCTGTGCTGCTCAGTGTTTACTAGTTAGCTCTGGGGTGAGGGTAAGATATTGATGAGTCCTGATATTTAGCGCTTGCTAATTTCTGTGGTTTAATGGCCACTTTCAAGCTACCAGCCTGACATCAGTGACTGAGGAGCTGGGAATAGTTGCTTACCAGTTGACTTGCACAAACCAGTTAAACCTGTTCATCACCCACTAAGTACTGCATTGCCAACTGTGGTCCGTATGTAGCACTACTGCCTTCCCTCATTAGTGCAGATGTTTGGGGGATAGCTACTAATGCATGAATTACTGTAATTTCAAACATAAGATGTTTGTTCACTCCTTAAGAGACTCATTTTTTTTAAAGACAGACATTGGAATAATTAAAAACAGCAGTGTATAATTGCTACAACACTACCTTTTAGTTTGATTAAATAAAATTCAACTGCATTACTGCCCCCCCCCAAATTGCAGCCCTTTCGATGACTTATAAACCCTTTTTCTTGTGAGCCTGAGCTCAATCAAAATATTGCTATAAATTGTCAATACTTTTGGATTATAGATATAAAAAAGTTTCAGTTAATATTCAGTTAGTATGGAGAATATCATCCAGTCACCTTATCTTTTTTATTTGCATCTCTGATGGATTTTTATTATTTTTAAGTAGCTTCACATTATGTTTTATGATACATTTTTTCCTGCAACAGTTTTACATACAGATGGAAATGTTGGGAGTCTAGTTTAAGGCAGATCTTTTTTTTTAATTCTCTTATGTGATTGATCTGGTCAGTGAACAAGAAATTCTTCGAGGCCATCCATCACTCCAGGCAGCAGCTGAGCTAAACCTTCTAACTCACTGCTTCCAGTCAGTCATGCAAGATTTGGGTTATAAATATTGAATGTGCAAACAACTGTTTAAATTAGCTGTCCTGTCTATTTTATGCTATTTCAGTAGAAAAGCATGCTGATATATTGTTTAGTGGCAAGAAGTAGAAGACAGTGAATTTAGTATTATCCTTTCATACGTCATTGAATTCATCCTGTTGGCAAATAGTTAAAATACTCAGATCAAATTAATTCTTGTTCCCTTAAGTTAAATTAGAAGTAAGACCCCCGAACATATCATTTATGTAGTTTTTGGGGGGATTTGATAGTCAAACAGTACCAAGACTGTTAATACTTACTTATAAAGGTAGCCATCTGTCATAAGTATAGTAGACAATTGCCAAATGCTCAGTTCTGTGAATTTTGTTACCTCTTTGTAATAACAAAATAGCTTAATATTTGGAAAATATTTAGGCAGGAAAGAAAGTAACAACTGGTTTATCCTATCATTCCTGGTAAGTATCTAGAATTTTGAATTTATGCAAGTGTTTGTTCTTCTGCTACTTGGATTTGCAGCAAGAGTGCCTGCTTTCACTGGTGTTGATATGCACAATAGATAAAGTGCCAACCATTTGTAGAGACTCCTAGGAGTCATTTGGCATGTAATGAATTTAGATAAAGTTCCAAAATTGCTATCCGTGTTTTAAGTTTATTCCTCAAATTATATTATGCTGGGAACATCCTTTCAAGTAGAAGACATGTATCTAAGCCTACATTAATAGTGCACATGAACTGCTTACCAGAGAAAAGATTGTCTCCCCTACAGGCATGCAAGGGTTTAGTGGCATATGTCTCTTAGCAATTGGAGTGCAATCTAACAAAATTTGGGTAACATTTTATGTTACTTTCCGTACCAAACATTGCTTATTTATATCCATTTTTTCTCTTCTTTCTTTTGGTCAGGGTAGCAGTGAGCTCATCTAAATAGATACACCTTCCTAAACTCCCTGATAGCTGGAGATGGCCACATGCCCTAGTTATAGCCAATAAAATGCAAGTAGAATTTGCTTAGTAGTACTAGCAAAGCTTTTTAAAAGTGATAGACTCGCCCTGGCTGGATAGCTTGTTTGTTTAGAGCATTGTCCTAAAGGGTAGAGCTTGTTGGTTCGATCCCTAGTCAGGGCACATACAGGAACAGATAAATGTTCCTGTCTCTCTCTCCCTTCCTCTCTCTGAAATCAGTAAAAAGGGAGGGGGGGATAGACTCATAGAACTAACTTCTCTTTTAGCCCTTTGTCATTTGTCACTTTGTTTTTTCCTTGTGTTTTGCCTAAAATATGAACACAGTGCATGGAGGCAGAGTAGCCTTCTTGAGAGCATGAATGCAAAAGCTATTTTTTGAGAATGGCACAGTGGAAGGATGGAGAAAAAAATCTGTGTCCCTGATGCCATTATTTAGCCACTACCCTTTCCTGACTGCCAGTTCTTACACTTGAGTGGGTAAATGAGTCTTATTCTTGTTCAAGCTGCTGTTTTTCAGGAGTAGCCTAATATATGTATATTACTAACAGGTACACTTCTCCTACTGAATTATCCAAGTCTTAAAGAAATTATACATTGTGTTTTTTAAAACATAGCCTATTTTGGAATACAAAAATAAACTTATGCTTATGTCCTTATGTGGAAATAAATTAACCAGTATTGCCATATTAATAAACCTTATTATTCGTAAATGTAAGAATGGTATTGATTAACCATTTTGATAATAAATACCACAGTTGCAGCAAAAAGCTGAGGGAATTTTTGTTTTGTTTTGTTTTTATTGTTCTATTGATTCGAGAGAAAGAGAGAGAGAGAAATGGAACTCATTTCACTTAGCTATTCCATTTAGTTGGGCACTCACAGGTTGCTTCTTATATGTGCCCTGACCAGAGATCAAACCTGTGGCCTCAGTGGGCCAAGATGATGCTTTAGTCAGTGAGCCACCTGCCTAGGCCTGAGGGAGTTTTCTTACCTCATCTCTTGAATCTTACTTCTTTCTCTTTGATCAATTCCTGTCATCTTTTCTTACCCGTCAAGGGCTCATAGTCAGGTGGAGATTAATTTATATAATAATTATAATGTAGTATTGCAAGACCTAGAAATATTTGTTACAAAGGTAAATCTGATTTTATTTTTCCCTGCTTAAAAACTTTCCGTAATCTTTGATGTGGTATTAAAGGCTGTTTCATTCTGGTTCTCATTGTCTTGTCGAATCACATCTCCTCCTTCCCTCCCTCCCTTCCTTTCTCTCAATACATTCCCTTCTTTACCCTTTTACTTCTGTGACATTCCTCTCATCTCCATCTTTGAAATCCCACTCATTCTAAAAACCTGAGTTCAAACGTCTTTCTCTCTGAAGTGTTCCCTGACTCTTCCATATTCTTCCCATAACAGTCTTTTTATGCTTCTAAGATAGCACTTAAGTTAGTTTAGAGTCTGGTTAGTTGACAGGTCTGCTTTTCCCAGGAGATTTAGAGTTCCATAAGGAGATAAGCTATGCTTTATTTTGCAACTCCAGTATCTGAGTCAGTGTCTAGAATGGAGTAAAAACACAAAATTTTTGATATATTTTCATAACAATAAGGTAAAAATATTAAACTTTCTGTGCCTCTCATTGAGCACTAGATTGTTTATTAAATAAATGAATTCCTATGAAGGAGAAGCTGCTGGTGACTACAGCATAATCATCAATTACATAACAAGTAATAGTTCTTTAAAGTCATCTCTGCATCTGCTTTTATTGGCCCATGACTGGCTTTCTTACTTCTTTGTGTGTCTTTAATTTTTGGATTACATACCACACATTGCATGTAAACAACAGTGAAGCCAGAAGTAAATTGCATTCACCTTCTGAAAAGCACATGCCCTTTTTCTTATGCCAGTTGGAGGCAGAGACTGAGTCAGTCTGTTTGGCTGGGGCAGGGCTTTGTTGTAGTTTTGCATGATTAGGTGTTACTAGTCTTTTGAGGGCAAAGTCAGATCTTTCCCTTCATCAGGGCTTGAGCTCTGACAACCCACAAGATTTAGCAGGTTTACAGACACACAGCTTTTTAAATTGTAAGAGAGCTTTCCCTGCTGCAGACTAGATGCCAGAGCTTTAGGCCACTGGAGAAGTAGGTCTCCATTCTCAGTCTTGCCCCTGGCTTTTTGTGAGATCTCTTCCCCACCACCCTGCCTGACACTCTGCCAGCCTAGAAGGTCTCTAAGCTCTCCTGGTAACCCAGCCCCCGAAGCTAAAATAATTCCAGAGTACCTTAGATGAATTTCTCTCTTTTCCAGTTCCATCCTCTCTATTCAATGTACTATCCTCAGGACTTGGTGAAGACTCATGGGGAAAAGTTGGAGGACAGGCTTGCTTTGTGTGGGACCTCTCAAAATTGTGATTCATCCTTCAGACTACATGCAGCTATTGAAATTTAGGCTGCTTTCTCCTTAACCCCATCAATGGCCCATTTGTCTTCCTTTTGCCCCGCTAGTAATGGAATAGCCATGGGTTTCTCCTTTCCTATGAAGGCTCATTCACTTCTGGAATTTAGTTCATTGAGGTCTTTTTGTATCCTTGGCTCTCTGATACAAACAAGTTTGTGTTTATCAGATTTATTTTGGTTGTTGGGGTGAGAGTAACAGTCTTTTCCACTTTCTGTATCCTAACCTCCCTCTCCTTCTCTCCCCTTCCATATCTCCATTCATGCTGTGTGTTTGTGTGTGTATATATAATGTAGGGATATTTTAAAATACTGTATTTGGGGTATCCTTTCTCTTTCTGTACATCTGCAAATTACTAAAAGGTATTCTTTTATATCTGTCACATGTAGAAGGAAATAGTTTTAGCTTTCCTATGGAAATAATTTTTTTTTACTGAAAACCACATTGTTTTACCTATTTTAGTGTGTCTATGATATTTGGTGAATGAGGACTTACTATTGTAGTTCATATTGTCTTTTAGGCTTTATTATATCTAGAAATGAGAATAATCAATGCTTACATTTAACGTGTTCACAAATAATGTTGCCTCTATTGACCACAAAGAAGATTAAGAATCAGATGATGAAAGCATTCAATTACATTAACATATTGAAATAAGAGCTAATGATGGATAGTTCTGTGACAGTTATTGCCTACCTAGAAGAAGAGTGGTGGGATATTAAACATGGGTTATCATTATTATTTCATATCAGTTGAGTTTATCTACACTGGCCAAAGGGATGTAAAATGACTGAATACAAACCTCAAGTTTAATTCATATACAAATTACATAAATGCAATATCAAAATTATGAGAGAAAAAAATTAATACATGATATATTTTTAGTTTGTTATATTCTCCAAATAGAGTGGTATCTACTACGGAGCGTAGTGTTGTGTTAAGTGCCTTCATATCAGTGAGCTTTCTTTGCACAACAAACCACTCCAAGATTCTATAAATTAAAAGTAGTATGTATTGACCAATTACAACAAATAAAATTGAAACAGTTATAAAAAAACTCCCAGCAAACAAATGTCCTGGACCAGATAGCTTCACAGGTGAATTTTACCAAACATTCAAAGAAGAACTAATACCTATCCTTCTCAAGCTATTTCAAAAAATTCAAGAGGAGAGAAGACTTCCAAGCTCCTTTTATGAGGCAAGCATTATCCTCATTCCAAAACCAGGTAAAGACACTACCAAGAAAGAAAACTTTAGGCCAATATCCCAGATGAACATAGATGCTAAAATTCTCAAAAAAATATTAGCACACCAGATCTAGCAATACATGAAAAAAATCATACATCATGATCAACTAGGATTTATTCTGGAGAGGCAAGGCTGATATAGTATTTGCAAATCAATCAATGTGATTTATCACATAAACAAAAGGAAGGATAAAAATCACATGATTATATCAACAGATGCAGAAAAAGCATTTGATAAAATCCAGTCCCCATTTATGATCAAAACTCTCCGCAAAGTGGGAATATAGGAAAAATACCTCAACATGATAAAGGCAATCTATGACAAACCGAGAGCCAATATCATACTCAATGGGCAAAACTTAAAAGCAATCTCCTTAAGATCAGGAACAAGGCAGGGGTGCCCCCTTTCACCACTCTTATCCAACATAGTTCTGGAAATCCTAGGCACAGCAATCAGACAGGAAGAGGAAATAAAAGGCATCCAAACTGGAAAAGTAGTAAAACTATCATTATTTGATGATGACATGATACTACTATACATAGAAAACCCTAAAGTCTCTATCAAAAAACTACTGGACCTGATAAATGAATTCAGCAGGTGGCAGGATATAAAATCAATATTCAGAAATCAGTGGCATTTTTATACACAAACAATAAACTCTCTGAAAGAGAAATTAAGGAAACAATCCCCTTCACTATTACAACAAAAAAAATAAAGCACCTAGAAGTAAATTTAACCAAGGAGGTTAAAGACCTATACTCAGAAAATTACAAAACATTAATAAAAGAAATCAAGGAAGACACAAGTAGAAGCATACTCCGCGTTCATGGATAGGAAGAATAAACATTATTAGAATGTCTATACTACCCAAAGCAATTTATAAATTCAATGCAATTTCTATCAAAATACCAATGGCATACTTCAAAGATATAGAACAAATATTTCAAAGAT
This sequence comes from Saccopteryx bilineata, assembly GCF_036850765.1. NCBI lineage: Eukaryota > Metazoa > Chordata > Mammalia > Chiroptera > Emballonuridae > Saccopteryx > Saccopteryx bilineata. The sequence continues at coordinate 81,480,844 of NC_089499.1, forward strand.
TTATATGGAACCAAAAAAGAACACAAATAGCCTCAGCAATCTTGAAAAAGAAAAATAAAGTGGGAGGCATCACACTTTCTGATATTGAGTTATACTACAAGGGCATTGTACCGAAAACAGCATGGTTCTGGCATAAGAACAGGCATACAAATTAATGGAATAGAACAGAGAACCCAGAAATAAACCCATGCATTTATGGTCAATTGATATTTTCCAAAGGTGGTAAGAGCATACAATGGAGTAAAGATAGTCTCTTTAATAAATGATGCTGGGGAAATGGGACAGGTATATGCAAAAAAAAAATGAAACTAGACCACCAACTTACACCTTTCACAAAAATAAACACAAAATGGATAAAAGACTTAAATGTAAGTTGTAAAATCATAAACATCTTGGAAGAAAACATAAGCAGTAAACTCTTCAATATCTCTCGTAGCAATATTTTTGTCAATTTATCTCCACAGGCAAGTGAAATAAAGGACAAAATAAACAAATGGAACTGTATCAAACTAAAAAGCTTTTGTACAGCAAAAGACACCATTAACAAAATAAAAAGACAGCCCACACAATGGGAGAATATATTCACCAATACATCTAATAAGGGGTTAATAACCAAAATTTATAAAGAACTTCTAAAACTCAATACCAGGAAGGTAAACAATCCAATTAAAAAATGGGCAAACTGACCAGGCGGTGGCGCAGTGGATAGAGCGTCGGACTGGGATGCGGAAAAAATGGGCAAAAGAACCAAACAAACACTTCTCTAAAGAGGACATACAGATGGCCAACAGGCATATGAAAAAATGTTCAACATCATTAATCATCACAGAAATGCAAATTAAAACCACAATGAGAATACCACCTCATTCCTGTCAGAATGGCGCTTATTAACAAATCAACACAACAAGTGCTGGTGAGGTGTGAAGAAAAGGGAATTATCCTGCACTGCTGGTAGGGAATGCAGACTTGTGCAGTCATTGTGGAAAACAGTATGGAGTTTCCTCTAAAAGTTAAAAATGGGGCCCTGGCCATTTGGCTCAGTGGTAGAGCATCAGCCCAGCATGTGGGGGTCCCAGGTTCAATTCCCTGCCTGGGCACACAGGAGAAGCACCATCTTATCCACCCTTACCCCTCTCCTTTTTCTCTATCTCTCTCTTCCCCTCCCACAGCCAAGGGTCCACTGGGGCAAAAAGTTGGCCCAGGCGCTGAGGACAGCTTTATGGCCTCTGCCTCAGGTGTTAGAATGGCCCTGGTTGCAGCAGAGCAACGCCCCAGATGGGCAGAGCATTGCCCCCTGGTGGGCATGCTGGGTGGATCCCAGTCAGGTGCATGTGGGAGTCTGTCTGACTGCCTTCCCCCACTTCTCACTTCAGGGGAAAAAATTTTTTTTAATGGCATTGCCTTTTGATCCAGCTATCCCACTATTAGGAATATATCCTAAGAATACCAAATCACTGATTCAAAAGAAGATGTGCATCCCCATGTTTATTGCAGCATTATTTGCAATAGCCAAGATCTGGAAACAGCCCAAGTATCCGTCAGTGGACGAGTGGATTAAAAAGCTATGGTACATATACACAATGGAGTACTACGTGGCTGTGAAAAAAGAAGGAAATCTTACCGTTTGCAATTGCATGAATGGACCTGGAGACTATTATGCTAAGTGAAATAAGTCAGGCAGAGCAAGACAAATATGATCTCACAGTATTTTTCACTCTGTAAGACGCACTTTTTTTCCCAAAAAAGTGGAGGGGAAAATGCCTGTGTGTCTTATGAGCTAGAAATACAGTATTTTATTAAATATTTTAACACATCATTTGGTTCAGAATATTTTTTTTTATTACTTTCCTCCTTAAAACCCTAGGTGTGTCTTATAGTCAGGTGTGTCTTATGGAGCAAAAAATACATATATGTGGAGTCTATAGAACAAAGTGAACTGAGGAATGAAATAGAAGCAGAGGCAACATCACAGGGAGCAGAAGGACTGCAGTCAGAGGGAAGGGGGATGAGGAGATGGGGTCAAAGAAGGTGAAGGGATTAGTGAATTTATATATACGTAACACAGAGATACAAATAACAGGACAGCAAATCCCAGAGGGAAGGGGGAGGGAGTTTGAAGTAAGGGGGGGCTAAAGGGGTGTAAATAGGGACACGGAGGAGGGGGGAAGGGTGCTATATTCAGTGGGACACTTGAATCCATGTTAACACAATAAATTAAAATTAATAAAAAAAATTTTTAAAATAAAAGTAAATAAAATAAAATAAAAGAGATACTACAAATATCTTTCCCATCACAACAACCCAATCAAGAATCACCTCAGCACCCTGGCCAGTTTGCTCAGTGGTACAGCATCGGCCCAGTGTGTAGAAGTCCGGGTTCGATTCCCAGCCAAGGCACACAGGAGAAGTGTCCATCTGCTTCTCCACCCTTCCCCCTCCTTTCTCTCTCTCTCTTCACCTCCTGCAGCCAAGGCTCTATTGGAGCAAAGTTGGCCCAGGCACTGAGGATGGCCCCATGGACTCTGCCTCAGGTGCTAGAATGTCTCTAGTTGCAATGGAGCTAAGGCCGAGATGGGCAGAGCATCACCCCCTGGTGGGCATGCCGGGTGGATCCCGGTCAGGCACATGCGGGAGTCTGTCTCTCTGCCTCCTTGCTTCTCACTTCAGAAAAATACCAAGTAAATAAATAAATAAATAATCACATCAGGCTCATAATGAAAATTTGTGGAGGCCATTGTGTGAGGAATTAAACAAAGGATGAAGGCAAATAAATTGTATAGTTTAACTATCTAGAAAACTCTATTATTTTAATAGCCATTATTACACATGGCTATCAAAAAAGTAGTAATAACTTTTTAAAAAATGTATTATGTGTTATTTCTTATGTGTCTGTAAGATGGTTGAAGGCTGATCTTGCCTGGCTTGCCTAGGCAGCTGTGCTGGAACCATTGTAGGCAGTTTGGCTGCACACATTCCTGCTGTACTATTGCAGAGGGACTCTGTCCTCTCCCCGCAGGAGACAGACACAGGAGTGGGAATGGCCACTTGCCATATGACACACATATTTAAGCAGAATAAAGAAGAGCACACGTTGAGTCTGCAACCAGGAAAGGAACCCCCACAGTGTGATAAGTGCAGCACAAGCTGAGGACTCTCATCATCACTAGGTAAAGAAGTGTTCTGGGCACAGGCCCATTCTTGTGCAGCTGAGAGGGAGTTGAAAGACGGTTTACCATACAAGTCTGCCTTTCCCAACTGATACATTTCACTAAGAGTGTCTGTTAATCTAGCAGGTCTGTTAAGAGAGCTCCTCTGTTCTAGTTTAAGCAGAAGTAATTTTGAGAAGAGCCCTTAGTAGTTGGGGACAATGAACATGAAATTAGAAAACCTTTATTGTACGTTTTGTTTTAAGTACAGGTACAGGCTCCTCTGCTTTCTTCCTGCAGTTTAGTTTCATGCCTTTCCCAGAATGCTATACAGTGGTGAGATTAAGATCAGCCAATTTTACCATCATTAGGCATAGTCTATTACTTAGATATGTTGATTGCTTCATTTTTGTATTATACCTGGAAAATAAAACAGGTATTTTCAAACTATTGCCCCAGTAAAATGAGATTTCATCTGTCTATTTCTAGATGTATTACCATCACCATCACCAACACTATGTTTCTGATATTCTTAACTTAGATCTTCTATGGGAATACCTGTAGGTTGCTTTGGCATATATATGATTGTTGGTTTAAAAGGTAAAGAATAGGCCCTGGCCAGTTTGGCTCAGCGGTAGAGCGTCGGCCTGGCGTGTGGGGGACCCAGGTTCGATTCCCGGCCAGGGCACATAGGAGAAGCGCCCATTTGCTTCTCCACCCCCCCTTCTTCCTCTCTGTCTCTCTCTTCCCCTCCCACAGCCAAGGCTCCATTGGAGCAAAGATGGCCATGCCGCGGACCAGCGCAGCTCCAAACAACGGTGCAGAATTAAGGAAACACACTCTGTCAGAACAAGACCGATGGGACCGGGAGGACTCCTCAAACTGCCTGGCAGCATCTGAGTGCCTCACAGCCCCAGTTCACTTTATTATATGGACCTATGCAAATCAAGGACCCTGATACAAAGTTTCACATCAAAGGCTAAGACAGGAACTCTCCCAAGGCAAAAACAGGATACATTAGTGAAATTTACAAACATCTGAAACAAACAGAGTCAGAGGAAGGGTATGTATATTGCTTCCTGCAACCCAAGGAAGGAAGTGGAGTGGGTGCAAACACTCAGCATCAAAGCCAAATATGGAGATGGAGGGGGGAGAACTTAGCCTTTTGCTAAGCCTTGAATCTATAATGGCTTCCTGCCATTAACGGTCCACAACATGGCCCGGGCGCTGGGGATGACTCCTTGGCCTCTGCCCCAGGCGCTAGAGTGGCTCTGGTTGCGGCAGAGCGACGCCCCGGAGGGGCAGAGCATCGCCCCCTGGTGGGCAGAGCGTCGCCCCTGGTGGGCATGCCGGGTGGATCCTAGTCAGGCGCATGCAGGAGTCTGTCTGTCTCTCCCGGTTTCCAGCTTCAGAAAAGTACAAAAAATAAAAAATAAATAAATAAAAATAAAAGGTAAAGAATAGTACTATAAATATAACCCAACTATAAAAGAAGTCAATAGCTGGCTATTCTGAAAGACATCTGACTTTCCAAGTATTAATTCTGTGTCTTAATCTCTTAAATAGATGACATAACATCTATATATATCAACAAGCCTCTGGCTAGTAGATCTGTGAAGATCTTTACTACCTTCTCTCCTTCTCAGAACTTCTGTAGGATGGTGACATCTGTTTGCCCATGTGTACTCATTCTTCCTGTCTCTTAAAAGAGAGGAAGAGAGAGCAAGAAATAGGAAACTGAGTTGTTATAATTCATAAAATATAAGTATCTTCCTTCAGACAACTGAGAATCTTATCTATAGTGTTTTTTTATTCTTATAGCCTCCCTTCTGTGCTGCATTTTAAGTGTGAGAAATTATGCATTTTCTACCCCCTCCAAACTCCTGTAACTCTTGAAATGCTTACAAAATAGGTCTTTTGATTCATCATATAACCACCAGAAAGAACATAGGATTTTCAGCCAGAAATCTTGGATGTCTTATGACTTTTTCATTAACCCAAGACCTTGGGCGAGTGATTTAATTTTCCAGGAGCCCCAGTTTCTTTATATGTAAAGGAAAAAATGCTTACTTTTTATGAGGATTAAATTTGATAAGAAAATGCTTTTTAAGCTGTACAAATGTTATTTCTTACTATAAGAAGGTCATAAGCACTCTCTTTTTCATGTAAACTTTAAGTAACAGCCACTTGGATAAGGAAGAAAGGTGCAGAAAAATAGAACTGGCCCTGGCCAGTTATCTTAGTGGGTTAGAGTGTTGTCTCAAAACACCAAGTTGCAGTTTCTATCCCTTGTCAGGGAATATATAGGAAGTGAGCAATGAACACACAACTAAGTGGAACAACAAATGAGAGCTTCTCTTTCTCTCTCCCCCTTTCTCCCTTCCTCTTTCTCTCAAATCATAAAAATAAAAAAAGCATGACCTATGGTGGTGCAGTGGATAAAGCATCAACCTGGAATGCTGAGATCACCGGTTTGAAAACCTGGGCTTGCCTGGTCAAGGCAAATACGGGAAGCATCTATTATGAGTTGACACTTCCCACTTCTCCCCCCTTTTGTCCCCTTTCTTTCTCTCTCTCACTCAAAAAGAAAAAAGAATAGAACCAATGCCAACTGATAAGCCCAGGAACACCGATTTGACATTCCTCCCTCTGATCACAGCAAGCATATCAGATCTGTGGCTGAGAATAGGAATAGTACAATGTAAAATTCAGTAATTCTCTCTATATTAATGTATTAGTAACTGGTATCGTTTTTTCCTTGTAGTGGTATCCAGGATACACATCAGTATTCTTTCCTTCTTTCTTTCCTTCCTCCCTCCTCCCTCCCTCCCTCCCTCCCTCCCTCCCTCCCTCCCTCCCTCCCTCCCTCCCTCCCTTCCTTCCTGTTGTTCTTTTATTTAAATTTTTTCATTGCTTTGAGAGAGAAAGAGAGGAAGGAAGAGAGAGAAAAAAGGGTAGGGAGAGAGAGAGAAGGAGAGAAGCATCAACCCATTGTTCCATTTAGTTGTTCTTAGTTGTACACTCATTGGTTGCTTCTCAAATGTGCCCTGAGGATTGAACCCACAACCTTGGCATGCTGGAATAATGCTCTATCCTCTGAGCCACCTGGCTAAAGCAAGTATTTCTTCTTTTTCTTTTTTTCTTGAGAAGCAGGGAGGCAGAGGGACAGACTCCTGCATGTGCCCCAACAAGAATCCACCTGCCAAGCATCACCTGTGGGGTGATGCTCTGCCCATCTGGGGCCATTGCTGCATTGCTCAGCAACCAAGCTGTTTTAGCACCTGAAATGAGGCTATGGAGCCATCCTCAGTGCCCAGGGCCAACTTGCTCCAACTGAGCCATGGCTGTGGGAGGAGAAGAGGGAGAGAGAAAGGAGAGGGTTAGAGGTGGAGAAGCAGATGACTGCACTTCTCCTGTATGCCCTGACCAGGAATCGAACCTGGGACATGCATATATCAGGCCAACGCTTGACTGTTGGGCCAGCCAGCCAGGGCTGCAAGTATTGATATTTCTTATATTCAAAATTGTAGTCTCATCAATGAGCTTAATACATAAATTACAAATTACGTTTTTTAAAATTTTGAATGAGTTTAGTTAACAGTAAACAATGCCAAGCACATGATAGTTGCTCAGTAAAATTTATTGAATAAATGAGTGAATGATTTTACATTTAAAAAATACTTCCATCAGCTTTTCTTGCTTAAAGCCATTTTAGTTATGGATATAAAGCATATTGTTAAGAAACATTAATTTTTCACAATAACTTGTATGGAAGTTGGAGGTATGACCTCTGGGATGGGAAGCTAACATTTATTCAGTTTGTGTGTTTGACAGGTGCCCACATTAGCACATTCTCAACCACTTAGGAATAAGAAGGTATTTATTATTTCCCTTTTGTAGATGAAGACACCAAGGTTCTAAGAATATCTTTCTGAAGGCTTCTCAGCCAATTAACAGAACTGGGACCTAAACTTCGTTCTGTCAGGTTCTGACAATCCATGCATTTTATTTGAAAGAGAGAGAGGAAAAGTATCAATTCATAGTTGAGGCACTTAGTTGTTCATTAATTGATTTCTCATATGTCTTCTTGACCAGGGGGGCTCCAGCTGAGCCAGCGACCCCTTGCTCAGGCCAGCAACCTTGTGCTCAAGCCATCAACCTTGGTCTTCAAGCCATTGACCATAGGGTCATGTCTGTGATCCCACACTCAAGCTGGAAGCCCTGCACTCAAGCTGGTGAACTTATGCTCAAACTGGATGAGCCTGTGCTCAAGCCGATGACCTCAGAGTTTTGAACCTGGGACCTCAGCATCCCACATTCGTGCTCTATCCACTGTGCCACCACTAGTCAGGCTTTTTTCTTTTTCTCATTGAATGTTTTATTCTATCTATCTATCTATCTATCTATCTATCTATCTATCTATCTATCTATCTATCTATCATTTATTTTGAGAGGTGGGGAGGGAGAGAGGGGAAAGGGAGAGAATAGGAAAGAGAGAGGAACAACTAACTGTTTCTGTATGTTCCCTGACTGCGGATTGAACCAGCAACCTCTGCCCTTTGGGATGATGCTCTAACCTACTGAGCTATCTAGCCAGGGCCCATATACTTTTAACTTCATTATTCTCCCTCCTAGACAAATGTTTAAAATGGTGGCCAATCACCAGGCATTTTAGTACATTATGGATATTTTTAAATGCCAAAGTTATAGTCTTGTTTAGTAGTTAATTTTTTCTATTTAGAAAATTCTCAGCTTTGGGAATTTTTCTTTACCACTTCTCACCTTTTTCTCCTTCCCATCAAGCCACACAATTTGTGGACAGAGAACTGGGGGAGCCCGTGACTCCTATGAGAGGAGATGGTAAGGTCAGGTGCTTCCCCTTCTTACCTGAGGCCACCCCCCTCACAAGTGTTGCCTGGCTAGTTCTCTGCTTTTGAGCAATTAGAAGGGAAGACTTTCCTTCAAAGGCCAAGCCCCTACAGCATCAGGGTCACACTCCGTGTTCTCTGGTGGTGTGCCTTTTTGTCACTCCCTACAGTTGTGCAGAGGCAGTGTGCTGGGCCCAGGGTTTGTACAGTGTTATCAAAGAACCTTCAAGTATAAAGTGTCTAGATTAAGTAAATAAATTATAATTTACGGTTCTGTATTAATTAGTTTAACAGTGACTTAAATCTCTGGATCTCCTCTTTCCTTCTCAGCAGGTTTCAGCCCTTTGAATTTACTCTTTTTTCTAACTCTTATTTGATTCCAGTGTGCATCCTAGTTTTAGTAACATTTATTTTTTTTAAGCTTCTCGGAATCAAGAAAATAGGTGAATTCTTACTTTTCATTCATTAACTTAAATCCAGCTTTCTCTGTTTTTGCCTCATCAACTTCCTGTCACCCCACTTAACTCTCTCAATGGGTACTGTCCTTTTATGGCTGAGTTTCTGGTCAGTGCCCTCAATTTTAGTTCAAATTGATGGTATTTTTTATATGTTACATTTCATCTAAGCTCCAACGTAGCTGGTGCCTCTTGCACTCTGCCCCACGAACTCCCCAGATGGGCCTTTCCTTTGGAGGGCACAGTGCTCTGCCCTGCTCCTGGGAACAGCACTTCCAATATTGTTATTTCCTCCCTTATGCCCACGAGTTTGCCACCCGCTCTTCTGTATCTCTTTCTCTCTTTCTTTTTAGAGAGGAAGGAAAAGAGACAGAGAGAAACATCGATTTGTTGTTCTACTTATTCAGGCTATCATTAGTTGATTCTTGTATGTACCCTGACCTGCAACCCTTGCAAGTTGGAATGACACTTGATCAACTGAGTCACCCAGCCAGAGCTTCCTCTGCTTCCTACAACTTCTGTTGGGATGGGTCACATCTGCTCAGTTCCATTGGAAAAATCTATCACATGGCTGACCCTAGAATCATTGGGATAGGGATGTATTCTCCTCCCACAGGGAAAGGAACAGGATATTTGTCCATTATGATCTAGTCTACCATGCTGCCTCATAAGGTATTGCGATGTATAAATGAGTTAATAGGTGTGAAAGTTTAGAATGGGGTCTGATCTGACACATAATCAGGACTCAGTAAGTGTCTTTTGTTATTTTTAGTAAGTCTCGTGCCAGGTTTCTGTGGTAAGTACTTTACATATATTTTGTAGTTCACTCTTGAAAATTGATATTATCCCATTTTACAAATGAGAAAATGGAGGCTTATAGTGGATAGGTAAATTGTACATACTGAGACTGTTTGCAAGAGACAGAATGGGCATTTAAACCAGACAATCCAGACTTCAGTCTTTGCTGCTAACCTTTCTATTCAGTAAATGTGTGTTGGGAAGATCCCTCCTAAACTTTCTGAGTCTGTGTCACTGCTGCCACTGCAGCCTCTATCACCCCTGCAGACACTGCCTTGACCTTGAAGGGCTCACTCTTAGGCAGCTGCCCACACAAAGAAACACAGCTGCTGAAGTCCCAAGCCTTTGGTTATATAATACCTTTAAATTTTGGGTTACTGTTAAACTTGAGTTAGTGTAGTCAAACAACATAGAAGTCCATTCTATTGAAGGCCAACTGAGTGGTTGGTACATGGACTCTGAAACTCTCAGTCCTGTTTGGAGAGCTGAATTTGTATCCCACTCCTGACCTCGTTTTTTATGAGCTCCTGCTTGTCTCATTTCTTGCTGAGGCCCCCATTCCCTCTCCGCACATGTAGTCCATTAGACATGGCTATTGAGAAAATTACCTATTTGTCCCTCTGAGGAAGGGCAAAAGGTAGAATGAGGCATGTGGACACTTGCAATCCTGTCAGGCTACTCTGATCCACCTTCAAGCTTAGGGTTTGGAATATATCCTTAAGAGAACTTACTGGCCCTCACATTCCACTTTTCCGAGTACAGTGCAGGGCAGCCTGTCCACCTCATACTTGGTTCTCTTACTGGTCATCCATGGTGATATAAGCTTCACGAGGGTGTAGACAATATTTCCTGGCCCTTCTGCATTTCCCCACAATGCCTCTGAGCTTGGGAGCATCATTAGAGGCTGTCAGAGAGAACTTGCAGAGATGAATTAGGAACATCTGTCTTTGGGCAGCACACTGTCTAGGAGCATTGCCTCTCAGTTCTAAAACAGATAGTTTTGCATCACTGAATTGAGGATTCAGATTTAAGGCAAGGGCCATATGTGAAGTAGTAAGAGCATGCTTTAGATAGAGCCAGATTTATACCCCACCTCACTGTGTGTTGTCTGTGAAAACTCTGAGCTTCAGGTTTCTCATCTGTAGGGTGGGGATAGTAATACGGTGTAGTGCTTATTTCACAGGGTTATTGTGAGGATTAAGTGTTAGTGTAAGTATTGGGCATACAAATTTCATAAATGTTAGGTATTATAAATAACAACACATATGGAAACATCTAGAATTGCCTAGAACAGTGTTTTTTATCCGCCAGTCCACAGACCAGTGCAGGTCTGCGAAAGCGTTAGCCACCCTGATGTTGTATGAAGAGTCTGAAGTCACTGGGTGGTTGAAAACCACTAGCCCAAAACAGTGCTACTCAAAGTGGCCATCTGCAGAGAGATGAGTAACTTGTGCCATGATGTAAATCAACTCTTTCATTTCTTTGAAAAACTTCTTGTTAGGAGAAGAAATATATGCTTGGTGATAAAGCTGATTTACGTTCTGGCTCCAGCTGCTTATCTTTATATCAATATATGGTAGCAAACAGTTCACAGACCACTCCTTTTTTCCTGGCCTAGGACATGGTAGGTAGTCAGTAAATTTGTTTAATTATATATTTTAGCCTAGAAAAACTCTTTATGATGTTTTCTTAAGGAAAATAAATCTCTTACTTAATGAATTTTGTAGATTTGAAGTTCCCTGTGTCTCAACACCTTATAAATTTATGTATATTATACATAGTTATAGTCTTTCTGTCTCTTCAAAGTTACAAATAGTGTAAATCACAGCCATTTTCTGAGTAAAAGCTGTGACTTTTTTTTCAGTAGTGCATAGATAAAGGCAGCCAAATGGGTCATCATGTGAAGTCTAAACTGGGTTTTTCCTGAGAGCAGGAAGACTTGGAGCAATATCCTTATTTTCTTTTGTCATCATGTCAGCATTTATTTACAAAATCAAATATACGGTAGTCCTAGACAGGTCAATCGGTTGGTTAGAGCATTGTCCTGATGTGCAGACGTTGCCGGTTTAATCCCCGGTCAGGGCACATAAACAGATTGATGGGGTTTTTTCTCTCTCTCTCCCTTCTTTTCTCTCTAAAATCAATAAATGAAAAAAATCAAATCTGAAAACTAAGCACAGTATATACAGGTGAGATTTATGTAAATAAGTTTGGAAACTCTGCCTATTGTTTACCAAAAAATATCAAGTATAGTGATTCCTAGAAAGGAATTAATATTATGTCAGTACTATTTTGTTGTTGTTCCATTTATAACAAAGCAGTTGAACACGAAATTCATAATTGTGTTAGTTTGGGTTTGCAGAGAAATGGAACCAGTAATACATATATAATATTTCTAGATTTACATACATACACACACACACACACACACACACACACACACACACACATATAGTTTTTTTACAAGGAATTGGCTCATACAGTTATGGAGGCTGGGACCCAGGAAGAGCCAGTGGTATGGTTCCAGTCTGAGCCCAAAAGCCTGAGATGAGGAGGAGGTGGTATAAGCTCCAGTCTTAGAGTCCACGCCTGATTCTGAGTCTGAGTCCAAAGGCAGAAGACCAGTGTCCCAGCTGGAAGATAGGCAGAGAGAGTGAATCCTACCTTCCTGTGTCTTTTAGTTCTATTCAGGCCTTCAGCTGATTGGAGGAGCCCCCCCCCACCATTGAAAGGGGCAATCTGCTTTACTGAGTCTACAGATTCAAATTTTAACTTCATGCAGAAATCTCCTCACAGACACACCAAGAATGATGTTCAACCAAATATATGGGCACTCTATGGCCCAGTCAAGTTGACACATAAAATTAACCATCTCAAAGACACAATGCCCTCTTTGTAAAGTGAACTTCTTGGACTCCTAGAAACCTGAGGATGAATTCTTTTCAAAATTAATTACTTAACCTAGTTTTGGATTTTAATTCCTTATTTTTGAACAAAATTTATTTTATCCTCTTTTTAATTTTTATAAGTGCTATATTTATATGAGCAGTCATTACAGTCATTTCTGCTGCATTATAATTAAACTTAAAGACATACACCAGTGGTTGTTCTGGAAATGTTTCAGTTGCAGGTGAATCCTATATCTGAGCTAAAAAAAAATAGATATGATAGATTACAGAGGAAACCTCTGAGTGATGGGGCAGAGGAAGGCAGCCTGCTTGGTGCAGCAGAATCTGATATCCTTCTCTAAATGGCATTGTGAGGATGTGCAAGAGGGTGATAACCCTGTGTCCTTCAGGAGGAAGGGTGAAGGTAGTGCAGCCTGAAGGTTCTCAGGGCACAGAGGAAAAATGTTTCAAAAAGAGGAAAGGACCATTTGAAAATGCAAAAGAAAATGGATATCCTAGGAATAAATTGGATTATTTTTCACTGATAGCTATCCTATAACCCTAAGGAACAGCAGTACCATAGCTCCACCTACTGCACAAACAGGCAACCAGGCAAAATACTGTCGGTTCAAAAAAACCTGACTTCTCCCACCCCAGGATTTTTTTTTCCTGTTTTTCTTAATCCTTTGGTTCTCTACCCAATAAAGCCCTTAAAACTTCTTATTCCTTGCTTCCAATAATCCTTTTTCACTTCTTACTAATTTCATGTTTGAAAGATTTATGAGTATCATTTTAGAAGCTGACATTTCAAAGAAAATAGGAAATTATAATTTGATGATTTGGTTAAGGTATCCGGAAAAGCATACACATAAAGCACAATTAGATGCATATCATACTTGAATACAATGTGTGAGAAAGGCAAGAAGAGGGAAGCCAACCAGCATTGCTATCTGGAGAGCAGAGGGGGTGGGGGTGTTTAAAGACAATCCTCTGACGCTAATTTGCTCAGTGCCTTGGGCAAGTTACTTACCTTTCTTTGTGTGCTGCAGTTTCTCCTTTAAAAGAAAGAAAAAAAAAAGAAGATAATGGCATATGCCTTTCCTCTGCCTCATAGAGTGCTTATCAGAATGATAGAAGATCAAGTAATGCCCCACTTATCCAGCCATCATACTTCCAGCCCCAGCCATCTGTAATGACTTTCAGAAGCAGGCAGGAGAGAGGGCTGTGAGCCAGGACAGCACATGCTTTAAGAAAAGTCAGAGTCCTTTGACTTGGAATTAATTATGTGCAAATTAAGCTCAGTGTGTAAAGTCATCTGAGGCACATGTGCATATGTGTTTCTTCTCAGTAGTTTCCCTTTTCTGTAATAACCTAAGAAAACAGATTTTTAAAAAAGTAGAAAGACAGAAAGGATGATTGTAAGGCCAAGGGCCACCACTGCCATCATGGCCATTCACATGCAGGTTCTCATTGAATTTGGACAGACGGTAAAGAAACAGCGGAGCCGAAAACTGGTGGGCCATCCCTTTATTCTAGCCTTGCCCCCCGCTGGCGAATAAAAAAAAAAATTGGGCTCACAAAGCTACTGACACTTAAGGGTTTTTCTAGAATCAAAGGCCCCCACCAGTCTCAGAGCTCTCAAGAGCCCTCACCTCTCTTCCCCACCTCTGTTCTCTCTGCACAAACTGGCTTGTCCTTCAGCACCCTGCCATCTTGGCTGCCTCTTCTGCAAAAACATGGTCTCTGGCCTCCTCCTTCTTCCTTCTCCTTACACTTTTGGGGGTGAAAACCCCTCCTCCAGCACACATTAGCATAACAAAGCACCTTTCCAAGCAGATAAGTAATTAGCCATATCATCTGGGCAGCATCATCCATGTGGAAAGTGACATTTTTAACAATAAAAGTGAGCAAAATCAACACAAATTTTACACTTATTTGCCCAACAATGATGGAGGGAGAGTGCAAGTGTCTCCTTCGAAAGTGACTGTGAAGGCAACTGGAAAGGAGATCCTGGAAGGCCAGCAGCATTCTCAGGCCAGACTGGGAGTAAACAACTCTCTGTATTTTAGTTACTCACACTGTACTAGGTCTGTTTTAGAGTTTACAGGCCTTAGCGAAAATTTTCTGAATCATGTCTAGAATGCTCCTTTACAAAGAAGTTTGTACTGCATTTTAGGAAGAGTTCCATTTAAAAAATGTCTTTAAAGGGATATGCTTCATTAATGCTGAAAATTAATATATATGAACTGGCTCATTTTTCTCCATGTTGGTAGACACATTCTATATTGTAGGGCTAGTGGCTGTGGCCATGTAGGGTCACACTGAATTTGGGCAGACAGTAAAGGAACAGAAGAGCCAGAGGATGGTGGGCCATTTCGTTTATTAAAGTCCCACAATGGTGGATGAGCACACAGGCAGGAAGACTGTTTCTCTCTCTCTCCCTCTTAGGACTGACTAGCAAACAGACTGGGAGCGTTTCTCTGGCAAACAATAGCAGAAAATGGCCCCTCCAAATGGTGGCAAGTAATCCACAACCTACAATCTGCCACCCTGAGAACAAGCACCTGCAGCCTTACACAGACTATACACACATGGTGCTGCCCTGTGCTCATGCACCAATCAGGCAAAGTACAAGTGAGCAAGCCTAACACACCTGTTTGCCCAACATACATCTCTTAGATATGTTTTGATTTCCTCAATCAAATAGAAAAAAATCACTCCCCCAAATTTTCTTTCTTATGGCTTCTGATCTGATTTAAATCACTTTTAAAATTATTTCAAAGCGAAAACAAGGAGTTAGATTCTGGAAAAATTATTTTGAGGGGCAGAAGGCCTGTGTCTTACAAAATGAAAATGTAAATTAAATATTTTTCAATGTATTTAGCCTGCTGTAAAAAGGCTTCCTTTTTTGGGATGTAACTGAAATCCTGACTGGATGTTTATGTGGGTATCTTTCCCATACCTTAAATAACTAAGTATTATATTTTCCTGCAGTAAAGGCAATAAATCATTCACATATTTCATATTGAAATGCTTTTCTATAACATTTTAATTAAAATATGTACTGAATTTATAAATGTAAACTTGAACAAATCCCAAATTCTTTCTGTTTATTGTCTGATGAGCAGGCAGAAAGCGACAGCACCCTAGTGTTCTTTTCCCAGCTGAGATGAGAAAATCTTTTCAGCATTCAAATGAGGTTGCTGTAGATCAGGACTTCTTAAACTATTTGAAGTACCAAATTTTGTTTTGTTTTGTTTTTTAATTTTTTGTTTGTCTTAATCAATATGCTATTCGGCTAAACATACATAGTACCACTGCACAGGTAGGGCTACTCGTGTGTCTCTGACAACCCCTAAACTGGTCTATGTCCTGCCCAATGAGATGAGTCCAGTGATCACATATTTGGATGTCACAACAATGTCAAATTGCTATATAATTTTCTGAATATTTACTCTTGATTTTGGTACTTACCTGATCATGGACCAAAAACAATCTGCTCTCAGGCTAGCCCCTTGAAATAGCACTGATACATTAGTGATATAACACACACACCCATGAACCAGACTGCCTGGATTTGAATACTGGCTTTGCAGACCCAGGGACATCACTGAACCTCTGGGGATAACAATGCTAGATCTTCTTATAGGGTTGCCATAAGCATTGTATGAACTAAGTACTTAGTTCCTTAAAACTAATAACTTAATATAATAGTTTGCTTACTTCATGTTTAGCAGCAATGATATTGTCACTAAATCAGGCAAGATAAATTTTAAACCTCCCTGAAATTTCAATATTTTGCCAACTTACCTAGAATAATTGTTTTGAAAGCTAATTTACTTTTAAGGCTTATATTGTTAAGCAAATATAACCCATGAAAGTAAGGAATCTAAGTCAAGGGTATTATTCTGGGAGAGTATGACTCATCCATTCAATTGGATAAATGATTCAAACATTAAAGAGTATTGAATATTCAGTTTATTGGACATACTTTTTCATATTCAGCCTTTAGAGGACATCATTCAGTTCCTGGAGGTAAACAGTATGTCACTGAACTTCTGTTGGAAGTCACAGCTGAAGAAATCTGACTGGAGATGTGTTTATCTGTTAACTTGGTCACAAAGATGTTATTGTCAGTGTCAGTTCCTTAGTATGAACTATTTTACTTGGCCTCAACATTTAAGTCTTAATGCTTAGTGCCATATAGACTAAAGCAAATGTGAGTCCTTTGAGTTATCCATAACAAAATATCATTAATAGTTTTGTATTAGTGATATGCCACTGTTCATAGTAAGTTCTCTAAATTAGTAACTATTGATATTTCTTCTGGCAGAACTTATGAGTATTTGTTTTCTAGGAAAATAACTATAAATTGTTGAAGGTGGGTGGGGAGCAAATGGACTTTATACAATGTAGATAAAAAGGTACAGAAAATGTTATAAATGCCTTCCTATGGAAGGAGACATTCCATATTTTGTTTGTGATTGTGTACCTAGAAAACATTGCTAGTGTTTTTGTTCATTTGTTCATTTGATAAATATTTTTTAGTGTCAATTATGTGCCAAGTATAGTTCTAGGTGCTAAGAATATTTTTAATGGTCAATATAGAAAAAAATCTCTCCTTCTGAAGTTTACATTCCTAGTAGGGAGGCAGGAAAGAACAACATGGGTTTAAAAAGAACAAAACAAAATAAATTGTGTTACCAAGTAAATAGCAGTAAGAAGGTACATAACAGAAAGGTCTACTTTAGGGAAAGTGGTAAAATAAGGATAGGCTTTTCTATGGAAGTAGCATTTCACCTGAGACCCAAAGGACAAGAAGGGAAATCCCTATGAAGAGCTGGGAAGGGATATTCCAGCAATGGGAAAACTATTGTTTACTCTGTGCTGCGTACTAGGCATTTCAAGGAACTAACTTGTCAGCAGTGGTAGATGATACTATGTCTTTTCTCCAGCTGTTTATAACCTGTAGTGGAAGAATACAAAATGACTGCACCCAAAAAAACCACTTCTATGTTCATTTACCATTTCTGTATTCATTTACAATGCCAGTATTTTTATCTCTTTGGAATTGTTAATTTCTTCATCAACTACCATATTCTCTCAGGACCTGTCCAAGGGCTGATCAGGGCTGCAGTTGAGTTCCCAAGGCATTTTCAGAGCACAAAATGCATTCCATGTGCTCCTGACTTTATTATATGGTATCCATCAGTACACTGCAGGAACAACTCTGGCATTTAATTCTATGGAGGGATTTTCTTGATACAAATCACTTTCATTTACTGTAATTTTTAATACATTATTCACAGGATTAGATAGTTTTGAAACTCTAGACTAACACCTTTTTCAGAGGTTATAATTCTTTCTATATCTGCTATATCTCACGCCTTGCTTCCTGCTTTGCTAATAGTAAATCAATAAATTGCTCATTTTTTATTCTTGCCCCTAATGAAACCATATATGGTCAGTATCCATTAAACTTTTTTTTTGGTTTGAAAATCCTGCTGCAATTTGAAAATGTCATATATGCTTTGAATATGAATTTGCTTTCAATATTGAAATATTGATCATGAACTACTCACAGTGTCCTCTTTGCATACTTCAGTGATACTGAATAATTCTTAAAGACAATCGGATATGAGTAATGCTTTATCAAGAGAAACTCTAGGAAGAATTTTTTTATTGATTTTAATTTTACATAGTTACAAGTCTCCCCCGAATATATCTCCCTCCCCCCTGCATGTGTTCTCCATGATACCCTCTCTGCCCCCACCCTCCACTGCCTTCCCCCCTTCCCTCCATGATTTACTATCCTGCCCTCTATCTCTCTGGGATATGTGTATATACTTTCCCTAATGTCTTTCCTTTCTTTGATCTCCTCCCCTCATCCCCTTTCCCTCTGACCGTTTTCCCTCTGGACTCTTTGACCCCTTCTCTGCCTCTCTTCTGTTCCTCAGTTCACATTGTTCATTGTATTCCTCATATGAGTGAGGTCATATGATTTTTATCTTTCTCTGCCTGGCTTATTTTGCTTAGGTCCATCCATGTTGTCGGAAAGGGTAAGATTTCCTTCTTTTTCATGGCTCGTATTATTCCATTGTGTATATGTACCACTGCTTTTTAATCCGTTTGTTTACTGATGGACACTGTTTCCAGATATTAGCCATTGTAAACAATTCTGCAATAAACATGGGGGTGCATTTCTTATTTTGAATTAGTGATTTGTTATTCTTAGGATATATTCCTAGAAGTGGTATAGCTGGGTCAAATGGCAGTTCAATTCTTAATTTTTTGAGGAATCTCCATACTGTTTTTCACAGTGGCTACACCAAGTCTGCATTCTCACCAGCAGTGCAGGAGGGTTCCCTTTTCTCCACACCCTCACCAGCACTTGTTATCTGTTGTTTTGTTAATGAGTGCCATTCTGACTGGTGTGAGGTGGTATCTCATTGAGGTTTTAATTTGCATTTCTCTAATGATTAGTGATGTTGAACATTTTTTCATATGCCCATTGGCCATCTGTATGTCCTCTTTGGAAAAGTGTCTATTCAGTTCGTTTGCCCAATTTTTGATTGGATTGTTTACCTTTCTGGTGTTGAGTTTTACAAGTTCTTTATAGATTTTGGTTATTAACCTCTTATCAGACATGTTGGCAAATATGTTCTCCCGTTGTGTAGTTTGTCTTTTTATTTTGTGCATGGTGTCTTTTGCTGTGCAAAAGCTTTTTAGTTTGATATAGTCCCATTTTTTCATCCTGTTCTTTATTTCACATGGAGTTAAATCAGCAAATATATTGTTGCGAGAGATGTCAGAGAGCTTACTGCCTATGTATTCTTACAAGATGCTTATAGTTTCACGACTTACATTTAAGTCTTTTATCCATTTTGAGTTTATTTTTGTGAATGGTGTAGTTGGTAATCTAGTTTCATTTTTTTGCAGGTAGCTGTCCAGTTTTCCCAACACCATTTATTAAGGAGACTGTCTTTACTCCATTGTATTTCCTTACCTCCTTTGTCAAATATCAATTGTCCATAAAGGTGTGGGTTTATTTCTGGGTTCTCTGTTCTGTTCCATTCATCTGTATGCCTGTTCTTATGCCAGTACCATGCTGTTTTGATTACAATGGCCTTGTAGTATAACTTGATATCAGGAAGTGTGTTACCTCCCAATTTATTCTTCCTTTTCAAGATTGCTGAGGTAATTCATATTCTTTTTTGGTCCCAATAAATTTTTGGAATATGTGTTCTATGTCTTTGAAGTATGCCATTGGTATTTTAATAGGAATTGCATTGACTCTATAGATTGCTTTGAATAATATAGACATTTTAATGATGTATATTCTTCCTATCCATGAACAAGGCATATGCTTCCACTTGTTTGTATCTTCTTTGATTTCTTTTATCAATGTTTTGTAATTTTCTGACTACAGGTCTTTAACCTCCTTGGTTAAATTTACTCCTGGGTACTTTATTTTTTTTCTTGCAATAGTGAAGCGGATTGCTTTCTTAATTTCTCTTTCAGACAGTTCATTGTTGGAGTATAAAAATGCTGAATACTTTGATTGCTGAATATTGATTTTATATCCTGCCACCTTGCTTAATTCATTTATCAGGTCCAGTATTTTTTTGACTGAGACTTTAGGGTTTTCTATGTATAGTATCATATCATCAGCAAATAATGATAGTTTTACTTCTTCTTTTCAAATTTGGGTGCCTTTAATTTCTTCTTGTTGTCTGATTGCTGTGGCTAGGACTTCCAGGACTATGTTGAATAAGAGTGGTGAAAGGGGGCACCCCTGCCTTGTTCCTGATCTTAAGGGGATTGGTTTTAAGTTATGCCCATTGAGTATGATGTTGGCTGTGGGTTTATCATAGATGGCCTTTATCATGTTGAGATATGTTCCCTGTATTACCACTTTGCTAAGAGTTTTGATCATAAATGGGTGGTGGATTTTATCAGATGCTTGTAAAGCTTGTAAAGCTTGTAAAACTCAACATCAGGAAAGTAAACAATCCAATGAAAAATTGGGCAAAAGAACTGAATAGACACTTTTTTGCATCTATTGATATAATCACGTGATTTTTTCCCCTCCTTTTATTTATGTGGTTAATCACACTGATTGATTTGTGAATATTGTACCAGCCTTGCCTCCCCAAAATAAATCCCACTTGATCATGATGTATAATTTTTTTTTCATGTATTGCTGGATCCAGTTTGCTAATATTTTGTTGAGAATTTTACCATCTAAATTCATCACGGATATTGGCTTATAGTTTTCTTTATTTGTAGTGTCTTTGCCTGGTTTTTGAATCAGAATTATGCTCGCCTTGTTAAAGGAGTTTGGAAGTCATCCCTTCTTTTGAATCTCTTGAAGTAGCTTGAGAAGGATAGGAGTTAGTTATTCTTTGAATATTTGGTAGAATTCGCCTGTGAAGCCATCTGGCCTAGGGCTCTTGTTTGTTGGGAGTTTTTTGATAAGTGTTTCGATCTCATTTGTTGTAATCAGCCTGTTTAGGTTTTCTGATTTTTCCAGATTTATTTTGAAAGATTATATATTTCAAGGAATTTGTCCATGTCACCTAAGTAGTCTAATTTTTTATGTACAGTTCTTCATAGTATTTTCTTACAATCCTTTGTATTTCTGCTGTGTTAGTTGTTACTTCTTCACACTCATTTCCAATTTTAATTATTTGAGTCCTCTCTCTTTTTCTTGGTGAGTCTGGTTAAAGTAAAGGTTAATCAATTTTCTTTACTTTTTCAAAGAACCAACTCTTGGTTTCATTGATCCTCTGTATTGTTTCTTTAGTCTCTAGGTCATTTATTTCTGCTCTGATCTTTATTATTTCCTTCATTTTACTTCCTCTGGGCTTTACTTGCTCTTCTTTTTCCAGTTGTTTTAGATGCAGGGTTAAATAGTTTATTTGAAATTTTTCTAGCTTCTTAAGGTATGCCTATAATGCTATGAACTTCCCTCTCAGGACTGTTTTTGCTGTGTCCTGTAGATTTTAAATTGTATGCTCATTTTTAATTGTTTCAAGGAATTTTTTTTATTTCTTCTTTGATCTCATTGTTAACTTATTCATTATTTAATAACATGCTATTTAGTTTCCAAGTGTTTGAGTGTTTTTCAGTTTTTCTATTGTAGTTGATTTCTAGTTTTAAGTCATTGTGATCCAAGAAGATGCTTGATATGATTTCAACCTTCTTAAATTTATCGAGACTCGTTTTGTGTCCTAACATGTAGTCTATCTTATAGACTGTATCATAAGCATTTGAAAAGAATGTATCTTCTGCTGCTTTAGGATGAAATGTTCTGCAGATATTTATTAAATCCAGTTAATCTAGTGTATCCTTTAAGTCTGCTGTTTCTTTGTTTAATTTTCTTTCTTGATGATCTATCCATTGATGTTAGTGGGGTATTGAAATCCCCTTCTATTATAGTATTGCTGTTGATCTCTCTCTTTATATTCATCAAAATTTGCTTTATATATTTAGGTGCTCCTATATTAGGTGCATAGATATTTATAATTGTTCTATCTTCTTGTTGGATTATTTATTTTACCATTATGTAGTGACTTTCTTTATCCCTTTATTTTAAAGTCTATTTTGTCAGATATAAGTATTGCTACCCCAGATTTTTTTTCATTTCCATTTGCATGAAATTTTTTTTTTTCATTTCTTTACTTTCAGTCTATGTGCATCTTTTGTTTTGAGGTGGGTCTCTTGTAGACAGCATATGTTTGGGTCCGATTTTCTTATCCACACAGCTACCCAATGTCTTTTGATTGGAGCATTTAATCCATTTACATTTAAGTTTATTATTGATATGTAGTTGTTTATTGCCATTTTATTCTTTAAACCTACATTCTTCTTTTACTAGATTTTCCCCCCTTTGTTCTGTTTACAATAGTTCCCTTAACTTTTCTCGCAGATTTGGTTTGTTTGTAATGAATTCCTTAAGGTTGGTTTTTTTGTTGTTTTTTTGGTCTGGGAAGCTTTTTATTTCTCCTTCAATTTTAAACGATAGCCTTGCTGGATAAAGAAGTCTTGGTTGTAGGCTCTTGTTCTGCATTACTATGAATATTTCTTGCAATTCTCTTCTGTCCTCAAGTGTTTCTGTTGAGAAATAAGATGTCATCCTTAAGGGGGCTTCTTTGTAAGTGATTGACTGGTTTTCTCTTGCAGCTTTTAGTATTTTTTTTTTATTTCTTAGCTTTGGTATTTTAATTATGATGTGTCTTGGTGTAGGTCTTTTTGGGTCCCTTTTTAATGGGATTCTCTGTGCTTCTTGAAATTGTGTGACTTTTTTCTGCATCAATTTAGGGATGTTTTTAGCTGTGATTTCTTCAGTCAGGTTCAGTATCCCTTGTTCTTTCTCTTCTTCAGGAACCCCTATTATGTGGATGTTGTTTCTCTTCTTGTTGTCACAGAGCTCTCTTAGAGTTTCCTCAGACTTTTTGATACTCTTTTGTTTTGCTGTTCCGCTTCCATGCTTTTGCTTATCTTGTCCTCCAAATCGCTGATTTGATCTTCTGCTTCATCCAGCCTGTTTTTAATTCTTTCTAGTGTAATCTTTATTTCTGATATTGTGTGTTTCATTTCTGTCTGATTCTTTTTTATGATTTTAATATCCTTTAGATACCAGCTATCTCTTTGTTTAGGTGCTCATTTTTTCCATCCATTGTTGCTCTAAGATCCTTGAGCATCCTAACGATCATTATTCTAAACTCTGCATCAGTATCTTAGTTATTTCCATTTCATTCAGTTCTTCTTCTGGGGATTTCTCTTGTTGATTCATTTGAATTGCACTTCTCTGTCTTCCCATTTTGTCTCTGTTTAGACTGCTTCTTTGGATGTGTTGTTTGTGTAGCTGGCTGAGTATAGGGTTGATGTTGTCTGCCTCCTGCTTTCAGTTGTATTATTTCTAAATCTTGTTGGGATGGCTTCAGCTGTTTGTAACCTGCTGCAGACTACTTGTCTGCTGCTGCTCTTTTTCTCTTTGTGACAATGTTTTCTATGCCTTCAGCTGGGACAGGTGTGAGGAGCCTTTCCTTAAGATACCACTCTAACTATGGTTGTTAGATCCTGAGCTGATGCTCTCCATATCTGGCTGCTGGATGTACCAGCCCTGGACCTCCCTGGCCAGAACCTGGCACAGACCAGTAGGGGTGACTGGCCCTTAGTAACCTTCTTGGAGCTATAGGAGATCCAGAATTTGTGTCTGCCTCTGCTGGGCCCTCATGTCATTGTTAACTATCAGCTGCACTCTTGAAATGACATTTTTCCACCAGCACCCCTCTGGCTCCGCCTCCTCAGGTACTCGGGCATCAGCACTCGGGCATCAGCACGGGCTTACAGGCCAAGCACCGCAGTTGGGGTCTCCCGCCCTTTGGAGGGTACTCAGCAGATTGGGGGGGGCACGTAGCCCAGATTTCAGCACTCAAATCCTATGTTCCTGATGCACCCCCTGCTTCTAAGTATCTCTCTGCACAGACTGCAGCAGGAGAGCCTCTGGTGGGTGGGGTAATTGCTTCCCTTTGCTTGCTTGGTTCTTCCAGGAAGAATGGGAACTTTAGATTTGGGGAGCAACCCAGTACAGGAGTCAGGGTGGCTGTCTCCCACAGTCTCTCTCTGTGTTCCGGAGACCATACACTCTCCTCTCATAACTCCAACCCTCTCAGCGCTCCTCGCTTCCAGAGCCCCGGGTAAGTGGTTGTGAACAGGTTTTCTGCATAGTCCCTTTAAGATGGAGCCTGGGTCTGAGAGTTCTGTCTTCCTCTCGCAAACAGTAACCCGGCTCTTTCAGCTAACTACTGTCCATATGCTTCCTCTAGTCTCTGGGACTCCAGGCTGTGGTTCTGGTCCTGTGGCTGAGGGTCCACAACTCTCCAGGAATCCCACCCCACCATGAGAAACCCTCCAGGCCACCTCTTGCTCCTATAATCAGGGCAGCCCTTTCCATGTCTCTGCCCTTCCTACCAGCTTAGTGTGGTTCCTTTGGTGTTGTTTGGTTATAGATTACTCTTAGTTTAGTCCAAAGTTGGTTTTTCAAGATGATTTTTTCTAAGTTAAGTGGTAATCCACTTTGGTTCTGGGAGGTGGGAGTTGTAATGTCCGCCTACTCTGTTGCCATTTTCTCATCTTGATCTTTCTTTATTTAGATACTCATTAAGTTCATTTGTTGTAGCTCTAAAATCCTTAACCATCCTAACAATCATTATTTTAAACTCTGCATTTGGTAATTTGGTTCCTTCCATCTCATTCAGTTCTTTTTCTGGAGATTTCTCTTGTTGATTTGTTTGTATTACATTTCTCTCTTTTCATTTTTCCTGTGTGTGGTTTGCAAGCTTGTTGGAATTTTGTATTTGAGGTTGGTATATGGGATGTGGCTCCTCGTTCAGGGTTTAATCCATCAGCCTCTGCTGGTTGCTTGGATTTTAATTCTCCTTAACAAGTTGAGCCACATAAAAGTCTTAATTTCCCTGCTGTTGGTTTGCTGAGCCTAACAGGAAATTTCTATAATTAGAACGGTGCTAGTGAGCGTATCTTGCTCTTCGGTCCCACTTGAAACTCTATCCAGGCCTTTTTTTCTTTTCTTTTTTTTTCCCCCTATATGGTAAGTTCACAGGAATGCAGTTAGTGTGACCTCTGAGAACCAGAAGGTGTGGTCTGCCCATTTATTCTCCAGGAGTTGAGTTCGTTCTCTGTATCAGAAGGGGGAGGTGTAGCTCAGGTCTTCCTGGAAATCTGAGTCACTGCCCCTCCCCTTTACTTCCTCCTTTCCAAAAGGCCTTTCTCGCTGATTGGAGCTGGAGTGCTTTCTGGAGGTGAGTCAATTGGCCTTACGCTAGGCTTGTGCTAGATGGAGGGATTAACCCTCCGCATCTATGTCCATCTCAGTATTGGAGAATGACTCAGCACAGTTATTCTTCTCTCCATCACCGTTTGTGTCCCTGTGCCTCCATCCCCTCACTCTCCTTATGCAAGACCAGTCCTCTCAGCTCTTTTCAGCCCCAGAGCCCCAGGTAAGTGGCTGTGGGCGAGATTTTCTGCACTGGCCCTTTAAGGCAGCTATAACTTCTTTGCAAGCCATTTCCTGCAGACAGAAATCCCACTCTTGTCCTCATTAATGCTGTCAGGCTGTCTTCTCCAGTCTCTGGGTCTCTAGGCTGGGGCTCTGGTCCTGGGATTGAGGACCCCACCTCTCAGGGTCTCTCTCCCTGCAATGAGAATCCCTCTGGACCCTTAGCCATCCTTTGTTTCTGGCAACTGGGGAGCTCCCACTGTATCCCTGCACTTCCTACCAGTCTCGGTGTGGTTTCTTCTGTGCTCATTGGTTTTCGAGTCCTGTTCTTTTAGTCCAAAGTTTGTTTTTCACAGTGATTGTTCTTAAATTAATTTGTAATCCAGTTTGGTCCCGGGAGGTGGCAGTTTGTATGTCTGCCTACTCCACTGCCATCTTGAAATCACTCTAGGCAGAATTTAAAGTGTAATTATCATTAGCAAAAATTCTAAAAACAGCATGTTCTTACTCAGTACTTTTACTTCCTTGCTATATTAATTCTGTATATTTCCTTTTTTTACATAAGATATGCTACTATTAGTAGTACAGACCTAGTGCCAGTTATGATAGAATGACATAGATTCTTTCTGTTTTATACATCATCAGCTAGATTTCTTAAAATTACTCTCAACTTTATTAATAGCAAATCTATTAAAGTGAAAAATAAACATGATATAAATTTCAACTTTTGTGTGATTGGAGTGACAAAAGACTCTGAAAGTGGACACTCACCTTTTATCCATGATTTTTCTTTATTTTTATAATTTATCATTAATTTTATACTGAGTCTTGTTAAACTATAATACATTAATTTCCTCTTGTGTTATCTAAGTTGGGAAAATGGTTTTTAAAAACATAGAATATAAATACTTTAGGAATGTTTGTAGTCTGAAAATTTTACTACAATTCAGGGTAGATGTCATAAAAATTTGGAACTGTGGGTATTGGTATTCTCTTGAAAAATTATTACTTTTTCTTCAGGCTTCTGTTTGAATAATAATAATAAATACCTTCCCAAAATGAGAAGTATTTTTAAAATAATAAATAATGATTTAGAAAAAAAAGACTAATGGTAGAATAAAATTTAGAAGTATTGATCACTAAATATTGTACATTTATATTTTTCTTTTAGGACCAACTGAAAGTACAAAGTATAATAATAAATAATTGAATGCAATGGTTCACAACTCTTCTATATATAATAATTATCTGTCAGGCTTTTAATTGATGTTTGTGTTTGTATGAAATATGTGATAGTCTCAGATTCCTCAATACTAGCTAGGTGTTCAAAAACTGAATTCAGTTCTGACATGAACTCCCTGATTTAGGTTAAAGGCTCAGTCCTACAAGACTGTCTCCACTTTGGATGTCAGCTGCGTTAGTGTGCCCAGGCTAGCAATAATTCTGACAAGCCAGCTATACATTGGGGGTTTCCAGGACCCCTCCTGAGATTCAATAATTGGTGAAATGACTCAGAACTCGGGAAAGAAAATGCTTTCTCCTACTGGTATATTATAAAGGAACAGCCAAATGAAAGAGATGCATAGAGCAAGGGATAGCATAATGGGATGCAGAGCTTCTAAGCCCTCTGAGGGCACACCAGCCTCCCAATACCCTGATGTGTTCACCACCTCAGGTGTTCTCTTAACTTCATTGGTTAAGATTTTATAAAATTTCTATTAAGTGGGCACATTTGAGTAAATCATTAGCCATTGGTGGTTGGAAATTCCAAACTTTTAATCACATGGTTGATTCCTCTGGCAACCAGTTCCCATCCTGAAGTATCTAAGGGTCCATCAAGAGTTACCTTATTAGAGTAAACTCAGGTAAGGTTGAAAGGGGTATGTTATAAAATTTTTAAAATGCTCCTATCCCTTCTATTATTCAGGAAATTCCAAGGGTTTTAGGAGCTTTCTGTAAGGAACCAAAAACAAAGACTGAATATATATGTATTTATTTCTTAATATACCAAGGATGGTCATTGGGATTGTTTCCTAATATTACAGCTTTCCTTCCAGACATACAGTGGAATTTCACTTTCCTACCCCTAATTAAATTAATTTATACTTTTTATTTTCATCCTTATGTGGTTTTAGTAACAAGGTTATATTTGATCATTTAAGTTGGGGAATTTTTACTCTTTGTCTCATCTCAATCTATACTGAGAACCTTAAAGGTTTGATAGAATTTGTCTTTAAGATATCTAGACCTGGTGCTTTTTGGTAGATTGATTTTTGACAATTGATACCAATTGTTTAATGGTTATAGGTATTGTTAGGGTTTATTTTCCTTGAGTCAATTTTAATAAACACTGCTCACAAAAATTAGAGGATCAGGGAATGTGCAGATAATCTAGTACTTTTTTTGTATAGTGCATTTTCACCAATGAAATAAAAGTTGATTTTGCATCTCATTTGCATAATCAAACAACTTTCTTTGACTTGTTTGCTTTTCTGATGTTCTTGTTTAATAAAAAAAGATCAAATGCTTCTTTTTTTATCACTTCATATTCATTTTGAAATATCCTCTAATTATTGTGAACCATATATTACTCTAGATAAATGTCACTTTGTTTCATATTTAATAGCATAATTATAAAAGTGATGTTTACAATAAATATTATATAGAGGTATATATAGTTATAGTTTTTTATTCTCTACTGCATCAGTTTAATGTTAATATTATATTTTCTTTCTAATGTTGTATATTTTTTGTAATCATTCTTTTCCAAAATTTTATGTCATTAGTCTCTTCAAAGAATCATATATTTTTTGCTTGCTTTGCCAGCACATATACTAAAAAAAATCATATTTTTGCTTTAGTTGCTACTCTAAAGTTTCTTTTTTGATTATTAATTTTTTTTTTGTATTTTTCTGAAGCTGGAAACAGGGAGAGACAGTCAGACAGACTCCCGCATGCGCCCGACTGGGATCCACCTGGCACGCCCACCAGGGGGCGATGCTCTGCCCCTCCGGGGCATTGCTCTGCTGCGACCAGAGCCACTCTAGCGCCTGGGGCAGAGGCCAAGGAGCCATCCCCAGTGCCCGGGCCATCTTTGCTCCAATGGAGCCTTGGCTGCAGGAGGGGAAGAGAGAGACAGAGAGGAAGGACAGGGGGAGGGGTGGAGAAGCAAATGGGCGCTTCTCCTATGTGCCCTGGCCGGGAATCGAACCCGGGTCCCCCGCACGCCAGGCTGACGCTCTACCGCTGAGCCAACCGGCCAGGGCCTTGATTATTAATTTTTATCTTTTTTCTACTTTTGTGAATGATATTTTTCTAACTTTTTGAGTTGAATATTTAACTCAAGAGGATTAACCTTACCTTTTTAATAGGCAATTTAAGACTATACATTTAGATGCATATCAAATTTTTATATGTAGCACTTGATATTTAATTATTTCTGTTCTTTTAGTGGTTACTTTTAAGTTTATAACATTTTTATATGCATTAACAAAATTAAAAATAATAGTGCATCCCCTTACAAAACAAGCACCTTAGAAAGCTTTAACTCCAGTTGTATCCTGCCCATCTCCTTGTTTCTTCCTTTATATTTCCATTTTTCTTGTAATTTTCTCAGATCACTTATATGGTGTTTTATCTGTCCTTTATTTAAATTAAAAAATTTTTAATTTTGAGAATCCTATTTGGATTTTTCAAATCTGTGTATGGTAGTCTACTCTTTTATTACAGAGTAATAAACTGTTTTTTTTAAACATACTTTATAGCAGTGGGCCCCAACCCGCGGGCCGTGGACTGGTACGGGTCCACGGGCCATTTAGTACCAGTCCGCAGAGAAAGAATAAATAACTTACATTATTTCCATTTTATTTATATTTAAGTCTGAATGATGTTTTATTTTTAAAAAATGACCAGATTCCTTCTGTTACATCCGTCTAAGACTCACTCTTGATGCTTGTCTTGGTCACGTGATACATTTATCCGTCTCACCCTAAAGGCCGGTCTGTGAAAATATTTTCTGACATTAAACTGGTCCATGGCCCAAAAAAAAGTTGGGGACCACTGCTTTATAGTGGTTTTCAGATTGCTCTATTATCTCAAGCCAATCTTCCTGTTTGCTATCTATCTGCTGACTCTACCTCATGCTGAGAAGTTTTGCATTTTCTTCTGTTGGGTACCCCAAACTTTTGCTGATTCAGAATCATTTTCAAATATTTTTCTTAGCTTGGGATTTCCTCACATATGGGTAGTTTAAAGGCCGTCAAAATTCATGCATATTGTTTGAGTATTTTCTGCCTGCTATAAACATATAGACAATCTGGACAATTTAAGAAAAATGAAGTTTAAATGATAAAAGAGAACGTTGATCAGGTGTCAGGATGAAGAGAGAATGGAAGGCAGGGCTACTGAGCTGTATGTCCCACAGTAGACTTTTCCTTAGCCCACACCTGGCCAGGAACAAGGTTATTTTGCTCCCTAGAGCTGTGAGCAGAGGTTTCTAGAACTGCTCTCATGGAGTGTTGCAGTCATTTCAGGGTCTGGCTTTATGCAGGAGTTTCAGTTCCAGCTCCGCATCTTATGTTAACTCCAGGCCACATCTGTCCCCACATAGGAGTTACGGTCCTGGGGCCCCTGTCCATGATTTTACACAAACACGTACACATACACACACACACACACACACACACACACACACACACACACACACACACAAGCACGCACTTACACAGAGTTTGGTATCAACACTAGCTCAGCAGCCCTGCCTTTTATTCCCTCTTTATTCTGACACCTGATCAGTGTACCCTTTTATCATTTGAACTTTATTTTTCTTACATTTTCCAGACTGTCTATGTGTTTGTAGCAGACAGAAAATACTTATTAGCTCAATCTACCACATTGATAGAATCCATTATTTTCCAATAAAGGAAAAATAATGGCTAATCAAAGTAGAGAAATTATAATGGCTTTTGCCTGATAGGCTGAATCAGGGATGAGAGTGAACTAGTTGGAAAAAAAAAACTGCTGAAACAGTCTCCTTTAATATCTGATTAATATCT
Source organism: Saccopteryx bilineata (assembly GCF_036850765.1). Classification (NCBI taxonomy): domain Eukaryota; kingdom Metazoa; phylum Chordata; class Mammalia; order Chiroptera; family Emballonuridae; genus Saccopteryx; species Saccopteryx bilineata. The sequence goes on from NC_089499.1 coordinate 81,511,077, forward strand.
TTATTATATGTGGCTTAAGTGTCTGTTTGTCGCCGATAGCTTATTGGTTGCTTGTGTAACTGTACTAGCCAATGGGGTGAAGTTGCCACGGCTGAACGCAAATTGAGCAGGTCAGGGGGAAGGTGAACATTTGTTTGCATTGGCAATCATCTGCTTTTGAAACAATTTAAGGCTGAACGCAAATTGAGCATGTCAGGGGGAAGGTGAACATTTGTTTGCATTGGCAATCATCTGTTTTACATAAAAACTACGTCTTAACGTAATTTTTTTTAAGAATGCCTCCTAGAAAATACAACACTGAAGAGGAGAGAAAAGGAGCTAAAGCTGCACAAAAACAGCTTTCTCGACAAAAAGAAACCACTGAGCAGAGAAAGACAAGGCTTGCTTCAGTTGCAGAGCAAATGCGTCTTTCCCGGCAAAATGAGACTGATGAGCATAGAGAAACAAGGCTTGCCTCAGATGCAAGACAAAAAAGCCTGTCTCGACAAAATGAGTCCCTTGAACAAAGGCAGGAGAGAAATGCAAAGAACGACAGAGTAATGCTAACCGAAACGCAAAAAGGATTAAAACAGTTTCAAACGGAGAAACTTTAATTTTTGAGCATTCCTCTGGTGACATGAATATTAAATGTGAACACTGTCAGTCCTTAAACTTCAAGTTAGAAACTAATCGATTTGACCGTGGCAAGAAAGGATTTTCTCAATGTTGCAAGTACGGAAACATTGTAGTTCCACTAATTGAGAATTATCCACCACTCTTGAATAAATTATTGACTAATCAGCATCCAAATAGCAATCAGTACATGGATAGCATTCGATCCGTTAATAGTTCGTTTGCTTTTGTATCCATGGGAAACAAACCAATTGACTTGCCTGACCAGGACTTTATTGCTTTAGACTTCATGGTCAAGTTTACCATCAAACTGGAACTTTGCATCCTTCTGATGGGAAAAGAAAGTTTGCTCAATTATATATACTTGATCCCTCAGAAGCCAGTTCGGCACGTTTAGAATGGAATAAAAGAGTTCCTGAGACCTTACTTAATGAAATGGGGGAATTATTTCAACACATTAACCCATTTGCTACTGCATATAAAATGATGGAAAGATCTACACAAGAAATGTTGTGTACAAAGAGATCTTTGACATGTGAATTAACATTTTATTATTTAAATCACCTTTATTTATTGAGCTAGTGGTGGCTCTTAAGAAATGTACCGCCAGTGGTTTCCTTCATTGCACTCTACTTTAAGCAATTAAGCAAGTAGAAGGGGGAAACCCCATGGGGGACTAAGCAAAGGGGCATCCTCGCCGCCTGCCCTGGGTAATTCAGGTTGAATTAGCAGACACCTTTGCACAAATCTTTTTTTTTTTTTGTATTTTTTGTATTTTTCTGAAGCTGGAAACAGGGAGAGACAGTCAGACAGACTCTCACACGCGCCCGACCGGGACCCACCCAGCACGCCCACCAGGGGTGACTGCACAAGTCATTTTAATTACAATTTATAATATCTAGAACAGCGGTCATTTCATATGACCGCCGGGCTTTCTAGTTCACTATATGAGATTTTAAAAACTGTTCTAGACATTGGAGATACAAATATGAGTAAGATACAATTTCTTTCCTTAAGGAGTCATAGTCTGTTGAAGAAAATGACATTAAACAAATGAATGCAATGTGAGAAATGCTAACAGAATTATGTGCAATTACTATGGAGCCTTTAAGTAAATGCAGTTCTTATTTTTAGTATTAGAGACATGTTGATAGAGTAGATGATATTTCTAAAAGGTCTGAAGAAAAAAAAAAAACAAGTAAAAACTCACCAAAGGTAAGGAAGGCAGTTTGATGCAAAGGCAAAACATTTGTAAAGGCCATCACTGCTATTGTGTACTGGTCTGGCTAGAGAATTAGGAGTGAAGAAGTGATGGAGTTGAATCTGGAGACAAAAGCAAAGATTTTTGGACTTTATTCTTTAGGCAAGGGATTCTTTGTTCTTGTGAGTTAGGAAGACAACATTGGTATTTATCTTTCTAAAGATGTGTTTAAGTTGCTTGGAGAAAAATTAGAAGTGAGTCAAGATAGGAGGTTTTGCAGTCAGGCCAGTGAGAGTGGATCAATGTGGAGAGGAAGATGTACAGGTCAGAAGTGGGTATTCTAAGAGAAAATCTCAGTTAGAATAAACAGAGAATGGGAAGGACAATCAAGAACCAACGTTCATTGAACAGGGACATGCTAGGCATTTTGCCTTAATTCTCACAACTCCATAAGATAAGTGATGATTTATAGATGAGGAAACAGGCTCAGAGAAGTTTATGAATAACCCACCATCACAGCAGGAGCTGTAACCAGGGCTCTCTGGCCTCCACCCAGATTTCTACACTCCTTTTGTTGTCTCTCTGTAGGGAATTTTTTTTATTCTATTTTTTTTTACATCGAAGTTTGCATCATATTGTAGTTTTATAAAGTGAAATGATGAGCAATTCGAGTCTCTAAATAACTATAATTTGAAGCTTCAAATTACTTCTCACCTGTAAGCTAATTAAATCTCGCAAGGCCAGCCCCTATAATGTTGAAAAAGGATTTGACATCTCTTGTGTACAGCTATCTTTGCAGTGTGATGCTTCTGCTCCCTGCATTTTCTGTTAGTCGACATGTGGTCTTTGGGGCTGGGGGAAAGGGTATCATTTCCACACCCTCCAGTGAAATTTATCAGAAACTAATTCAGAGGCTGCACTCTCATCGCTAAGCTCGTTCACAGTGATAACTCAGGGATGTCTGACAAATACAGTGTCAGCATAAATTGAAGAAATAGGAAGCCAGTAACAATTATTGCTGGTTGATTACAGGAGAACTTCTTCTGGGCTTTCCAAAAGAAAGGTTTGGTATAAGTAAGATCTAATTGTAAATAGCAAGGATGAAATACTATCACCAGCATCTCGGGGGAAACTATAGGAACACTGAGAGGCAATCATGAGCATCAGAAATAGCCTGAACCCACTCCTGAAACCATGCCTTACTCATAAGCTAAATAAGAATTTCTGGGTCGGATGTGAAGAGAATATATATCCTACTGGTTGAGAGGACACATGCTAAGCCACACTGCCTGGATTTGAAACCTGGTTCTGACACTCACCAGTTATGTAATCCTGGGCAAGTTACTTACTATCCTATTCCTACACCTCAGTTTCTTTGTCTGTGAGTGGGAATAATAAAACACACACATCTAATGGGGGTGTTTGAGGATTAAACAATGTATGTAAAGAATTTATAACAGTGCTTGGCACAGAGTAAGCCCTATATAAGAGTTTATTTTGTACTATTATCCTTGATATTTATAAACAATAATTTCTTTCAGTGTGTATGGTGATTGTCGTTAAACTTACATAATAAAAATATTCGATATCTTATATTCAGTAAGCAATTTTTTGAGTAGAATAAGAATAGACAATCTCCTGTATGCTTGCCCATTATGGTATTTTGCTCTGATTTTGTTGTGTAAATCTTTCAAATAGAAAAGATTTAAAACTGAACCATAAGTTCTAAAACTGCTGTCTAAATTGAATATGACTTTTTTGCTTTAAAAAATATTTTTCTTTGTTAAATTGGAAACAATTTAGTACACCCACATTCCTTCTGTTTTAAGTAATCTATATAAAATTAAAATTACAAGAAAGGTGGGATTAACCAGATTTATGATTGGCAAAGAAAAGTTGCAAACAGCTTCCATGTAGCAGGTGTAGCTATTTTAAAAATAGATGTACCAGACTGGTTCATAAAACTACCCTGTTGCTGTGCTGTTCCACAGATGGCCCCTTAAACAATTTAATGTCACTGAAATGGTTCTAGTAAAGAATTCTTTAAACAAACTGCAGCGACATCATTGTGAACTGTCTGAAATATTGTACAATCATTATCCTAATAGCCCATTGTCCAAACAGTTTCTTCAAATGTTTTTTTCCCCTCCTCTGGCTCTCCTTTTTCTGTTTGAAACTTCTTTCACTTAATACCATTAATCAGGCTTAAGTCATATTTTCTAGCTTCCTCTAGATTTCCTTGCCTTGATTTGAGAAGCCTTCTGTCTTCTAATCCCATCCTTTGTGAGTTGATTTTAATGACATTTAGGGTAACCTTATCTTCAAATTCTGGGGACTACTTGATTGTGGAAGGAGGGCTACCTGAGGGAGGGATTAACATGTACGTACAAAGGCTCAGTGGTGAGACACCTATGGCCTTGCATTTAAGAAGGGATGTAAACATTTAGCAGGTCCTTATGTAAAGCTCAGCATGTTGTACGCTGTGCCCTGCTTTCAGCTGCGGTAATGGTTGCATGGCTAATTCTATCACAGAGATACCACGCGTCCGTGTTGATGGTCACAGCAGACAAAGTTAGTCAATCATAGTCCTCCTTAAGAGCACTCCAGTCGTCACTCCCAGTCATTTGTGTTGGAACTTAAGATGAAACCTATTTGCCTTCCGGGATATGACTTTTGCAAAAAACAGTTATTTTTCAAACGGATTCTTTCTCACATTGATTTTCCATAAAAAAAAAACAAAATAACTGAGGACAAAACATTAAATTTCAACTTAGTGAAGGCATTTCTTTAGGGAGGAAATATAATATTGTTCAGAACACCAGCCGTCTCCAGCAAGCCTTTGGCAAGTGCTAGATTCAGTCAGTTCATAGCGAATTTTTTGATAAGTGCCTAAAGTGCTAAATTCAATGCTGTTGCTTAGGGTGGTATCAATATACTGAGGACACCAGACTGGAAGCAGAGCTGGCATCCTCTTATAGAAGTCCAGGACCTGACTTTCATTCTCATCAGACTGGGGGCCATCCTCTGTTTCTGCAAAGGTGGTAAATGAGGTGGCTCATTTCTCAGGAGTTTTGGTTATGCTCAGCACCTGGATAAATGCTTTGTTGTAACCTCTAAGTCCTGGAAATATTAAGCACAGAGATGCTTACTTGGACTTTGCTAAGCACTTTGCATACATTATCACCTTTAATCCTCACAGCAGTTCCACAATGTAGAGAGGCTACTTTTATTCCTAGGTTGAGAAAAGGGAGCCCTAAATTGCCTAACATACTGCCGATCAGTGGGAGAACCATGATGTGTGTCCAGGCTGTCTGACCACAGAAGTTGTCCTCTTAACTTCCACAATGACCCTCCTTCACTTGAATTGCAGGTTTTGTAATCCCCCTTATTTGACAGATCATACCATCGAGTCCTGTCTCTTGCTCCACAGAAGCAAGCCCTTTGGTCATGTGGGACTTTCTTGAAGGTAACTTCTAGAGCTATAGCCCTGAGGTTAAGGTTTCTAGTAAATCACAGCTTCAACCATCACCACTCAGATAATCCCATTAAAGTCAGGCTCGAAGAATATACCAAGAATACTCCAAAACTTGGATTAGAGTGGCTATTTCTGAATTTAGCCAAGAGGAAGCTGGTGATTAATGAGAACTAAAAACCAGAGGAGTGCTTTTCCAGTGGTTAGCCATGCTTCTCAAAATGTGGTCTTTGGACTACCTGCATTAGAAGGGCTAGGAAGTCCCAAGTCTAGGACTCTCTCCCTCATACTGCTTTAATTAACAAAGTAAGACTTTTCTTACCACCTGTACATTTGGAGAGTTCTCAACTCTGAGACAATTAGATTGCTTTAATTGAGAAAATGGAAACAGGGGAAAGCCATTGGCTTCTGAAGCTTAGAAAGAAGCTGGGAAGTGTGAAGGTCAGGAGCAGACGGGCATTGGAATGCAGGTAGTGGGTAAGTGCAAGAGTGCTGATGACACTGCCTCATGGGGGGCTTTGGGGTGATGTTATCTCCCTTCTGTACCCCGAAACAAAGAGCTAGCTGTGCAGGCATCTCCAGACCCTTTCCTTATGGGCTCCACTAATTCTAGAAAGGAACCACCCATGCCTTTCCTCCCTTAGTTCCTGAGAAGAGGGCTGGGGTTTCCCCAGACAAATGGCTTTAGGTGACAGGTCAGGATCCTCACCTTGCATGCACCTTCTCGCACTTCTGCCAGCTTTTTATGCAGATTTCTAGCTGGCCTTGGCACCTTGGCGGAAAGGGGAGAGACACAAAGGTGAAGGTGAGGCAGCTCCTCCTTGCCGAGTGAAGCAAGTTTCATAATGTCTTCACCTCCTTTCAAATCTGCCACCCATCATTCCATTTCCTTTTTATGTGTTTAACATGTCACATATCAGACAAGAAGCTGTGAGGACTAAATTGTATCCAGAATTTTCTATCTCAAGTCTTGCCACATACCATGTAAACCCTCAATAAGGTTTGTTTGCAGGAAGCACTGTTTGTCATTCACAGGAACTCACAGGGCTACTATACAGGCCACAAGCACATTGTATACTGCTCACAAAAATTAGGGGATATTTTATCACTTCATATTCATTATGACATATCCCCTAATTTTTGTGAGCAGTATAGTTTCCTGGCTGCTGTCAGGCTTCCCCCAGTGTTTGCTAGGATGGCTGGTATTTTCTTTCAGAAGTGATCTGTATCTAACGATTCCTGTTGCTTATGAAAAACATTTGCTTCAATTGTTTTACCTCCTTTAATTCTGATCCTCAGCCTTCATATACCACATGGGAGTTTCTAAGTGAGAAAGGCTAATTGTTTAGGTATTTTGGTCAAATTTAAGTATCAGACAAAGGGCAGCAAGAGTTAGCTGGGCATAGGAACAAATTATATTAAAGAGGCTAGTCGTCTGTTTTCACAAGAGCCTTGCAAGTTAGGTAGTGGCCCCATCTTATAGATGAAGAAACTCAAGTTCTGACAAATTACTTGCTCTAGTTTAACAGACAGTAAGTGTTAGAATGAGCATTTCAAGCCAAGTTGGCCTGCACCTGTGGCCTGTGGTTCCTCCAGCTGCTCTCTTTTGGGATGCCAGGTAGTGACAGGAATGGTCTTAGTAGCACAAATGGCTCTCTGCTGCTGCTGCTGTGCTCTTCTCCTTCCCCAGAGATGATGATGTCAGCAGGCCTGCTAGCCGCCACCCAGTGTCTGGACATCCTTCTTTCTCATCTACTTCTTAGTTCTCTGTTTTTCCTTGCTGTAGCTCTATTTCTTTGCCTACTTTTACCTCCTTCTAGAATTAGGGTATTTTTTGGCTTCCCCTCTCTTGCCAACTCTCAAAATTACTTTAATCTCTGTTAACTGCTTAGATGTTGAGGTGCACCTTGTTGAATGGATCCTAAGTGGAGGTTGACCATTATAAATGCAGTTTCTCTAATAACAACATGGTGTATAAGTGAAGCCAGAGGTTGCTTTTTCCAGACTGTTTCTGCAGAAGCAAGTAGACCTTTGCCATACTCTGAAACCTACAACAGCTGATGCTCCTCTCTCCGAGGAGGTAAGAGAAGTGCTTGGATTTCTCAATTTGTAATCAAGTGAAAGGTCGTCACCACTGTAGATGGTGCTTTAGAGTTGCCATCTTATCGCATATAAAAATGGGGTAATCTCCAGTCAGATGTCCCTACATTCAAAGCTAATCCATGTTTCTTTGTTCCCTTTCTTCACTTAAAAAAAAGATGTTGAAATGCCTAATATTATAGTACCAAGAGCGTCACAGAAAAAAAGTGATTTTATGCTATTGCTATAGAAATAGCAATAAGAGAAGTGAGCATAAACCTTGCTTTTAAATGATCCAATTCTTCTTTTTTAGACCATTGGTGCAGTAATAGACATTCTCCTTTTAATTAAACAAGGGGTGGAGTGTCTATCAATGTAGATTTTTACTTTACATAAAGACATATTTAACTTAAAACATTGCCCTCTAGAAAAATAAAGGCTAAATGGGTTTTTAAATGCTTCTTCAGCTTAGAATTCATACAGATGTTTCTGTGAATACGTTGTCTCTAGACACAGTCTTAATGATTTTCCTATATAATTTGGCCAACATTCATTCAGTTAATATTTACTGAGCATGTACCATAAGGCAGAAATCTACTAGACACATTGTTACTGCTCTTATATTCTGGAGGAGAAGACAGAAAGAAAAAGAAGCTAAATAAAACACTTAAAATTTTTGGTGAATATTCTAAAGGAAACAGGCAAAGGATTAACTAAGGAGGTACTTCTAGGTAGGCTGATAAAGATATTAAATTATGACTTGAAGGAAGATGAATAACTAGCCATTTGAAGAGTGAAAGGAAGAGGGGACCCACAGAAAGAAAAGGCCTGTGCAAAGTCCCATTATAATAACATACCAAAAATTTTTCTTAAAAAAAAAAAAAGAAAAACACTAAGTATGAAATAGAGCAGTAAGGAAGAGGGACAGTGACACAAATGAGATTGTCGTGTGTGATTTATCCCTCTAAGACCACTCCTGATCCATGCACTGCCCTCTACCGTGTGCTCAGTGTCTTGGGAGATAGGTTCCTCCTGTTCTTCCACATCACATTGTATTAAGTCCCCAGATCCCTTTGACCTAAAGGCTTCCCAGCCAATAGGAAGCACCAGCAGATCAGAGGACAGAATGAGAGAAGTCAGTGAACTGCTTTCCTTCCTTCCTGATGTTATTTCTCCTCTGAAGATCCGGTTGCTCTGGCTTTAGTCCTCCCCTACCCCTGTAGACCTAGGAATGGTAATGACTGCCCAGTGTTGTATTTTTCGTTAATATTTCCTTTGTTTGTTTCCTCAGCCCCCACACCTCCATAAGGTGACATATCTATACTGTTTGAACCATGTAGAGTGAATTCTTTTTCCTTGGAGGTCCCTGACTATAGAGAATGAAGCCTGGTGAGTGAGGCAGGGTAATGTACAGACCTTGTAAGCTAGGAATTCAGATTCTCAGAGCAGCATGAAGCCATTGAAATATGATCCATGTAAGATGGTCACTCTGGCTGCTCTTGAGGGTATTGAGTGGGGGAAGAAGAGATAAAGAATGGAAGCAGTGTGCCTGATCAGGCATTGGCGCAATGGATAGAATGTCGGACTGGAATGCAAAGAACCCAGGTTCAAAACTTCGAGGTTGCCGGCTTGAGCATGGGGTTGCTGGCTTAAGCATGGGACCATAGACATGACCCCATGGTCACTGGCTTGAGCCTAAAGGTCACTGGCTTGTGCAAGGGGTCACTCACTCTGCTGTAGCCCCCTCACCCCTGTCAAGGCACACAAGAGAAAGCAATCAAGAAACAACTGAAGAGATGCAACGAAGAATTTATGCTTCTCATCCCTCTCCCTTCCTGTTTGTCTGTTCCTATCTTTCTCTCTCTCTCTCTCTCTCTCTCTCTGTCTCTGTCAAAAAAGAAAAAAGAAAGAAAGAATGGAAGCAGTAAGACCAGCTGGAAGTCTGTGCAGGCAAGGGAAGGTGTTACTTGGGCCAGAGTGGTAGTGTAGGAGATGGATACATGAGTGAATTCAACATTGAACTACAAAGAGAATGTATAAATCAAGAGTGAATCTTAGATTTCCAGTTTGAGCCACTGGGAAGAGGTAAGAATTGCGAATCAGGGCTCTTAGGTTTCATTCAAAATGTCTGTGCTATATCCAGGAAAAGATTCAAGTAAGTAGACTGAATTGTCAACATGGAGATAACATTTAAAATTAGAGTTGGGAATGCAAATAGTCCCCAAAGAAAAGAATGTTTAAAAACAATAGAAAAGAGAATGCAGGAGTTCCCAGATTTAAAGGTTTTTAGGAGCTATCTGAATGCATATTTTAATTCCTGCCAAAATATTGCTTTAATGGTATATAAATGCTTCAGAAATCAAGTGTGAAAATGCTAGGTATTATATACTTCTTCCCATAAAATAAGCTAGCTATCCAATTGGACCTATTTTTTAAAAGAGCAATAGCTCTGTGCCTTGTAAGAGCATTGCCTCACTTCTGGTCTGACCATTGGCACAAATATAGCTCATGTGCCCACTTTAGCCTTGTGCTGGAAACTTGTGAATTGACTAAAGAACTAAATGGTTAATTTGCCTTCTCATCTCAAGCTCTTATTTCTAACCAACAGGATTATGCTCAAGTGGTGAATTCTGCATATTGTCTAACTTAATTGGGAAAAGTGTTTACATTGATAAGCTTCCAGCCCAATTCACTTGAAGGAAACTTTCTAATTTCACCTTTCATTTACTAGAATTAAGAAGATAAAAGAATGTATGAAAATGTCACCATGTGTTACCAGTAACGCAATCCATAATAACCAAATTTGTTTACTGTTTACTTCAAAATAGTCATCAACCACAACGAGATATTTCTTAGTGTGGTTTTTTTCCTATATAAATGATCATCCTCTGACTCCAGGGACTTATAGATTTTATCATATGACCTTCCAGCTTGTATATTACAGCATTGAACTGTCACCTGTCACATCCATTAGAATGTTATTGACAAAATGTTCACGCATATTGAACTAAGCTCTTGATAAACCACTATAAGTAAATTGTGGTGCTCTTACCTCAAAGGATAGCCTATTGATTCTCCACATGAGTATGGTCCTAGCAGAATGACCCTAGCCACAGTTCCCTGTGGTACCTGGAAATGCTGCATAATGTCTTTTTGAGGTCCCCAGAAGTAAAGAATTTTTAAAACATTCCTTTTTGTGTATTGTTGTTTGTATAGAATTTATGTTTCAAATAGTTAACCACTAATCATTACTAAAATGCTTCCATTTATAAGTTATATTACATGATAAAAGTAACACATGCTTATAATAAGATAACTTGGAATCATTCTCCAAAGGTAACTGTTTTTAATAGTTTGAGTCCCTTCAGAGGTTGTATATGTGAGTGTGTGTGCATTTATATGATATTACAATTCTTTGCATACTCTTTGGAAATGTGTTTGGTGTGGTGACTGTTGGGCTTTCTTCTTTATTTCTGTATTACTACATATTATTTTGTCTCACTCTTTTTAAATACCTGCCATATGCATGTGTATAGTACAGCATATTTATCTCTAGATAGACCCTTATGATGGACCTCTCAATTTTCCCTCTATTTGTTCCTTGGTTTTTTTTATTAGTGTTATAATGAACATCCATGTGTCTTTATTCACTTGTGAAATCTCCTGCATTTAAAAACAGGTGATATTTTTATGTAAAAGAAATAGAATAGAGAATGTATATAATACCTAAAGAGTCAAAACTTTCTATAGCTCTAGTGAGCCATTCAGGTGAGCAGAGGTGAGGAGGGAGAGAAAATGTAAAGCATGCATGTTGGAAGTGCTCAAGGACATTTGACAGATTTTCCCACTGGTGGATACTGTCAAATTTTTACTGACAGGCAACTTACAGCAATTTTTTTAAGTAAGAGGAGGTGAGATAGATAGGCTTCTGCATGCACCCCAACCAAAATCCATGCGGCAACTCCAGTCTGTGGCCAATGCTCCAATCAGCTGAGCCATCCTCAGTGCTCAGAGCCAATGCTCCAATCAAGCCACTGGGGAGCTTGAGATTGAGAGGGGCGTAGGGGGAGAGAAACGGATGGTCACTTCTCCTGTGTGCCCTGACCAGGAATCAAACCCTGGATGTCCACTTGCTGGGCCAATGCTCTGTCCACTGAGCCAACTGGCCAGGGCCACAGCAAATTTTTTAAAAGGTGTTCAAGACTTTAAATAATTGGAAATCTCCAACAATCAGTAGTATTTTATATTGATAATTGTACATCCTAACTGACTTGTAATTTGTGAAAAATGGCACATACCATCTTCATTGTGGTATTCAGAAAATGATCATTTATGATGGTATTATTCAGTTGAACAGAATAGTCAATTAACTGGAACAGGCAACACTCTAACCCTTTGTCTAAACAAAAGGGTACAGTGCCTGATATTGTGTTTCCTAAAATGCAGGTGAATTTGTTGGAAATTTATGGCAAAGTGTATTTGGGGGGTGGGGATTAGGAAAGTGGGTAATATGAGAATTTCATAATTTGAATTCTCACTTTTATGTTAGAGATGGCTGTTTTTTAATGTACCGGTAAGCAATTTATGCCCAAACTGTGGTTCTAAGGAAGGTGAGTGTTGCTTGAAAACAGATGATCTTGAAGAAAGAGAAAACAAATCCATTAAAAGCGTACATCTGAAAGAGCAATATTCTTATAGTTACAAAGCACTTCACAGTTTCTAAAGAGTTTTCATGATCATTTTCTAGCACAATAAATGAATAGATGTTATCTCCATTTATAGGTAAAGGAATTGAGACTCCAAATGTTTGGCTCTAGTTCCTGTAACTCTTTGTCTTTAATAACAAAGATATAAATCATACTGTAGTTGTTTCCTAGAGCTGCCATGACAAATTACCACAAACTAGATGGCTTAGAACAACAGAAATTTATCATCTCACAGTTCTAGACACTAAAATCCCCAAAGCGGTGTCCACAGGGTTGGTTCCTATGGAAAGCACGGAACAAGTGCCTGTACCGTGCCTCTGTCCCCTAGCTTGGCCAGTCACCAGCAGTTTTTGGCATTTGTTGGCTTGTAGATAACATCACTCGAATTTCTGTATTGGTTGTCATTTCACATCCTCTCCCTATCTGTATCTGTGTCCAAGTTCCCCTCTTTTTATAAGCACACCAATCATTTGATTACCACGTACTGTAATCCAGCATGACTTATTTTAATTTGATTTTATTAGCAAATATTCTGTTTCCAGAACAGGTCACATTAACAAGAACCAGGGGTTAGGTCTTGGACATGTCTTTCTGGGTTACCAGGTCAACCCACAGTGATGACTGTGGGCCACTGAATTAATGTTTTCCAGGAACACAAGACATCATGAAACGTTGTGTTTTGTACTAATAGAATAGAAATAATAGTTCTATTCCTTTCTCTACCTGTTTCCTAAATTTCTATTTTCCCAAAGTCCCATCACCAATAAGTGTTGGAACTGTTAAAAGTTTTTTTGAGATACAATTCACAAAGCATAAACTTCTTTCTTTCTTTCTTTCTTTTTTTTTTTTTTGTATTTTTCTGAAGCTAGAAACGGGGAGAGACAGTCAGACTCCCGCATGCGCGCAACTGGGATCCACCCAGTTGGGAGACGCCCACCAGGGGGAGACGCTCTGCCCCTCCAGGGCGCTCTGTTGTGACCAGAGCCACTCTAGCGCCTGGGGCAGAGGACGAAGAGCCATCCCCAGCGCCCGGGCCATCTTTGCTCCAATGGAGCCTTGGCTGCGGGAGGGGAAGAGAGAGACAGAGAGGAAGGAGAGGGGGAGGGGTGGAGAAGCAGATGGACACTTCTCCTGTGTGCCCTGGCCGGGAATTGAACCCGGGACTTCTGCACGCCAGGCCGACGCTCTATCACTGAGCCAACTGGCCAGGGCAACTTCTTCCTTTTAAAATGTATTATTCAGTGGGTTTTAATATATTCCACAGTTGTGCAGCCATCACCATTATGTAATTTTAGAAAGATTCATCACCCTAAAAGTACCTATACCCATTAATAGTTACTTTTTTTGTTTTTTAATTTGAGAGAGCAGGACAGACAGAGACAGACAGGAAAGGAGCAAGATGAGAGGCATCAGTTCTTCATGTGATACCTTAGTGGTTCATTGATTGCTTTCTCATATGTGCCTTGACTGGGGGGCTCAAGCAGAGTGAGTGACCCCTTGCTCAAGGCAGTAAACTTGGACTCAAGCCAGCAACCTTGGGCTTCAAGCCAATGACCTTTGCACTAAAGCCAGCAACCATGGGATCATGGCTATGACTCCACACTCAAGTGGTGACCCTGTGCACAAGTTGGGTGAGTTCCCCCACCCAGCCAGTCAAGCTGGCTACTTTGGGATTTCGAACTTGAGTCCTCAGCATTCCAGGCCGACACTGTATCCACTGTGCCACCTCCTGGTCAGGCCAATTAATAGTTACTTTTAATTCCTGCTACCCTCAGCATTTTATTTCTTTCTCTGTAGATTTGCCTATTTTGAATATTTCATATAAGTGGAAACATACAACATGTAGTCTTTCTCTGACTTATTTTGCTTAACATAATGTTTTCAATGTTTATTCATGTTGTAGCATGTATTGATAATTTATTCTTTTAATGAATGAATAATAATCCATTGCATGGATCTGCAATATTTTGTTTATTCTCTTATCAGTTCATAGACATTTGAGTTGTTTTAACTGTCTTGACTGTTATTAATAATGCTGCTCTAAACATTCATGTGCAGATTTTTGTGTGGATTTGTTTTTAATCCTCTTGGGTATATACCTAAGAATGAAATTGCTGGGTCATATGGAACTCTACATTAATTTTTGAAGGACTGCAAAGCTGTTTTCAAAGTAACTATACCATTTTATATTCCCATGAACAATACAAGAATGTTTCAGTTTCTTTACAGCCTCAGCAACACATCATACTCATTCTAGAGCTAGTTGGGTATGATATGGTATTGCATGGTTTTGATTTGCATTTCCATGTCTGCTAATAGTGTTGAGTTTCTTTTCATTTATTTATTGTCCATTTATATATCTTCTTTGGAGAAATGTCTATTTAAATATTTTCCCATTTTTAATTGGATGAGTTCTTTTTATTGTTGAGTTGTATGAATTCTTTCTACATTTTGAACACTAGGCCCTTCTCAGATAAATAACTTGTAAAAATTTTCTCCTATTCATTACTTTCTTGAGTATCCTTTGATGATCAAAAGTTTTAAATTTTTATGAAGTCCATTTATCTCCTTTTTTCTTTTGTTGCTAAGAAATCATTACCTAACCCAAGGGCATAAAGATTTTCACCTATTTTTTTAAAGAGATTTGTAATTTTAGCTCTTACATTTAAATATTTGATCCAGATTGAGTTAATGTTTAAAAAAAGAAACTTCACAACCTAGGAAAAGAATTTTCTCGACCTGATAAAGGACATCTAATAAACCAGCTTATCATACTTAATAGTATAAGACCATGAAAGACTGAATGCTTTTCCCCTAGGATCAGAAATAAGACACTGCTGTCTCTTCTCACCATTTCTGTTCATCATTATATTGAAGATTCTAGTCAATGCAATAAGGTAGGAAGAAGAAATAAATAGTATAAGGCATCCATTCGTACTGGAAAGGGAAAATCATAACTGTCTTTATTCACAAACAACACAAATGTCTGTAGAAAAGTAATAAATGAGTTTAGCAAGGTGAAAGAACATGAAAATCAATTACATCTGTATATACCTGCAAAGAAAAATCTGAAAGTGAAGAAAACACTTCTATGCACAATATCAAAAAGAATAAAATGCAAGATTTGTATACTGAAAATTAAAAATACTGCTGAGATTAAATTAAAGATCTAAAGAAGTGGAGAGCCATTCTACTAGAAGGTTCAATATTGTTAAGTTGGCATTTCTCCTTGATCTAAAAATTCACCAGTTGATATTTTACAAAAGTGCTAAGGCAATTTAATGGGTAAAAGAATCATCCTCTCAAGAAACAGTGCAGGGACATTTGGCTATCCACATGCAAAAAGTTAATTTACACCGTACCTCACACTATATACAAAAACTAGCTCAAAATTGAATGTAAACCTAAAAGTAAGAATTAAAAGTATAAAATGTCTAGAAGAAAATAGAAGGAAATCTGTATGATTCCTCTGAGTTAGGCAAAGCATTTGTAGATGTGACACCAAAATGCAATCAATAAAAGGAAATATGGTAAATTGGACTTGATAAAAATAAAAAGGTTTTGCATTTAAAAGACACCATTAAATAAATGAAGACAGTCCACAGACTGCTGAAAGTATTTGCAACTCATATATATGATAAAGTTCTTGTATCCAGAACATAAAAAGAACTCTTCTTATTCATTAATAAGAAAGCATATCACCCAATTCAAAACTTAGTACAAGATAATCATATAGTAAAAAAAGATGGACAGGTGGCTTCATGATAATCTCAACATCATTTATTAATTGCAAACTGCAAATTGAAGCTACAATGAGATACTGTCTCATACTCACCACAATGGCTATCTTCCTGGGTATGTACCTAAGGAACATGAAAACATTAGGTCCTCACACAGAGCTGAACATGGATGTTCCTAGTACCGTTGTTTAGATTGGCCAAACCTGGAGACAGTCTACAGCTTCATCGGCTCACCTGGTGAATGAATAAACAAAATGCAGCATATCTATATATTGGGATATTATTTTGTAGTAAGTATTAATAGATGCTACAATATGAATGAGTCTCAAAAACGTTATGCTAAGTGAAAGAAGTCAGATACAAAAGCTTTCTATTTTTTATTCCATTTATATGAAATATCCAGAAAAGACAAATGTTTAAAGACTAAAACCAAATTAGTGATAGCCTGGGGTGGGGGTGAGAGTAGGGATTGATTGCAAACAGGCATGAGGGCTCTTTCGGGGACAGTGGGAATGGAACGTTCATCAACTGAATTCTGGTGATTTTTACATAACTCCTTAAATATACTAAAAATGTACATTTAAATAGTAATGTATATAAATTATACTTTAATAAAGCTGTTTTTAGAAAAGGTATCAGATGTTATTCATGAAAGATTCCAAGAGCAGCAGTCATTAATTTAATAGAAATTATGTGAAATATGCATTATAATAAACCTTAACTATTAAAAAAGGCCACTTTTTGTTTAAATAAGTACATGAAAGCATCTTAGGTTCAGAATTACTACTGTTCTTTATTAAGGATAAAAGAATGCTCAATGAATTTAAACTTTAGATGAAAAGATTCAAGAAAAACTAATGGAATAAAATTCCCTTTGTTGACTGTGAAGCATTGCAGTGAATGTGTATGGGAGACTCTATGCATGAAACCTCCTTCTATAGACAATAATTTTAAATTTCAGTATACAGCCATATTAGCTATATACCAAAATTCATTGCACATATTTAAATATACTATTTTGTAAACTCACTGTACCTTATTATACTGACAGTTATTTGATAGTATCACTGAAAATGTGCATTCAAATTTTGTTTTTTTAGGTCATGATAAGAAAATAAATACTATTTTGGCTTTAAGAATAAATGATTCTAGTAAATGAATCAAATCATCAGAAGTCCTACATCCATTTTGCAAGTTCATTCTAACCTGAAACAAGCATTCATAAATGGTTGTAAATGATTGTACACACAGAAGAAAAGTGAACAGGCAATCTGAACAGATGAATTTATCTATACTCTTGGATGGTTGTTACATTTACTCAAATACTCACTGAGATTGCCATTGTGAAAAAAAATTGTCAATCAAAGATGAAAATATAAAAGTAAATTGAAAAGTAATTTTACTTTCAAATGGTATGCAAATCTAGATGTTAAGTTTAGAATGAATGTCGTTAATGACCATAGCTCTGAGAGTTATACACCTGCTGATCACTAGAATATTATAATAAATGAGGTTCATTTTCCTGTTGACTACCCCATTTTTTCTCAGCGTGGTCTCATTACTTTTTCTATCACATTGCTGATCCTTACCTATAAATGCTCACTTACAGATATAAAAATGTATTAACTCTCATATGGTTTTTCAATGAAGTGTATCTTTAAGTGCAGGACAAGCGAGGCCATGGTTGCTTGTCTTTTTCTGCTTTGTTAGGTCACAAGAGTTTTAGATGGTGAAAATCCAGCCTGTAATTCAAGTGGAAAGCTGTTTTATAAGCAGCCTTCCTTACAGCAACTAAATTGTCCCTCCAAAAAGCACATCAGCATAATGACACTTTTAAGTAATCACACATATACATTTATATTCTCTCTCTCATGACTAATTTTAATTTTTTTAAAGTAGCAATTCAGCTTGCTTTCAGAACCATTTAAGCTTAGCATATGATTTTGTTTTCCCTCCTTAACCAACTCTTCTTAATTATGAGGTAGGGAAGTTTTGCATATTTAGTTTTGCAAAGACAGTAGAATAAATCCTCATCACCATATAATGGCTTAGACCTGATACCTCTGTCCTAAATTGGGCACATGATCCTTTAGAAATTCATCCAGCAACTAGAGACTAATAGTTGGATTTAACTGAGAACTCTTTTGCGCACACCAGACCTGGCCTCCACATGGGCAAACTCAGGCCATGCACTCACTGTGAGCCTTACAGCTTAGGGAGCCACCTCTCTTAATATTTGTTAAATTATATTAAACGATCCACTATAGAGAGAAACAAATCTTTTTTTTTTTTTTTAATTTTCACACAGTCCTCAGGAGTATTCTGTCTGGAACCCTCTTCCTCCAGATATCTGCATGGTTGCTCATGGCACATTCTCTGGTAGGCCCATTCTAACTACCTTTCCTAAAAGGACCTTTCCCACCCCACGTCTATCACCTTGCTGTACTTTATTTTTCTTCATGGTCATTATTGAGGGCTGACATATTTCATATATACTCACTGGTTTATTACTGTCTTCTCTTATTAAAACACATGCTTCATGAGGGCGGGCACTTGTTTTATTCCCTGTGATATCCCAGTATCTTCTTTCATGTGAGCACCCAGTAGGTGCTCAGTAGATGATCAACTATATCACTGCAGTAGTGCTTCAGCAAGGGCAGTTCAGCAAATATTTCCCCATTAACTACAGAGCTCTAACCCTGTGAGGTACTGTCATAATCATCACGTGGCCTCAGCCCTCAGGCCGCTGCAGGCTGGAAGAGGCAGACTGCAGATAACTGCCTGTGGTGGATCCCGTTCATGTTTTACCAAGACCCACTGCAGCAAGATGAAAGGTGTCACAGCCCGCACCACCCCACCCCCACGCTCCAGTACAGAGACTAGGACATTGCAGATGAAAGGTGTCACAGCCCACACCACCCCACCCCCACACTCCAGTACGGAGACTAGGACATTGCAGATGAAAGGTGTCACAGCCCGCACCACCCCACCCCCACGCTCCAGTACAGAGACTAGGACATTGCAGATGAAAGGTGTCACAGCCCACCCCACCCCACCCCCATGCTCCAGTACAGAGACTAGGACATTGCAGATGAAAGATGTCACAGCCCACCCCACCCCCACGCTCCAGTACAGAGACTAGGACATTGCAGATGAAAGATGTCACAGCCCACCCCACCCCACCCCACCCCCACGCTCCAGTACAGAGACTAGGACATTGCAGATGAAAGATGTCACAGTCCACACCACCCCACCCCCACGCTCCAGTACAGAGACTAGGACATTGCAGATGAAAGATGTCACAGCCCACACCACCCCACCCCCACGCTCCAGTACAGAGACTAGGACATTGCAGATGAAAGGTGTCACAGCCCACACCACCCCACCCCCACGCTCCAGTACAGAGACTAGGACATTGCAGATGAAAGATGTCACAGCCTGCACCACCCCACCCCCACGCTCCAGTACAGAGACTAGGACATTGCAGATGAAAGATGTCACAGCCCACACCACCCCACCCCCACGCTCCAGTACAGAGACTAGGACATTGCAGATGAAAGATGTCACAGTCCACACCACCCCACCCCCACACTCCAGTACAGAGACTAGGACATTGCAGATGAAAGATGTCACAGTCCACACCACCCCACCCCCACACCCCAGTACAGAGACTAGGATATTGATACAGAATTATATAGTCATGTATGAGCCACTTAAATTTTAGTTATTAGATAATTAAAGGCCAAAACCACACAGAGTTCACTAAAGAATCCACAGCAACTTAAGTTGGTGATAGGTGGTACTTAGGTAGAATTTTCTGTTTACCAGGTGCTCGCTAAGCATTTTTTTGTACACACATTTATGTAATACAACAATGCTAGAATACTATTATTTTTTACATTTTACTGAAAAAACTGAGACACAGAAGGTTAGTGACTTGCCCAGTGTCATACAGCTAAGAAGCCAGAATTTAAACCCAGAATATCTGGCTTCAAAATTATTGTTCTTGGCTCTAGCCGGTTGGCTCAGTGGTAGAGCATCAGCCAGGCTTGTGGAAGTCCTGGGTTCAATTCTTGGTCAAGGCACAGAGAAGAAGCAACCATGGCTGGAATGGTTTGAGCAAGTTGTCCTCAGGCACTAAGGAAGGCTCCATGGCCTTGCCTTAGGTGCTAAAATAGCTCGGTTGCTGAGCAATGGAGCAGTGGTCCCGGATGGACAGAGCATTGCCAGGTAGGGGGCTCGCCATATGGATTCTGGTTGGGGCACATGCGGGAGTCTGTCTCTCTGCCTCCCCACCTCTCAATAAAAAAAAAAAAGAAAATATATTGTTCTTGTCCATTATAGCATACTTCCACACTTATTGATAATATCATAACAGTTAATTATACACACAAAAAATAGCAGTACTTGAAAACTACAGTCAACTCAAGAAGGCATTACTGAATTTGTAATAAAAGCGATGAATTTGTAATAAATTGTCCTTCCCCCAAATTGCAGAAATTTTATCTCTCTTGTATCTGTACATGTGCAAACTATTTACAAACTGCCAAGCCTTTCAGGGAAGTCAGACTTTTTTGTAAAATTTAGAATGAGAAACTTTTAAACTCTAAAAATGGACTTAGAAATACCAAATTCTAGTAACCCTTTTAAACTCAATTAGAATGTTACTAGCAAGTGGTAAAACTGTACTATATGGACTGCATGTTATTCACCCAAGAAAACAAAGGAAAAGATTTGTATATTTGCATCAGATTATGGCCCATGAAGTGGACTATAGTTACTGACCTAGAACACCAAGGGGAAATGAAAATAATTCAGTAATAGAGGTCAGAAAACATGCTGTGGTAGTAAAAAAAGATGTGATTATTTTCAATTTGTAAATCTTAGTTGTTTTCAAGGAGGAGATGGTATTTCAAGCCAAACAGTGATGGATGAATATAATTTCAGTAGGCATAATGAGGGAAGGGGCTTCCAAGGGGCATGCCTAAGCAGAGGCACGGAATACAGAAGGACAGAATGTGTTTAATAGCAGCAAGGAGGATGGCATTGTAATTGTGGCAGATCATTCGAGTGTCCCATGTCATCCTCTGGGTCCACCTCTGATATCACTTGCAGATGCAGTGGACAGTTTGCTGTAAGCTTGCTTGGATAGTGTCCCACTAAGTGCTACCCAGGGCTTTCTTTGACTCTGTGGGAGCCTGCTCTGCTTACAGGCCAGCACATCCTAGAAATGCTGGGGCGTTAAGGCCCCCAGAGGCAACCCTTAATCATTGGGCATTGGGAGTCAATGGGTATGTGCTCTCCCCTCCACTCCTCAGCTGGACAATGCTAAGAGATGCCTGTACATGTCTTAGACATCCTAGTGGAATGGAGACCTTTAGCAGTATCATTGACAGTGTGTCCTTTCTTTGGCTTTTCTTCTTTCATTGTCTTACTCTCCCTGCTACCTCATTTCTGCTTCATGGAATCTCTCCAATAAACTCCTCTCACCTATATCCTTTTCGCAGACTCTGCTTTTGAGAGTTTGCTTCTTAAAGAGGCTGCATGACATGACCATGTATGTACATGAGATAGCTCAAAGGATTGGATTGTCAAACATGGGAGTCAGAGCTCTTAGCCAGTGCTGAAGCCCACGTAAAGCAGAGACAAACCTGGGACTACCATCACAGCTCCCCAGTCCTTTCTAAATGCACTTTGGCCCAGACTTACCGGCTACCTTCTCTAAGCAATACAGGCAGCCTCATCTCATTTCACGTCAGTTTACTGGGCTTCACAGATACTACTCTTTGTACAAATTGAAGGCAAGACTCCCTCCAATAAAAAGATTATGATTCACTAAAAGCACAGATGATGGTTAGCATTTTTTAGCAATATGGTATATTTAATTAAGAGATAAACAATGCTAATTGCATACAACAGACTACAGTATAATGTAAACCTACCTTCTGTAAGCACTTGGAAACCAAAAAATGGTGTGTGGCTTGCTTTATCAAAATATTTACTTTACTCTGGTGGTCTAGAACTGAACCTGTTAATATCTCTAAGATATACCTGTACCTGAGAGAGAGTGTCACCCACCCAAAGAGAGCTGTTACATTTAGAGATCATATGACTTTTTCAAGGAAGCCATATCCCATTAAGTGCAGTTTCCCCATCTACAAAACAGAGAACGAATGTCTTACCTTCAGCGAAGGGCTGTTCTGAGACTTAATAGGATAATGTCTATAAAATATTCTAAAAAGAGCTAAAGCACGTTATTTTTCTCTCTCTTGGATTATGATTTCTGTGTCTTAGCTACTTTCATATCTCTGGTACCTTGTACTGTGCACTGAGGCCTTGACTAAGTATCAGTGGAATAAATGAATGAATCAGAGGGAAAATTTAAGTATGTATGTTTGTATTTATTATATTATTTGAATTTATTGGGATGACATTGGTTTGCAAAACTATGTAGGTTTCAAGTGTTCTACCCAACAAAACACCATCTGAGCACCACATCATGCACTATTCGTCCCAAGCAAAGTCTCTTTCTATTCCCACTTTGCCCCCCTTTGTCCACTTCCACTTAACCTCCACCCCCCTTTCCTATTTGCTATTACCACACTGTTGTCTTGTGACAGCATTGATAGACTTGGAGATCATTGTGCTCAGTGAAATAAGCCAGTCAGAGAAACACAAATACCATAGGATCTTATTAATATGTGAAATCTAATGAAGAAACTAATGAAATAGAAACAGGGACATGGACACATGGAGCACTGACAGCTGCCAGAGAGGAGGTGGGTGGGGGACTGGATGATAGATAGTGAAGGGATTAAGAGGAAAACACATATATGGACGAAACAGGGGAAATTTAAATAGGAAACCATAAAGTCAAGCAGTTCCTAGTGACGGTGGGCTACAGAACAGGACTCTTCATGTAAGTTGCTAAAATGGAATAAAAGTATTGATTGTTGTAATGAAAGAGGTTTATGTTTAGATTAAATTTTATTCTCTGTGTAGACATTTAAAATCACCCAGAATGATGGCATAAGAGGTGCTAAATTGCCCAGAAATAAGAAGGAATGTTCTAAAGATCAGTATTAAGTAGACTTAAGAGAGAATAGATTTTAATATTTTAAAGTTTTAAAATGTTAAAATATTAAAGAGATTTCAGTGTATTTAAACCACTCATCAGTCATATGCTGAGTCACACAGTGTCTTATGACATTGTTTTTAAAGAGGAAACTTTACAAAGTATATTTTCTGACTACAGTGAAATCAAATTAAAAATCACCTGACCAGACAGTGGTGCAGTGGATAGAGCATTGGACTGGGACACAGAGGACCCAGGTTCAAAACCCTGAGGTTGCCGGTTTGAGCACAGGGTTGCTGGTTTGAGCGTAGGATCATAGACATGACCCCATCATCACTGGCTTGAGCCCAAAGGTTGCTGGCTTGAAGCCCAAGGTCTCTGGCTTGAGCCTAAGGTTACTGGCTTGAGCAAGGGGTCACTCACTCTGCTGTAGTCCCAGTCAAAGCACATATGAGAAAGCAATCACTCTGCTGTAGTCCCCAGTCAAGGCACATATGAGAAAGCAATCAATGAACAACTAAGGACCCGCAATGAAGGATTGATGCTTCTCATCTCTCCCCCTTCCCATCTGTCCTTATCTGTGCCTGTCTCTGTCTCTGTCATACATACAAAAAAAATCAATTGCAATGCAAATGTAGAAAAGACTGTACTGTTTGGAAATTAAACAGCACACTTCTAAGTAGCCCAGGATTTAAAGAAGAAATCATACAGAAAATTAGAAAAATATTTCAAACTGAATGAAATCAAAAGTGTTAGAATTGGGGGAATACAGGTAACATAATACTTAGAGAAATGCTTACAGTTTTAAGAGAACGATTTAAAATTAATTATCTAACTTTACATCCTAAGAAGTTGGATGGGGGAGTGAGGAACCCAAAGTAAGTAGAAGGAAAGAAATATCAATAATAAAAATAAAATTGGGAATCAATAAAATTGAAAACAAAGAATAGAGAAATTTTACAAAGTCAAAGTTGTTTCTTTAAGAAGATAAACGTGAGCCAGACCAGGTGATACTGCAGTGGATACAGCATCAACCTGGGACGCTGAGGACCCCGGTTCAAAATCCTAAGGTTGCTGGCTTTAGCACGGGTACAGCAACTTGAGTGTGGGGTCGCAACCTTGAGCCTTGGATCATAGATACGACCCCAAGGTTGCTGGCTTGAGCAAGGGGTCACTGGCTCAGCTGGAGTCCCCCAGTCAAAGTATGTATGAGGAAGCAGTCAATGAACAATTAAAGTGCCACAACTATGAGTTGATGCTTCTCATCTCTCTCCTTTCCTCACTGTCTCTGTCTCTCTGTCTCTTTCTTGATAAAAAAAGGAAAAAAAAAGGAAGAGGAGAAAAAGAAAAGAAGAAGAAAGAAGAAGAAGAAGGATAAACCTGATAAACCAAAAGAGATATTACAAATCTTAATGTCAGACATGAGAGAGGATACTTCTACAAATCCCATTGATATTAAAAAAGATAATGAAGGGGAAAAGATGAATAACTTTATGCCAGTAAACTCAGTAACTTTAAATGAAAACCACAATTTACCAAAACTGAATCAAAAAAAATTAGAAATTTGAATCGCTCTATAATTAAAGGATTGAGTGTGTAACCAAAATCTTTCCACAAGGAAATCTTTAGATATAAATGAATTCTGTTAGCATTTAAAGAATAACTAGCACCACTGTTATCAAATTTCCAGGCAATCAAAGAGGAGTAAATACTTTCCAGATCACTTTATGGGACTAACTTAATTCTGTTATAAAAACCTGACATAGATAGTACAAGAAAATTACAGACCAATATCCCCCATTAACATAAGTGTAAAAATCATCACCAAAGTGCTAGCACAATTGAAATTTATGTCAAGAGTACAAGACTGGTTTCACATACAAAAATAAATCAGTATGATTTAACATGTGGACAGAAGAAAGGAGATAAACAATAAAAACATCTCAATTAGCGCAGAAAAACCATTTGACAAGATATCACATTCTTTCGTTATTTAAAAAAATAACACGATAAAATTAGAAATAGAGGAGAACATCCTCAATCTAATAAAAGAAAATTTCTTTTAACATTTGGTAGAAACATATTGAACACTTTCCCCCTATTATCAGGAACAAGGCAAGGTTTTGTACTCTCATCACTTCTGTTCAGTATGTGCTGGAAGTCCTAGCCATTGCAGTTATGTGAGAAAAAGAAAAAGTACAGTACAAAGAG
Organism: Saccopteryx bilineata; assembly: GCF_036850765.1. Classification (NCBI taxonomy): domain Eukaryota; kingdom Metazoa; phylum Chordata; class Mammalia; order Chiroptera; family Emballonuridae; genus Saccopteryx; species Saccopteryx bilineata. The sequence continues at coordinate 81,536,173 of NC_089499.1, forward strand.
TAGGGAAAAAAGAAGTAAAAGTCTTTATTCACTGAAGACATGATTATTTATGCAGAAAATTTTTAGGAACCTACAAAACAGCCACTAGTACTCAGGAGTGAATTTAACAAAGTCACATGAAATAAAGTCTATATACAAAAATCAATGGTATTTCTATATACTGGTAGCATTTGGCTGGTAATTTTCAATTTTTTTTTTGTCATGTCAGAAAACAAAATAGGAATTAATTTAACAGGATGTACAAGACTTCTAAATTGAAAACTATAAAACATTGTGAAAAATTAATAAACAAGGACTACATAAATGGAGAGATATATCATGTAAGTTGATTGGGAGACTCAATATTGTTCTCCCCAAAATGATCTATAGGTATGGCATAATACAAGTTAAACCCTCAAAAACTTTTTTTTATAGAAAATGATAAGTGGATCCTAAAATCCTTAAGGAAAAGCAAGGACTAAACAAACCTTGAACAAAGCCAAATTGAAAAGGTTTTTTTTGTTTGTTTTTTGTTTTGACAGAAACAGAGAGTAAGAGAAAGGGACAGATAAGGACAGACAAACAGGAATGGAGAAGATGAGATGCATCAATCATCAGTTTTTCATTGCGACTCCTTAGTTGTTCATTGATTGCTTTCTCATATGTGCCTTGACCAGGGAGCTACAGCAGAATGACCCCTTGCTCAAGCCAGCAACCTTGGGCTTCAAGCCAGCAACCTTTGGGCTCAAGCCAGTGACCATGGGGTCATGTCTGCGATCCCACACTCAAGCCAGTGACCCCACGCTGAAGATAGTGAGCCTGTGCTCTAACGGGATGAGCCTGCACTCAAGCCGGCAACCTCGGGGTTTCAAACCTGGGTCCTCCGCATCCCAGTCCACTGTTCTATCTGTTGCACCACTGCCTGGTCAGGCTAAAGAGTTTTGTTCTTTTTTAAACTAATTTTAAGACTTACTATACATCTGTAGTAATCAAGGCAATGTGACATTAGTATAAAAATGGACAAATGGATAAATATATAAAAGAAATGGGTCAATAGAGTCCAGAATTAGATCCACACATATGTATATATAGCAATTGATTTACAACAAAGTAGCAGTGCATTTCAGGGAGTGAAGAAGAGTCTCTAACAAATGGTGCTGAGATGGCTGGATAAACATACAGAAAGAAATAGACCCACACCCACAACTACCTGACACAATGCACAGAAATTAATTAGGCATATATCATAAACTAAATGTAAAAACTAAAACTATAAAGATCTAGAAAGGAACATAGGAACGTATTTTTGCAACTTTTGGCTAGGCAAGGAATTTTTAGGACAAAGGAAGCACACCTGGCCCTGGCCAGTTGGCTCTCTCTCCTTCCCTCTCTCCCTCCCTCCCCCTCCTGCAACCATTGCTCAAACGGCTTGAGCAAGTTGGCCCCCAGCACTGAGAATGGCTTTGTGGCCTCACCTCAGATGCTAAAATAGCTTAGTTGCTGAGCAACAGAGCAGTAGCCCCAGATGGGCAGATCTTTGCCTGGTAGAGGGCTTACTAGGTGGATCCCCGTCAGGGCACACATGGGAGTCTGTCTCTGCCTCCCCACTTCTTACTTAAAAAAAAAAAAAGAAAGCACAACTGTAAATATTGATAAACTGAACTTCATGAAAATTAAAAACTTCTAATAAAGACATCATTAACCAATAAGCTAATCTAGACAAAGCATGTATGATTTTGTGTACTATTCTTGATACTTTTCCATAAGCTAGAAATTATTTTCAAATAGACAGTTAAAAAAGATACCATTAGTATAATAGGCAAGAAAATATTCACAGTACATATAATGATAAAGGATACATATTTGAAATATTTAAAGAACCCTTACAATTATAATAAAAAAATCAATAAAAATTGAGTAAAAGACCTAACAGACTCTTTACAAGATTCACTAGTAAATACATGTAAAAGTATCCAGTGTCATTATTCATAAGAGAAATGCAAATCAAATCACAATGATATCCATTTCATACCCATTAGAATTGGCTAACAATAAAGTCTGACAACACTAAAATTTGGTGAGGATGCATAACCACTGCAGCCACTTTAGTGAACTATGTCTTCAAAGTTAGACACAGAGTTTCCCCAATGACCCAGTAATGCAGTTCCTAATTATCAAGAGAATAAAAATACACATCCATCATAAGACTCTACAAGCATGTCCTTACAGGTTTTCATGAGAAAACAGTACTGGAAACAAATTTTCATCAATGGGAAAATGGATAAATGAATTGTTATACAGTGGTACCTTGAGATATGAGTTTAATTCGTTCTGTAACCGAGCTCGTCAGTCAGTCAACTTGTATATCAAACAAATTTCTCTCATTTAAAATAACTGAAATAGATGTAATCCGTTCCAGCCCTGTGAAACACCCCCAAACCATCCTAAATTATGAAACAAGATGTTTTTAATTAAGAAACACATGTATACTTTCCCAATGCATAACAAAATATATGAAATAAAAGAAAACGTGTTATTTAGTACTATATTTTTACCTTGGAGACAGATGAGTGCGGCTAACGGAGGTGAATGGTGGAGGAGGTGGGAGGGAGGAAGGGATGCAGGCACTGTAGACACATAAACTAAAACTGCACTTCCTTAACACTAAATGTAAACTAAAACTACATTTTCTTTACTTTAAACAAAACTAAAACTGCACTTTCTTTACTTAAAATGAAACCACAAAAACTTAATTGTAAAAAAAAAAAGCACTTTCTTAACTTTAAAATTAACCTAAGCTTAACATTACTTATTTTTCATTTAATCATCACCTGTTTTTGCCTTTTTGGCTGCACTTTCGGCACTTTCACTTGCAGGACTTTTGAATAAAAATCCATCCAAAGAGGCTTGCTTTTGCCTGCCTTTTAAAATGTTACGGAAATGTGACAAACAAGTGTCATTATAAAGTGCTGAAGCACGACCAGTTGAAAGTTTTTCTGGGTTTTTCTTTTCAATGAAATTTGAAAGCTTCTCCCACATTGCCAGCATGTCTTTAATTTCATTTGTAGAAACCACTTCCTCCAACTCTACCTCCTCCTCACTACTTACTAATCTCCTGCAGAAGCTCCGTATGTTGCATCATCTGTAGCTCTTTCAGCCCCTCAGTTGAGAGTTCCTCCTCATGTTCCTTGACAAGCTTGTTTACGTCACCCTCATCTCTACCTCCAGACCCATCAACTTTCTTGAGGGACACAATCTCCTCCAACGCTTCTACTTCAGTCTGTCTCTGGTTTGAATCCTTCAAAGTCCCTGTCTGCAACAACATCAGGTGATAACATATCACAATGCTGTAGTGATCTTTCCAAAACTCTTTTTTTTATATAAATAAATTTTTATTTTAATGGGGTGACATCAATAAATCAGGGTACATATATTCAAAGAAAACATTTCCAGGTTATCTTGTCATTTAGTTCTGTTGCATACCCATCACCAAAAGAGAGATCGTCCTCCGTCCCCCTCTATCCAGTTTTCTTTGTACCCCTCCCCCTCCCCCTCTCCTCCTCCCCTCCCCCCACCCCCCATAACCACCCCACACCTGTCCATGTCTCTTAGTCTCATTTTTATGTCCCACCAATGTATGGAATCCTGCAGTTCTTGTTTTTTTCTGATTCACTTATTTCACTCCACATAATGTTATCAAGATTCCACCATTCTGCTGTAAGTGATCCGATGTCATCATTTCTTCTAGCTGAATAGTATACCATGGTGTATATGTGCCCCATCTTCTTTATCCAGTCTTCTATTTTTTTTTACAGTGATTAAAAGCCTTTAAGCAAACTCTTGACCAATACAGCAAGAATCCATAAAAGAGTAGTGTCCTTAACATGTTCACCAAGTCCAAGTTGGCCCCCTCACCATGCCAAATTCCTGAAAAATGCAACCCAACCACAGTTCAGTGTTAGGAGCTGTCACAGGGAGCAGGAGTCCAGGAAAAGTCCACATCCAGGAAAAGTCCTCATGGCACTGGAATTGTTGTCACCATTCTATACTTTGCAGCTCATGTCCAAGTCCCAGTGACCGCTGCTTCTAGCTGGTAATGATTCAGGTAGACTTTTCCAAAACTCTTGAAGGGTTAGATTTGTATTCTCAGTCACCTCAAAGCAGCAGTGAAATAAGAACTTTGTGTAAAGCTTTTTAAAGTTGGAAATGACCCGCTGATCCATAGGTTGCAAGATTGAAGTCGTGTTGAGTGGGAGATAGAGGACTTTCATGAATTTGAACTCATCGAGAATGTCATCTTCAAGACCAGGTGGGTGGGATAGAGCATTTTCAAGGATTAGTAATGTTTTCATCTGGAGTTTATTTTCTTGAAGATATTTCTTCACTGCAGGACCAAAGACGAGATTTACCCATTCAATAAAAAACTGCTGCGTAACCCATGCCCTAGCATTGGCAGCCACTTAACCTGCAGTTTTTCTTTAAGAATCTTATGAATCTTAAAAGCTTGAGGATTTTTGGCCCTGGCCAGTTGGCTCAGTGGTAGAGTGTTGGCCTGGTGTGCAGGCGTCCCGGGTTCGATTCCTGGCCAGGGCACTCCTTCCTCTCTGTCTCTGTCTTCCCCTCCCGCAGCCGAGGCTCCATTGGCCCCGGCGCTGAGGGTGGCTCCATGGCCTCTGCCTCAGGCACTAGAATGGCTCTGGTTGCAACAGAGCAACGCCCCAGATGGGCAGAGCATTGCCCCCTGGTGGGCATACCGGGTGGATCCCGGTCGGGCGCATGCGGGAGTCTGTCTGACTGCCTCCCCTGTCTCCCCGTTTCCAACTTCAGAAAAATACAAAAAAAAAAAAAAAAAGCTTGAGGATTTTTGGAATGATACACTAGCAGCGGCTTTACTTTATAGTCACCACTAGCATTTGCACACAATGCAAGGGTCAGATCCTTCATGGGTTTATGGCCTGGCAGCTTCTTCTCCTCTGCTGAAGTCCTCCAGGGCATTTTTTTTTCCAAAACAATCCTGTTTTGTCACAGCTGAACACTTACTTGTTGGCGGATGTAGCCTTCCTTTGCGATAAGTGCAGCACAACGTGCAATGTACTCCTCAGCTGCCTTAACATCAGCACTCGCAGCTTCACCATGCCTCACCACCAAGTGGATGCCAGATCTCTTCTTGAAATTTTCAAACCAGCCATGACTTGCTTTAAACGTATCTTCTGCTGCCTCTTTTGAGGTTGATGGTTCTTTCTTCTTCAAGTTGCCGTAAATAATACGTGCCTTTTCGCATATTACAGTCTCTGTCACTGTATCTCCTGTCAGCTCTTTCTCTTTCACCCACACCAGCAGAAGCTTCTCCATTTCTTCATGGATATTTGTCCTTAATTGGGACAGAATTGTAGTTCCTTTCGCTGGATTTGCGCTTTGATGGCATCCTTTTGTTTAAGGATGGTACAAATTGTAGATGTATTGCGGTCGTACAGCCTTGCCAGTTCAATCACTGGTACACCACAGTCATGTTTTTCTATTATTTCTTGCTTTACTTCTATCAACATCATTCTCTTCTTCTTACCACTGTCCTTTACACTCACTTTCTTTGGCCCCATGATAACACAAAAAAAAAAGTTAGTAAGAAATGCAAAAATGATACAAGAATGAGTACAGCACATGATATTCAACTTGATTCTACTGGTAACACATGAGAAAGAATGAGATGCTGGTGTTGTGCTTCTGATACTGGACCCATGCACCAACGCACCAACTAGCGGCAGCTTCCCGAATCACAACTCGTATCTCAGAATTTCGCTCAGATCTCGAACAAAAATACGAACCGAGTTGTAGCTCGTATCTTAAAAAAAATTGTATGTTGGTCTGCTCATATCTCAAGGTACCACTGTATAGCCATACAAGACACAGCAATTTAAAAGAACTATTGGTACATGTAACAATGTGTATAAATCTCAAAAACACAATGTTATCAGTGAAAGAATCCACTTATAAAACAATATATTCTATACCATTCCATTTGTAAGAAGTTCAATAACAAACAAAACACCTAGGGTGATAGAAATCAAGAGTGATGATTGACCAGAAGAGTCCAGGAGGCAACTTTCTAAGGTGATAGAAATGTTTTGTATTTTGATTGAAATAATGATTACATGTGTGTATACATTTTTCAAAACACGTGAGATTGTACACTGAAATTTGTGCATTTCAGTTACACACAAAATTTACCCCAATGAAGAAATAAAAGAACACAACTATTTTTATGGTATCCATTCATCATGCAGGGAAGAATGTTGACTCTAATAGCTTCCTATTGTGAGCAATAAATTTATGAATTCCTTACCTTGGTGTAAAGACCCTGCATGATTTGGCTCCTGCCTGCCTTTTCTACTTCATGTCCTTTCCTCCCCTTCTAGTTGCAATGCCTGCTGGCTTTCCTGTCTAAGTAGGTCATTTCTTGATCTTTTATAGTTCAGTCTCTTTGTTTCTTCATTGCATTTACAATATTTGCATTTACTTTGTCTCTGTACTTTATCCACGTGCCTTTTTCACTAGAGGAGAAACTCCAGGAGGGTAGGGACTTTGCCTTTTTTAACTATTGTGTTCCCAGGATATTGCCTGGTTCAGGAAGTACTTGTTTTTTTGTTTTTTTTTTAAATTTTTTATTAATGGTAATGGGATGACATTAATAAATCAGGGTACATATATTCAAAGAAAACATGTCTAGGTTATTTTGTCATCAAATTATGTTGCAAACCCCTCGCCCAAAGTCAGATTGTCCTCCGTCACCCTCTATCTAGTTCTCTGTGCCCCTTCCCCTCCCCCTAACTCTCTCCCTCCCTCCCTCCCATGTCCTCCCTCCCCCCCCACCCTTGGTAACCACCACACTCTTGTCCATGTCTCTTAGTCTCATTTTTATGTTCCACCAATGTATGGAATCATGTAGTTCTTGTTTTTTTCTGATTTGCTTATTTCACTCCTTATAATGTTATCAAGATCCCACCATTTTGCTGTAAATGATCTGATGTCATCATTTCTTATGGCTGAGTAGTATTCCATAGTGTATATGTGCCACATCTTCTTTATCCAGTCTTCTATTGAAGGGCTTTTTGGTTGTTTCCATGTCTTGGCCACTGTGAACAGTGCTGCAATGAACATGGGGCTACATGTGTCTTCACGTATCAATGTTTCTGAGGTTTTGGGGTATATACCCAGTAGAGGGATTGCTGGGTCATAAGGTAGTTCTATTTGCAGTTTTTTGAGGAACCACCAAACTTTCCTCCATAATGGTTGTACTACTTTACAGTCCCACCAACAGTGAATGAGGGTTCCTTTTTCTCCACAGCCTCTCCAACATTTGCTATTACCCGTCTTGTTGATAATAGCTAATCTAACAGGAGTGAGGTGGTATCTCATTGTAGTTTTGATTTGCATTTCTCTAATAACTAATGAAGCTGAGCATCTTTTCATATATCTGTTGGCCATTTGTATCTCTTCCTGGGAGAAGTGTCTGTTCATGTCCTCTTCCCATTTTTTTATTGGATTGCTTGTTTGTTTGTTGTTGAGTTTTATGAGTTCTTTGTAAATTTTGGATATTAGGCCCTTATCTGAGCTGTCGTTTGAAAATATCAGTTCCCATATAGTTGGCTGTCTGTTTATTTTGATATCAGTTTCTCTTGCTGAGCAAAAACTTTTAATTCTGATGTAGTCCCATTCATTTATCTTTGCCTTCACTTCTCTTGCCATTGGAGTCAAGTTCATAAAATGTTCTTTAAAACCCAGGTCCATGATTTTAGTACCTATGTCTTCTTCTATGTACTTTATTGTTTCAGGTCTTATATTTAGGTCTTTGATCCATTTTGAATTAATTTTAGAGGAAGTACTTGTTAATATGTGAATGGATGAAGGAATGAATGAACAAATGTTCTTATTCTATATTTTGAGAAAGTGATAGTATATACTTATGTTTATCTATTTAGAATTTGACCCTTACCTAATTCCTACAAGTAAACCTTTAATAAAACTGTGTCTCAATTGAGTTTTTGGTTTTTGCAACCAAACTTTTTGTTTGATGCAAGGGAATGTTTTTTCCCCTTTTCCTTTCCAGAATCTCTGTATAGACTTTTCTTCCATTCCCTAATCAGAGCCTCTTACAGAAGAGACCCAACAGAATTACTTCTGACAATGCTTACCAATTATATTTGATCCTGTACTCTATTGGTAAAATGTTTGAACACACTAACCATATAGGTACATTTATTTATTTCAAAAAATATATAAATGTTTTGCTGTCCTACTATGTAATGAAATGTGCACAGAAATAACATTTCAAAAGATCAGGATAAAAAATAGTTTTAATACTTCCCTCTTGCACTTCGGGAGATTGCTGTGTTCCACCCCCTTCCCCACATGCTCATCCTAGGTTGAGCACATTGCCTTTGGGCAAATGTTATGCTACATTTACTTATACATCTAAGTGTAAAACTATAGTAGTATTCAACAGTTTTCCATTTAAAACCTTACCTCTAACAATGGATTAAAAAAATGTATTACTTTTTAAATGAATTTATAGCATCCTATAGTGCTGGTAGGGTAGAATTTTTAGCTTTATGGGCATACTGTGAAATTAATTTACTTAATTTTTATTGTACTTATTCTCAACATTGTTCAATGATAGTTTTCTGCAGAAAGATATGCAGAATTTTGTAAAGAAAGGAAATAATGTTTAGAAACATGGGCAGGGGAGGCAAAAAAGAGGTATAGAAAAGGCTATGTTGACTTAAAAAATAGTTAATTATACTATAAACATTGGTAACTGTATTTGAATGAAATATCTCCTTAGGGGATTGCTAGTTGCACAAAATTAACAGTTGGTACAGGTAGACAAGGTTAAAAATAGGGGGGGGGGATCACTATTCTCCAATAAAAAGATAGTTTTTCAGGAAGCATCAATTCTATAATATACAGCACCCTGAGACAGGTTTGGAGATTTTGAGCCTGCTGTGTTACCTTTGAGACCTCAAGGATGCAGAACATAAAAATGAGCCTCTATCAATTTGAAGCAAAGCTAATCTTTGTGATCATGCCTGTGGTCTAAATCTATTAAAGATGTTCAAATTCAGTGTCCTTGATATCACTGCAGGTTGACCTACATAGTGAGCAATAAACTTGTGTATTAGAATTCTGGTTCTAATGTGCTTAGGAAGTGAAACTGACAGTCAGTATTTTGTGACTGTCTCTAAGCAGACTAACACCCTCTCTAAAAGGACAGGTGTATTTTTAAGGAAAGAAACTCATAATGTTTTTCTATTTAGTAGGTGACAGTATGTCCCAAGATAACACAAGCTTAAGGGGCTGGAACAAGCATAATTATTAAAGGCTAGCAGTTTCTCAGTTCATACAAATTGAATTTTTTTTCATAGGCTGGAAGACTGGAAATCTAGTATTACTGAAATAAATTAGCATATTAAGTGAATTTATACATGCAAGCTTAGGAACACTTTGAATTTAAAGAAGAAATTTTACTATTTCTTGAAATAAAAAACAGTTATCAGAGTCTGTGTTTGATCTCCCTGTTGGAAAGCACCTATGTGAGATATATCATTTTGATGTTTATCCAAAAATGTAGTTATTATATTGATCAAAATATTGCTATCTTCTCTTTTTTTTCAGAATTACTGATTTAAGGAATATCAAAAGAAGATTATATTTATCAACAGTCCATAAAAAACTGTCCTCAACCCCTCTTCATGCAAAAATCCCACTCTCCATGATCAAACGCAAAATTGTAAGTGTTACATGAATATTAAATTCAATTTAGAAAATATTAATTATGGGCATAGTCTGCATATAAGGCACTTTGTTGAGTACTATAGTGGTATAAAAATAAATAAAACTCATGCTGTTCTTTTCCTTCACCTGAAACACTTAATATCTACCAGGTAGGAAAATATAATTATTGCTATATCAGAAATATCACCAAAAATGTAATGGGAAGGTACTGTTGGTGCAGTGAAAGGGAAAGAAATCCATCTGACTTCAGGATAAGAAAAGGCTAGTTAAAAGAGATAGCATTTGAAGGACTATATGATTGCAACAGGAAAAGTTGGGAAGCCAAGCATTCTAAGCAGAAGGAACAGCATGGAGGCTCAAAAGTGGTACATATTTGGAAATCAGAGAATGATTGATCATTGGTGCCAGATTTTTAAAAATAGTTTTATAGAAAATTAGACTTTTCTATATAACAGTCTTGTATAAGTTGGAAGATTTTATGCCTGTTGTGTAACCTCTGAGAACTAAAGCAATATATTATGTATGCATAGATGAGCAATAGTTTATAGGCCAATAAGCTTCGGCCTGATATAACTGACTAGGCTTTCTCAAATTTCAGTCATTTTAATACCTCTCTCATGACTACTGTGTTTGTGTACTACCTGTTGTAATATGCATTTAATAATTTCCTTTAAATTGACTCATTTGGGATGGCTTAAGTAAATTTATTTTAAAAGAAAAATTTACCTACCTGAATGCATAGATACAGATATAAGGAATCAAGGCTCATGAAAAATCAGGGAACTATGACACCAACAAAGGAAACTAATAAAGCTCTAATAACTTATCCTAAATAAATAGAGTTCTATGAATAGTCAGACAAATTCTAAATATTTCTTTTAAAGACATTTAGTTAACTTCAAGAATACACAGACAGAAAACTAAATGAAATTAAGAAAACAACACATGAACAAAATGAGAAGTTCAACAAAGAAATAGAAACCTCAAAGAACATCAAATAAATCCGAGAACTGAAAAATACAATAACTGAACTGAAGCATTTAACAGAGAGTTTGAAAAGCAGGTTCAACCATGCAGAAGAAAGAATCAGTGACTTGGAAGATAGGACAATTGAAATTATTCAGTAAGAGGAGTAAAAAGGAAAAGAATGAAAAAGAGTGAAGAAAGCCTATAGGTGTCATGAGAGTTAATGAAAGTAAACAATAATGGCTTTATGGGAATTCCAGGAGAAGAGAGATAAAAGGACAGGAAATATATTTAAACCAATAATGCCTGAAAACTTTCCAAATTTGGGATGAGAAATAGACAACCACAAGATATCAAAATACAAATACAGCAGGATAAGAAACAAGGAACAAAAAACCAGAAAACAATTAACAAAATGACAATAGTAGGTTCTTACTTATCAATAATTACTTTAAATGTAAATAAATTAAATTATTCAATCAAAAGACAAGAATAGCTGAATGGATAAAAAAACAAGACCCAATGATATGCTGCCTACAAAAACTCATTTTAGCCTAAAAAACTGAAGGGATAGGGCTGACCTGTGGTGGCGCAGTGGATAAAGCGTCGACCTGGAAATGCTGAGGTCACCGGTTCAAAACCCTGGGCTTGCCTGATCAAGGCACATATGGGAATTGATGCTTCCAGTTCCTCCCCTTTCTCTCTTTTTGTCTCTCTGTCCTCTCTCTCCCTCTCTGTCTCTCTCTCCTCTCTAAAAAAATTAATAAATAAAATTTAAAAAAAATAAAAAAAACTGAAGGGATAGAAAAAGCATCTTAAGCAAATGATAACCAAATAAAGCAGAAATAGCTGTAATTTTTTAAAAAAGGGATAAAAAAAGATAGAGACAGTTATTATATAATGGTAAATGGGTCAGTACATCAAGGGGATATAATAATTGTAAATATCTATGCACCCAACAAATACATAAAGGAAAAACTAACAGGACTAAAAGGAGAAATAAACAGAAATACAATAAGCATGAGGACATTAATACCTCAATCTCAACAATGGTTTAATCATTGAGACTGAGAATTAATAAGGAAACAGCAGATTTAAACAAGAACTACAAATCAGTAGACCAAACAAACATGTATAAAACATTCTATCCAACAACGGCAGAATACACATTCTTCTCAAGTGCACATGGAGTAATTTCTAGGATAGATATGTTTGGCCACAAAATAAGTCTTAGGAAATTCAAGATTTGTAATATATCTATAATACGTCTGACCACAATGATGTGGAACTAGAAATCAACAACCAACAGATCTTAGAAGAAATTAAATAGGAAACAAAAATGCAACATAACATACCAAAATGTGGGATTCAGCAAAAGAAGTTGTAAGAGGGAAGTTTATTGCAATAAATACCATTATTAAGAAGCAAGAAAGATCCCAAATAAATAACATCACTCTATGTTTTAAGGAACAATAAGATGAAGAACAAACTGAACCCAAAGTTAGCAGAAAGAAGGATATAATAAAGATTAGAGCAGAAATAAAATGAAATAGAGATCAGGAAAACAGTGGAAAAGATTAACCAAACTAAGAGTTGGTTTTTTGAAAAGATAAAATTGACAAATCTTTGGCTAGATTAACCAGAGAAAAAAGAGCGAGAACTCAAATCAACAATTTAAATTAAAAAGGAGACATTATAACTGATACCACAGAAATACAAAGAATCGTAAGAGGCTACTATGAACAACTATACACACCGACACTGGACAACCTACAAGAATGGAAAAATTCTTAGAAAAATGTAAACTACCAAGATTGAATCAGGAAGAAATAGAAAGTCTGAATACACCAGTTATTCATGAGGAAATTCAGTAAGTAATCCCAAATCTCCCAACAAATTAAAGCCCAGGATCAAATTGCTTCACTGGTGAATTTTACCAAACATTTAAAAATTAATTTTAGTTCTTCTCAAACTCTTCCAAAAAATTGAAGAGGAGGGAACACTATAACTCATTTTATGAGGCCAGTGTCACCCTGATACCAAAGCCAGAAAATGACACTAACTAAAAAGTAAACTACAGATCAATATCCCTCATGAATATATATGCAAAACTTCTCAATAAAATACTAGCAAATTAAAATGAACACATTAAAAGGATCATTCATTATGATCAATGGGATTTATACCTGGGATACAAGGATGTTTCAACATACACAAGTCAGTATGATATATCACATTAACAGAAAGAAAGAAAAATATTGTGATCATTTCAGGAGATGCAGAAAAAGCAGTTCTAGGTCTTTCACCATAAAAATCTTTGCCACAGGCATTTCTACCACAAGCATTTTCACTACAAATATTTTTGTGGCACAACTAATAGTCTGTAAGACAATTTTGCTGTAAAAGATAAAATAGTCGGTTGATAGTTTGGTTTCATTTCTCTATTGACAAAGTTATCTCAGTACTGCCATTGTTATATTATAGAAACTAGGCCAGATTGTATAGTATAATTCATTGACAAAATTCTCACAGTACTTCCTTTTTATATTATGTGCATCTTAGCCACATTGCATGCTATGCTAGAAAATGATAGCATACCAGTTTTTGCAAATTTTTCAGTGAGCGCAGTCATTCCTCCCACCCATCAAAACCAAGTTTACCAAGCTATGGAAAATATGAAAGAGGCATCTACTAATTCAGTCTCTGAGAGCATTAATTATCAGCTCTTTAGTTGGAAACTGATACCTCTCTTAATGAAGAAACACATTTAATGAATAAACAAATGGTATGCTACACAAGAAAACAAATCAACAAGCAAAAATACTATGAATGAAAAACTTAAAAGACAGTGTATTTTTATTTTTTACAATAAAGTCTTTATAATTTTATTAATTTTTCATGTTTTATTTTCTTTTTAATGCCTCTTTTATTTTTTGTTCTTTTTTTCTTTTATAGTTAAATTGTTTTATGGCCAGTTATATATTGAAATGTTGTGGTGAAATGCTTGTGGCAAACATGTATTTGCAGCAAAGTTGTTTATGCCTAAACTACTGGACATAGAAGAATTATTACAAAATTTACCATCCACTCATGATAAAAACTCTTAGCAAATTAGGTATAGAAGGAATGTACCTCAGTATAATAAAGGCCATATACTTTAAGCCCACAGCTAATATCATTCTCAATAGGGAAAGGTTAAAAACCTTTCCTCCAAGATCGGAAAAGACAAAGGTACACATTATCATAGTACCTATTCAACATAGTACTAGAAGTCCTTGTCAGAGCAATCAAGCAAGAAAAGAAATAAAAGGCGTATAATTGGAAAGGAAGAAAAAAAGTCTCTATTTACAAATGACATGATTTTATATCAAACAATTCTAAAAACTCCATGAATAAGACTGTTAGATCTAATCAACAAATTCAGTAAACTTGTGGGATACAGAATTCACATACAAAAATCAGTTGCATGTCTATACTATAAAAGAAATAAATCAATTCCATTTACAATAGCATTAAAATAATAAAATCGGAATAAACTTAATGAAGGAGATGAAAGATCTCTACTCTGAGAACTACAAGATAACAATGAAAGAAATCAAAGAAGATACAAATAAATGAAAAAAATTTTCATATTTATGGATTGGAAGACTTAATATTCTTAAAATGTCCATACTACCTAAAGCCATTTACAGAGCCAGTGCAATCCATATCAGGATTCCAATGGCATTCATTTTTTACAGAAGTAGAAAAAAAATTCTAAAATTTATATGGAACCACAAAAATCCCTAATAGCCAAAGCAATTCTAAGAACAAGGCTGGAGGCATTATATTTCCTGATTTCAAGCTATACTATAAAGCTATAATGATCAAGAAAGTATGGTACTGGCATATAACAGAAAGTGGGATCAGTAGAACATAATTGAGAGCCCAGAAATAAACCCAAAACATATTAGTCAAATAATATTTGAGAAGGCAGCCAAGAATAATCAATGGGGAAAAGAAATTATCTTCCATAAATGGTGCTGGAAAAATTGGATATTTGATGTGAAAGAATGAAATTAGACCCCTATTTGATACAACTCACAAAAATTAACTTGAAGTGGATTAAAATACTTAAACATAAGACTTAATAAAACCATGAAACTCCTAGAAGAAAACAGGAGAAAAGACCCTTGACATGGGTCTTGGCAATTTTTTTTTTGCTGTGACACCAAAAGTGTAAACAAAAAATAAACAAGTAGAACTACATTAAACTAAAAATTTTATGCACAGCAAAATAAATCAACAAAGTGAAAAGACAACTTACAAAATAGGGAAAAAACATTTGCAAACCATATATCTGATAAGAATTTAATATCCAAAATATATAAAGAACCCCTATAACACAATAGGAAAAAATAAAACAAATAATCCAATGTAAAAATGGTCAAAATACCTGTGTAGACATTTTCCAAGAATACATATGAAAAACCAACAGGTATATGAAAAGGTGCTCAAAATCACTAGTCATTAGGGAAATGTAAATTAAAACTACAGTGAGATATCACCTTATGCCTGTTTTTTTTTTTTTTATCTATAGTAACTCAGTTATTCCTCAGATTGACTTCAGATGGATATATGACTGCCATTTTCTTCGAAAAACTGAGGCTCAGAGAGATTTAAGTAACTTGCTTAAGGTTGCTGAGCTAATGAGTTGGAAAGCAAGATCCAAAACCAGGAGTAATTTATTCTCTACAATCTCCCCACCCCTATCCGCCCACCCTTTCACCTTATAGCCATGTGATGGAAATCTCCTGAGAGCTCAGAACAGACGGGCCTAAGTGCCTGCCTTCCCTATCCACACAGCCCATTTGGTTTCTAAGGTGCCACACCAGCATGAAGTAACAACCCTGTCGGTGATGGGACTGTTCTGCTGTTCACTTTCTGTCCCAAGAGGAGTCAAGGTGCAGGGGAGCAGCCCTTGAGCCCAGGGAATGATGACCATAGGGAGCAAAGACTCAGTGAGCTGCTTCAGGAGGGAAGCAGCTGCAAAACGGCATTCTAAGCTGCCAGGCCTGGAAGTGACTCTGGACTGTGTGCTACAGAGTGCTCCCATAAAACCATGGGCCCAGACACAAAGCACCTGGAGAAGTGCTTCCTTTGACAAAACAGTATTTTAAAGCCTAAGTACTATTTTGTGTTTAAGGCTCAGTACTGAAGCCTGCTTTTTGTTAAAAAAAAAAAGCTTATGAAGGTTTAGATTCACATTGAAGCTTTCTCTTGGGCATATCTAGGTTTGAAAGAAAACTGATGAAAGGAAAGTTTTATGCTGTGATCGAGTCATTTAATGCCACTCCCCTATACCACCTAAAATCATTTCACAAATGGGTCATGTTCCACTCTTTGAGAGCCACTGTTATAGAGAAAAGGAAACCATTAAAACCTTTGGTTTGTGGAAGAACAATCAGTTTTGTGTTTTTGGAAAAATAATCTGATGGTGATGTTTGGAGTGGTTTGAAGAGGGTAGAAATTAGAGAAGAAGAGTGTTAGGTCGCCAAAGGACGGATGCACAAGGTCTGATGAATTTTTTTAATTAAATTTAATGCAGTGACATTGATAAATCAGGGTACATATGTTGAGAGAAAACATCTCCAGATTATTTTGAAAATTGATTGTGCTGTATACCCCTCCCCCAAACTCAAATTATCTTCTGTCACCTTCTATCTGGTTTTCTTTGTGCCCCTCTCCTCCCCCATCCCCTCTCTCCTTCCTCGCCCCACCCCCCCATCCCCCAACCCCATTGCCATCACATTCTTGTTCATGTCTCTGAGTCTCATTTTTATGTCCCATCTATGTATGGATTCATATAGTTCTTAGTTTTTTCTGATTTACTTATTTCACTCCGTATAATGTTATAAAGGTTCATCCATGTTATTGTAAATGATCCGATGTCATCATTTCTTATGGCTGAGTAGTATTCCATAGTCTATATATACCAAAGCTTTTTAATCCACCCGTGCTCTGATGGACACTTGGGCTATTTCCAGATCTTCGCTATTGTGAACAATGCTGCCACAAACATGGGGGTGCATTTCTCCTTTTGGAGCCGTTCTATGGTGTTCTTCGGGTATATTCCTAAAAGTGAGATAGCTGGGTCAAAAGGCAGGTCGAGCCTGACCATGCGGTGGCGCAGTGGATAGAGCATTGGACTGGGATGCAGAGGACCCAGGTTCGAGACCCCAAGGTCGACAGATTGAGCGCGGGCTCATCCGGATTGAGCAAAAAGCCCACCAGCTTGAACCCAAGGTTGCTGGCTCCAGCAAGGGGTTACTCGGTCTGCTTAAGGCCCACAGTCAAGGCACATATGAGAAAGCAATCAATGAACAACTAAAGTGTTGCAACGTGCAATGAAAAACTAATGATTGATGCTTCTCATCTCTCTCCATTCCTGTCTGTCTGTCCCTGTCTATCCCTTTCTCTCTCTAAAAAAAAAAAAGAAAAAAAAAAGAAAGGCAGTTTGATTTTCAGTTTTTTGAAAAATCTCCATACTGTTTTCCACAGAGGCTGCACCAGTCCTGCAATGCAGGAGGGTTCCCTTTTCTCCACACCCTCGCCAGCACTTATTCTGTGTTGTTTTGTTGATGAGCACAATTCTGGCTGGTGTGAGGTGATATCTCATTGTGGTTTTAATTTGCATTTCTCTAATGATTAGTGATGTTGAGCACTTTTTCATATGCCTATTGGCCATCTGTATATCCTCTTTGGAGAAGTGTCTATTCATTTCTTTTTCCCATTTTTTGATTGGATTGTTTGTCTTCCTGGTGTTGAGATTTACAGGTTCTTTATAAATTTTGGTTATTAACCCCTTCTCAGAAGTATTGTGAAATATATTCTCCCATTGTGTAGTTTGTCTTTTTATTCTGTTCTTATTGTTTTTAGCTGTGCAAAAGCTTTTTAGTTTGATATAGTCCCATTTGTTTATCCTGTCTTTTATTTCACTTCCCCATGGAGATAAATCAGCAAATATATTGCTCCGAGAGATGTCAGAGAGCTTACTGCATATGTTTTCTTCTAAAATGATTATGGTTTCACAGCCTATATTTAATTCTTTTATCCATTTTGAGTTTATTTTTGTGAGTGGTGTAAGCTGGTGATCTAGTTTCATTTTTTTGCAGGTAGCTGTCCAATTTTCCAAACACCATTTGTTAAAGAGGCTGTCTTTACTCCATTGTATTTCCTTACCTCCCTTGTAAAATATCAGATGTCCATACAACTGTGGGTTTCTTCCTGGGTTCTCTGTTCTGTTCCATTGATCTATATGCCTGTTCTTATGCCAGTACCAGGCTGTTTTGAGTACAATGGCCTTGTAGTATAACTTCATATCAGGAAGTGTGATACCTCCCACTTTATTCCTCTTTTTTAAGATTGCTGAGGCTATTCGTGTTATCTTTTGGTTCCATATAAATTTTTGGAATATGTGATCTATATCTTTGAAGTATGTCATTGGTATTTTAATTGGTATTGCATTGAATTTATAGATTGCTTTGGGTAATATAGATATTTTAATGATGTTTATTCTTCCTAACCATGAGCACGGTATATGCTTCCACTTGTTTCTATCTTCCTTGATTTCTTTTATCAATACTTTGTAATTTTCCGAGTACAAGTCTTTAGTGTCCTTGGTTAATTTGCTCCTAGGTATTTTATTTTTTTGGTTGTAATAGTGAAGGGGATTGTTTTCTTAATTTCTCTTTCTGACTGTTCATTGTTGGTGTATAAAAATGCCTCTAATTTCTGGGTATTGATTTTATATCCTGCCACTTTGCTGAATTCATTTATCAGGTCTAGTAGTTTTTTGACTGAGACTTTAGGGTTTTCTATATACAATATCATATCGTATGCAAATAATGATAGTTTTACTTCTTCTTTTCCAACTTGAATGCCTTTTATTTCTTCTTCTTGTCTGATTGCTGTGGCTAGGACTTCCAGGACTATGTTAAATAAGAGTGGTGAAGGGGGGCACCCCTGCCTTGTTCCTGATCTTAAGGGGATTGCTTTTAATTTTTGCCCATTGAGTATGATGTTGGCTGTCGGTTTCTCATAGATGGCTTTTATCATGTTGAGGTATGTTCCCTGTATTCCCACTTTACTGAGAGTTTTGATCATGAATGGGTGCTGGATTTTATCAAATGTTTTTTCTGCATTTATTGAAATTATCATGTGGTTTTCTCCTTCTTTTTGTTTATGTGATGAATCACATTGATTGATTTACAAATATTGTACCAGCCTTGCCCCCCCAGAGTAAATCCCACTTGATCATGGTGTATGATTTTTTCCATATATTGCTGGATCTGTTTGCTGATATTTTGTTGAGGATTTTAGCATCTATATTCATCAGAGACATTGGCCTATAATTTTCTTTCTTTGCGTTGTCTTTGCCTGGTTTTGGAATCAGAATTATGCTCGCCTCATAAAAGGAGCTTGGAAATCTTCCTTCCTCTTGAATTTTTTGAAATAGTTTGAGAAGGATAGGAGTTAGTTCTTCTTTGAATATTTGGTAGAATTCAGTTGTGAAGCCATCAGACCCCAGACTTTTCTTTGTTGGTAGTTTTTTTGATAACTGTTTTGATCTCATTTGGTGTAATCAGTCTGTTTAGATTTTCTGATTCTTCCAGATTGATTTTTGGAAGATTGTATGTTTCAAGGAATTTCTCCATTTCATCTAGGTTGTCTAGTTGTTTGGCATACAGTTCTTCATAGTATTTTCTTACAATATTTTGTATTTCTGTTGTGTCAGTTGTTATTTCTCCACTCTCATTTCTAATTTTATTTATATGAGTCCTCTCTCTCTTTTTCTTGGTGAGTCTAGTTAAAGGTTTATCAATCTTGTTTACCTTTTCAAAGAACCAGCTCCTAGTTTCATTGATCCTCTGTATTATTTCTTTAGCCTCTATGTCATTTACTTCTGCTCTGATCTTTATAATTTCCTTCCTTCTACTACATTTGGGCTTTACTTGCTCTTCTTTTTCTAGTTCTTTTAGATGCAGGGTTAAGTTGTTCATTTGAGCTTTTTCTAGCTTCTTAAAGTGTGCCTGTAGTGCTATGAACCTCCCTCTCAGTACTGCTTTTGCTGTGTCCCATAAATTTTGAGTTGTTGTATGCTCATTGTCATTCATTTCTAGGAATTTTTTTATTTCTTCTTTGATCTCATTCTTAATCCATTCATTATTTAACAACCTGCTATTTAGTTTCCATGTTTTGGAGAATTTTTGAGCTTTTCTGTTGTGGTTCATTTCTAGTTTCATGCCGTTGTGATCAGAGAAAGTGCTTGATATGATTTCAATCTTCTTAAATTTGTTAAGACCACTTTTGTGCCCTAACATGTGGTCTATCCTAGAGAATGTACCATGAGCACTTGAAAAGAATGTATATTCTGCTGCTTTAGGGAGAAAGGTTCTGAAGATATCTATTAAATCGAGTTGATTTAGTGTGTCCTTTAAGTCTGCTGTTTCTTTGTTAATTTTCTTTCTTGAGGATCTATCTAGTGATGTTAGTGAGGTATTGAAATCCCCTACTATTATAGTATTGCTGTTGATCTCACCCTTTAAATTCATCAAAGTCTGCTTTATATATTTAGGTGCTCCTATATTAGGTGCATAGATATTTATAATAGTTATATCTTCCTGTTGGATTACTCCCTTATCATTATGTAGTGGCCTTCTTTATCTCTTACTATATTATTTATTTTAGAGTCTAATTTGTGTAAATATTGCTACCCCAGCTTTTTTTTCATTTCCATTTGCATGAAATGTTTTTTCCATCCTTTTACCTTCAATCTATGTGTATCTTTTGTTCTAACGTATGTCTTTTGTAGATAGCATATGTATGGATCCTGTTTTCTTATTCATGCAGCTACCCTATGTCTTTTGATTGGATCATTTAATCCATTTACATTTATGGTTATTATTGATATGTAGTTGTTTATTGCCATTTTATTCTTTAAAGCTGTATTCCTTTTTTGCTATATTCTTTTCCCACTTTGATCTGTTTACAACAGGCCCCTTAACATTTCCTGCAGCATTGGTTTGGTTGTAATGAATTCCTTGAGTTGTTTTTTGTCTGGGAAGCTTTTTATTTCTCCTTCAATTTTAAACGATAGCCTTGCTGGATAAAGTAGTCTTGGTTGTAGGTTCTTGTTCTGCATTACTTTGAATATTTCTTGCCATTCCCTTCTGGTCTCAAGTGTTTCTCATTGAGAGGTCGGATGTCATCTTTACGGGAGCTCCTTTGTAGGTGATAACTTTTTTTTCTCTTGCAGCTTTTAATATTTTCTCTTTATCGCTTAGCTTTGGTATTTTAATTATGATGTGTGTTGGTGTAGGTTTCTTTGGGTTTCTTTTTAATGGAATCCTCTGTGCTTCTTGAACTTGTGAGAGTTTCTCCTGCATTAATTTAGGGAAGTTTTCAGCTATGATATGATTGAACAAAGTCTCTATCCCTTGTTCTTTTTCTTCTTCTTCAGGAATCCCTATGATGTGGATGTTATTTCTCTTCATGTTGTCACAGAGCTCTCTAAGAATTTTTGACTCTCTTTTCTTTTTTCTTCTCTGCTTTCATGCCTTCATTCCAGTTGTCGTCCAACTCGCTGATTCGATCCTCAGCTCTATCTATCCTGTTTTTAATTCCTTCCATTGTGGTCTTTATTTCTGATATTGTATTTGTCATCTCCGACTGATTCTTTCTTATACTTGCTATTTCTTTATTTAGGTATTCATAATGACCATCCATTGTTGTTCTAAGATCCCTAAGCATCCTTACAATCATTATTTTGAACTCTGCATCTGGAAGATTGATTATTTCCATATCACTTAGTTCATCTCTTAAAGGATTCTTTTGTGGTTTCATTTTGATTGTGCTTTTTTGGCTTCTCATTGTCTGTGTTTGGGTGTTTTGTTTGTAGAGTTGGTTGAGTCTAGGCTTAGTGTTGTCTGCCTCCACTTTTCAGTTGTGTTATTTCTAGGTCTTCTTGGGTAGGTATCAGCTATTATATGTAATCTACTTTTGGATTTGGGCAGCTTTGAAGTCTTGATTTGTTTGTTTTCTTAACAGGTGATAGTCTTGTTTACTGATCTCAGCAGGGGGCTTCCTTGAAATTGTATCCAGGAATATGATGGGTGTAACCTGAGACTTCTGAAGGCCTCTTCCACCAACTAATCTCTCTGGGGGCAGGGTGTTTTCTCAGCTTCAGTAGGAGGAGGTGTATCTCAGATCTCCATGGAGACCTGAGTTACTGCCCCTCCTCCCCACTTCTTGTTTTCAGCTGTGTCTTGTTGCACTGATTGGAGCTGGAGAGATGTCTGGAGATCTCTGATCCGGAAGCAATTCAGTACTGTTTTGTGGAAGGTTCAGTCCCTCCCCCAGCTATGGCCACCTCCAGCATGGTTGAGTCAGCTTTTTTAGGTCGTCTCCTACATTCCTTAGCCCCTCACAGTCTGTCCCTCTCCCTGTCCTTTCCACTTGGGAGATAAGCTGGTCTTTTCAACATACCTCGCTCCCTGGTCACCAGGCAAGTGTCTGTGAGCAGTATTTCTCCTCTTTTTCCTGGAGTGAGATCCCCTCTGGGCTCTCGGCCTCACCCCCTACCCCGTTCCTGTAAGCAGGGGAGATTCAGGCACTCCCTATCAGGTTTGTTATGGCTTCTTCTTTGCTCCTTGGTTTTTGAGAGCTGTTCTTGTTGTCCAGAGTTGGTTTTACACGCTGATTTTTCCTAAATTGATTTGTATTCCAGTTTGGTGGTGAGAGCTGGGCATTTGTGTGTCCTCCTACTTCGCTGGCATCTTCAGGTCTCCAGGTCTGATGAATTTTATAAGAAATTTATTTATGCATCTGCAAACAGATGGGCTGAGTCCAAAACAGCATCAGCAGTGAGGGGAAGAGAAGTCTTAGCCTATATAGGATAGGGTTTGACAGTATTTCTTGCCACAGGGAGAAAACTTGTGATCTGTGGCAGTTTAAATAGTGGAGGGGGTGGTGATTAATGACTAAGTAACAGAATGTTCAGATAAGTGATGGGGTAGTGACTAACTGGCAGGGTGACCAAGGAAACAGGTATTGAAGCCAGAGGCCAGATTCTCACATTGTGGGGGGGTTTGCTTTCTTCTGGCCTGACTGGCTTTACAAGTAGGATATTTGCAATAATCCAAATTAGGGTTAATGAGGACTAGGGCTGTAGCAGTAGAGGATGAATGTGAAGCAACGTCGGAAGCATATAAGCAAATGAGCTAAGACATGTAAACAGACTTTTTTCATGTCATGTGGCACATTCTGGAATAGGAGGAATGCCAATGAACTATGAAGCACAGAGGAGTGGTCAGAGAAGGCCCTATGGAGAAGGGGATGCCTGAGCTCGGCCTTGTGGAAAAGGAGTTCATCAGGGTAGGTGAGGAGAGGGTTCTAGAAAAGAAAAAGCTGCATTAAAAGTAACTATATGATTATACATTATTATTGACTATATTATAACTGGTAATGTGTACTTCTTAATCCATTCAACTTTTTTCACCCAGTCCCCAACTCCACTCCTCTGTGGCAAGCATCAACTTTTTCTCAGTATCTGAGTTTGTTTTTGTTTTATTTATTGAGATGATTACTTCATAAGGTATAGAAATGTCTAATCACTATGTTATACACCTGAGACTAATATAATATTGTATGTGAACTAGAATTTAAAAATAAATTTAGAATAAAAGAGTAGCGGCATAGGATATGCAAGCAAGTCCAGTAATTCTGTATTACTGAAGAGAGACCAGGATCATAAAGAAGCTGTAAGGTTGTAGAGGTAAGCAGGGGCAGCTTTCTTGTGGGCCTTGCACTTCTCACCAAGGAGCCTGGACTTTTATCTTACAGGTGATAGGGAGCAGGGCTTGACATAGTCAGATTTGCATTTTAGCTAAAACATCAGTTTGGAGGATGGGTGGGAAGGGTAAAACTGGAGACCTACAGGATCAGTTAAATCCATTGCAGTTGTCAAGAAAGTAAGCTCCCTGAGAGCACGGTTCTGTCTCATTTTGGCACTCTTGTATTGCCAGTGCCTGTACCAGTACCTGGTTCTTCCTAGGCACTCAATAAATATGTAAGTGGGTGGGTGGGTGGATGGATGGGGCTGTAGATGGATGGGTGGATGTTATAGGTAAGAGTAGTGAAGTCCTAAGGTTGGAAAATATAAAATACGATGCAGAGAAGGGAACAGAGTTGAAAAATAACTTAAAATTTTGTTTTATTTTTTATTTTTTTTATTTTTACTAGGGTGACATAAAAAAATCAGGGTACATATATTCAAAGAAAACATGTCCAGGTTAACTTGTCAATCAATTATGTTGCATACCCATTACCCAAAGTCAGATTGCCCTCCGTCACCTTCTGTCTAGTTTTCTTTGTGCCCCTCCCCCTTTTCCTCTCCCCTCCCCCCTGTAACCACCACACTCTTATAAATGTCTCTTAGTCTCGTTTTTATGTCCCACCTACATATGGAATAATGCAGTTCTTGTTTTTTTCTGATTTACTTATTTCACTTTGTATAATGATATCAAGATCCCACCATTTTGTTGTAAATGATTCGATGTCATCATTTCTTATGGCTGAGTAGTATTCCATAATGTATATGTGCCAAATCTTCTTTATCCAGTCTTCTATTAAAGGGCTTTTTGGTTGTTTCCATGTCTTGGCCACTGTGGACAATGCTGCAATGAACATGGAGCTGCATGTGTCTTTACGTATCAATGTTTCTGAGTTTTGAAGGTATATACCCAGTAGAGGGATTGTTGGGTCATAAGGTAGTTCTATTTTCAGTTTTTTGAGGAACCACCATACTTTCTTTCATAATTGTTGTACTACTTTACATTCCCACCAACAGTGAATGAGGGTTCCTTTTCTCCACAGCCTCTCCAACATTTGCTATTACTTTTCTTGTTAATAGTAGCTAATCTAACAGGTGTGAGGTGGTATCTCATTGCAGTTTTGATTTGCATTTCTCTAATAACTAATGAAGATGAGCATCTTTCCATATATCTGTTGGCCATTTGTATATCTTCCTGAGAGAAGTGTCTGTTCATGTCCTCTTCCCATTTTTTTATTGGACTGTTTGTTTGTTTGTTGTTGAGTTTTATGAGTTCTTTGTATATTTTGGATATTAGGCCCTTATCTGAACTGTTTGAAAATATCATTTCCCATTTAGTTGACTGTCTGTTTATTTTGTTGTCAGTTTCTCTTGCTGAGCAAAAACTTCTTAGTATGATGTAGTCCCATTCATTTATTTTTGCCTTCACTTCCTTGCTTTGGAGTCAAATTCATAAAATGCTCTTTAAAACCAATGTCCATGAGTTTAGAACCTATGTCTTTTTCTATGTACTTTATTGTTTCAGGTCTTATATTTAGGTCTTTGATCCATTTTGAATTAACTTTAGTACAAGGGGGAAAACTGTAGTCGAGTTTCATTCTTTTGCATGTGGCTTTCCAGTTTTCCCAGCACCATTTGTTGAAGAGGCTTTCTTTTCCCCATTGTGTGTTGTTGGCCCCTTTATCAAAAATTATTTGACCATATATATGTGGTTTTATTTCTGGACTTTCTATTCTGTTCCATTGGTCTGAGTGTCTACTTTTCTGCCAATACCATGCTGTTTTGATTGTCGTGGCTCTATAATATAGTTTGAAGTCAGGTATTGTAATGACCCCAGCTTCATTCTTTTTCTTTAGGATTGCTTTGCCTATTCAGGGTTTTTTATAGTTCCATATAAATCTGATGATTTTTTGTTCTATTTCTTTAAAAAATGTCATTGGAATTTTTATGGGAATTGCATTAAATTTGTTTATTGCTTTGGGTAATATGGCGATATTGATTGTATTTATTCCTCCTATCCAAGAGCAAGGAATATTCTTCCATCTCATTGTATCTTTTTTTCCTTTGTAATATATTCTTTGTGTTCATTGAGTTGTTTTCTGAGCTCCCTAAATTGCCTTTCTGTGTTTTCTTGTATATCACTGAGTATTTTTAGGATTTCTATTTTAAATTCTCTGTCATTTAGCTACAAGGTTTCCAACATATTAAATTTTTTCTTCATAGATTATTCCTCATCGATATGTCTTTTGTATCCATGATATTCAATTTCCTTTTTCTTAGTGGCATCTGAGGGTGGTTTTGTTGATAGTAATAATGAGAATTAATAAAGAATAAAAAGTTAAAAAATAAAAAAGAATAAAAAAATATTATTCCCTCCCCTTTTTTTCCCTCTCCTCTCCTCTCCTCTCCCCTCCTTCTTGAGAAAATCTTGTGGTGAACTGTGAATTATATTGTGCTAAATAGAACAAAAACTACCTATAATGGAGGGCCGGAGTTGGGGAGAAGTGATAAAGGGGCAAAAAAGGGGGTATAAACCCAAAAAATGCAAAAAAGGAAAAAATTTCGGTCAAGAATTAAATGATTTGCTTTTAGGTGATGGTTGACTAAGAGATATGATGAGAGGAATAAGAGGGAAACAGGAAAAAGGGGAAAAAATTAAAAAATTACTATTGTATTTAGTGGAGCAAGAACTAGATAAAATGGAGAGCCAGGGTTGGGAGCACTGTTAGTGAGTTAAAAAAGCGAAATAAAAAAACCCCAAAGCACCACAAAGAAAAATTTGAGTCCCAGATAAAATAATTTGTTCGTGATTGAGGATTGAATGAGAGAAAAAGTAAAGGAGAAAAGAAGAAAGTAATATAGAGAGAGAAAAAAAAAGAAAAAGAAAAACACAAAAAGAAGAAAAAAGAATAAAAGGAGAAAGAGAGAGAGTTAAGGGTTTTGGAGTGCAACCCTCATAGAGAGAAAGGAAGAAGAAAGAAAAGATAGTGGGAGATGTAACACTTATGGGTAGTGTAGTTCAAGGAGAGGAGAGAGTAAGACCGGCAGAGAGTTAAAAGACCAAATTGGAGGAGGAAAATAAATAAATAAATAAAGAATGAAGATAAGAGAAACAAACAAACAAATATAATAAAATGGGATAGGTTATAAAGTCTGTGGATTATTCTTGATTTTGAGAGGTTATCTTCTTGCTTTTTCTTTTCTCTCCCTCTTCCTGGTCGGTGACTCTGTACCCCGGGTTCTGCCCCTGTGGCATGCTCAGGTAGAGGTTTGCAGTTGATAAGTCTCTATGGTGATGTCATATATTGGGCTTCAGTCTCGTTGGCAGTCAAGGCTCATTAGCATTTGCAGGCTCCGCCAATGAGAGCGTTTGTGTTCCCAGAGCCTCTCTCCTAGTCTTTCCTTCCTGAATTAGTAGCTTAATGATCCAGCTATGGGGTTGCTGCTGCCTCTGCCTGGATAGTAAGAGGCTCAAAGAGCTGACAAATTCCCACTCTATTCCCACTCAGCACAGGGCTCTGGGTAAGGCTCAGTCAGTCAGAGCTGCTAGCATAATCAGGCGGGGCTTCGGCCCACACAAAGACCTCTGGCTCTGCCCCTCTGTCCGGGAACATGGGCATCCGCTCCCAGGGGAATCTCTCGCCCACTCTCCACGCTTGCCGACCAGGATATCCGGCCAGCCACCCCTCACTCCTGGTGAGGCGCTCCGCCCACACAGAAAAGTTTGACGTAGGGAATTTTGCTCCCACTCACTCCCTGCACAATGCTTTTCAGGGTGCAGGGGCGACCTCAAGACTCTGGTTTAGGCCCACACAAGGGCCTCTGACTCTGCCCCTCTGTCCGGTAACATGGGCGCCCACTCCCAGGGCTCTAGGTGGAATCTCTTGCCCACTATCTGCACGTGCTGACCAGGAGATCAGGGCGGATGGCTGTCCCAAGTGCCTTTCTTTGTCTGGGTTTGGCGTGAGCATTGGCTTGTGTTGCCTGGTTTGCCACAAGCACAGTTTTTCCTCAGCTTGGATGTCCGTGCCACAGCCTGGTTCGGATGTTTGTGCCACAGTCTGGTTCTATTCACACCCTATACCCGCCTTAGTTCATATACTCTCAGTTCCTAGTGAAAGCGGCCCTTATTTAGGTTAGTGAGGAAGGCGGAGTGTTTCTTCCTCCTTTTTCCTTCAGGGTTGATTATATATTTAGTCAATTTTTCACTCGATCATACCTTCGCGTTTAGTGTGGAACTTCTGGAGACTCCAAGGATAGATTTTTCTGTCTCTGGTTGAAGATCTTGTTGAATTTTTGGGGAGATTTATCGGTATCACTCCTTACAGCGCCATTTCTCTGACATCACCTCCAAAAAAAACTAAAAGTTTTAATTGAAGATTAGTATTAGAAATGAAGAAAAAGTCAAGATGACTCTCAGATTTCTAAATGGAATGACTGGTCATACAATCAATGTATAGACAGAATCCAGGAGAAAGAACAGGTTTAGAAGGGAAGATGAGAATGTGGATTCAGATGGAGAATTTTGGAGATATGTATATGATAAGAGTCATAGAGAGAGGTCTAGCTTGGATATTTAGGTTTTTTTCAGCATAGAAGTGACAGTCAGTTATGACAATGGATGACATTGCCTGCAGAGAAAGTTCCAAACAACAACAATAACAACAGAAGAGGCTAGAGAAGGAAATTTAGGGCTTAGTTGCTCTAAAAAGGATTGGGTAAAGGGAACAAGTCAAGAAAAATCCATGAAGGAGACAGGGCAATAATAAGAAAGTGATATGAATCAGAGTGAAGTGTCATGGAAACCAAGTTTCAATAAAGGAAACTAGGCAAGATGTGAAAGTACTTGGGGGATGTGGCAATCAGGAGCCTATTAGTAACTTTAGTGACAAATTTCAATGTGTCAGAGAGGAGGCAGGCTAGTAGGCTGGTAGTAGTATAAGAAAATTGAAAGTGAAGACATCAAATACATGCTAATCATCTCTTTCAGTATGTAGATGTACTGGGCTTATTGTTAAAGTAAAAGAGATGAATCAAAGATAACTAAGATTTTGAGTCTGTGAAACTTGGAAATTATGGCTGGACTATGGAATAAATTGGTGGCTTGTATTTGCAGGTTAATATTTAAAAATCTATTTAGTATTAAGCATATATAAATGCTAAAATATTAAATTTAAATACTGTACCCTAGTTATTAAAGTTAAATCATTTAAGACATTAAGGAAATGCCTTAATGCTTTATAAATAAAATTATATGTTTTGATATTGATTTCCTTATTTATCTAAGATTGTTTAGAATTCAATGTTAGATATTTTCCAAAATAAAATCATATATGAGGTCAACATACTATTTTGTGTGTGGTTAATAAATCAAATTTGTCATTAGCTTTTATGAGTTCAGTCACCTATGTCAGTCTGGATATTTTATTGAAATCTAAGATAATCATTCTGTAAATGGCTATAATCCACATACACAGTGAATCCTTCATCCAGTGACATTTGTAGGAATACAGTATTTGGAAATAATTTTTTTTTTTACAAATAAACCTTGCTGAAATAGGAATTAAACTTGACTGAATGATCTTTCATAATTAATAAATGAGTCAGATGAATATATGCTAAGAATGCCAGCATAATTATAATTCCAATAACATAAGAAATTTACTATTCAAACAACAAAAAGTAGCTATAATAGCTTTTGTAGGGCATTGTTAGGAAAACAGCTGTGTTAGGCTTGCTTGCTTGCACTTTGCATGATTAGTGTGTGAGCACATGGCAGGGTCATGTGTGTACAGTCTATGTAAGACTATGACTGCTTGGGTGGATGGCAGATTGAGGATTGCCTGCCTGCCACTGGGAGGGCCTATTTTGCTGTTCATTCACCTGCTGCTGTGAAAAACTGTTTTCCCTGCTTGTTTGCTCATCCGTTGTTGCGAGAATCTATTAAACGGGATGGCTCCGCAGTTTCTCTACCATCGACCCAAATCCATTATGGACCTGCCTATCCTCGGCTACCAGCATTACAGTCAGTGTTCTATAACTCATCCATCTACCTCATCTTCTGGGCCCTGTCAGATGACTCAATAGAGAATATAAAAGAAAGAAGATGCAGGCAAGAATCTTGGGGTAAAGATATCAACCTGGTCACTATCTTAGGTGACTTTAGCTCATGCTTAATTTTAGAAAGCAAGCTGTCATTAATCTAGAACTTTTCTTCTGAAGGGGGTTGAATCCAGAAAAACTTGCTCACTTAGCATTTGAGGCCTTCCTAAGCTTAAGCAAGGATTAGGCATTTGTTTCTACAGTGTTCCCCATCCCAGTAAGATCAAGTCATAAGTACTTGTAATCTGTTCTAGTTATCCTAGACTTCATTAAATATAAAGATATAAATAACATGTAGCACTTAAGAGCATGGCATCTGAGTTCTGACACAGTTGTGTGACCCTATGCAAGTTCTTGCATTCATTTTCCTCATCTATAAAATGCAGATAACATGAGGTATGCATATCCTCATATTAAGGTCATTATGGTAATTTACACGAGTTAGTAAACATAAGGCTTTTAGAACAATACCAGACATGCGCCAAGCCCTAGATTATATCTTTGTTGGGCAAATAAGTTTAATGTGATTTTTATGCTCACTCTCGTTAAAAATGGCCGCTGCTGATGTGGTGATGCTCTCATGTGAAACAGCTAATTGCCTTTCATGCTTGGGAAAGTGCTTGGTTATGCTAACATGTGCTGATGAGGGACTTTTGTGCCAAAAAGTTTTAAAAGGAGGAACTAGGAGGCCATTTTGCAGAGAGACCACGTTCTTGCAGAGAGGGGAGGAACCCATGTTGTATAGCAGGGGAAGGGGAGACCACATGGAAGAGCCAGCCAAAATGCAGGCATTCAGAAGGGACTGAGTGAGGCCTTTGATTCTGGAAAAAAACAGAGAAAGTCAGTGACTTTGGGAGCCCTGAATGGAAAGGGAAGTGTTTTTCCACTGTGTGTATTTTCTCTCCCACCTGTTGCGAGCAGGAATAAAGGAAAATGGCCCATCAGTTCTTGGCTCTGTTAATTCCTTACCATCTGTCCGGATTAAATGCGAACCTGTGTTGGCCAGGTGGCTGTGATGGTGGCTGCGACTACTGGCTTTACAATCTTCTATTTAGCTAGCTCTTCAGAGGCTACTTCTTCCAGGAAGCCCTTTGTTATGTCCCCTCTGTGGGTTAGATGTTTTGAGTATAGCTCATTCCAAATCATAATCTTCACAACACTTCTTCACCTTGTATTTTAATCATATATTTTCTTCTCTATCTCCCCTTTTAGTCTTATGAGCACATCTTATGTGGCTTTCATTTCTAGCCCCTATAAGTACATAACATTTAGAAATTTTTCAATAAATGTTAGTTGACCAAATTGACAAGTCTTAATGTGCCTCTTGACATGGGGGATTAAATAATTAGTTCATTATGGACAGATTATATAAGCTTTCTAAATGTTAGGTAATTCCAGAAATATAGAGAGTATTCAAACAAATATTAAGAAATTCAGTTCTAAAACTTGCTCTTATCTCCCCTCAATTTCCTCCCAATCCAAGAGATTCTATAGCAGCAGAGGGTCGTTTCTTTTCTACTGCTGATTTAGTCTGTTCTTGATAAGCCCTTACTGAATTAAAGCTGAGTCATGTTTATGGGGAAATTTTTATATAGAGCAAGGTGACAGAATACTCCACCCACTCAGAATACCATCCCTAGGGTCCTCTCTGGTGTTGGTCAGGTATTGGCCCCAGTTCTCTGCTTTTTGCAAAAATACATTTTATTTCTTTCTATTTTTTAGGAAGTGTAGATAGTTTGGTGGTAAACTTTGCAATGCAATATTTTAAAAGCACTTCAGCTAACATTTATGTCAGAAGTTATCAACGTTAAGTCTGCAGAGCAAGCAGCCAGCTGGAGCTGAGGGGCAAGTGCCTCAGCTCCATGCATGCAGAAGTCCTGGGTTCAATTCCCGGTCAGGACATGCATGAGAAGCGATCATCTGCTTTTCTCCCTCTCCTTCTCCCACTTCTCTCTCTCTTCCCCTCTCACAGTCAGTGGCTTAATTGGTTCAAGCAAAGGCCCCAGGATGGAGTTGCCAGATGGATCCCCGTGGAGGTGATAGAGGTGCATGCAGGAGTCTGTCTCCCCTCCTCTCACTTAAAAAGGAAAAAAAAACTGTCACCACTACTTCACCCACTATAATACAGGGGGTACTTGGGTTACGACACAATTCCATTCCTACAATAGTAACAACCTGAATTTTGGTGTAAATTGAAACACACCCTAGCCTAAGTCACTTACCTATCCTGACATAGTAGTAAAATCATAATCTAGAACATAAAAACACAAAACTAAGCCACAGAAAAAAGAATACTGCGTATTCTTCCGTCATACGCAACCAAACTAGTTTGCCCATGGAGTCCCTAAGTATGACACTAACAGCATAAGCCGAAACACTCACGTGTCATTTTTTTTTAACTTTTTATGGGAGTGAGCATTGTAAACTCAAAACATTGTATGTTGAGACTGTTGTAACCTGAGAACCCCCTGTACTATGAGATATAAAACAATTCTTATATTTTCAGTGGAAACAGAAACTACTTTGGAAATACCTTTGGAAGTTTTAAAATTTACCTATTGATTCAACAATTCTACTTCTTTGTTTATATCCAAGGAAATGAACATATGCATAAACAAGGAAGACTAGTATGGGGATTTCACAACTTCATTCACAAAAGCCAAAACTTTAAATAACACAAATGTCTAAGAACAAAAGAATGAACCATCAAATTGCGGTGCAAACAAGAATGTACTACCAGTGCATGCAACAGCGGTACTTAACCTCAAGTATGCTGAGTGAAATAATTTATTTACTCTGTGATTCCATCTATAGAAAGTAGAGAACAGACAAAATTAATCTACGATGACAGAAATTAGTGGTGGCCTTTGAGACGGGTGAGTGCTGAGATTGGTTGGGAAGCTGAACAAAAGATGTGCCTGAGATGATTGAAATGTTCTGTACCTTGATGGGCTATGGTATGCAGGTGTACAAAAAGGTCAGAACTCATCGAACTCTACTCTTAAGGACTATATTTTATGGTATGAAGTCAGAAAGATTATAATTAACATATTGAGCACTTATATGCTAGGCACTATTATAAGTGTTTCCGTATATTTAGCTATAAGTCCTAACAAGTCTCTGAGAGACATACCATTATCAGCATTTTACAAATGAAGAAAGACTCAGAAAGATTAAGTAACTGTGAAGATTCTATAGCTAATCAATGGTGGAGCTGGAATCCAAACCCAGACAGTTGGGCTCCAAAGCTCAAACTCTTATATCCCATAGAGGAATATATTTAACAGGCATTGCCAGTAGGGTATAACTGGAGGAAATTACCAGAAAGAGAAAAGAGTAGAATATTGTGGTTAAATAATAGAAAATGATTTCTAATTCCAAACTTTGAAAGTTAAGTGTTTCAAAAATCTTAAGGTGTGGTCATGTGAATGGATTACAGAGTGAAGATGAGAGGAAGGCTTTTAAAGGAAAGGAGGTTAAGGGACTGTTGAGGTGTGGCACACTATGTCAAAGGCAAGGTGAACCGGCCCCAGACTGTCCAGTGTGGGTATAGGCTGGTGAGGCCGTGTCTGAAGGAGCAGGAGTGACTGAAGAGTGACTGGAAGACTGGTGACGCTGAAAGGACGGGAAAGCCTGCCAGTGCAGTGCCTCAAGCTTCAGAGAGCTTTGGATCATACCTCCTCCCAGTGCCGCTCGGCCTCACGCCTCAAAACGGGGCTTTACCAGCACAGGCGAACTCCATAAGTAAACTTCCACTCTGGGCTGAAGAGGAAGTACTATCTCAGAAACAAAGCCAAGTGTCAATTAAGGTAAGGTGTGCAGGATTCTTAGAAAAATACGGAGGGTATAAATACTTCTCAGGAGTAAGGATTTCTGAGGGCACAGTGAAAGGGTGAGTTGTGGAATTACTAAGAGAGAGATGGGGCTGCTTTTCAGGAAGAGATAGCTTGTTTGATGCGGGTGGGAATTAGGATGGAGGGATCAATTGCTGTACAGGTATGATGACAATATTCCACAAGGAACTTGCCTTTCCTTGGTTCAGCCAAGAGCTGCATCTCCAGCAATCCCAACTTCCCTCTGCTCTGTTCTTCCCATATAAGGACTTGTCATAATTTGATTTTCCTGGGGACATTGTTTTTAATACAGTAGTAATAGGTAATGCTTCTGACCATGTAGTTATAAAATTACTATTTCAATGTCTGCTTACACCATTTGATAAACACAATAGGGTGGTGATAGAGATGAATAAGATTGTTGTAAGCAGCCTTTTTTTGAGAAATTAAAACTAACGTGAAAAATTATTTTGAAAAGCACAATAAATGTCTTAAAACTTTGTTTTTTGTGGTCATTTAAAAACAACAGAATGAGCTTCTAAAATTCTAAGAAGAGATGTACTTTAAGATTGCTTGGTTATGAAATTGAGGTTTTTTGTTTGTTTCCTTTTAGAAAAGTAATGATGGCTAGAGCTGTGCACTGTTACAACTCAGGCTCTTTCTACACCTAGCAGAATGAATTTGATTATCTTCAGGCTTGGGAAATCAGGACGATGCTGGGACAATCAAGAACATGCATTAGAGTATATGTATGTGTGAGTGCCTGCACGTCCACGTGTGTGTGTGTTCCTTTCATTTGTATAATAAAGCCATATTGCCAGCATATGTCAGTAAAAATTAGAAATTTTTGCTTTTTTTTTTTTTTTTTTTTTTTCCTGAAGCTGGAAATGGGGAGAGACAGACAGACTCCCGCATGCACCCGACCGGGATCCACCCGGCACGCCCACCAGGGGCGAAGCTCTGCCCACCAGGGGCCGAGGCTCTGCCCCTCCGGGGCGTCGTTCTGCCGCGACCAGAGCCACTCCAGCGCCTGGGGCACAGGCCAAGGAGCCATCCCCAGCGCCCGGGCCATCCTTGCTCCGATGGAGCCCTGGCTGCGGGAGGGGAAGAGAGAGACAGAGAGGAAGGAGGGGGTGGGGGTGGAGAAGCAAATGGGCGCTTCTCCTATGTGCCCTGGCCGGGAATCGAACCCGGGTCCCCCGCATGCCAGGCTGACGCTCTACCGCTGAGCCAACCGGCCAGGGTGAAATTTTTGCTTTGAATCATTTTTTTTCTTTATCAGACAAGTGTTTTCATGCAGATTTACATCCTGGAAGTAACATAAGCTCTCTTATTAATCTAAGCAACAAACTAAACAGAACTATCTTCTCTCTGTCACATTACTGGCTTTCTGGGCAAACATTTTAAGAACCCATGATTTTGAATATTTTAGACCAAGAGCTTTTCCATGCTGGACTAGAGTTGCACATAAAAATAAAGTGATTAGAGATCAAGAAAAATGTCAGCCTGAACAGGAGGTGGCACAGTGGATAGAGTGTTGGCCTGGGATGCAGAGGAGAGGATCCAGGTTTGAATCCTCAAGGTCACCAGCTTGAGCATGGGCTCGTCTGGCTTGAGCATGGGCTCACCAGCTTGGGTGCAGGGGTCACTGGCTTGAGCATGATATCATACACATGGGGTCGCTGACATGACCCCATAGTCGCTGGCTTGACCCCATGATTGCCAGCTTGAATCCCAAGGTCGCTGGCTTAAGCAAGGGGTCACTGGCTCAGCTGCAGCCCACCCCCCCCCCCATCAAGGCACATATGAGAAAGCAATTAATGAACAACTAAGGTGACACAATAAAGAATTGATGGTTCTCATCTCTTTCCCTTCCTGTCTGTCTGTCCCTACCTGTCCCTCTCTCTGTCTCTGGCCTCTCTCTGTCTCTCTGCCTCTCTCGCTTAAAAAAAAGGGGGGGGGATATTTTAAGAATGGATGATATCACCTGACCAGGCGGTGGCACAGTGGATAGAGCATCAGACTGGGATGCAGAGGACCCAGATTCAAAACCCCAAGGTTGCCGGCATGAGTGGGGCTTATCCAGCTTGAGCGTGGGCTCACTAGCTTGAGCGCAGGGTCGCTGGCTTGAGCATGAGATCATAGACATGACCCCATAGTTGCTGGCTTGAGCCCAAGGTCGCTGGTTTGAGCAAGGGGTCACTCCTGCTGTAGCCCCCTGGTCATGGCACATGTGAGAAAGCAGTCAATGAACAACTAAGGAGACAAGGTACTGCAATGAAGAATTGATGTTTCTCTCTCCTTCTTGTCTTTCCCTACCTGTCTGACCCTCTCTCTGTTATCTGTTTCTCTCGGTCTCTGTCACAAAGAAAAAGAATGGATCATGTCATGAAAAATAATGCAAATGATATTTTATAAAGATCAACTATAATTCATATAATCCACCTATTGATAGTAAAAAGTTCACAGTCTTTACAAAACTTCAGGAGATATATTGCAGCATTTATATGAATAATGAGATATTTGTTGATGCTTATAAAAATTAGAATCTTTGTATTGATAAATATCAGCTAAACGAAAAAAAATTTTTTTTAATTTTTTTTAGCCAAGGAGGATTCTTTTCAGGAACTACTGTAGTTTCCCATGTAAAAGATGCTCCCATGTATAAAATACACCCTAATTTGGGGGCCTGAAATTTGAAAAAAAGACAAATGCAAAAAAGTGGGAAATGCAAGTAAAAAAATCTAATACAATATAAGCGCAAAAACAAGAGCAAAAAGTGGGAAATGCAAGTGAAAAATCTACAACCACTGTATAAGATGCACCCAGTTTTTAGACCCCAAATTTTTCAAAAAAGGGTGTGGCTTATATTGATATATGGGAAAATATGGTACTTTAATCTGTACTTCTAAGAGATTGATTCTCTAATATATTATCAACTCCTACACATTTATGGAATTTGTAGAGTGACTATAAAATGAGAGTTTGAAAGTGTATACACATGTGTGTAATCATACATGTCTTCATATATTAACACATGTACACACACCATTATTGGTTGAGTATTTTCCACAAACCATGAGTTCAGGAATAAAGGCAGCTTGACTGTGATGGATAAGAAAAGTGTGTAGTAGGTAAGGGCTGGTTTTTTGGAATTCAGAAGACAATGGACACCAATTCCCAACCATAGCGGATGAGGTCCATCCAGGTTGTCATAAATGACACTGTGTCATCATTTCTTATGGCTGAGTAGTGTTCCATTGTATGTATGGACCACATCTTCTTTATCCAACCCTCTACTGAGGCACACTTTGATTGTTTTCATGTCTTGACCACTGTGAATAATACTGTGATGAACATGGGAGTGAATGTGTCTTTCTGAACCAATGTTTTTGGATTACCCAGTAGAGCGATTGCTGGGTCATATGGTAGTTCTATTCTTAAGTTTTTGAGGGGCCACCATACTTTCTTCCATAATGGTTGCACTACTTTACATTCCCACCAACAGTGGATGAGGGTTCCTTTTTCTTCACAGCCTCTCCAACACTTATTATTACCTGTCTTGTTGATAATAGCCAGTCTAACAAGTGTGAGGTGGTATCTCATTGTAATTTTGATTTGTATTTCTCGAATAGCTAGTGCAGTTGAGCATCTTTTCATATATATGTTGAACATTTGGTGTTGTTGTTTTTGACAGAGACAGAAAGAGAGTTAGAGAGAGGGACAGACAGGCAGGAAGGGAGAGATGAGAAACATCAATTCTTCATTGTAGGTCCTTAGTTTTGTTCAGTGATTGCTTTCTTATATGTGCCTTGACCAGGGGCTACAGCAGAGCGAGTGACCCCTTGCTCAAGCCAGTGACCTTGGGCTCAAGCCAGCAACCTTGGGGTTTCAAACCTGAGTCCTCTGCATCCCAATTCGATGCTCTATCCATTGCACCACTGCCTGGTCAGGCTATATGTTGGCCATTTGTATGTCCTTTTGGAAGAACTGTCTGTTCAGGTCCTCTCCCCATTTTTTAATTGGATTGTTTGCTTGTTTGTTGCTGAGCTTTGTGAGTTCTTTGTATATTTTGGATATTAACCCCTTATCAGAGTTGTTGTTTGTAAGTATCATCTCCCATTTAGTTGGCTGCCTATTTGTTTTGTTGTTAGTTTCTTTTGCTGTGCAGAAGCTTTTTAGTTTAATACAGTTCCACTCATTTATTTTTGCCTTAAATACCCTTTCCTTTAGGGTCAAATTCATAAATTGTTCTCTCTGGCCAAGGTCCATGAGCTTAGTACCTATGTTTTCTTCTATGTAATTTATTGTTTCATATCTTATATTTAGGTCTTTGATCCATTTTGAATTAATATTTGTGCAGGTGGACAAACTATAGTTAAGTTACATTCTTTTTGCATGTGGCTTTCCAATTTTCCCAGCACCATTTATTGAAGATGCTTTCTTTTCTCCATGGTGTGTTTTTGGCTCCTTTGTTGAAGATGATTTGTCCATCCTTATACATGTGGTTTTATTTCTGGGCTCTCGATTCTGTTCCATTGGTCTGTATGTCTGTTTTTCTACCAATATCATGCTTTTTTGTTTTGTTTTGTTTTTTAATTTTTTTTTTTATTTATTCATTTTAGAGAGGAAAGGGAAAGACAGAGAGAGAGAGGAGAGAGACAGAGAGAGAGAGAAGGGGGGAGGAGCTGGAAGCATCAACTCCCATATGTGCCTTGACCAGGCAAGCCCAGGGTTTCGAACCGGCAACCTCAGCATTTCCAGGTCGACGCTTTATCCACTGCGCCACCACAGGTCAGGCTATCATGCTGTTTTGATGATCATAGTTCTGTAGTATAATTTGAAGTCAGATAGTGTGATACCTCTTGTTCCATTCTTTTTTCTCATGATTGCTTTGACTATTCAAGGTTTTTTATGGTTCCATACAAACCTGGTAATTTTTTGTCCTATTTCTTTTAAATGTTACATTTGGATTTTGATGGGAATTGCATTAAATTTGTATATTGCTTTGGGTAATATGACTATTTAAACTATGTTGAGTCTTCCAATCCATGTACATAGAATATTTTTCCATTTTATTGTGTCTCTTTCAATTTCTTTCAATAATGTTTTGTATTTTTTAGTATATAGGTCCTTCACATCCTTTGTTAACTTTATTCCTAGGTATTTTATTTTTATTTGTTGCAATTGTAAAAGGAATTGTTTATTTTAGTACATTTTCTGAGGTTTCATCATTGGCATATAGAAAAGCAATAGATTTTGGTATATTGATTTTGTATCCTGCAACTTTACTATATTGGTTAGATTTTTTTATGGAATCTTTGGGGTTTTCTATATATAGGATCATGTCATCTGCAAAGAGTGATACCTTTACTTCTTCTTTCCTGATATGGATGCCTTTTATTTCTTTCTCTTGCCTGATCACTCTGGCTAAAACTTCCAGAATTATGTTGACTAAGAGTGGAAAGAGTGGGCATCCTTGTCTTGTTCCTGATTTTAGAGGAAAAGCCTTTATTTTTTCACCATTTAGTATGATATTAGCTGATGGTTTGTCACATATGACCTTTATTATGTTGAGGTACTTTCCTTCAAGTTCGATTTTATTGAATTTTTTAAACATAAAGGGATATTATATCTTATCAAGTGCCTTCTCAGCATCTATTGATAGGATCATATAATTTTTTTTTCTTCATTTTGTTGATGTGGTATATTACATTGATCAATTTCTGTATGTTGTATCCTTGTGCTCCTGGAATGAATCCCACCTGATTGTGATGTATTATATTTTAAATATGGTGTTGTATTTGATTTGCTAGTATTTTGTTTAGGATTTTTGCATCTGTATTCATTAGAGATATTGGTCTGTAGTTTTCTTTTTTTGTGTTCTCCTTGCTAGGTTTTGTTATGAGGGTTACGTTGGCCTCATAAAATGTGTTTGGGAGTATTGATTCTTCTTCTGCTTTTTGGATGGTTTGAGAAGGATAGGTATCAAATCTTTGAATGTTTGGTAGAATTCGCTAGTGTAGCCATCTGGTCCTGGACTTTTGTTTTTGGGGAGGTTTTTGATAGTTATTTCTATTTCCTCCTTGCTCATAGGTCTATGTAGGTTTTTCCACTTCTTGGTGACTCAGTCTAGGAAGATTGTATAGCTCTAGGAATTTATCCATTTCTTCTAGGTTGTTGAATTTGGTGGCATATAGTCTTTCATAATATTCTACTATGATCCCTTATTTATCTATGATGTCTGTGGTAATTTCTCCTCTTTCATTTCAGATTTTGTTTATATGAGTACTTCCTCTTTTTTCCTTAGTGAATCTAGTCGTGGTTTGTCAATTTTATTGATCTTTTCAAAGAACCAGCTCTTTGTTGTTTTTTTCTTTAGTTTTTTGTTCTCTATTTCATTTAGTTCTGCTCTAATTTTTACTCTTTCCTTTCTTCTGCTGATTTTGAGTTGCCTTTGTTCTTCTATTTCTAGTTCCTAAAGAAATGATGTTAGGTCATTTACTTGAGATCACTATTGTTACTTGATACAAGCCTGTAATGATATAAACTTCCATCTTATTACTATTTTTGCTCCATCCCAGAAATTTTTGTATGTCATGTTGTCATTTTTATTTGCCTGTGCATATCTTTTGATCTCTGCTTTTATTTTTCTTTAACCCAGTCATTTTTTAGAAGTATGTTGTTTAATTTCCACATTTTTGTGAGTTTCTTTACTTCCTTTTTATAGTTGAATTCTAATTTCAAAGCCTTATGGTCAGAAAATATGCTTGGTATAATTTCAGTCTTCCTGAATTTGTTGATGTTAGTTTTGTGGCCCAACGTATGGTCTGTTATTGAGAGTATTTCATGTACACTGGTGTAGAATGTATAATCTGACATTTTGGGATTAATTGTCCTATAAATGTCTATTATGTCTATTTGGTCTAGTGTGTCACTTAAGACTGATTTTTCTTAATAATTTTCTGTTTGGATGATCTATCTAAAGCCGTCAATGGTGTGTTGAAATCTCCAAGTATGATTATGTTTTTGTCTGCTTCTACTATTAGATCAGTTAATAGATGTCTTACATATTTTGGTGCTCTCTGGTTCAGTGCATATATATTAAGAAGTGTTATGGTTTCTTGATACAATATCCCCTTTATCATTATGAAATGACTATCTTTATCTCTGGTTAATTTTGTAGTCTTGAAGTCAGTGTTATAAGATATGAGTATGGATACACCTTTCCTTTGGATATTATTTGCTTGGAGAATTGTTTTCCAGCCTTTTATTTTGAGTCTGCTTTTATCCTTGCAGCTTAGATGTATCTCTTGAAGGCAGTATATGGTTGGGTTTTGCTTTTTGATCCAATCTGCTACTCTTTGTCTCTTTATTGGTGAGTTCAGTCCATTTACATTTAGGATAATTATTGACATTTGAAGATTTTGTATAGCCATTTTGTTTTGTTTTCTGGTAGCTCTGTGTCTTGTTTGGTTCTTCTCTTTTTTGTTTCTGTCAGTTGTTTTTGTTTGGAGGCATTCTATACTTCTTTACCATTTCTTCTTTTTTTAAAGCTGTATATTTCAGTAGTGGCTTTTTCATGGGTGATTATCATTAGGTTTTAAGAGAAAAATGTTCATATGAACAAGAGTCCTTGGTATTCTTAGTGCTCCTTCACTCCATCCTCCTTTGATACTACAGATCTTTATGCTCTCCCCTTTTATGTTATTGTTGTCACAGATTATCTTTGTTTTTATAGTGACTTTGTTAGAGCTTTTACTTGTAGTTTTGATTTGTTTTGTTCTTTGTGTCTGGTCAAATAATCCCCTTGAATGCATATTTCCTGAAGTTAGAGTTTTCTGGTGATAAATATCCTCAGCTTCTGTATGTCTGGAAAAATTTGTATTTCTCCTTTATATTTGAAGGATAATTTGATGGATATGTATTCTTGGTGGGTAATTCCTCTTTCAGTACTTTGAATGTTTGGATCCACTCTCTTCTGGCTTGTAGAGTTTCTGCTGAGAAGTCCGATGATAGCCTAATGAGCTTTCCTTTATATGTTATGTTCTTCTTTTCCCTAGCTGCCTTGAGGATTCTTTCTTTGTATTTTTGGCAATTTTGTTACGATGTGCCTTGGAGTAGGTCTCTTTGGGTTGAGGTAACTCGGTGTTCTGTTTGCTTTAGATTCAAGACTCTAACTCTTCCCATGGGCTTGGGAAGTTCTCATCAATTATTTGTTCCAACAGGCCCTCCATTCCCTTCTCCCTCTCTTCTTCTTCTGATATACCCATTATTCTTAAATTGCTCTTTCTGATGGAGTCAGACAATTCTTGTAGAGCTCTCTCAGTTTTTAATTCATGAGTCTCTTTTCTCTTCTTTCTGTAGCATCTTTAGTTGCCTGTCTTCAGTGTCACTGATTCTTTCCTCTGTCTGGCTTGTTCTGCTAGCCAAACTTGTTATCTCAGTTCTCAATCCATATATTGAGTTCTTCATCTCTGTTTTTAAAGTGTCAATCTGCTTGGCGAGCTGTTCATTTTGTTTTCTGAGTTCATTAAGTTGCCTATAGTGTCTTCTTGCATCTCATTATTTTGAGAACTTCAATTTTGAATTTTCTATCATTTAAATTCAAGGTTTCCAAGTGATTTTTTTTTCTGGAGATTTTTTATTTTCTTTCTGAACTGTATCTGTCTTGTGTAGCTATGGTATTCGATTTCTTCCTTGATGGTATTTGAGAGGGGTGTTGTTAAGAACACTAACAAAAACAACTAGAAAAATGAAAAATAAAAAAATACAATTAAAAATGTAAAAAATTTTAAATTATGCCAAGTATAGAA
The DNA here is from genome assembly GCF_036850765.1 of Saccopteryx bilineata. Classification (NCBI taxonomy): domain Eukaryota; kingdom Metazoa; phylum Chordata; class Mammalia; order Chiroptera; family Emballonuridae; genus Saccopteryx; species Saccopteryx bilineata. Next base: position 81,578,529 of record NC_089499.1, read on the forward strand.
GAAAACGACAGAGGAAAAAAAGATTGAAAACCAAAAATAAATAAAAATCCAGAAAAAAATAAGAATAAAATATATAAAAATTAAAATGAAATTCAAAAAAAGTGAAAGAAAACAGTATAAGAGAAAAAAGGGGGGAAAATGAAGAAAAAAAGAAGGAAAAGTAAATTTTGGTTTTGAGAGGTTTCTTCCAGTAGGTGTCACTATATAACAAGTTTTAGCTTTGTGACGTTCCTGGGCTGTCCTCTGCTGAGATATTGCTGTCACAGAGAGGTAAGCAAAGCCACAGTCTCAGTGGTAGGTAGGGCGTGTTGTGAGGACGTTACAGCTTTGGCTTTATGGTTTTGACCTTCTGGCTTTATGGCTCTAGTAATGACCATCTCAGGCTTCCAGGCACTCCTCCCATATCAACAGATGCGGAGTACACTACTGTTATTCAAGGGAGAGAGTGGCTCTGGAGAACTGGCTGTGGGGTTTGTCTCTGCCACTCTCCTTACTGCAAGGTGAGGGAGGGGGGTCTGGGAGGCTGGGGGCTCGCACTTTAGCTTTCTAGGTCTCTGCTGAGTGTGGGCTGCAGGCAGACCATGGGAACACTGGCTGCATTGGTTTATCTCCCCCTCTTCTCCTCTATCTCACCACTTCTCCCAGCAGAAGGAGACCCAGTCACTCCGAGTTTTCCTCTCCATACCCCTCAGACAAAATCCACAGATTTTGAGATTAATAAAACCCTCTACTATCATACTGCCTAAAGATCTAGAGTTCTTTCCCAAAGTTGACAGAATCTTTTCTCATGATGGGACCTCTGTGTATGACCAGTGTATGCTCTATATCAGGGGTAGTCTACCTTTTTATACCTACCACCCACTTTTGTATCTCTGTTAGTACTAAAATTTTCTAACCACCCACCGGTTCCACAGTAATGATGATTTATAAAGTAGGGAAGTAACTTTACTTTATAAAATTTATAAAGCAGAGTTACAGCAAGTTAAAGCATATAATAATAATTACTTACCAAGTACTTTATGTTGGATTTTCGCTAAGTGTGGCAGAATAAGTCTTTATAAAACAACTTACTATAGTTAAATCTATCTTTTTATTTATACTTTGGTTGCTCTGCTACTGCCCACCGTGAAAGCTGGAACACCCACTAGTGGGCAGTAGGGACCAGGTTGATTACCACTGCTTTAAATTATGATGGCTTCTCTGGAAAAATCAAAGCAGTTCTTTTTTATTATTATTACATGAGAGGTGGGAGGCAGAAAGACAGACTCCCTAGTTGAGAATCACATTTGCTTTGCCAGCCCTTCCTCGCAGCATGTGACGTAGGCTCCACAAAGCAGACACAGCCATGTCAGGCTTTGTTCAGGAGAGAGAAACATGAAGAAGAAGAAATCCACTTTGGTGAGAGTTTGCAGGGAAGAAGAAATCTAATTTTCAGGAGCAGGAGCAGCAATCACAGAAGTTCTGGAACCCAGAGCCCAGCACTAGAGTGTGAATTATGAAGGCCTTGCCCAGTGGCAGCAGCTACTGGGACCCTCCTCGAACAGTCCTGTGGTGGGGCTGGGCATGCTCTTGGCTTTAGCTTCCAAGCCTGACTTTCCAGATCTCTTTGAGATTCTTCTTCATGTTTCTCTCTCCTGAACAAAGCCTGACATGGCTGTGTCTGCTTTGTGGAGCCTACGTCACATGCTGCGAGGAAGGGCTGGCAAAGTAAATGTGTTTCTCAACTAGGGAGAAAGGACTTGTGTGGCAAAGTCACCAAAGTCCTGATCAAGATCCACCCGGCAAACCCCCTATGGTGCAATGCTCTGCCCATCTGGGGCCACTGCTTTGTTGCTCAGCAACTGAGCTATTTTAGTGCCTGAGGTGAAGCCATTGAGCCATCCTCAGTGCCTGGGGCCAACTTGCTCGAACCATTTGAGCCATGGATGCAAGAGGAGAAGAGAGAGAAGGAGGAAGGGGAAGAGAGGGGTGTAGATGCAGGTGGTCACTTCTCCTGTGTGTCCTGACTGGGAATTGAACCCAGGACTTCCACATGCTGGGCCAACGCTCTACCACTGAGCCAACTGGCCAGGGCCCAAGGCAGTTCTTAAGAAAATTGAAGCCCAAAGGGAGATATATTTGCCTAAAGGGAGAATTGATATGGGACTGGTTGATCCAGACCTTAAATCTCTGGACTTTCCACATACATATGGATTATTCATTTATGTGCTTATAGAAAGTACTTATTCTTTCTTCCTTTTCTTTATTTTAGTGGTGCAACCTATGCATTGACTTGGTGGCATTTACCAGTGAAATATTCAAGGGAGCGGTTTTCCAGTCACTGGATGGAATTACTGTCTCAGCTAACTGTAAGCTACGGAAGATCTTCACTTTAAAATCCAAGCCTCAAGACACTGCTGATGAAGATGGTATGTTCAAGTTGCTATCAAGATTTTAAATTCTCCAATGTGTTTTTAAAATTAGACATGCCTTTTGAGAGTATGAGTCCATGGTAGTGGGGTTTTGTTTAATTTATTTTATTTTATTGTGGAAAGAATACTTAACATGAGATCTATTCTTTAATAAATGTTTAAGTAGAGTCAGGGATTTTAGTTGTAAGCAACACAATTTTCTCTAGGTAGTTGAAAAAGAAAAATAATTTATTTAAGGAAATTAGCCGGGTCATAGAATCTCAAAGAGATCTGGAAAGTCAGGCTTGGAAGCTAAAGCCAAGAGCATGCCCAACCCCACCACAGGACTGTTCAAGGAGGGTCCCAGTAGCTGCTGCCACTGGGCAAGGCCTTCATAATTCACACTCTAGTGCTGGGCTCTGGGTTCCAGAACTTCTGTGATTGCTGCTCCTGCTCCTGAAAATTAGATTTCTTCTTCCCTGCAAACTCTCACCAAAGTGGATTTCTTCTTCTTCATGTTTCTCTCTCCTGAACAAAGCCTGACATGGCTGTGTCTGCTTTGTGGAGCCTACGTCACATGCTGCGAGGAAGGGCTGGCAAAGCAAATGTGATTCTCAACTAGGGAGAAAGGACTTGTGTGGCAAATTCACCAAAGTAAGAAGGTCTAAAAGATATTGGACATCTAAAATATGCCCACTATATTACCTTATTACTCTGTTTACATTTCTTGAAGTCATTTGGGAGAAATGATATTGATATATTAATTTTCTAATGATCATGTTCAAATAGAAAGATGGTTAAACTTTTCCCCATAATATATATTTCTAGAGGAACTGGAAACTTATGCATTAATTATTCTTTCTATGATTGACAAATATACTCTGTAGATAAGCAGGCCATCTAGAATTCATAAAGCAGCACAAACTCTCCTGTTAGGCTAATCTTAAACAACTGAAAGTATGAAGAGAATACCGATGCTGCCCTTTGATTTTCACCCAGGATTATTTTTTAACAAAATCAGTTCTTCTAGAAGCCCAGGGAACAGAACTGCACATAAGAAGCCAAAGGTGGTTTCTTAGAAGTTTGTATGTAGACCTAGACTTGTACTCCATCTGGATGAGGGTCTAAGAAATCCTTGTGTGGCTCCCTCTGTGAAACAGGACACTGTGCCTGTACATTTTATTTGATAATAAAACGTAGCAGTGAGTTACCAGCAGCTCTCCAATGAAATCACAAGCCAGAAAATGTGTTGCTCATCTTATGTACCACTTAATCTCTATATGAAAAAGTGAGATTCCATTTTTTAAAAAATAGAATTCAGCTAATACAAAACCTTTATAGAAATAGATATGCATTCCACATCAGATCATTAGAGGTGAATCATAACCTGATTTATATTTTTAAATGTCATGAAAAAAAAGCAAATCAAAAATTGACAAATTAAATACATTTTTTTATCAAACTGATCCTTCCCCAAGCCCACTAAAATTAATGTAAGAATAAAATGGGTATAAGCCCACCAGGATGAACAGGAGGTAAGAACAAATGATGTTCATAAATCTAGTGGGACTGAGGACTGAAAACTGACTTAGAATGGCAAAAACTGAAACTTTTGGGTTTATGGAAAATTTGACAATGAAATTTATAACATAGACCCTCAGAGGGCTCAAGAATTGGCAATCCTAGGTACTGCCATAGGCAGGGTAAAGGGGTGTGGCTAAAAATAGAGAGATTGGTTAAAATGCTACATAAGTTTCTATAGGACCCCAGGTCCCCTGTCCATGACCATATAACCAGGAAATGAGATTTATTCTCAGGGAAACTGAACCACTGAGCTTTTGGACTCAAGTAGACTGAGTACATGGTAGAGACACCAAAACAAATAAACAGGAAGAAAGAAATAAGGTAGAAAATAGATTTATGTTTTCTCAAAGTTAAGAAAAGATACTGACTTCATCTATAAAATGAGAATAATTTGTTCCTGCTTCAATAAATATTTTATTTCAGTTTATTATATAATAACTTTTTATATGCATATAAAAACATTCACAAATCATGCTCAGCTTGAGGAATTACTACAAAGTGAATCCATTTTTATAACTATCACCCAGGTCAAAAACAACACTACAAGCATCCTCTAAGCCCTGCTTTGTCCCCTCCCAATAATGATCTTCCTTTTCCATCTGAGAATTAACTATCCTAATATCTAACATCGCAGACTAATTTCAGTTTTATATAAATGGATTCCTGTAGTACATATTCCTTCATTCGTACATCCTTTCAGAAAACATTGTGTTTGTTTCATCTGTGTTGTTGCTGATTTTCACTACTGTGTAGTATGCCACTGTAGAATATACCACAATTTATTTATCCATTTTAAAGGCCCTGGCTGGTTGGCTCAGTGGTAGAGCATCGGCCTGGCGTGCAGGAGTCCCAGGTTCAATTCCCGGCCAGGGCACACAGGAGAAGCGCCCATCTGCTTCTCCACCCCTCCCCCTCTCCTTCCTCTCTGTCTCTCTCTTCCCCTCCTGCAGCCGAGGCTCCATTGAAGCAAAGTTGGCCCGGGCGCTGAGGATGGCTCTGTGGCCTCTGCCTTAGGTGCTAGAGTGGCTCTGGTCTCAACAGAGCGACGCCCCAGATGGGCAGAGCATCGCCCCCTGGTGGGCTTCCCGGGTGGATCCCAGTCGGGCGCATGCGGGAGTCTGTCTGACTGTCTCCCTGTTTCTGGCTTCGGAAAAATACAAAAAATAAAAATAAATAAATATTTATCCATTTTAGGTTATTTTGATGAGGATCTGTGTATGTGTTTCTCTGGATATTTATTGAGGAGCTAAATAAATAACATACTTTAGCATTGTTAATTCCAGTTGTTACATGTTTTTTATTCTAGAATTTTATTAGATTCTTTTTTAGTTTTTATTCCTCAGCTGAAATTTTCTATCTTGTTATCTAATTTCTCAAATATATGTACCAAAATTAATTTAAAGGCTGTGGCTAATAATTACAATTTCTGTCTTTCCTGTGAACCTGTTTCTGGTGCCTGTTTTTCTCTTGGTCTTGTCACTTGGTATGCCTGATAAGTTTTGAGTGAATACTATGAGGCTCTGTATTGTTTTGTCCTTCTCTAAAGATATAGTACCAAAAATATAAAATTAAAACAAAGCCCAAAAGATTGAAAAAGAAATGGAAATGTTTAAAATATTAGAAGTTAGTTCAAGAGGTTCACCATCAGAGTAATAGAATTCCAAGATGAGACACTAAAGAAAACATAAAGATGAAATATAGATTTTCCAAAATTAAAGGCCAGGTGTTTTCAGATTGACTTTCAACTCATACACACAAAAAAAAGGACTTACCATTGTATAATTTCAGAGCAGAGGGGAAAAGAGAATACCCTTATAAGTTACACACAAAGAACTAGGAATAAGAATGATGTCTGACTTCATACAGCAACATTAGATGGTAGAACCCCTTGAAAGTATACTTTCAACAGTCTAAAGAAAAATTATTTTCAAGTTAGAATTCTACACTATTTCAGTTTATCAATTAAATGAGTAAAGAATAAACATATTGCCTGACCAGGTGGTGGCACAGTGGATAGAGCGTCAGACTGGGATGCAGAGAACCCAGGTTCAAAACCCCTAGGTCACCAGCTTGAGCACAGGCTCAACAGCTTGAGTGTGGGGTCGCTGGCTTGAGTGTGGCATCATAGACATGACCCCAAGGTCGCTGGCTTGAGCAAGGGATCACTCACTCTGCTGCAGCTCCTCGGTCAAGGCACATATGAGAAAGCAATCAGTGAACAACTAAGGAGACTAAGGAGCCACAATGAAGGATTGATGCTTCTCATTTTTCTCCCTTTCTGTCTGTCTGTGTCTCTCTCACTGTCTCTGTCTCTCTTTCTCTGTCTCTGTCATACAAAAAAATTTTTTTAAATAAAAAGGGATAAACATATATGCAGACATGCAAGTTGTAAAAAATTGAATTATTTATATCCTTTCTCAGAAAATATCTGGAAGATATTCTCCACAAAAATTCAGGAGAAAATTAAGAAGAGGGCATATACAGGGTCCAAAAATCAAGATTTCATTCAGGAGAAAAGCGAAGGGAATTTCCAGAATTATGCTGAAAGGAATTAAAAGAATGGCACACACTTGTGCAGCACATTTAGAGAATAGTCCAGATTTTAGCAGGAAAATGGAGCTTTCATGGGGAAAGTCTTTAGGAAAACAATGTATCTGATAGAACATGATGTGTTTGAACACAGAAAATAAAATCAGTTGTGATTTTACAGTGCTAAGGAGGAGTTTGGGAAGAATTATTGTTAAGAATGTAGAAACTTCATGACAAAGCAGTGATCAACTCCAAGGAAAACAAAAAGTTGTATAATAAAGGAATTGTAATCATAATATATCGTATGGCTCAGATGTATACAACATTTTCTTTCATAGACTATTTTTTAGAGAAGTTCTAGATTCACAGCAAAATTGAGAGGAAAGTACTTAGAGTTTCAAATGTTCCTTTTCCTCACACATGCATAATCACCCAGCTATGACCACCCACACTAGACTGGTCCTTCATTACCATTAATGAGCATACATGAAAACAGCATTATCACCCAGAGTCCATGGTTTACGTTAGCACTTCAAATGAATAATTACCTGTGTCCACTGTGATAGTATCATACAGAATAGTTTCACTGCCCTAAAAGTATGAGTTCTAATTATTCATCTGTCCCCCCCAGTTACTGTCTGCAACCATTGATCTTTTTACGTCTCTACCGTTTTGCCTTTTTCAGAATGTCATGTATGTGGAATCACGCATCATGTAGCCTTCAGATTGACTTCTTTAACTTAGTAATATGCATTTAAGGTTCCTGCATATCTTTTTTTTGGCTTTAGAGCTCATTTTATTTTACTCCATTGTCTGGCTGTACCACAGTTTATTTATCCAGTCATCTATTGAAGGGCATATTGGTTGCTTCCAAGCTTTGTCAATTATGAATGAAGCTGCTAGAAAACATTCTTGTGCAGATTTTCATGTGGACATAAAATTTCAACTCATTTGGGTAAATACCAAGGAGCACAGTTGCCAGTTCATATGGTAAGAGTGTGTTTAGTTCCATAAGAAACTGCCAAAGTGTTTTCCACAGTGACTGCACCATCCTGCACTCCCGCCATCAAGGAGTGAGGGCTCCTGTTGCTCCACAGCCTTGCCTGCATTTGGTATTGTCAGTGTTTTGGATTTTTGCCATTCCAGTAGGTGTGTAGTGTCACTACTTTATACATAATTTTAATAATGTAAAACACTAATACCTTTTCCAAAAATTATGAAAAATCTTATTTGTAGGATGTAGTGAGGGAAGGAAGGCAGGGTGCTGGTTTAACAGTGCTAAATCCTCTTTTATCCAAAATGGGATATCAGAGATATTATTTAAAACTGTTAAGTGCAGAAATATTAATAAGGCTCCTATTTATAAATATAGATGTAAATATTAGAAGATTTAGAAGATGTAGGTGAAAGGCTTGAAAATAGTTTCTTCTGCATTGTGGGATGAAGTCAGAGGTGGCAGTTGGGGAACAATGGTATGATGTTTTTTTCTCATAATTTCCTAATACTCTTAATTTTTGAACAATATACATGCATTTTGTTTTATAATTAATTTTTTAAAGTTAAAGGATAATCTAAAAGATTCCAAGGACAAGCATTGGTGTAATTTCTTTCAGGTTTTTAGAAGGCCTAAAAAAAGCCTTATAAATGTGGCATCTCAGATGACATAGAATGTTCTGAATAGACTTGGGGAGCGTACTGTGGTGCAGGGCATTAGGAAGGAGAACCTCATGTTCCTCAGTTAGCTATAGGGACTTAACCTTGTAGAGCAGTGGTCCCTAACCCCCGGGCCGCGGACCAGTACCAGTCCGTGGACCATTTGGTACCAGTCCGCAGAGAAAGAATAAATAACTTACATTATTTCCATTTTATTTATATTGATATTTAAGTCTGAACGATGTTTTATTTTTAAAAAATGACCAGATTCCCTCTGTTACATCTGTCTAAGACTCACTCTTGACACTTGTCTCGGTCACATGATACATTTATCCGTCCCACCCTAAAGGCCGGTCCATGAAAATATTTTCTGACTTTAAACTGGTCTGTGGCCCAAAAAAGGTTGGAGACCACTGTTGTAGAGTACTTGCCCTATCTCTATGCTTCACTCTCCTCATTGGTAAAATGAGGATAATAATTGTTCCTGGGTTAGAGAAATCCTGTTATTATTCCTAGTGAAAGTATGTGTGTCAAACAAGTCATCTTGGTTTAAATTATCAATAAATTAAACTGATTAAATGTATTAATTAAACTGAATTGAAACTATAGAGCCTAAAGATATGGATTACTGTTTCCATAGTCCATTGCTGTGATCATGTACAAACTTTGTGTTTTTGTGTGTGTTCTGAACATGTCTGAACTTTGTTTCCTCCAACATTACTATAATATAAAGTTCTTGTGAAGATCTAATCAAATACAAAAATATATATGAAAAGACAAACTGTAACACAGTGTGCAGGTGCTACACATTTATCTGTCTCTATACATCAGGAGCTGGAATGCACACAGCCTCGGCTTCAAGAAGCTCGGGGTCTCGCAGGGAAATCTGTGTGTGTGTGCGGCTCACAGTACCTGGTGCGGGTACTTAACAGGCGCTAAGAGGAGAGTTTGGAGCACCAGCGCCCTGCCTGAGAGAACCACTCAGTGAGCACTTGATTTTTCAGATCGGTTAAAAACTTGAGCACCGACAAAGGTTGCCATTTGAATTTGCCAAATTAAAGCATTAAAACTACAATTATTTTCATTGTTTCATTAAATGAAAGGATGTTTAAACACACACATGCATAAACACACACAGGGAATGTCCTAATGTCAGAATAAAGGCTGACATTTTTTACTACAGGCCAGTAGAAATGAGTTCATGGATCAATATTTGTTTATACTTTTGTTTGGTCTATACCAGCATAGAGAAATAAGCCTTTGAAACTGCATTGTGAAATAATTTCCCAAGTTATGAAAGTGAACAATGAGAAAAGGGAGTATTTCGGGCAGAGGAAAAGAGTGTATGTGTTTAACGATACGACATCATGAGTGGATCTGATGTGTTAAAGGAGCAGGGAGTTCTTTGTGGTACATGGCAGGGGGAAAAGGTATGATATAACGTAATATTGCATTACTAGGCTGCATACTTGGGGTAACAGAGATGTAGGGCAAAGTGCTATCCTCAGAGTTCACTGTGTAATTATAGACAGTAGAAAAGTTAATGGTACAGGAGTTCATTCTGAAGACAATTAGCTAAAAGAGGGTAAAGGATAACATAGTATGGGGCACATTGAGTGTCCCTGGTCAAGGAGGTTGGCAACAGAAGTGATAGCAGTAGTGGTGATGATGATGATAGCAGCACTGTCTGTTGTAAACACTTAATATATATGGACTTAATTAAATCCTCATAACAACCCTATGAGGTGGTTGTTACTATTACCCTCATTTTACAAATAGGGACACTGAGGCACAAAGAAGTCAGATATTGTACCCAGTGTCATGCAGTTAAGAAGTAGAGGCAGGGTTTGAACACTGGCAATAATAGGACTTGAGTGTATGCTCCTAATTACTACTCTCGTGGGAACATAGAAGGGTAGGGAAATAAAGGAAAGATACAAAAGATGTTGTGGAAGAAGACCATGTTTAGAGTATAGATATTACAATAAATAATAGATATCTCTGTCTTTCTTAGTGAAGGAAGGGTTGTTTTCTTCTGCAAAAACAGTCTAGTCAGTCATAGTTTTGAGACTTTTAAACAGGGGACTTTTTAATCTGTATCTTACATTCCATTCTGGGATTCAATAAGTAAATATTGTATTAAATGTTTGCTTGAGCTCAATATTGTGTTGTCCTGGCCTTATTTAGATTTTCACTATCCTACTCTAGAACCTCTTAAACTCACCTAAACATTGCCCCACTCCTTTTCCATTTTCTGTTCCGTGGATCTAATAGAAAGTGAATCACTGAAATCTTAATACAACAATTAACTAGTTTTTCTCTTTCCTAGAGGAATGATCTGCTGGACAAGTAGCAAAGCAGGCTGATTTAATTTTATTTATTACTTTATGGTTCCTAATGGAACATAGAGTGGTATTTTTAGGTATTTGCATGACTGAATTACTGACTAACTTGTTTCTTTCTGCATTTTTTGAAGAAAAAAAAACAGAATACAATGTAGATAGGTAAAAGAAAGAGGAGAGAAAAGAGAAGACAAGAAAGAGCAAGCAATTATCCATTGAGAATGGCTATATGCTATGCCAATGAGGATTTTACAGGTCTCAGTGTTCTTTCTAAATTATCAGTACTGGGAAGTGTATATTCTATGCTTAGAGATGCAAGAAGAGAATAATTAAAGGTATGATTTCAGACTGAGATCCCGAGGTCATAGGTTGGGTCTCCACATTTTTATCTCTCCCGCATGACCTGGCACTGGTAACCTGTTTGATGAATTAATAAAGTAAGGATTGGCTAATTGTTCACTCAATTATTTATTCATTCACTCTCTGTGTTCAATAAACCTTTATTGAGTGTCAAGCAATGTGAAGAAAATTATCCCTTCAAAGGCCACAGAAAAAAATAGAATCACTGATGTCTTGCCTTAACAGACTCATTGAGCAAAGAAAGGTTTCAGAGGTCATCTAATCCAATATCTTAATTATGCATATGAGGAAAATCAGGCCCATTAGTTATGAGGCATCTTGTGTTGAGGTCACAGAGGTAGAACATGAGGCCAAGCCTCTGACTGACTGTCCCTTCCCAACAGTAAGTAGTACACAAATTTACCTTTCTCAGTAACTGGAATGGTTTAGCATTTTTCATAATTAACATTGTTGGGTGTTTTCCTACCTCTCTCTTTATCTCCAGGTCAGGAGAGTGCACATCAGACCCAAATCTCATCAGTTTAAAGCTGCATTCCTACTCCTTGTAGGGGAGTTGAACACAAAATAGCCTTGCCTAGCAAACCACTGCAGAGCAAGCAAGGGGACTGTCTCAGCATTGTCAAGTATGGGTCATGAATATCTATATATCAAGACTTGTAATTATTTAATTAAAATATCAATTTTATCATTAAATATTATAAAATATTTATCAGAACTTCACATATTAAAAATTCTAAGAATAACAATTCCACTTAGAACAGCATCCAAAATAATTAAATATCTAGAAATAAATTTAACCGAGCAGGTAAAAGACTTTTCACTGAAAACTATAAAGCATTGCTAAAAGAAATTAAAGTTAACTGAAATAAATGGAAAGACATTTTGTGTTCATGGATTGCAAGACTTACTTTTGTTAAGATGTCAGTATTATCCAAAGAGATCTAAAGATTCAATACAATCTCTCTCAAAATTTCAATAGCCTTTTTTTAAAAGAAATGGAAATATTGATCCTCAGATTCATATGGAATTTCAAGGAGATGGCCAAAAATAATCTTGACAAAAGAACAAACTGAAGTATTAACACTTTCAGAATTCAAAACTTACCTCAGAGTTACAGTAGTCAAAACAGTTTGGTACGGGTAGAATAGACATATAGCCCAAGGGAATAGAATTGAGACCAGAAATGACTTATACATCTGATTTTGACAGGGGTGCAAGGAACAGTCAATGGGGAGAGAACAATCTCTTCAGTAATGGTTCTGGGACAATTGGATGTCCACATGCACAAGAATGAGGTTGGACCCATATCTCACACCAAATATAAAAAGTTAACTCAAAATGGATCAGTGATCTAAATACAGAGGTGGGAAAAACTAGGTTTACAGTTGTTATACAAATAATACACTAGTTATTAAATAATAAAACAAGAATAATCTGTGTGTTTCATGTATTCACAACTGTAAATCTCCATTTGCCCATCCCTGTATAAGAGCTAATAGGAAGAAAATAGACCTGAATCTGGCCAAAGATTCCTAAATATGACACCAAAAGCACAGCAAAAAAATTTTTTAAATAGATAAATGGACATCAAAACTTAAAACTTTTGTGTATAAAAGAAGGCTATGAAATTGAAAAGACAACAAAATGGGAAAAACTATTTGCAAGATAGGATATATATTCTGGTTCTACATATACAGAGTGTATATTCTGTTATAATCTGATATCTGGAATATGTAAAGGACTCATACAACTGAACAAAAGGACTCAAAACCCAATTAGAAAATGGTCAAAGGGCCTGACCAGGCAGTGGCACAGTGGATAGAGTGTCAGCCTGGTACACCAAGGACCCATGTTTGAAACCCCAAGGTCACCAGCTTGAGCGTGGGCTCATCCGGCTGGAGTGTGGCTCACCAGCTTGAGTGTGAAATTATAGATATGACCCTATGGTTGTGGCATGAGCAAGGGGTCACTAACTCAACTGGAGTCTCCCAGTCAAGGCACATATGAGAAGCAATCAATGAACAACTAAGGTGCTGCAACTATGAGTTGATGCTTCTCATCTCTCTCCCTTTCTGTCTGTCCTTCTCTGATTTTCTCTCTCTCAAAAAAAAAAATATATGATCAAAGCACTTGAGTAAACATTTCCCTAAAGAAGATACAAAAGTAGCTGCAAACATGAAAAGATGCTTATTATCATTAGTCATTAGGGAAATGCAAATTAAAACCACAATGAGATACCACTTTACACTCAACAGGATGACTATAATAATTTTTATTTATTTATTTATTTTTAGTGAGACAGAGAGAGGGAAAGACAGACAGGAAGGGAACGAGATGAGAAGCATCAGTTCTTCATTGTGTCACCTTAGTTGTTCATTGATTGCTTTCTCATCTGTGCCTTGACCAGGGGGCTACTGCTAAGCCAGTGACCCCTTGCTCAAGCCAGCAACCTGGGCTTCAAGCCAGCAACCTTTGAGCTGAAGCCAGCGACCATGGAGTCATGTCTGTGATCCCACACTCAAGCCATTGACCCTATACTCAAGCTGGTGAGCCCATGCTCAAGCCAGCAACCCTGGGGTTTTGAACCTGGGGTTTCTTCATCCCAGGCCAATACTCTATGTACTGTGCCACTGCCTGGTCAGGCTATAATGATTTTTAATGGAAAATAAATGTCAGCAAGGGTTTGGAGAAACTGGAACACTTGCACGTTGCTAATGGGAACACAGAATGGTTCACCTGCTGTACAAAACATTTCAGTTATTCCTAAAACCATAAACATAGAATTACCATGACCCTGCAATTTCAATTTTAGGTATATAACTAGAAGAATGTAAAACAGATACATGTACATGCATGTTTATAACAGCATCACTCATAAAAGCCAAAATGTGGAAACAGCTCAAATGTTCATCAAGAAATGAATGAATAAACAAAATGTGGTATGTACACACAGACACAAAAGGGCACATATGGTGTGATCCCATTGATATGAAACATCAGAATAGATAGATCTGTAGAGAGAGAATGAAAACTTGTGGTTGTCAGGGCCTGGGCTGGAGGGAATGGAAGAACTGGTTAATGGGTACAGATTGTACTTTGGAGCAATGGAAACAATTTGGAACTATGTAGAGGTTACACACCATTGTAAATTTGTTAAATGCCACTAAATCACTCGCTTTAAATGTTTAATTTTATGTTAATATGAATTTCTCCACAAAGAAAGCCTCTTCAACAAATGGTGTTAGGAAAACTGGAAAGCCACATGCAAAAGAATGAAACTCGACTACAGCCTGTCCCCGTGTACTAAAATTAATTCAAAATGGATCAAAGACCTAAATATAAGACCTGAAACAATAAAGTACATAGAAGAAGACATAGGTACTAAAATCATGGACCTGGGTTTTAAAGAACATTTTATGAACCTGACTCCAATGGCAAGAGAAGTGAAGGCAAAGATAAATGAATGGGACTACATCAGAATAAAAAGTTTTTGCTCAGCAAGAGAAACTGATATCAAAATAAACAGACAGCCAACTAAATGGGAAATGATATTTTCAAACAACAGCTCAGATAAGGGCCTAATATCCAAAATTTACAAAGAACTCATAAAACTCAACAACAAACAAACAATCCAATAAAAAAATGGGAAGAGGACATGAACAGACACTTCTCCCAAGAAGAGATACAAATGGCCAACAGATATATGAAAAGATGCTCAGCTTCATTAGTTATTAGAGAAATGCAAATCAAAACTACAATGAGATACCACCTCACCCCTGTTAGATTAGCTATTATCAACAAGATGGGTAATAGCAAATGTTGGAGAGGCTGCGGAGAAAAGGGAACTCTCATCCATTGTTGGTGGAACTGTAAAGTAGTACAACCATTATGGAGGAAAGTATGGTGGTTCCTCAAAAAGCTGCAAATAGAACTACCTTATGACCCAGCAATCCCTCTACTGGGTATATACCCCAAAACCTCAGAAACATTGATACATAAAGACACATGTAGCCCCATGTTCATTGCAGCACTGTTCACAGTAGCCAAGACATGGAAACAACCAAAAAGCCCTTCAATAGAAGACTGGATAAAGAAGATGTGGCACATATACATTATGGAATACTACTCAGCCATAAGAAATGATGACATCAGATCATTTACAGCAAAATGGTGGGATCTTGATAACATTATACGAAGTGAAATAAGTAAATCAGAAAAAAACAAGAACTACATGATTCCATACATTGGTGGAACATAAAAATGAGACTAAGAGACATGGACAAGAGTGTGGTGGTTACCAGGGGTGGGGGGAGGGAGGACACAGGAGGGAGGGAGGGAGAGAGTTAGGGGGAGGTGGAGGGGCACAGAGTAAACTAGATAGAGGGTGACAGAGGACAATCTGACTCTGGGCGAGGGGTATGCAACATAATTTAATGACAAGATAACCTAGACATGTTTTCTTTGAATATATGTACCCTGATTTAATAATGTCATCCCATTAACATTAATAAAAATTTATTTAAAAAAATATATGAATTTCTCCTCAATAAATCAGTTTTAGAAAAACTCTAAGGTTATGATTCATTCAGGACAGCCAAGTATTACAGGTAATCAGCCTTATTTCACCCTCTAAACATCAAAACCTTTTATTATAAAAAGCATATACTAAAATATGGTGGTTTTGTCAACATTATAATGAAATATTTTACATCAATATTTGTTTATTATTAATAATGAACACATATAACACTTGCTCTGTAATAGGCACTATTCTTAGCCCCTTATATACATTAACTTATTTAATTGTCACAATAGCCCTATAAGGTAAGCATTTTTATATTCACGTTTTACAGATAAGGAGAATAGGACACAACAAGGTATGCCATGTGCTATGTGCTGTGTGCTATGCCAA
This sequence comes from Saccopteryx bilineata, assembly GCF_036850765.1. Taxonomy (NCBI): domain Eukaryota; kingdom Metazoa; phylum Chordata; class Mammalia; order Chiroptera; family Emballonuridae; genus Saccopteryx; species Saccopteryx bilineata. Next base: position 81,594,299 of record NC_089499.1, read on the forward strand.
AGTCACACAGCTAAGAAGCGGTAGAGCCAGGTGTGAGCCCAGGACACCTGCTCCGGAGCCTGTGCTTTCACCTCCTACAGAATTCTGCATAGCAATGTCTTTCTTCATTATATAGTAAAGCTCATGAAGGCTGGGATCTGAATCCATGCCAGGCCTAGATAAAATCTAATAGTTATATGGCAAATGAATGAATGAACAAAAAATAAACAGACTTTTTCTGAATATTGTTATAACATAAATGTTTGTATCCCCCTAACATTCTTATGTTGACACCCACCTAATCCCCAAAGTGGTGGTATACAAGAAAGGCTTTCTTCAGTGAGCAGGTCGTGTGTGTGTGGAGCCCTCATGAACAGGGTTAGTTCCCCAGGGAGCTCCTTGGGCTATGTGAGGGTATAGCAGTAAGATGGCCATCTCTAAACCAGGAAGAGGGCCCCTCACCAGATACCATTCTGAATCTGCTGGTGCCATCTCAGCCTCTAGAACTGAGAGAAATGAATTTCTATTGTTTATTAGCCACTCAGTCTCCCGTATTCAGTTATTACAGGCCAAACAAACTAAGATAAATGTTTGGCAGTTAGAGACTGTAATGTTTTCTGCTTGTCTTTCACTGGTGTTTCAGAGAGGTGGATTTTATATAAATAAGGCACTGTGCAAGGCACTTCAGGCTATTTCATGTAAATAAGATGAATATAACTGAGTCTGGATGAGTAAACTATCATAAAATTAGTTCTTATTTAAACTATATGAATTAGAAGAAGCCATGACCAAAACATTTATAAATCTCCTTATTTTACAAGGCATTCTCCTCCCCCCAAAAGTGAGTATGATGATTTCTCATGCGTAAGGTATCATATCTGTGTATTAAAATTGATGACAATTTTTAAAACTAGCTAAGATTCTCATCAAAGATATGAACATCTACAAATGGTTCATTTTACAGTGACTTTATGGCAAACAGGGTTACGACATAACTCAAACATCCTATTAATACACCAGCTCATACTTGGAACCGGACATCCAAAAAGCCACCACCATCCAGTTATGTTTGGATCCTCCGTGAGCAAATCTGTAACTTTCTCATAGCCTTCTCCTTCGTGTACCATTTTGCCATTCTGAGCTGACCATTCCAGCCAACATTATGGTCTTTCAGATTTGTCAAACTCTGAAGTATTTTAACAAAAACAGTTTAAATTCAACTATGTCATTTTTCAGACATTAATCAAGCAGTCTGCATGTTTCTATACACAGTCTATTCCAGAAGATAAAACTTGTCTGAAAGAACAAAGCAGAGCAGTCCTGGTCCTTCAGCATCTGACTGCCAGCTTGATTTGTTATTTGCCATCTGGGGAGAAAGATGTGACGTCCAAATAAAATGTGTATGGGGTACTGCTTTGCAGGATGTGGCTGAACAAAGCACAACTAAAGAAGAAACGTGGAAGACTTGGCAGCTGCATTTTATCTAGATCAGCCGTTATTAAGGGAGTTTTGTCCCTGACCATTTATTGAGCATCCCCTTTGACCAGATACAATACTAAATATATCATTTGGATGATCCCACCATTTTCTTTCACGCTAGCAACGCTTTGGCAGAATTGTCTTTCTTTCAGTTCCTACAATGCACCAGAGTTCTTTGCCTTCAGAATCTTCAGATGCTCTGTTCCCTTCATCTGAATGATCACTCCCACCCCATTTCCCCAAGCCATTTCCTGCTCATCCTTTATGACTCAGGTTAAATGTCTGTTTATGAGAGACTTTCAGTGACACCCTATGGTAGATTTCTGCATTACTTCTTTCATAACATCTTGAACCTTTTCAGAGAACTTAACAAAATTCTAATTAAATAGTTATTTATATTTAAATAGTTTCATATTCTTTGCTAGGGATAAGCTTCAAGAAGGCCAGGACAGAGTAACCACTAGTTTCCCAGCCACTAGATAAGTGCTTGACACATAGTAGAGATTCAGTAAGTCTTTGCTCAAAGATAAAATGAGTAAATGAATGAATGAAGACAAACCACACCCTCTACTGATTCACAGTGTAGCACTGTTTAATTTTTGTTGTAGAATCTGTGTATGCTCTTTTCAGAATTCTTATTTTTAAATTAAGTTGTAAATGGTAAAAATATCTATATATCTATATCTATATATCTATATAATATAAAATAACCTAGTAATTAAACATGGTGGAGGTGATTAGTGCTGAGGTAGACGGTGGAGAGATGAAATAACTTCCATTTAGGTCTATCAGACTATCCAACTACCTTGTCATGAAGCTTCTTCATAGTTTGGTTTCACAAAAATCAGAACTATAGGTCCTTTCCATGTATTCTTCCACAGAGCATCAGAGAAACTTTGAGAGTCAGTAGTTGCTAAATTAAATAGTCTTAAAGATTAGTCTTTATTTTGAAATAATGAACCTGTAGTTATTTTCTTTATTTCTTATTTTTTTAATCTTATTTTTATTAATTTTAGTGCAGTGACATTGATAAATCAGGGTACATATGTTCCGAGAAAACATCTCCAGATTATTTTGACCTTTAATTATGCTGCATACCCTTCACTCACGTCCTCCATCACCTTCATCTGGTTTTCTTTGTGCCCCTACCCTCCCCCCACTCCCTACCTCTCCTTCCTTGCCCCCTCCCGACCCCTTCACCCCACTCCCTTTTACCATCACATTCTCGTCCATGTTTCTGAGTCTCATTTTTATGTCCCATCTATGCATGGGTTCATATAGTTCTTAGTTTTTTTCTGATTTACTTATTTCACTCCATATATTGTTATCAAGGTCCATCCCTGTTATTGTAAATAATCCAATGTCATCATTTCTTATGGCTGAGTAGTATTCCATAGTATATATGTACCAAAGCTTTTTAATCCACTCGTCCTCTGATGGACACTTGGGCTGTTTCAAGATCTTTGCTATTGTGAACAATGCTGCCACAAACATGGGGGTGCATTTCTCCTTCTGGAACCGTTCTATGGTGTCCTTGGGGTATATTCCTAAAAGTGGGATGGCTGGGTCAAAAGGCAGTTCGATTTTCAATTATTTGAGGAATCTTTGTACTGTTTTCCACAGAGGCTACACCAGTCTGTATTCCCACCAGCAATGCAGGAGGGTTCCCTTTTCTCCACACCCTCGCCAGCACTTATTCTGTGTTGTTTTATTGATGAACGCCATTCTAACCGGTGTGAGGTGATATCTCATTGTGGTTTTAATTTGCATTTCTCTAATGATTAATGATGTTGAGCATTTTTTCATATGCCTATGGGCCATCTGTATATCCTCTTTGGAGAAGTGTCTATTCATTTCTTTTGCCCATTTTTTGATTGGATTGTTTGTCTTTCTGGTGTTGAGATTTACAAGTTCTTTATAAATTTTGGTTATTAGCCCCTTATCAGACGCAATGTCAAATATGTTCTCCCATTGTGTAGTTTGTATTTTTATTCTGTTCTTATTGTCTTTGGCTGTGCAAAAGCTTTTTAGTTTGGTATACTCCCATTTGTTTATCCTGTCTTTTATTTCACTTGCCTGTGGAGACAAATCAGCAAATATATCGCTGCGAGAGATGTCAGAGAGCTTACTGCCTATGTTTTCTTCTAAGATGATTATGGTTTCACGCCTTACATTTAAGTCTTTTATCCATTTTGAGTTTATTTTTGTGAATGGTGTTAGTTGGTGGTGTAGTTTCATTTTTTTGCAGGTAGCTGTACAATTTTCCCAACACCATTTGTTGAAGAGGCTGTCTTTACTCCATTGTATTTCCTTACCTCCTTTGTCAAATATCAGTTGTCCATAGAGCTGTGGGTTTATTTCTTGATTCTCCATTCTATTCCATTGATCTATATGCCTGTTCTTATGCCAGTACCAGGCTGTTTTGAGTACAATGGCCTTGTAGTATAGCTTGATATCAGGAAGTGTGATACCTCCCACTTTATTCTTCTTTTTTAAGATTGCTGAGGTTATTCGTGTTATCTTTTGGTTCCATATAAATTTTTGGAATATGTGATCTATATCTTTAAAGTATGTCATTGGTATTTTAATTGGTATTGCATTGAATTTATAAATTACTTTGGGTAATATAGACATTTTAATGATGTTTACTCTTCCTAACCATGAGCATGGTATATGCTTCCACTTGTTTGTATCTTCCTTGATTTCTTTTATCAATGTTTTATAATTTTCTGAGTACAAGTCTTTAGTGTCCTTGGTTAAATGTATTCCTAGGTACTTTATTTTTTTGGTTGTAATAGTGAAGGGGATTGTTTCCTTAATTTCTCTTTCTGACTGTTCATTGTTGGTGTATAAAAATGCCTTTGATTTCTGAGTATTAATTTTATATCCTGCCACCTTGTTGAAGTCATTTATCAGGTCCAGTAGTTTTTTGACTGAGACTTTAGGATTTTCTATATACAATATCATATCATCTGAAAATAATGATAGCTTTACTTCTTTTCCAACTTGAATGCCTTTTATTTCTTCTTCTTGTCTGATTGCTGTGGCTAGGACTTCCAGGACTCTGTTGAATAAGAGTGGTGAAAGGGGGCACCCCTGCCTTGTTCCTGATCTTAAGGGGATTGCTTTTAATTTTTGCCCATTGAGTATGATGTTGGCTGTGGGTTTCTCATAGATGGCTTTTATCATGTTGAGGTATGTTCCCTGTATTCCCACTTTGCTGAGAGTTTTGATCATAAATGGGTGCTGGATTTTATCAAATGCTTTTTCTGCATCTATTGAAATTATCATGTGGTTTTTCTCCTTCCTTTCATTTATGTGATGAATCACATTGCTTGATTTGTGAATATTTTACCAGCCTTGCCTCCCCAGAATAAATCCCACTTGATCATGGTGTATGATTTTTCCATATATTGTTGGATCCGGTTTGCTGATATTTTGTTGAGGATTTTAGCATCTATATTCATCAGAGATATTGGCCTATAATTTTCTTTCTTTGTGTTGTCTTTGCCTGGTTTTGGAATCAGAATTATGCTCGCCTCATAAAAGGAGCTTGGAAGTCTTCCTTCCTCTTGAACTTTTTGAAATAGCTTGAGAAGGATAGGAGTTAGTTCTTATTTGAATAATTGGTAGAATTCACTTGTGAAGCCATCTGGCCCAGGACTTTTCTTTGTTGGTAGATTTTTGATGACTGTTTTGATCTCATTTGATGTACTCGGTCTGTTTAGGTTTTCTGATTCTTCCAGACTGATTTTTGGAAGATTGTATGTTTCAAGGAATTTCTCCATTTCATCTAGGTTGTCTACTTGTTTGGCATACAGTTCTTCATAGTATTTTCTTACAATCCTTTGTATTTCTGTTGTGTCAGTTGTTATTTCTCCCCTCTTATTGCTAATTTTATTTATGTGAGTCCTCTCTCTCTTTTTCTTGGTGAGTCTAGTTAAAGGTTTATCAATCTTGTTTACCTTTTCAAAAAACCAGCTCCTAGTTTCATTGATCCTTTGTATTGTTTCTTTAGTCTCTATGTCATTTATTTCTGCTCTGAGCTTTATTATTTCCTTCCTTCTACTACATTTAGGCTTTACTTGCTGTTCTTTTTCTAATTCTTTTAGATGCAGGGTTAAGTTGTTTATTTGAGCTTTTTCTAGCTTCTTAAAGTGTGCCTGTAGTGCTATGAACCTCCCTCTCAGTACTGCTTTTGCTGTGTCCCATAAATTTTGAGTTGTTGTACGCTCATTATCATTCATTTCTAGGAATTTTTTTATTTCTTCTTTGATCTCATTCTTAATCCATTAGTTATTTAACAACCTGCTATTTAGTTTCCATGCGTTTGAGAATTTTTGAGCTTTTCTGTTGTGGTTGATTTCTAGTTTCATGCCGTTGTGATCAGAGAAAGTGTTTGATATGATTTCAATCTTCTTAAATTTGTTGAGACCACTTTTGTGCCCTAACATGTGGTCTATCCTAGAGAATGTACCATGAGCACTTGAAAAGAATGTATATTCTGCTGCTTTAGGGTGAAAGGTTCTGTAGATATCTATTAAATTGAGTTGATCTAGTGTGTCCTTTAAGTCTGCTGTTTCTTTGTTAATTTTTTTCCTGAGGATCTATCTAGTGATGTTAGAGGGGTATTGAAATCCCCTACTATTATAGTATTGCTGTTGATCTCACCCTTTAAATTCATCAAAGTCTGTTTTATATATTTAGGTGCTCCTATATTAGGTGCATAGATATTTATAATAGTTATATCTTCCTGTTGGATTACTCCCTTTATCATTATGTAGTGGCCTTCTTTATCTCTTACTTTATTCTTTGTTTTAAAGTCCATTTTTGCCTGACCTGTGGTGGCGCAGTGCATAAAGCATCGACCTGGAAATGCTGAGGTCGCCGGTTCGAAACCCTGGGCTTGCCTGGTCAGGGCACATATGGGAGTTGATGCTTCCAGCTCCTCCCCCCTTCTCTCTCTCTCTGTCTCTCCTCTCTCTCTGTGTGTCTCTCCCTCTCCTCTCTAAAATAAATAAATAAATAAATAAATAAATAAATAAATAAAAATTAAAGTCCATTTTGTCTGGTATAAGTATTGCTACCCCAGCTTTTTTTTCATTTCCATTTACATGAAATGTTTTTTTTCCATCCTTTTACCTTCAACCTATGTGCATCTTTTGTTTTAAGGTGGGTCTCTTGTAGACAGCATATGTACGGGTCCTGTTTTCTTATCCATGTAGCTACCCTATGTCTTTTGATTGGATCATTTAATCCATTTACATTTAAGGTTATTATAGACATGTAGTTGTTTATTGCCATTTTATTCTTTTTTTTTTTTTTCCGTTCTGAAGCTGGAAACGGGGAGAGACAGTCAGACAGACTCCCGCATGCGCCCGACCGGGATCCACCCGGCACGCCCGCCAGGGGTGACACTCTGCCCACCAGGGGATGATGCTCTGCCCCTCTGGGGCGTCGCTCTGCCGCGACCAGAGCCACTCTAGCGCCTGGGGCAGAGGCCAAGGAGCCATCCCCAGTGCCCGGGCCATCTTTGCTCCAATGGAGCCTTGGCTGCGGGAGGGGAAGAGAGAAACAGAGAGGAAGGAGGGAGGGGGGTGGAGAAGCAAATGGACGCTTCTCCTATGTGCCCTGGCCGGGAATTGAACCCGGGTCCCCCGCACGCCATGCCGATGCTCTACCGCTGAGCCAACCGGCCAGGGCCGCCATTTTATTCTTTAAAGCTGTATTCCTCTTTTGCTATATTCTTTTCCCACTTTGATCTGTTTACACCATGCCCCTTAACATTTCCTGCAGCATTGGTTTGGTTGTAATGAATTCCTTGAGTTTTTTTTTTTTTTTGTCTGGGAAACTTTTTATTTCTCCTTCAATTTTAAATGATAACCTTGCAGGATAAAGTAGTCTTGGTTGTAGGTTCTTGTTCTGCATTACTTTACATATTTCTTGCCATTCCCTTCTGGCTTCAAGTGTTTCTGTTGAGAAGTCTGATGTCATCCTTATGTGGGCTCCTTTGTAGGTGATAGCCTTTTTTTCTCTTACAGCTTTCAGTATTTTCTTTTTTTCACTTAGCTTTGGTATTTTAATTATGATGTGTCTTGGTGTAGGTTTCTTTGGGTTTCTTTTTAATGGAGTTCTCTGTGCTTCTTGAATTTGTGAGAGTTTCTCCTGCATTAATTTAGGGAAGTTTTCAGCTATGATATGATTGAATAAAGCCTCTATCCCTTGTTCTTTCTCTTCTTCTTCAGGAATCCCTATAATGCGGATGTTATTTCTCTTTATGTTGTCACAGAGCTCTCTAAGAGTTTCCTCAGACTTTTTGATTCTCTTTTCTTTTTTCTTCTCTGCTTTCATGCCTTCATTCCAGTTGTCCTCCAACTCACTGATTCGATCCTCAGCTCCATCCATCCTGTTTTTAATTCCTTCCATTGTAGTCTTCATTCCTGATATTTTATTTGTCATCTCCGACTGATTCTTTTTTAATATTTCAATATCCTTTTTTATACTTGCTATTTCTTTATTTAGGTGTTCGTGATGGCCATCCATTGTTGTTCTAAGATCCCTAAGCATACTTACAATCATTATTTTAAACTCCGCATCCGAAAGTTTGATTATTTCCATATCACTCAGTTCATCTCCTGAAGTAGTTTCATTTGGATTGCACTTTTTTGTCTTCTCATTGTGCCTGGGTGTCTGGGTGTTTTCTTTGTAGAGCTGGTTGAGTCTAGGCTTGGTGTTGTCTGTGTCTAGTTTTCCCTTGTGTTGTTTCTAAGTATTCTTGGGTTGGCATCAGCTATTATTTGTAATCCACTTTAGGATTTGGGCCACTTTGAAGTCTTGATTTGTTTGTTTTCTTAACAGGTGATTGTCTTGTTTGCTGATCTCAGCAGGGGGCTTATTTGAAATGGTATCCAGGAATGCGGTGGGTGTGACCTGAGGCTCTGAAGTCCTCTTCTGCCAGTTAATCTCTCTGGGGGCGGTTGCTTTCTCAGCTTCAGTAGGGGGAGGTGTATCTCAGATCTCCATGGAGACCTGAGTTACTGCCCCTCCTCCCCACTTCTTGTTTTCAGCTGTGTCTTGTTTGCTGATTGGAGCTGGAGAGATGTCTGTATCTCTATGACCTGGAAGGACTTTTGTATTTTGCTTTGTGGAAGGATCAGCTCCTCCCCCAGTTATGGCTGCCTCCAGCACTGAATGAGTCAGCTTTTTATGTCACCACCTATATTCCTCTCCCCCTCACCATCTGTCTCTCTCTTTCTGCTTTCTTTTTGGAAGACAAGTGGGCCCTTTCAGCACACCTCGCTCCCTGGTCGCTAGGCAAGTGGCTGTGAGCAGTATTTATGGCTCTTTTCCTTGGAGTGAGAGCCCAGCCTCACCTCCCTCCACCCCCCACCCCACCCCATTCCTGTAAGCAGGGGAAGATTCAGGCACTCCTTACCAGGTTTGTTGTGGCTTCTTCTTTGCTCCTTGATTTTTGAAAGCTGTTCTTGTAGTCCAGATTTGGTTTTTCACACTGATTGTTCATAAATAAATTTATAATCCAGTTCAGTGGTGTGAGCTGGAATTCTGTGCATCTGCCTACTCCGCTGCCATCTTCAGGTCTCCCCAATCATCTTTCTGGAAACACACAGCCCTGTTTCCTTCTTTCCTTTTGATAGAACACAAGAAATATTTCACATGTTTCCTTCTTTAAAAGAAAAACAACAGAAGAAGCAGGAATAGAAAAGGCAAGTCTGCTCTTTATTTCTTATTTTATTGAATGTTTAACACTGCCCAGAGTTTTCCTCAAATAATAATCTGATAAGTAGTGAAACAGTTCTGGATGCAAAGAGAAAATAGATATAATACATAGAAGGGGAAGGCAATACGGGAAAATTGAGCCATTTAATGTAAAATCTGATTTGCATGTTGACCACATTTCTGTAAAATTTAGCTTGCGTGTATAAACATGGTTAGAGTTTACACTTTCATAAGATTTTTTTTGAGGGATGATTGGTTGAATTTTTGTTACTACTCACATTTCACATATATATACAAACAAATGTTTCCACTATATTCTAAGATTTTTATAAAGCTTTATAAGAAAATAAAGCCTATGCTTAAGCTAGCCACCAAAAGTTATTTTATATTTTGGTATATTTCCTTGTTTTTTTTGCCATTCATATACTTTATTGATTTTATACAGTTGAGATAGAGTGTTATATATATTATTTTCATTTAACTTTTTATCTTGAATATGTCTCATATTATTGATCCATCTTCATGAATGGTTTCTTACAGCTCTTTATGGGAAATTCAAGGTCTTTATTTTTCAGAAATTATAAACACCTATTTAATAGATCTTTGAGTTTTTTATTTTTTTTACTTTAGGATGGCTTCATGAAGTGAAATTACTTAATAAAGTGGCATGTGCATTTTTAAGGCTTTTCATATATGTTTCATAAATTGTTCTTTAGAGTGCTAATACTAACTTAATTCCTACTTGCTACATACAGCAAAGCTGATTATCTGCCATTAAAGAGGTCATACAAGCCTGACCAAGTGGTGGCACAGTGGATAAGACAGAGCATCGACTTGGGATGATGAAGACTCAGATTCCAAACTCTGAAGTCCCTGGCTTGAGCATGGGCTCATCTGGCTTGAACGTAGGGTTGCTGGATTGAGTGTGGGATCATAGACGTGACCCCATGGTCACTGGCTTGAGCCCAAAGATCACTGGCTTGAGTAAGGGGTCACAGGTTCAGCTGGAGCCCCCTCCCCCTGGTCAAGGCACATATGGGAAGGCAATAAATAAACAACTATGGTGCTGCAACTATGAGTTGATACTTCTCATCTCACATCTCACTCCCTTCTTGTCTGTCTGTCCCTGTCTGTCCCTCTCTCTTTCTTGCTTAAAAAAAAAAGAGAGAGAGAGATCATACAAATAAATGAGAAAAAGTGTCCTGGTAGTAAAATAGATCAAGAATATGAACAGAAAAGAAAATTTACTAAAAGTAAAATTTAAACATCTATATAAATATATGTGAATGATATAAAATCTCATTAGAAATACAAATTATAGTAAAAATACTATATTAATTATAATAATTTTTTTTTGAAAGACTTCAAAGATAAGTTAACAGTAGGAGAAGCTGGGTCAAGGGCACAGAGAAACTCTGTGCAGTTTTTATAACTTTTCCTCAGATTTAAAATGATTTCAAAATAAAAAGTGAAAATTTTAACTTACTCATAAAATGCTGTAGTGCTCATTCAATACCGCCATTGTACTTATTGATCTTATGTAAATGAGCCAGTATGCTCCCAGAAGTCTTCACTGAAGCACACCTGACTAGCACTTCTCTCATGGTATGCTCTAGTATTGAAAAACAAAGACTCAGTGTTTCCAGTGAATGCTCTGACTTATGCACAAGACTCTGAAACTACTCCATATGTCATATACTCTATCTCATTTAATCCTTTCTACAATCCTAGAAATTAAGCAGTAAAATTATCATGTTCATTTTACAGATGAGAAAACAGAGGATGTAAGGTTGAGTGAAGGTTGAAGAACTCATCCAAAGTCATATTCCAAAATGATTTATTTCAGTTGGTCTCATTTATAAGACATGTCCACTTGGCAGAAATGGTTTACATTTCTGCATTGAATGTTTGTCTTTACTTCCAATGGGATTTGGTGTTCCCTTTCCAGCAGATGAACCTGCGGACATTATCCCACGAAGCTGCCAATTAACAGCAGATGTTCCACAAGTCACACAGCTGCTAAACATGACTAAACTCCACCAGACTATAGTAAAATTTGGAGCTCATCCCCTAATTTCAGCAGAATCAGGTATGCACTTATAATCCTAAATTATAAGCCTATTTATTTATAAGACCAAAATAAAGGGGGAAAAAACAGCATGCAATTCATCTTATAGCTTGAAGTTAAATATTGTGACACTTTAACATTGAATCATGTCACTGATAAATCATTATTTTAAATTTTTCTTTAACAACTAAAATATTTTCTGGGTTTTTTTCACATGATAAATCAAAACATCCTTAATTGTTTCTCTTCTTTTTCCACATGTTTCCAAGCCCTGCCAGTTATACCTCTTCAACATCTCTGAAATCTGTCTCCTCTATCTTGTTGCTACATCCATTGTTCAGTCCCCACAGTCACTCACCTTAGCCTCCCAGTTAATTTCCACGTTGCTATTGTAATTATCTTCCTGATGATAGAAATAGAAATGTGATCACATTACTCTTTAATTAAAGACTTGTACTGTCTTACCAACTATCTTAGAAGACAACATGAAAAGACCAGGGAAGCCAACTTCCCCTATCTCAAACCTACTCCACAGTTTTAGCGCCACACCTTTCCCCAGTGCCCCATGTGTGGTTTTCTGATCACTCTGTGGGCTCATATTGTGCTCACATGCTCATATTGGGATCACTATTTTGTTGGCCTAAAATGGCTTCCTTGCCTTTCTGCTTGGAAAAACTCTCTTATCTTTCTAGACTCAAAAGCTACCTTTCCTGATTCTAACAAGCATTGTTCTCTTTTTTCCATGACCTTTTTCCTTTTCTTTTTTCTTTTTTCTTTTTTTTTTAATACCTTTTAATATGTCTGCATTCCCCAATAAAGTGTGACTTCCTCACTCTTCTGTTTCCCTAGCTTCTAACACAGTGCTTGCCATGTACTGGGGCTACAGGCTCAAATTACTACAGAGTCAGTCAGATAACATAAATAAATAAACTGGCCTGGATGCCTGGACATTTGAGTCATGGAAACATTTTCTACTTCAACAGTGATAGCATATCAAAGAAATTGTTCTCTATATTAAAACAGCAACATGAACTACTTTATAAATGATACAGCCGGTGGTGATTAGCACTCAGTTCTGTGCAGGAGCTGTAGGGAGTGTGGAGGACTGCAGCACACAGGAGCTCCTCAGTCTTAAAGGGGTAACTGTAGTTCATTCAGTCCCACCCAAGTGTTGCCTTGCTGGAATTCAGCCTGTCTCACCAGATTTTCCTTTTTTTCCCCCCCAGACTGGGTATTCCACTGTTTATGATAAACTTCCCAATTTAAAAATATTACCTAAAGTCTAAATTTCTTTGGAAACACGGTATGAACCTAATAAAATGTGCCAGCACATGCCAGTTTCCTGCCACTGGAACAGTCACCCATAGCTGGTGACCAAATAAATGGATAGTATTTTACAAATCGCGAAACCTCGTAGTATTTAGATGAGTTGTTCTCGACCCTTCTGTATGTTAGAATCACCTGGGACATTTTTAAAATACCAGTAACTGATTTAAAAAAAAAATTTTTTTTTCTCTAATGTCTATGTTTCATTACCAGAGGTTCTGATTTAATTGGCCTGGTCAGACTTTTTAAAAAACTTCCTCCAGCAATTCTAATGTGCAGCCAGGGTTAAGAGCCATGGGGTCACTTATTCCCACAAAGGCCAGATGGTTTAGATGACACTCAAACACTGAAGTGACTCAGAGCAAAGTGTAATGGTCATAACAGGGCACCTATGGAGGAAGTATAATAAATTACTGTATGAGTGTTTATAATAAATAAATATAAGATTGGTGGAAGTGGAAGATGGTACAGAAGTCTGAGCAAAGATAGACAGCTCACTGTATGGCTGAAGTGACCAAAAGATTGCTAAGAGAAATGGCCCGAGTAGGTGGAATGGCTGTGTTGGAAATACAAGAGTGCACCACGTGTTTCTAAAGTAGAGGAATGATCATTTCTTTTGTAGGAAGTATGAATCTGTAAGTCAAGTGAGACCAGAGAGTAAAGATTACAAGTGAGATGTCTTTGCAGCAAGTTAGGCATAAAATGGCAAGTGGTTGTGGAAGGAGGACGAGAGGACCCTGACAGGAACTACAGGGAAAGCTGGCAGGACTTGGTGATTCTCAGATGACAGACGGGGAAGGGAAAGTGTTCAAAGTTTGAAAGAGGTCAGTAGAAACCAGACAAAGGAGATACCATGATGAAATGAATGCATTGCAAAAATGGCCTCAGTTTTACTCTCTACATTCATTCATCCTATGTTCACTGAGTCTGGTGAATTTCCTCTATATCCATCGTTATCAGCATTCATGTCCTAAATCATCTATTCCTAGAGAACTGGGATTGATTTTACAACTTTTTCAGTATAAATCCTAGCAGAGGGTAAATAGGCAATACATTTTTGAGCCCTTTATTCTGAAATTTCCAAACTTACAGAACAGTAGAGAGAATATATAATGAACCACCATGTCTCCATTACCTACTTTCGTGATTACCAACTTTGGGTAGGACTCTTTGATAACAATGAGGGGATAAGTAGTGAGAATTTGTAGATTTGGAGTGGAGAAAAAAAGGTGTGTGTGTGTGTGTGTGTGTGGAGTCTACCGGAAAGTTCTGTCCGTTTCTATCACAAGTTTCAACATGTAAGCACATGTTTATTTGGCGCATGTGTGCCTCTCTATTTTTATCATTTAATGTATACATACTGACGTAGCAAATTAACTAAAACAAAGTTGATTCACGTTAGTCTTATGTGTGAAGCCATAGTGTATCCATGGCTACTGATAAAGTTCATTTACGTCATTGTAATTTTTACGAATTTCAACAAGGAAGAAATGCTACAGAAGCATGTCTGTCGCATCCACCATATTCCCTGGACTTAGCACCCTCCGACTAGCACTTGTTTTTGTCCTTACAAAATTTTTTGAAGGGCAAAAAATTCAAAAATGAAGAAGATATTAAATAAGCACTGGTTCAATTTTTCGCATCAAAAGATAAAACATTTTTCAAAAATGGGATATACGAATTGCCCTCACGCTGGCAAGAAATCATTAATAATAATGGCAATTATATTATTTAATAAAGTTTATTGATGGTAAGAAAAATTTGTATTTTGTTTTAGTCCCAAAATGGACAGAACTTTCCGGTAGACCTTATATATATATAAATAAATAATAAAGAAGAATATATATATAATAAAAAAGTATTATATATATTTATATATATAAATATAATCCATTTTCACCAAAAGACCTTTAGAAAATACATAAAAGGATCAAACCCACCACCAGACAGTTACTATAAACACATTGGGTCACCATTCAGTCTTACTAGCAGTTTCACCACTGAATGAAATGAGTAAGAGTGTTTCCGTGAGCAGACTCTCTATCTGATCTAATAGGATGTGATAGTTTTCAGTAACAGAAATGATTAAGCTGTAAAGCCTTTCAGATAACCCTCTGTGATTGTAAATGCTATTTGTCTTCTTTGTATCTTAATGTTTCAAGAATTAATAATGTCTAAAAAGAAAATGTAAGTCTATAATCAGATATTTTAAGTGTTTTTATTTTTATTTAAAGTTCAAGGACACATGATGCCTGAGATTAAAGAGGAATTTGACTATGGCCCTGGCCAGTTGGCTTAGTGGTAGAGCATCAGCCTGGCATGTGAATGTTCCAGGTTTGATTCCCAGTCAGGCCACACAAGAGAAGTGCCCATCTGCTTCTCCACCCTCTGCCTCTTGCTTTCTCTCTCTCTCTCTCTCTCTCTCTTACTCTTTTCACCTCCCCTCCTGAAGCCAAGCTTCAATTAGAGTGAGTTGGCCCTGGACGCTGAGAATGGCTCCATGGCCTCTGCCTCAGGCGCTAAAAAGTGGCTCCAGTTTCAACGGAGCAAGAGCCCCAGATGGGCAGAGAATCACCCCTTAGTGGGCTTGCCAGGTGGATCCCGGTTGGGGTGCATGCAGGAGTCTGTCTCTGCCTCTCCTCCTCTCACTAAAATAAAAAAAGAATTTGACTAAATATTAATTGTATCATTAATTCAATATTATAATTAAACAGAAACTTCTTCATAAGCCATATTTGATTCCAACTTGTAGAAGAGGATATTAGTTCATATTTTACAAATTTCATAAATGGGCTCTTAATGCATAATAATAGTTCATTTGAGTCATATATATAGGAAATTAATAATCACCTAATAGCATATTTCTTCTGCCCTGTGAATCCCAATTATATTTATATTTATTTATAACCATAGAGTTTATGATTGTTTCTCTTAAGTAAATCTCTTGCATGTGTGTGGCCGCTGAGATTACATGAACATATTTTGAACTTCACGATTCTCTTTACATAAATATTTTTCAATTGTTAATTTTGACATGTGTGGCCTTTGAAAGTTACTATAGGTGATTATAATAATAATTGTTGTCTGTGTAAGATATTTTATCTGAAAACGTGTAGCTAATGAATAGTGTCCAGGGACAGACGTTTTAATCATTGAAAAGCCAGGAGATATTTCTTCATTTGAGCTGTGTGTTTTTGTGCTTTTCTAAAAAAGTAGA
Organism: Saccopteryx bilineata; assembly: GCF_036850765.1. Classification (NCBI taxonomy): domain Eukaryota; kingdom Metazoa; phylum Chordata; class Mammalia; order Chiroptera; family Emballonuridae; genus Saccopteryx; species Saccopteryx bilineata. The sequence continues at coordinate 81,610,105 of NC_089499.1, forward strand.
CTCCCCATGGTGAGATTTGAATTGCATGAGAAATGACTGTGTGTTTTTGTAATTAACTGTACAGTACTCATGTAAAGTGTGTTTTATTATAAATGTACATATTGGAAGAGCCCCATGAAGCCGCTATAGAAAGAAGTAGGTGTTTCCTATAGATGTTTTCTTCTTTTTTTTTTTTTTTTTTTTTGTATTTTTCTGAAGTTGGAAATAGGGAGGCAGTCAGACAGACTCCTGCATACGCCCGACTGGGATCCACCCAGCATGCCCACCAGGGGGCGATGCTCTGCTCATCTGGGGTGTTGCTCTGCTGCAACCAGAGCCATTCTAGCGCCTGAGGCAGAGGCCATGGAGCCATCCCCAGTGCACAGGCCAACCTTGCTCCGATGGAGCCTTGGCTGCGGGAGGGGAAGAGAGAGACAGAGAGGAAGGAGAGGGGGAGGGGTGGAGAAGCAGATGGGCACTTCTCCTGTGTGCCCTGGCCGGGAATCAAACCCGGGACTCCCGCCCGCCAGGCGGACGCTCTACCACTGATCCAACCAGCCAGGGCCTGTTTTCTAATGTGTTTACCAAGCAAAATGGAAACATTGAAACTTCTGTTTTAGACTGCATTTCCTTGAATGTCATATAACTTGATCAAGAGGATTTAACAAATAGTTGTTTCTATAAAGCCATTGTTGCCACATATTTATACTGTTCACTTTGTCAATTCCATTTCTGGTGCACATTAGTTAATGAGTATTGGTCTGCAGATAACTGTGAAATCTGATTATTTTATTTTCATTAACAGAACCCTAGTTTAATTGAACCAGAGAATCAGGTTTGGTCATTGAAGTGGATCATTCAGCTACTAATGACAAGGTGTAGCACAAATCAAAACTACTAATTTACTTAAAAATTAGGAGGCAGTTCTCTCAAGCACCCTTTTCTCTACAGCATCAGTCTCGTTGGATTTTTGCTCCTTTTTTAAAAAGAAGAGACTGGCATCCCTATCTCCTAGTACAATTGCAAACAGTTAATACATCTAGCAAAATAATTATCTAACTGTGTTGGCATTAGTGAGATCTTTAAAATGTCTTCTTGGGTCCCACATTATGAAAGCAAAATTCAAGTCAAGCAACAAAATTTACTTAAAGAAAAAAGAGTAAGATTCTGACTTCAGGAAAAAACAAGATACTCTTTTAATTTCTTCTTTTCTAAACTCAGACTTTTGATAAATCTTGTCTTATGATTGCTTGTTAAAGAGATGCAACAATTTCTAGTTGCAACAATTTCTAGTTGCAATGTCTGATAATAATTCAGAGTAAATTCAGCCATCCTTTATGTTTGAAATATATATCCTCTTTCCCTGTCTTTAGTAAAAATTAGGCATAACTGATCACATTCCTTCATTAAAATATTTTTAAATGTGAAAGGAATTTAGTAATGGATATTGATCCAGTGTCTGTTGTAAGATGTGACAAATCATTTATAGAGTGAATTGTGCTATTTCTGCCAAATATTAAAAAAAAACTTTGATATATAAAACATAATATTAAGTATGAAAAATACAGTTAATGAGTTTAATAATTGTACTAACTTTGTGATAATGTGTAGGATTGACTCATTCCAAACTTTATATTTCTCCTTTAGATGTCTATTACAGCATTGCTGATAATAACAAAAACCCAGGGACAAACTATTTGTGCATAATAGGAAATTGATTAATTATCTACATAATGAGATTTGTGTGTGGGTAGAGAGACAACCTGATCTTCTTGTAATGGTCTGGAAAGGTCTCTCAGCCATGTCAGTCAGTAAGAAATGGCAATTGAGAATGTTGTTTCTGTATGATCCCCTTGGTTGTTGCTGAGGGATGGTAGTTGCTTGGTAGTATGCATGTGCATACATTTTTAAGGAAACACAAGAACTTAATAATTACCCTTAGGACAGGTACTGGTTGAGGCAGCAGAAGGAAGATAAGACCTATTTCTTATATTGTATCTTTATTAGAGAATTTTAATTTTCTAAATATATTCATGATTTAGTATGTCAACAGATGTATTATGTTACAATTATGAAACATTTCTAGTTTGATCTGCATAATTTTCTAACTTTGAAAACCCAAAGAATTGCTATAAAATTAAAATGTATTTCTCTAATATCAATATTTGCATTTAAATATATAATGGGAAGGAAATCCAGAATTATTGGCAAAATAAATCTTTAGGTATAAATATTAAACTTGTTTATGATATAATATACTGTATGATAATCTATACAACATTTGTATGAATTATGTTGACATATATTTTCACTAATGGTGAACCTGGGACTATAATTATCAGTGACCTCCAGCACCTCCAAAAACATTCTATAACATCACCCTATTTTTATTTCCATAACAGCACTTATTATTACCTAATATTTTCTTGTTTATTTGTTTCCTTATCAGTGCCTCCCATTCTGGAATTTGAGCTTTAAAACTACAAGATCCTACTTATAGTTGACCATTCCCAGCAGCTCAGTGCTTTACAGCTATCAGGAGCTCAGTAAATATTTGTTGGTTAAGTGATTAAATGACTAAATAAAATGGCAGCCAAGCCTGACCTGTGGTGGTGCAGTGGATAAAGCGTTGACCTGGAAATGCTGAGGTCGCTGGTTCGAAACCCTGGGCTTGCCTGGTCAAGGCACATATGGGAGTTGATGCTTCCTGCTCCTCCCCCCTGTCTCTCTCTCCTCTCTCTCTCTCTCTCTCTCTCCTCTCTAAAATGAATAAATTTTAAAAAAAATGCCAGCCAGATAATTTGAGCAGGTAACTATGTTAAGCAACAAATCATCGTCATTATCATCATCATCATCATCATCGTCATCTTCATCATGATAGCTAACGGTTTTTGAGCTTTTATTGTGTTTCAAGTATTAAACTCTTTATATACTATAATAGTCAAGGTTCTCCAGAGATATAGATATAGATGTAGATGTATACATAGATATACATAGGTAAAAAGATATATATGGATATAGATATAGATCTATAGATAGATATAGGTATAGATAATATGGATAGAGGGGGGCCAGACTTATTATAAGGAGTTGACTCACACAATTATATAGACTAGGAAGTCTCAGGATTTGCAATCAGCAAGTTGGAGATCCAGGAGAGTTGGTCGTGTATTTTCTGTCAAAGTCTGAAGGTCTGAAACCAGGAGAGTTGATGGTGAAAGGACCAGTGTGTCCCAGCTCAAGGAGTCAGACAGACAGGTCAGATTCTCCTGTCCTCCACTTTTTTGTTCTGTTCAGACCCTGGATAGGTTGGACAAGGCCCCTCCACACAGAAGAGGGCAGTCTGCTTTATTCACTCTACTGATTCAACTGTTAATTTCCTCCAAAATCACTCACAGTCACACTCATACTGTTTAATCTGGGTACCCTGTGGCCTAGTCAAGCTGACACATAAAATTAACCCTCTCACATAGTGTATCCCATTTAATATTCTTATACATCTTTTTATGTAGAAATCATTACAATCACCATTTTGTAGAAGGAGAAACTTGAGGCTTATAGAGACAGTAATTAGTGAGTGAGTGGTACAGCGCAGAGGACCGGCAGTCTGGTCTTAGAGATGCATTATTAACTAATAATCCCCATTATGATGCAGTTTCTCACTACTACTTTTTTTGTGACAGAGACAGAGACACAGATAGAGACAGACAGACAGGAAGGGAGATGGATGAGAAGCATCAGTTCTTTGTTGCAGCTCCTTAGTTGTTCATTGATTGCTTTCTCATATGTGCCTTGATCGGGGGGCTACAGCAGACTGAGTGACCCCTTGCTCAAGCCAGCGACCTTGGGCTCAAGCTGGTGAGCCTTGCTCAAACCAGATGAACCTGCGCTCAAGCCAGCGACCTCGGGGTTTCAAACCTGGGTCCTCCCCATCTCAGTCTGCGCCACTGCCTAGTCAGGCTCACTACTACTTTTAAGGATTGTCTTTTGGGGAGCCTTCTTGTGTTACAGAGAAATTGTATTTGCAAGCCCAAATGATGGAAGTTACTTACAAAAGCCTATATTATATATAAACTGTACTCTGTTCAAAAGGGAAAGTTCTCTTCAGAGGATAAAATTGTTTTTTTAAAAATGCTTCTTTAGCCTGACCAGGCAGTAGTAGCGCAGTGGATAGAGCATTGGCCTGGGACACTGAGGACCGAGGCTCCAAACCCTTAGGTCACCAGCTTGAGTGTGGGATCATAGACACGACCCCATGGTCACTGGCTTGAGCGCACTCATCTCTCTCCCTTCCTATCTGTCTGTCCCTGTCTGCCCCCCCCCCATTCTTTCACTTAAAAAAGTGCTTCTTTAGTCATTAAAAGTTAATTTAAAAACTAAACTAATTGTAACTTTTTAGTAGATTAAGACTTTGTGAAGGATAGTAATATCTTGTACTTATTATTTTTCATCCTGTTGACATATGCTATGTAACACACAGATTTTTTTACATAGTCTAAGATTCTACTCAAATTCAAAGGAGAAAGAGATATTCTAATTTTACTTTTTAATGTTATTGTATTACCTTTCAAATAGGTCTTACATTTTATTAATGAGATAAGGCTAAACACTGGTTTTAATTATTTGCAAAAGTTAAAAAATGATTTTACGTCTGACCAGGTGGTGGCGCAGTGGATAGAACATCGGACTGGGATGAGAGGACACAGGTTCGAGACCCCGAGGTCGCCAGCTTGAGCGCGGGCTCATCTGGTTTAAACAAAAAGCTCACCAGCTTGGACCCAAGGTCACTGGTTCGAGCAAGGGGTTACTTGGTCTGCTGAAGCCCACAATCAAGGCACATATGAGAAAGTAATCAATGAACAACTAAGGTGTCGCAACAAAAAACTGATGATTGATGCTTCTCATCTCTCTCCGTTCCTGTCTGTCTGTCCCTATCTATTCCTCTCTCTGAATCTCTCTCTGTCCCTTTAAAAATACATATATATATTTTTCTTTTTTTACTCACCTAGGGTCTTTTCTGCATTAGTCATTTCCCTACACATTTGTCTCTTTATCATGCATTCAAGGTTTACAACCTGACCGCCCTCCAATTGGCCTAAAAAAAATTTTTCATGAAAATCCTTTGGACAGAGCATGCATCTCAAATTAGCCACTGTTGCCCCGCATTCTACATGTGCCTGCTTGTTGCCTCTGTGTTACCTGCCTGGCACTGAGACCACTTTAGTTTGTCCCTCCATCCCACCCCACACTTTCTTTTCTCTGAGAACGGATCTTACAGTATTTTGTTCTATACTTGATTTCTCATAAACCCCATTAGACTTCATCACATACATTATCATATTTATGAAGTTCTAGTATTAATCTATGTAATTATTAATAGAGCTCTTTTCAGGTTAGAAAAAATGACAGTTTTTCACAAAACTTCCCAGAAAAAAAATAGTGGGCATAGGAAGACTCCCCTGTGCTGCCTTCCTGGGCTGGCAAGGGCAGCATCTGTATGGCGAAAATAAGGCCCAGAAAAGCCGTGGGACTGTTGGGTTCTGAGCCCTTGCTCTGTGTGGACAGATATCTAAACATTGCGAGTCTCGGTTTCTTCAACTGTGGAGAGGGGATAATACCACAGAGTGGTTGGAAATGACATAGAGATCACGTACGCATCATTGTACCATCATCCTTTCTATCTCAGTTAAATGTCATTACCTTGTCCCCAAAGACTGGATACTAGCCCTCTGTTAAAAACACTTGAAACCCTTTGAACTTTTCTTCATAGCTCTTATCACAGTTGTAATCATGTAGTTATTTATTAATTACTTGCTTTAATATCTGTTTCCCCAGTGAGACTGTGAGCTCCTTGAAGAAGGGGATATGTCCCCTTATTCCCTAAGTCAGTGCCTGTCTGCTCAGACTGGGTGCCCAGTCACTATGGAAAGAACAAGTGATTGTGACTTGGCTTTGCAAATTATTAAATGCTATTCAAGATGGAAGAAACTAATAACATATATACTAAGAATTTACTCCCTACTAAGGATAGTATTTAGCATATTATATGCATGTTTCATATAATAGAACAAAAACACATGACTTCTGTACTATTATTATGCTAAAATTATTATGCCTCATCCTAAAGAGGGTGAGGTTTAGAAAGGTTAAGTACCTTGTCTACTAATATTGCTCTACTAGACAATCTTTTCTTTTGTATTTTTCACATTCCTTATAACAGTGCACATATAGTAAAATAAAAATCTAATTCAAAGTCTGGATCCTGGTAGGAGTTTAATTCTGATTTGATTATTAGATAATAGATGTGAGTCTTGAGTGTGACCCCTGAATGACTTGAGTTGAAAATTCAGGTTTTTCTGGTTAAGCTTTGAAAACCCTGCAAACTGAAACAACTATAATAATTACAACATTGTATCTTGAGACAAAAATGAATGTTTATTTTTCTAAAAGACAATAGAGAGTAGACCCTCAGGTTTTATAATCTAACTACAAAGTCATGTACCCCTCAGTAAAATAGCAATATAATTAATGGTAACATTTCTGACATACACCAAGTTCATTTTACTCAAACTCAAAAAAATGAGCCCTGGCCGGTTGGCTCAGCGGTAGAGCGTCGGCCTAGCATGCGGAGGACCCGAGTTCGATTCCTGGCCAGGGCACACAGGAGAAGCGCCTATTTGCTTCTCCACCCCTCCGCCGCGCTTTCCTCTCTGTCTCTCTCTTCCCCTCCCGCAGCCAAGGCTCCATTGGAGCAGAGATGGCCCGGGCGCTGGGGATGGCTCTGTGGCTTCTGCCTCAGGCACTAGAGTGGCTCTGGTCGCAACATGGCGACGCCCAGGATGGGCAGAGCATCGCCCCCTGGTGGGCAGAGCGTCACCCCTGGTGGGCGTGCCAGGTGGATCCCGGTCGGGCGCATGCGGGAGTCTGTCAGACTGTCTCTCCCTGTTTCCAGCTTCAGAAAAATGGAAAAAAAAAAAAAAATGAACCGCCTAGAGCAGGGGTCGGGAACCTATGGCTCGCGAGCCAGATGTGGCTCTTTTGATGGCTGCATCTGGCTTGCAGACAAATCTTTAATAAAAAAAAATAATAACAGAGTGACGTCACGAAGATGGCGCCGTGAGCAGCGCGTCCGACAGATCTCCCCAAAATCTCAACAAATTTGTCAACTAGAAACAGAAAAATTTATCTTCGGAGCATCCTAGAGTTCCACACACACACACTGAAAGCAAAAGGACTGTTGCTGAGGAGGGAATACGCCTGTGGTGAGTCAACCCACGCGTGCAGCTGCCCGTGCCGCGTCCCGGGGAGTGCCGGCAACCACCAGCGTGCTCTGAGAAGCCGCACGCCCCCCCCCACTTGCCGTGTCCCGGGGAGTGCCCACAACCACCGGCGTGCTCTGAGAAGCCGCGCCCCCCCACCCAGCCGCGTCCCGGGGAGTGCCCACAGCCACCGGAGTGCTCTGAGAGGCCGCACCCCCCCCAGCCGCGTCCTGGGGAGTGCCGGCAACCACCGGCGTGCTCTCAGAAGCCGCGCACGCGCCCCGAGCCGCCGCGTCCCGGGGAGTGCCGGCAACCACCGGCGTGCTCTGAGAAGCCGCGCGTGCTGAGCCCCCGCATCCCGGGGAGTGCCGGCAACCACCAGCGTGCTCTGAGAAGCTGCGCGCGCCCTGAGCCGCGTCCCGGGGAGTGCCGGCAACCACCGGCGTGCTCTGAGAAGCCGCGGGCCCCGTGCCATAGTCTGGGAGGGGCGCCAAACCTGTCTTTCCTAGTCAGGAGATTCTCTCCGTGGACGGGGCACCTCACCCAGCCATTCGAGCTAACAATCAAGCGTTGGGCGAGGGGCGCGTAGGCAGCCTGAAATACTCTCTGGAGCACAGCTGCGGATCCAATCACTGAAATTAGCTTAACCCACAAAATCTACGCACCCACGGGGCTCTAATTGATAAGATCTCTCCCAGTTCAGTGATCCAAGACAAGAGGCATAATATTTTTCAGTGCCTTTCGCTAAAGGGGCGGGGGCAATATCTGATTGACAGAGCCTCCATATTCAGGGATATACCTAACAAGAGGGACTTGGCAGATATTAAGATCTATATAGCAAGCAGCGAATAGTGCATCTTCTTTCCAGCCAAAACAGGCTACAAAGTGTGGAAAGCCTGGGTTGAGTGGTCCAACTGAATGGTAGGCGCTGAACAGTCACCTTGACAACAATTGACTCCCAGCCCCACCTGATTACGCTGGAGGCTCTGACTGCCAGAGCCTTACCCAGAGCCTTGGGCTGAGTGAGGATAGAGTGGGAATTTCCCAGCTCTTTGAGCCTCTTACTCCCCAGACAGAAGCAGTGGCAGCCTCATACCTGGATCACCAGGCTGCTATTTCAGAAAGGGGAGACTAGGGTAGAAACTCCAGGAAAGCAAACTCTCTCTCATTGTTGGACTCTACAAACGCCAACAAGCCTTGACTACCAGCGAGACTAAAGCCAATTATATGACATTGCCATAGAATCCCATCAACTGCAAATCCCTACCTAAGCGTGACACAGGGGCAGAACCTGGGGTACAGAGTCACCGACCAGGAAGAGGGAGAGAAAAGAAAAAGGAAGAAGTTAACCTCTCAATATCAAGAAAAATCCACAGACTTTATAACTTGTTCCACTAATTCTTTGTTGTTGTTGTTTCTCTCTTCTTTCTTATTGCCTTTATTTGTATTTCCTCCATCTCGGTCCTTTTATTCTCTGCCCATCTTATGCTACCCTTTTCTTTCTTTTTTTTTTTTTTTTCATTTTTCTGAAGCTGGAAACAGGGAGAGACAGTCAGACAGACTCCCGCATGCGCCCGACCGGGATCCACCCAGCACACCCACCATGGGGCCACGCTCTGCCCACCAGGGGGCGGTGCTCTACCCATCCTGGGTGTTGCCATGTTGCGACCAGAGCCACTCTAGCACCTGGGGCAGAGGCCACAGAGCCATCCCCAGTGCCCGGGCCATCTTTGCTCCAATGGAGCCTTGGCTGCGGGAGGGGAAGAGAGAGACAGAGAGGAAAGCGCGGCGGAGGGGTGGAGAAGCAAATGGGCACTTCTCCTGTGTGCCCTGGCCGGGAATCGAACCCGGGTCCTCCACACGCTAGGCCGATGCTCTACCGCTGAGCCAACCGGCCAGGGCCCCTTTTCTTGAACTACACTACCCATGAGTGTTACATTTTATTTCTTTTCTTCATCCTTACTCTCCCTTAGGGTTACACTCCAAAACCCTTAACTCTCACTCGCTCCCCTTTTGATTTCTTTTTGTTCTTTTTTGTTTTTTTCCCCTTTCCTTTTTTTCTTCCTTCGTTTCTCTCTTTTTCTTATTTTTTCCTTTCTATTCGTTCCTTCTTTTCTCCTTTTACTTTTCCTCTCATTTAATCCTCAATCATGAACAAATTATTTAATTTGGGACTCAAGTATTTTTTTGTTTTTGTTGTTTGTTCTTTTTTTTTTTTTTTTTCTGCTTTTGTTTTTGGTTTTCCATTGTTTGTTTTTGTGGCATTTTGGGTACTTTTTACATTGCTTTTTAACTCACTAGCATTCCTCCCAACCCAGAGTCTCCATTGTATTTAGTCTTCACTCCACTTAATACAACAGATTTTTACTTATTATTTTTATTTTTTTCTTCTTTAAATATTACTTTTTCTCTCCTTTTTTCAGTTTCCCTCTTATCCCTCTCACTATATCTCTTAGTCGACCATCACTTACAAGCAAATCATTTTATGCTTGTCTAAGATATCCTCCTTTTTTTTTTTTTTTTTTTTTTTTTTGCATTTAGTAGGTCCCTACTCCCTTTTTTGCCCCTTGAACTCTTCACCCCAAATCAGGCCCTCTGTTATAGGCAGTTTTTGTTCCATTTAGCATAATATAATTCACAGGTCATCACAATATTTACCTAAAGAGGTGAGAGGAGGGGAGGAGAAGAAAGGAAAAAGGGGAAAATAATAAATCATTACTTTTTTTTAGTGTGGAGTGTTTTTCTTTTTTTTTCCCCCCCCTTTTTATTCTTTATTAATTCTAATTAACAATATCAACAAGACCACCTTCAGATGCCAATAAGAAAAAGGAAATCAAATATTATGGATACAAAAGATAGAGAGGTAACACAAATAGATGTGGAAAGATCTATGGAGAAAAGATTTAACATACTGGAAGCCTTGGAGCCAAATGACAGTGAATTTAAAATAGAAATCTTAAAAATACTCAGAGATATACAAGAAAACACAGAAAGGCAATTTAGGGAAATCAGAAAACAACTCAATGATCACAAAGAATATATTACCAAGGAAATTGAAAGTATAAAAACAAATCAAACAGAAATGAAAAACTCAATTTACGAACTGAAAAACGAGATAACAAGCTTAGCTAATAGAACAGCCCAGACAGAAGATAGGATTAGTGAAATAGAAGACAAGCAACTTGAGGCACAACAGAGAGAAGAAGAAAGAGACTCAAAAATAATAAAAAACGAGAAAGTCCTACAGGAATTGTCTGACTCCGTCAGAAAGAATAACATAAGAATAATAGGTATATCAGAGGGAGAAGAGAAAGAAAATGGAATGGAGAATATACTCAAACAAACAATAGATGAGAACTTCCCAAGCCTGTGGAAAGAACTAAAGCCTCAAATTCAAGAAGCAAACAGAACACCGAGTTTTCTTAACCCCAACAAACCCACTCCAAGGCACATCATAATGAAGATGACACAAAACAATGACAAAGAAAAAATTCTCAAGGCAGCCAGGGAAAAGAAGAATACAACATATAAAGGAAGACCTATTAGATTATCATCAGACTTCTCAGCAGAAACTCTACAAGCTAGAAGAGAGTGGACCCCAATATTCAAAGCCCTGAAAGAGAGAAACTTTCAGCCAAGAATACTATACCCATCAAAGCTATCCTTCAAGTACGAAGGAGATATAAAAATATTCACAAATACAGAAAAGATGAGAGAATTTATCATCAGAAAGCCCCCACTCCAGGAAATACTAAAGGGGATTTTCCAACCAGATTCAAAGAACAAAAGAAAACAAAACCACAAGTAACAGCTCCACCAAGAAAACAATAAAACCAAACTTAAACTGTGACAACAAAAGAAAAAAAGGGGGAGAAAGGATAAAGATTAACAGTAGCAAAGGACAATGAAGCGCAGAAATACTCATAAGAAAGGGTACTACAATGAATATGGTAGGTACCCTTTTCATTACTTAATGGTAACCACCCTTGAAAAAAACACCACAAAAACACTTGACTTAAAAAAGGTAGCAACAGAAGAAAGAAGTATGGAATACAAACAAACAAAAACAAATTATAGAAAAACAAAAGAGAAGAATCAAACAAGATACAAAACTAACAAAGCAATTTATAAAATGGCAACAGGGAACCCACAAGTGTCAATAATTACACTAAATGTAAATGGATTAAACTTACCAATAAAAAGACACAGAGTAGCAGAATGGATTAAAAAAGAAAATCCAACTGTATGCTGCCTACAAGAAACTCATCTAAGCAACAAGGATAAAAACAAATTCAAAGTGAAAGGCTGGAAAACAATACTCCAAGCAAACAACACCCAAAAAAAAGCAGGTGTAGCAATACTCATATCTGATAATGCTGACTATAAGACAAAAAAAGTACTCAGAGACAAAAATGGTCATTTCATAATGATTAAGGGGACACTGAATCAAGAAGACATAACAATCCTTAATATATATGCACCAAACCAAGGAGCACCAAAATATATAAGACAGCTACTTATTGACCTTAAAACAAAAACTGACAAAAATACAATCATACTTGGAGACCTCAATACACCGCTGACGGCTCTAGATCGGTCATCCAAACAGAGAATCAATAAAGATATAGTGGCCTTAAACGAAATATTACAACACCTGGATATGATAGACATCTACAGGACACTTCATCCCAAAGCAACAGAGTATACATTTTTCTCTAGTGTACATGGAACATTCTCAAGAATTGACCATATGTTGGGCCACAAAGACAATATCAGCAAATTTAGAAAAATTGAAATTGTACCAAGCATATTTTCTGATCATAAAGCCTTGAAACTAGAATTCAACTGTAAAAAAGAGGAGGAAAAACCCACAAAATTATGGAAACTAAACAACATACTTTTAAAAAATGAATGGGTCAAAGAAGAAATAAATGCAGAGATCAAAAGATATATACAGACAAATGAAAATGAAAATACGACATATCAGAATCTCTGGGATGCAGCAAAAGCAGTAATAAGAGGAAAGTTCATATCACTTCAGGCCTATATGAACAAACAAGAGAGAGCCGAAGTAAACCACTTAACTTCACACCTTAAGGAGCTAGAAAAAGAAGAACAAAGACAACCCAAAACCAGTCGAAGAAAGGAGATAATAAAAATCAGAGCAGAAATAAACGAAATAGAGAACAGAAAGACTATAGAAAAAATCAATAAAACAAGGAGCTGGTTCTTTGAAAAGATCAACAAAATCGACAACCCCTTGGCAAGACTCACCAAGGAAAAAAGACACAGGACTCAAATAAATAAAATCCAAAATGAAAGAGGAGAAATCACCACAGACATCATAGATATACAAAGAATTATTGTAGAATACTATGAAAAACTATATGCCACCAAATACAACAATCTAGAAGAAATAGATAAATTCCTAGAACAATACAACCTTCCTAAACTGAGTCATGAAGAAGCAGAAAACCTAAACAGACCAATCAGCAGGGAGGAAATAGAAAAAACTATTAAAAACCTCCCCAAAAATAAAAGTCCAGGCCCAGACGGTTATACTAGTGAATTCTATCAAACATTCAAAGAAGACTTGGTTCCTATTCTACTCAAAGTCTTCCAAAAAATTGAAGAAGAAGCAATACTTCCAAACACATTTTATGAGGCCAACATAACCCTCATACCAAAACCAGGCGAGGATGGCACAAAGAAAGAAAACTACAGACCAATATCTCTAATGAATACAGATGCTAAAATACTAAACAAAATACTGGCAAATCGAATACAACAATATATTAAAAAAATAATACATCATGATCAAGTGGGATTCATCCCAGAATCTCAAGGATGGTTCAACATACATAAAACGGTTAACGTAATACACCATATCAACAAAACAAAGAACAAAAACCACATGATCTTATCAATAGACGCAGAAAAGGCTTTCGATAAAATACAACACAATTTTATGTTTAAGACTCTCAACAAAATGGGTATAGAAGGAAAATATCTCAACATGATAAAGGCCATATATGATAAACCATCAGCCAACATCATATTAAATGGCGTAAAACTGAGGACTTTCCACCTTAAATCAGGAACAAGACAGGGTTGTCCACTCTCTCCACTCTTATTTAACGTGGTGCTAGAAGTTTTGGCCAGAGCAATCAGACAAGACAAAGAAATAAAAGGCATCCATATCGGAAAAGAAGAAGTAAAGGTATCACTTTTTGCTGATGATATGATCCTATACATCGAAAACCCAAAGGACTCCACAAAAAAATTACTAGAAACAATAAACCAATACAGTAAGGTCGCAGGATACAAAATCAACATACAAAAGTCCATAGCCTTTCTATATGCCAACAATGAAATATTAGAAAACGAACTCAAAAAAATAATCCCCTTCACGATTGCAACAAAAAAAATAAAATACCTAGGAATAAACATAACAAAGAATGTAAAGGACCTATATAATGAAAACTACAAGACATTGCTAAGAGAAATAGAAAAAGACACAATGAGATGGAAATATATTCCTTGTTCTTGGATAGGAAGAATAAATATAATTAAAATGGCCATATTACCCAAAGTAATATATAAATTTAATGCAATTCCCATAAAAATTCCTATGACATTTTTTAAAGACATGGAACAAAAAATCATAAGATTTATATGGAACTATAAAAAACCCCGAATAGCTAAAGCAATCCTAAGGAAAAAGAATGAAGCTGGGGGCATTACAATACCTGACTTTAAACTATATTATAGGGCCACAATAATCAAAACTGTATGGTGCTGGCGGAAAAATAGACACTCAGACCAATGGAACAGAATAGAAAGCCCAGAAATAAAACCACATATATATGGTCAAATAATCTTTGATAAGGGGGCCAACAACGCAAAATGGAGAAAAGAAAGCCTCTTCAACAAATGGTGTTGGGAAAACTGGAAAGCCACATGCAAAAGAATGAAACTCGACTACAGCCTGTCCCCGTGTACTAAAATTAATTCAAAATGGATCAAAGACCTAAATATAAGATCTGAAACAATAAAGTACATAGAAGAAGACATAGGTACTAAACTCATGGACCTGGGTTTTAAAGAACATTTTATGAACTTGACTCCAATGGCAAGAGAAGTGAAGGCAAAGATAAATGAATGGGACTACATCAGAATAAAAAGTTTTTGCTCAGCAAGAGAAACCGATACCAAAATAAACAGACAGCCAACTAAATGGGAACTGATATTTTCAAACAATAGCTCAGATAAGGGCCTAATATCCAAAATTTACAAAGAACTCATAAAACTCAACAACAAACAAACAAACAATCCAATAAAAAAATGGGAAGAGGACATGAACAGACACTTCTCCCAGGAAGAAATACAAATGGCCAACAGATATATGAAAAGATGCTCAGCTTCATTAGTTATTAGAGAAATGCAAATCAAAACTACAATGAGATACAACCTCACCGTGTTAGATTAGCTATTATCAACAAGACGGGTAATAGCAAGTGTTGGAGAGGCTGCGGAGAAAAAGGAACCCTCATACACTGTTGGTGGGAATGTAAAGTAGTACAACCATTATGGAGGAAAGTATGGTGGTTCCTCAAAAAACTGCAAATAGAACTACCTTATGACCCAGCAATCCCTCTACTGGGTATATACCCCAAAACCTCAAAATCATTGATACGTAAAGACACATGTAGCCCTATGTTCATTGCAGCACTGTTCACAGTGGCCAAGACATGGAAACAACCAAAAAGCCCTTCAATAGAAGACTGGATAAAGAAGATGTGGCACATATACACTATGGAATACTACTCAGCCATAAGAAATGATTACATCAGATCATTTACAGCAAAATGGTGGGATCTTGATAACATCATACGGAGTGAAATAAGTAAATCAGAAAAAAACAAGAACTACATGATTCCATACTTTGGTGGAATATAAAAATGAGACTAAGAGACATGGACAAGAGAGTGGTGGTTACCAGGGGTGGGGGGAGGGAGGACACAGGAGGGAGGGAGGGAGAGAGTTAGGGGGAGGGGGAGGGGCACAGAGAAAACTAGACAGAGGGTGACAGAGGACAATCTGACTCTGGGTGAGGGATATGCAACATAATTTAATGACAAGATAACCTAGACATGTTTTATTTGAATATATGTACCCTGAAATATTAATGTCATCCCATTAACATTAATAAAAATTTATTTAAAAAATAATAATAATAATAATAACATTAAAATATAAAACATTTACTGAGCCCTGGCCGGTTGGCTCAGTGGTAGAGCATAGGCCTGGTGTGCGGGAGTCCCAGGTTCAATTCCCGGCCAAGGCACACAGGAGAAGCATGCATCTGCTTCTCCACCCCTCCCCTCTCCTTCCTCTCTGTCTCTCTCTTCCTCTCCCGCAGCCAAGGCTCCATTGGAGCACAGTTGGCCCGGGCACTGAGGATGGCTCCATGGCCTCTGCCTCAGGCACTAGAATGGCTCTGGTTGCAACAGAGCAATGCCCCAGATGGGCAGAGCATCGCCCCCTGGTGGGCATGCTGGGTGGATCCCAGTCGAGCGCATGCGGGAGTCTGTCTGACTGCCTCCCCATTTCCAACTTCAGAAAAATAAAAAAAAATTAAAAATATAAAACATTCTCATGTATTACAATCCATTCATTTCCTACTGCTCATGTTCATGGTTGGGGATGGCTGGAGCCAATCACAGCTGTCCTCCGGGACAACACCAAATTTTTATTGGATAATGCGTAATGTACACGGGTCGTTGTATGGCTGTCACGGAATTACATTTTAAAATATGTGGCGTTTATGGCTTTCTCAGCCAAAAAGTTTCCCGACCCCTGGCCTAGAGCATGACTTTAATCTAATCTTGATTTTAACCTTGTTATGCATATTTATGTCAGCTCTTAAAAGAGCTCCTTTTAAATTAAAAGGGCATGCATTTCTGCTTATAGTTTTCTTTTAAGATTTTTCTCATTATAGAAACTTTGTCCCTTCTACTTTTTATTTTAGAAACCAAAGGTCTGAACTACTTTTTCTTGTAGGTTTTAATTAGGCCCCTATTATAGTAGAAACACTGTATGATACATGTTTATAGAGATAATTGTGACAATTAACATGATTATAAACAGAGAATTATTAAAGTGAAACAGGCATTAAGAATGTATGTGTTAATTGTACTGACCTGTTAATTTAAACAGGTCTGTTCATTAAAGAGATACTAAATAGAATATTAAATAATATATTTTGCTTCATGGGGTAAAAGTGTACAAAAATTTGTAAAAATTAAAAAATAAATTTAAATACACACTGGTATATTACTCTTTTTTTTTTTTATAATTTTATTTTTTTAATGGGGTGACATCAATAAATCAGGATACATATATTCAAAGATAACAAGTCCAGGTTATCTTGTCGTTCAATTATGTTGCATACCCACCACCCAAAGTCAGATTGTCCTCTGTCACCTTCTATCTTGTTTTCTTTGTGCCCCTCCCCACCCCCTATCCCTCTCCCATTCCCCCCTCCCCCCCGTAACCACCACACTCTTGTCAATGTCTCTTAGTTTCAGTATTATGTCCCACCTCCGTATGGAATAATACAGTTCCTGTTTTTTTCTGATTTACTTATTTCGCTTCGTATCATGTTATCAAGATCCCACCATTTTGTTGTAAATGTTCCGATGTCATCATTTCTTATGGCTGAGTAGTATTCCATAGTGTATATGTGCCACATCTTCTTTATCCAGTCATCTATTGATGGGCTTTTTGGTTGTTTCCATGTCCTGGCCCTGTGAACAATGCTGCAATAAACATGGGGCTGCATGTGTCTTTACGTATCAATGTTTCTGAGTTTTGGGGATATATACCCAGTAGAGGGATTGCTGGGTCATAAGGTAGTTCTATTTTCAGTTTTTTGAGGAACCACCATACTTTCTTCCATAATGGTTGTACTACTTTACATTCCCACCAACAGTGTATGAGGGTTCCTTTTTCTCCACAGCCTCTCCAACATTTGCTATTACCTGACTTGCTAATAACAGCTAATCGAACAGGTGTGAGGTGGTATCTCATTGTAGTTTTGATTTGCATTTCTCTAATAGCTAAAGAAGATGAGCATCTTTTCATATATCTGTTGGCCATTTGTATTTCTTCCTGGGAGAAGTGTCTATTCATATCCTCTTCCCATTTTTTTATTGGATTGTTTGTTTGTTGTTGAGTTTTATGAGTTCTTTGTATATTTTGGATATTAGGCCCTTATCTGAGCTGTTGTTTGAAAATATCATTTCCCATTTAGTTGGCTTTCTGTTTATTTTGTTATCAGTTTCTCTTGCTGAGCAAAAACTTCTTAGTCTGATGTAGTCCCATTCATTAATTTTTGCCTTCACTTCTCTTGCCATTGGAGTCAAATTCATAAAATGCTCTTTAAAACCCAGGTCCATGAGTTGAGTACCTATGTCTTCTTCTATGTACTTAATTGTTTCAGGTCTTATGTTTAGATCTTTGATCCATTTTGAGTTAATTTTTGTACAGGGAGAGAGACTGTAGTCCAGTTTCATTCTTTTGCATGTGGCTTTCCAGTTTTCCCAGCACCATTTATTGAAGAGGCTTTCTTTTCTCCATTGTGTGTTGTTGGCCCCTTTATCAAAAATTATTTGACTATATATATGTGGTTTTATTTCTGGACTTTCTATTCTGTTCCATTGGTCTGAGTGTCTATTTTTCTGCCAATACCATGCTGTTTTGATTGTCGTGGCCCTATAATAGAGTTTGAAGTCAGGTATTGTTATGCCCCCAGCTTCATTCTTTTTCTTTAGGATTGCTTTGGCTATTCGGGGTTTTTTATAGTTCCATATAAATCTGATGATTTTTTGCTCTATTTCTTTAAAAAACGTCATTGGAATTTTGATGGGAATTGCATTAAATTTGTATATTGCTTTGGGTAATATAGCCATCTTGATTATATTTATTCTTCCTAGCCAAGAACAAGGTATATTCTTCCATCTCATTATATCTTTTTCGATTTCCCTTAACAATGGTTTATAGTTTTCATTATATAAGTCCTTTACATTCTTTGTTATTTTTATTCCTAAGTATTTTATTTTTTTTGTTGCAATCGTGAAGGGGATTATTCTTTTGAGTTCCTTCTCAGTTGTTTCATTGTTGGCATATAGAAAGGCTATTGACTTCTGTATGTTAATTTTGTATCCTGCGACCTTACTGTATTGGCTTATTGTTTCTAGTAGTCTTTTTGTGGATTCTTTGGGGTTTTCGATATATAGGATCATATCATCTGCAAAAAGTGATACCTTTACTTCTTCTTTTCCGATATGGATGCCTTTTATTTCTTTGTCTTGTCTGATTGCTGTGGCGAGAACCTCTAGTACCACATTAAATAAGAGTGGAGAGAGTGGACAACCCTGTCTTGTTCCTGATTTAAGGGGGAAAGCCTTCAGTTTAGTGCCATTTAATATGATGTTAGCTGATGGTTTATCATATATGGCCTTTATCATGTTGAGATATTTTCCTTCTATACCCATTTTGTTGAGAGTCTTAAACATAAAATTGTGTTGTATTTTATCGAAAGGCTTTTCTGCATCTATTGATAAGATCATGTGGTTTTTGTTCTTTGTTTTGTTGATATGGTGTATTACATTAACCGTTTTACGTATATTGAACCATCCTTGAGATTCTGGGATGAATCCCACTTGATCATGATGTATTATTTTTTTAATATGTTGTTGTATTCGATTTGCTAGTATTTTGTTTAGTATTTTAGCATCTGTATTCATTAGAGATATTGGTCTGTAGTTTTCTTTTTTTGTGCCATCCTTGCCTGGTTTTGGGATGAGGGTTATGTTGGCCTCATAAAATGTGTTTGGAAGTATTGCTTCTTCTTCAATTTTTTGGAAGACTTTGAGTAGAATAGGAACCAAGTCTTCTTTGAATGTTTGATAAAATTCGCTGGTATAGCCGTCAGGGCCTGGACTTTTATTTTTGGGGAGGTTTTTAATGGTTTTTTCTATTTCTTCTCTACTGATAGGTCTGTTTAGGCTTTCTGCTTCTTCTTGACTCAGTCTAGGAAGGTTGTATTTTTCTAGGAATTTATCCATTTCTTCTAGGTTGTTGAATTTAGTGGCATAAAGTTTTTCATAGTATTCTACAATAATTCTTTGTATATCTACAGTGTCCGTGGTGATTTCTCCTCTTTCATTTTGGATTTTGTTTATATGAGTTCTTTCTCTTTTTTCCTTGGTAAGTCTTGCCAAGGGTTTGTCAATTTTGTTGATCTTTTCAAAGAACCAGCTCCTTGTTCTATTAATTTTTTCTATAGTTTTTCTATTCTCTAATTCATTTATTTCTGCTCTGATTTTTATTATTTCCTTTCTTCGGCTGGTTTTGGGTTTTCTTTGTTCTTCTTTTTCTAGTTCCTTAAGGTGTGAAGTTAAGTGGTTCACTTGGGCTCTCTCTTGTTTGTTCATATATGCCTGAAGCGATATGAACTTCCCTCTTATCACTGCTTTTGCTGCATCCCATAGATTCTGATATGTCGTATTGTCATTTTCATTAGTCTGTATATATCTTTTGATCTCTGCACTTATTTCTTCTTTGACCCATTCATTTTTTAAAAGTATGTTGTTTAGTTTCCACATTTTTGTGGGAATTTTTTCCTCTTTTTTGCAGTTGAATTCTAGTTTCAAGGCTTTATGATCAGAAAATATGCTTGGTACAACTTCAATTTTTCTGAATTTGCTGATGTTGTTTTTGTGGCCCAACATATGGTCAATTCTTGAGAATGATCCATGTGCACTGGAGAAAAATGTATACTCAGTTACTTTGGGATGAAATGTCCTGTAGATGTCTATCATATCCAGGTGCTCTAGTGTTTTGTTTAAGGCCACTATGTCTTTGTTGATTCTCTGTTTGGATGACCGATCTAGAGCCGTCAGCGGTGTATTGAGGTCTCCAAGTATGATTGTATTTTTGTCAGTTTTTGTTTTAAGATCAATAAGTAGCTGTCTTATATATTTTGGTGCTCCTTGGTTTGGTGCATATATATTAAGAATTGTTATGTCTTCTTGATTCACTGTCCCCTTAGCCATTATGAAATGGCCATTTTTGTCTCTGAGTACTTTTCCTGTCTTGTAGTCAGCATTATCCGATATGAGTATTGCTACACCTGCTTTTTTTTGGATGTTATTTGCTTGGAGTATTGTTTTCCAGCCTTTCACTTTGAATTTGTTTTTATCCTTGTTACTTAGATGAGTTTCCTGTAGGCAGCATACAGTTGGATTTTCTTTTTTAATCCATTCTGCTACTCTGTGCCTTTTTATTGGTGAGTTTAATCCGTTTACATTTAGTGTAATTATTGATACGTGTGAGTTCCCTATCGCCATTTTATATCTTGCTTTCTGTTAGTTTTGTGTCTTGTTTGATCCTTCTCTTTCATTTTTCTATCTTTTGTTTTTATTTGGTTGTATTCCATACATCTTTCCTCTGTTGCTATCTTTTTTATCTCATGTGCTTCTGTGGTGGTTTTTTCAATGGTGGTTACCTTTGAGTAATGAAAAGGGTCTCTACCCTGTTCATTGTAGCGAACTATTTTGTGAGTACTTTTGCACTCCATCGTCCTTTGCTACTGTTAATCTCCATCTTCTCCCCCTCTTTCTTTTTGTTGTTGTCACAGTTTAAATTTGGTTTTATTGTGTTCTTCTTGGAGCTTTTACTTGTGGCTCTGTTTTTTTTTTGTTCTTTGTATCTGATTGGAGAACCCCCTTTAGTAATTCCTGGAGTGGGAGTTTTCTGATGATAAATTCCCTCATCTTTTCTGTATCTGTGAATGTTTTTATTTCTCCTTCGTATTTGAAGGATAGCTTTGATGGGTATAGTATTCGTGGCTGAAAGTTCCTCTCTTTCAGGACTTTAAATATTGGGGTCCACTCTCTTCTAGCTTGTAGAGTTTCTGCTGAGAAATCTGATGATAATCTAATGGGCCTTCCTTTATATGTTGTATTCTTCTTTTCCCTGGCTGCCTTGAGAATTTTTTCTTTGCTGTTGATTTGTGTCAATTTCATTATGATATGCCTTGGAGTAGGTTTGTTGGGGTTAAGAAAACTTGGAGTTCTGTTTGCTTCTTGAACTTGAGGCTTTAGTTCTTTCCACAGGCTTGGGAAGTTCTCATCTATTAT
The DNA here is from genome assembly GCF_036850765.1 of Saccopteryx bilineata. Taxonomy (NCBI): domain Eukaryota; kingdom Metazoa; phylum Chordata; class Mammalia; order Chiroptera; family Emballonuridae; genus Saccopteryx; species Saccopteryx bilineata. Next base: position 81,631,550 of record NC_089499.1, read on the forward strand.
TTGTTTGAGTATGTTCTCCATTCCATTGTCTCTCTCTTCTCCCTCTGATATACCTATTATTCTTATGTTATTCTTTTTGATGGAGTCAGATAATTCTTGTAGGGCTATCTCATTTTTTTTAATTTTTGAGTCTCTTTCTTCTTCTCTCTGTTGTGCCTCAAGTTGCTTGTCTTCTATTTCACTAATCCTCTCTTCTATCTGACCTGTTCTATTAGCTAAGCTTGTTACTTCGTTTTTCAGCTCGTGAATTGAATTTTTCAACTCTGCTTGATTTGTTTTTATAGTTTCAATTTCCTTGGACATATATTCTTTGTGTTCATTGAGTTGTTTTCTGAGCTCCCTATATTGCCTTTCTGTGTTTTCTTGTATATCTTGGAGGATTTTTAGGATTTCTATCTTGAATTCTCTGTCATTTAGCTCCAAGGTTTCCAATATATTAAATTTTTTCTCCATGGATTTTTCCTCATCTAGCTGTGTTACCTCTCTTTCTTTTGTATCCATGATATTTGATTTTCTCTTCCTTAATGGCATCTGAGGGTGGTTTTGTTGCTAGTATTAATGAGATTTAATAAAGAATAAAAAGTTAAAAAAAATAAAAAAAATTCGAAAAGAGTTGTGTTTTTTTTTAAAAAATTAATAATGAAATAAAAAAAATAAAATAAAATAAAAATTTTTAAAAAAAGGAAATTATTCCCCCCCTCCTTTTTTCCTCTCCTCTCCTCTCCCCTCTTTCTTGAGAAAATCTTGTGGTGGACTGTGAGTTATAACAAACAATGCCTGTGATGGAGGGCCTGAATTGGGGAAAAGTAATAAAGGGGCAAAAAAGAAAAAAAGAAAAAAAAAAAAAAAAGGAAAAAAAAAAAAGAAAAAAGAAAAAAAAAGAGCGTATGGACCCACAAAAAGCAAATAAGGAAAAAATTTGGGTCAAGAATAAAATGATTTGCTTTTAGGTGTTGGTTGTCTAAGAGTTATGATGAGAGGAATAAGAGGAAAACGGAAAAATGGGGGGACAAATTAAAAACTTACTATTGTATTTAGTGGAACAAGAACTAGATAATATGGAGAGCCAGGGATGGGAGCACTGCTAGTGAGTTAAAAAGGTGAAGTAAAAACCCCCCAAAATGCCACAAACATAGGTTTGAGTCCCAGATAAGATAATTTGTTTGTTATTGAGGTTTGAATGAGAGGAGATGTAAAGGAGAAAGGAAGAAACTAATATAGAGGGAGAAAAGAAAGAGAGAGAGAGAAAAAAAAGAGGGAACCACTAAAAGAAGAAAAAAGAAAGGAGAGAGAGAGAGAGTTAAGGGTTTTGGAGTGCAACCCTCATAGAGAGAAAGGAAGAGAAGAGAAAAGATAATGGGAGATGTAACACTTATGGGTAGTGTAGTTCAAGGAGAGGAGAGAGTAAGACCAGTAGAGAGTTAATCGGCCAAATTGGAGGAGGAAAAAAAAGTATCAAGAATGAAGATAAGAGAAACAAACGAACAAATATAATAAAATGTGATAGGTTATAAAGTCTGCAGATTATTCTTGATTTTGAGAGGTTATGTTCTTGCTTTTTCTTTTCTCTCCCTCTTCCTGGTCGGTGACTCTGTACCCCGGGTTCTGCCCCTTTGGCATGCTCAGGTAGAGGCTTGCAGTTGATAAGTCTCTATGGCAATGTCATGTATTTTGCTTTAGTCTCGTGGGAGTCGAGGCTCATTAGCATTTATAGGCTCCGACAGTGAGAGAGTCCGTGTTCCTGGAGCCTTTCTCCTAGTCTTTCCTTCCTCAATTAGTAGCCTGATAATCCAGCTATGGGGTTGCTGCTGCCTCTGCCTGGATAGTAAGAGGCTCAAATTGCTGGCAACTCCCCACTCTATTTCCACTCAGCACAGGGCTCTGGGTAAGGCTCAGTCAGTCAGAGCTGCTAGCATAATCAGGCGGGCTTTCCGCTCACTCAAAGACCACTGGCTCTGCCACTCTGTCCGGTAACACAAGCGGGCGCCCACTTCTGGGGGGCGCTTGGAGGAAACTCTCACTCACTGTCTGCGACCAGGATATCCAGCCAGCAGTCTCACGCTCTGAGTGAAACCCCCAACCGCAGGGAAAAGTTGCAGCATTGGAATTGAGTCTCGCTCCGTCCCCGTGCGCGGCTTTTGCAAGGCGCTGGGGCGGCTCGAGATTCCGCTTTGGCCCACACAAAGGCCCCTGACTCTGCCCCTCTCTGCGATAACACGGGCGCGCACTGCCGAGGCACTCGGAGGAATCACTCACTCCTTATCTGCACGCGCAAACCAGGATATGAGGCCGGCCGCGGTTCCCTCTGAGTGAAACCCTCACCAGCACGGAAAATCTCCACCGTTGGAATTAGTTCTCACTCCCTCCCGTGCGTGGCTTTCCCAGGGCACTGGGGCTGCCCAGAGACTCTGTCCTCGGCCCACAGAAAGGCCTCTGACCCTGCCTCTCCGTGGGGCAACACGAGCACCCACTCTCGGGGCCTAGGAAGAAATTCTCGCCCACTAACTGCGCACCGACCAGGAGACCGGGTAAAATGGCCGCTCCGCTTGTCTTTCTTTGTTTGGGTTTGGCACGAGTGTTAGCTTGTATTGCCCGGGTTGCCACAGGATCAGATTTTCCTCGGCTTGGATCTGTATGCCACAGCCTGGTTCGGCCGTTTGTGCCGCGGTGGCCTGGATCTATTCACCCCCTTTGCCCGCCTCAGTTTCTATATTCACAGTTACCAGAGAAAGCCGCCCTGTTTAGGTTAGTGAGGAAGGCGGAGCATTTCTTACTCCCTATTTCCTTCGGGGTTTGGTTATATATTTAGCCAATTTTTCACTCAATCATACCTTTGGGTGTATTACGAAGCATCTGGAAGCTCCAAGTATACGTTTTTCTGTTTCTGGTTGAAGATCTTGTTGAGTTTTGGGGGAGATTTATCGGTATCACTTCCTACCCCGCCATTACTCTGACGTCATCTCCCCGTTATATTACTCTTAAAAGAAATCCTGTAGTAGATGCTCTTATTAAAATGTAGTTGTCCCAATAGAGTCCAAGCTCTACATGATCAGGTGTCCCCAATTTGATTTCCCTGATTTCCCTGTGCAGTGGGACACTCCTGCTTAACAGCAGGGCTGGCAGCCTCTTCGAGACTACTCTTGAGGCTGTTATGAGGATTCTACTTATTGGTACCGAGACCAATTGCCACTCTAGGAAAGACATGACCGACACACAAGTTAGTTGCAAGAATCACACAGGCAGTTTATTACTCACAAATCCTTTTGGCGTGCCTGGGTACAGCTTAAGGGGGCCCCGTCGGTGTGCTCCTTTCGGCTGTCCCTGGTCAGAGCAGCGTGGAGACAGTCCACGTACAACATTGGAGTCTGGGCAACTTTCACAGCAGAGGACCCCTTAGCTTTAGTACCTTTTCTGGCCCAAGCCTTCTAACAGGTGTCAATCTACAGGATTATCACATCAGACCACCTTTTTGGGAGTTCCTAGCAAGGAGCCCTTTTTAGGTTAATCTACAGAAATGTCACATCAAGACACTTTTAAAGTGTTCAAAGGGAAGCTTCTTGTTTATTTTAATCTACAGAGTTATCATATCAAGCCACTTTTTATCTATACATAACTTCACACACACACTAACTGGGCCCTGCACAAAATGCAGACTCTGCCTATCGTATCTGTACACACTTGTTCCTATCCAAATGGCATAGCCATATTCACTTGCCTTAATAGCTTTTAAAATTATATCCCAACTTATTTCTATATATCTTCCAATATTCTTCTATATTTTTACATATTTAATTACTATTACATAATATTACTGTAACAAAATAACAATTTTCTGTAATTTAGGGGATTATATCATAATAGGTTTATATCTATTTTTAATATTCACTGGATATCTACCGCTATGCAGGAAATCACTCTGGAATTCAAGATACTTAGGAATTTTAATTTTTTTTAATAACTATGAACTAACTGATAGGTTTATTTTGTTGGAATTACAGCTGGAACTATGTCAGTATTTTTTTTATTGGGATATAATTTACATGAACATTATATATTAGTTTCAGGTATACAGCATAATGATTTAATATTTGTACGTATTGTGAAATGATCACCACAGTAAGTCTATTTAACAGTTATAAAAATTTTTTTCTTGTGATGCGGACTTTTGAGATCTACTCTTAGCAACTTTGAAATAGCAATACAGTATTAACTATAGTCATCATGTATATTACATGTACATTATATCCCATGACTAACTTATTTTATACTTGAAGTTTGTGCCTTTTCAGTATGATATTTTTCAATACTCCCTTTTCCCCCAAATCCTCTTTTTAATCTTGGATACTGTTCACAATTTTTGGTGAGATTTATTCATTATCTACCATGTGCTATGCTGGGTCAGCAGATGGGGATATATACAGTAGCAAATAAATGGTCTTTCTACTCAGAGAAACAAATTAATTGGGGGAAACCTGCATATAGATTAAGAATATGAAAAAAAGTATCAAGGAAAAAGATGTTTGAACAGAAAGATATACCCATACACTCATGGAAAGAAAATAAAAAGGCTCTTATTCTGGTGCTGAAAACTCCCACCGAGGCCTGTGCCATGTCCCATAGAGCCCTGCAGTACTGTAGGTGGCTATTTGTTCCTGGGAAATCCACATTTGAAAACAAATTCAATAGTCCTGATTTGTTCTACTGGTCACAGACGGTACAAGTGATGAGTCTGTAATAGAGTTTTCTAGTTGGCCTGGAATTTATGTGTAATTTCTTTCTATTATTGATCCTGAGAGACTGTTTGTTGACTCTAAGTAGATATTTACAAATGACTGAAAAAAATACAGATTCACACATAGTGAAGTCTTTTTGTTAACACTACAAAATTTCACCTGTAACCTGAATAGACATCTGACTGTGGAACCAGTCAAAGCACTGCTGCTGTGAGAGCCACACCATTTATGTGAATATCAACGTCTTAGTCATGCTGGACCCTCCCTCTCATCTCCCGTATCCTGGCAGTTTTCCATTTCTGTTCAGTCTTCTCGATTTATACATAAAGCCTTCAGCTGAATTTTTCTTGAAATGGAATTCTAATTATAGCTAGAAATATTTAGTCATCTTGTTAACATAAGCAGGTAGCTAGATATTAATAGGGAAAAACAGCAGAGGAAGTTGGGACATTATATTTTATAAAACTTGGAAAGCCCACCTAAGTAAGAAGCATTCCATTTAGCTTAATTCGCCAGGATGCTATAGTATTCAGAGGCTCATTTGCACATTCCAGGAGACCATGTGGACTCAATCTCAAACTGGCTGGGAGGGGTCTCTTCAAGGCATTGAGGTCAGGTGCTGGAGGGAACAAGGGGGAAATTCTTGGCTGTGGAAGCCAGAAGGGCAGCCATAGAGGCCTTGCAGTCTAGCCTAGAAGAAGGATCTGATTGGTTAGTGGGGGGAACCAACGTAAGCCCATGAAATTTTAAAGAAACTGATTGGTTGCTTAAGGAAAGCTAGTCCATTTCAACCCAAAATATAAACAAAGGCTGAATAAAGATCCAGCCTTTCTCCCTGTCTGGAAACACAAACTGCCCCCATTCCCTGCCCCTGTTTTTCATGAGTCTTTCCAAGCAGCCATGCAGTCCTAAAAGCCACACAGGCTGGCCAGTTGCCAGCAACTCTGTGGACTCCAAACCTGGTCATAGTGCCAACCAGGGCACAGCCAGGAACAAAGAGTACACTAGCCAGACAAGTACTAAATGGATCGAACCCTGGCACCGGATCTCTGGACTATAATCTTTTCCCTGGGCCTGATGAAGACTAGACTGGACTTTTTCCTTGGTAGGACAGGTGGGAATAAGACACTGAAGACCTATGGGCTCCTTCTGTTCCCACCTCAAATAAATTTTACTGCAAAAACCTCATCTCCGGATGGGGGACCTGTAAAATGCTTTTTCTGTGACTCCATACAAGCACCCATGTCAACCACCAACAATTTAATCTAGTTCTCTTCTGACTCGTTATATTGAATGATTCATTCATTTTGCTCAGCAAGGATTTATTATGTACTTACTCTGTGTCAGGCACAGGCAAGGTGCTAGAAATACAGGGGTGACAAAGCAGGCCACTCAGTTTACATCTGCTGAAGCATATGTTCTCAGAGAAAACCACAAACACATGTAAAAGTGCAATTCTGACAAATTGTGTGAGGGAAAGGTTATGAAAGTCCCTATACTGGGGGAATTAGCCCCAGTAAAAAGGGTCCAGGAAGAACTGTCTGAGGAAGTGATATGTGAAATGAAACATAACGACCAACAGGAAAAGTATCTTCTAGCCACGGGGCCCAGCATGTGCAAAAGCTCTGGAAGGCAGAAAGAACTGAGGGGGCCAGCCTGCTGAGAGAGCAGAAAATGAGGGGTAGAAGGTATGAACTGAAGACAGAACATGCAGACTTTTTCAGGGGGTTTTAAGGACTTTTTTCTTAATCCTAAGAGCAGCAGGGAAGCCATTGAGAAGTTTTAAGTGAGGAAAGTGGTGAGATTTCTGTTTGAATAAGACCACTCTGGCTGCATTTTGGAGAAGGCCTGGGACAGGGAGCCAGAGTCCATGTAGTAGATCATTTCCGAGGCTTTAAAATCACCCAGGAGAGGAATGCTGGTCACTTGGATTGCATTACTGGTGGAGTCGGTAGAGAGAAGGAGATGTGGGCTGGGTATAGAGAGGATGGAGGAAGGTGTCAAGAATAAGAATGACACTTAGATTCTGGCTTTTTAAACTGGATGGGTTTTGGCACCATTCATTAGACCAGGTTTGCAGTTTGAGGTATCTCTGAGACTCCAGAGAAGCCCTGATCAAGAAGGCCACTGGATACAAGGAGTGGAGCTCAGAAAGGAGCACTAGCCCAGGGATAAAAATTCGGGAGTTATCTGTTATCTGAATATGCCAGACATATGCTTGAATATCCTCAAAGGAACAGAGAATTCACTGCCTAAATTCTACTTATTAGTTCTAATTCTGCCACTTAGACCAATGGAATCTGTCTTCTATCTAATAGGGCATTAGGAACTTGAAGAAAGCTGGAGAAAGTGTATCTACTCAGCACTTAGTCATCCACCTCAGATCTGTCTAGCAAAAAACAAACAAAAAAAAATCAGATCAATGCAGCCATCTAGCCCTTGCCCATCTCTTCATCTTTATTCCAAACAGAAACAGACCCCAGATGCACCCATACACCCATGCATATTACTTCCACTTAGATCTAAATATCTGAAGCTCTCCTAAGTATGGTATGTTTTCACAAACTTTTATGTCTTTTCTCATGCTATTGCATGGAAAAGTGGTTTTTAATTCCACCACATGTAGAATTGCAGCTCTACATCAGAGTAATGAAACCAACCAGCTAACTCTAGGACTGTTTTTAGGGGAATGAGTCAGACAAAACGTGGTCAGTATTGCTAAATGTCCAGGACTATAAAACAAATGTGGACGCACTCAGGGCCAACATCATAATATCTAAGTTGGTCCTATCTTGCAAGTAGAGCACAGCAGAAGGTTTTCTAGGTTGTAGGCAGTGTTTTGAGTTAAGAGCTATCATCTTACCTACTTGATTGGTTAGAGGAGGCTAACTACAGTCACAAAGAAGCCCATAGTTCTGGTCTAATCAAGAGTTCCTTAGGCAGCCTTTTGTAGGGTCATTCAGAGACCCAGGCACCTTTCATCTAGTGCAGGGGTCCCCAAACTTTTCACACAGGGGGCCAGTTCACTGTCCCTCAGACTGTTGGAGGGCCACATTATAAAAAAAACTATGAGCAAATCCCTATGCACACTGCACATATCTTATTTTAAAGTAAAAAAAAGGAGATGACGTCAGAGTAATGGCAGGGTAGGAAGCGATACCGATAAATCTCCCCCAAAACTCAACAAGATCTTCAACCAGAAACAGAAAAACCTATCCTTGGAGCCTCCAGATGTTTCGCAATACACCCAAAGTTATGATCGAGCGAAAAATTGGCTAAATATATAACCAAACCCCAAAGGAAATAGGGAGTAAGAAATGCTCCACCTTCCTCACCTAAACAGGGCGGCTTTCACTGGAAACTGAGAATATAGAAACTAAGGCAGGCAAAGGGGGTGAATAGATCCAGGCCACGGCACAAACAGCCGAATCAGGCTGTGGCATAGAGATCCAAACCGAGGAAAAACTGTTCCTGTGACAACCCGGGCAATACAGCTAACACTCGCGCCAAACCCAGACAAAGAAAGACAAGCAGGGCAGCCATTTTACCCGATCTCCTGGTCGGCGCGCACAGATAGTGGGCGAGAGATTCCTTCCAAAGCCCCGGGAGGGTGCGCCCATGTTACCCCACAGAGAGGCAGAGTCAGAGGCCTTTGTGGGGGCCGAGAGCCTCCGGGTCACCCCAGTGCCCTGGGAGAGCCACACACGGGGAAGGAGCGAGAACTAATTCCAACACTGGAACTTTTCCGTGTGGGCAGGGGTTTCACTCAGAGGGTGAGGCCACTGGTCTGATATCCTGGTCTGCACGTGCAGATAGTGAGCAAGAGATTCCTCCGAGTGCCTCAGCAGTGCCTGCCCGTGTTATCCCGCAGAGGGGCAGAGTCAGGGGCCTTTGTGTGGGTCAAAAAGTGGAATCTCAGGCCGCCCCAGTGCCCTGAGGGAGCCGCGCATGGGAAGGGAGCGAGAGCCAATTCCAACGCTGGAACTTTTCAGTGCGGGCGGGGGGTTTCACTCAGAGGGCGAGACTTCTGGCCTGACATCCTAGTCTGTGCGCACGGAGAGTGGGCAAGAGACTCCTCCCAGCACCTCAGGAGTGGGAGCACGTGTTATCCCACAGAGGGGCAGAGTCAGGGGCCTTTGTGTGGGCAGAAAGTGGAATTTTAGGCCACCCCAGTGCCTTGAAAAAGCTTCACACGGGGACGGAGCGAGAGCCAATTCCAACGCTGGAACTTTTCATTGCGGGCGGGGATTTCACTCAGAGGGTGAGACTTCCAGCCTGACATCCTGGTCTGCATGCGCAGATAGTGAGCGAGAGTTTACTCCAAGCACCCCGGGAGTGGGTGCCCGCCCGTGTTACCGGACAGAGTGGCAGAGCCAGAGGTCTTTGAGTGGGTGGAAGCCCCGCCTGATTATGCTAGCAGCTCTGACTGACTGAGCCTTACCCAGAGCCCTGCGCTGAGTGGGAATAGAGTGGGGAGTGGCCAGCTCTTTGAACCTCTTACTATCCAGGCAGAGGCAGCAGCAACCCCATAGCTGGATTATCAGGCTACTAATTAAGGAAGGAAAGACTAGGAGAGAGGCTCCAGGAACACGGACTCTCTCACTGTCAAAGCCTATAAATGCTAATGAGCCTCGACTGCCAACGAGACTGAAGCACAATACATGACATCGCCATAAAGACTTATCAACTGAAAACCTCTACCTGAGCATGCCAAAAGGGCAGAACCCAAGGTACAGAGTCACCGACCAGGAAGAGGGAGAGAAAAGAAAAAGCAAGAACATAACCTCTCAAAATCAAGAATAATCCACAGACTTTATAACCTATTCCATTTTATTATATTTGTTTGTTTGTTTCTCTTATCTTCATTCTTGATTTTTTTTTCTTTTCCTCCTCCAATTTGGTCGTTTAACTCTCTGCCGGTCTTACTCTCTCCTCTCCTTGAACTACACTACCCATAAGTGTTACATCTCCCATTATCTTTTCTTCCTCTTCCTTTCTCTCTATGTGGGTTGCACTCCAAAACCCTTAACTCTCTCTCTATCTCTCTCCTCTTTTTTCTTTTTTCTTCTTTTAGTGGTTCCCTCTTATTTTTCTCTCTCTCTCTTTCTTTTCTCCCTCTATAATAGTTTCTTCCTTTCTCCTTTATGTCTCCTCTCATTCAAACCTCAATAATGAACAAATTATCTTATCTGGGACTCAAACTTATGTTTGTGGCATTTTGGGGGGGGTTTTACTTCACCTTTTTAACTCACTAGCAGTGCTCCCATCCCTGACTCTCCATTTTATCAAGCTCTTGTTCCACTAAATACAATAATATATTTTTAATTTCTCCCCCCATTTTCCTGTTTCCCTTTTATTCCTCTCCTCATAACTCTTAGTGAACCAACACCTAAACGCAAATCATTTTATTCTTGATGCAAATTTTTTCATTATTTGCTTTTTGTGGGTTCATACCCCACCCTTTCTTTTATTTTTTACTTTATTTTTTTTTTCTTGCCCTTTATTACTTTTCCCCAATTCAGGCCCTCCATTACAGGCATTGTTTCTTCTATTAAATACAATATAATTCACAGTTCACCACAAGATTTTCTCAAGAAAGAGGGGAGAGGAGAGGAGAGGAAAATAGGAGGGGGGGAATAATTTCCTTTTTTTAATTTTAATTTTATTTTATTTTTCTTTATTTCATTATTAATTTTAAAAAACACAACTTTTTTCAATTTTTTACTTTTTTAACTTTTTATTCTTTATTAAATCTCATTAATACTATCAAAAAAACCACCCTCAGATGCCATTAAGGAAGAGAAAATCAAATATCATGGATACAAAAGAAAGAGAGGTAACACAGCTAGATGAGGAAAAATCTATGGAGAAAAAATTTAATATATTGGAAACTTTGGAGCTAAATGACAGAGAATTCAAGATAGAAATCTAAAAATACTCAGAGATATACAAGAAAACAAAGAAAGGCAATTTAGGGAGCTCAGAAAACAACTCAATGAACACAAAGAATATATGTCCAAGGAAATTGAAACTATAAAAACAAATCAAACAGGGATGAAAAACTCAATTCACAAGCTGAAAAATGAAGTAACAAGCTTAGCTAATAGAACGGGCCAGATAGAAGAGAGGATTAGTGAAATAGAAGACAAGCAACTTGAGGCAAAACAGAGAGAAGAAGAAAGAGACTCAAAAATTTAAAAAAAAATGAGATGGCCCTACAAGAATTATCTAACTCCATCAGAAAGAATAACATAAGAATAATAGGTATATCAGAGGGAGAAGAGAGAGAAAATGGAATGGAGAACATACTCAAACAAATAATAGATGAGAACTTCCCAAGCTTGTGGAAAGAACTAAAGCCTCAAATTCATGAAGCAGACATAACTCTGAGTTTTATTAACCCCAACAAACCTACTCTAAGGCATATCATAATGAAATTGGCACAAACCAATGGCAAAAAAAAAAATTCTCAGGGCAGCCAGGGAAAAGAAGAATACAACATATAAAGGAAGGCCCATTAGATTATCATCAGATTTCTCAGTAGAAACTCTACAAGCTAGAAGAGAGTGGACCCCATTATTTAAAGTCCTGAAAGAGAGGAACTTTCAGCCACGAATACTATACCCATCAAAGCTATCCTTCAAATATGAAGGAGAAATAAAAACGTTCACAGATACAGAAGAGATGAGGGAATTTATCATCAGAAAACCCCCACTCCAGGAATTATTAAAGGGGTTCTCCAATCAGATACAAAGAACAAAAAAAACAAAGCCACAAGTAAAAGCTCCAACTGTGACAACAACAAAAAGAAAGGGGGAGAGAGGATGGAGATTAACAGTAGCAAAGGACGATGGAGTGCAGAAGTACTCACAAAATAGTGCACTACAATGAACAGGGTAGGAACCCTTTTCATTACTTAAAGGTAACCATCATTGAAAAAACCACCACAGAAGCACATGAGATAAAAAAGATAGCAACAGAGGAAAGATATATGGAATACAACCAAATAAAAACAAAAGATAAGAAACAAAAGAGAAGGATCAAACAAGACACAAAACTAACAGAAAGCAAGATATAAAATGGCAATAGGGAACTCACAAGTGTCAATAATTACACTAAATGTAAATGGATTAAACTCACCAATAAAAAGGCACAGAGTAGCAGAATGGATTAAAAAAGAAAATCCAACTATATGCTGACTACAGAAAACTCATCTAAGTAACAAGGATAAAAACAAATTCAAAGTGAAAGGCTGGAAAACAATACTCCAAGCAAATAACATCCAAAAAAAAGCAGGCGTAGCAATACTCATATCTGATAATGCTGACTACAAGACAATAAAAGTACTCAGAGACAAAAATGGCCATTTTATAATGGTTAAGGGGACACTGAATCAAGAAGACATAACAATTCTTAATATATATGCACCAAACCAAGGAGCACCAAAATATATAAGACAGCTACTTGTTGACCTTAAAACAAAAACTGACAAAAATACAATCATACTTGGAGACCTCAATACACCGCTGACGGCTCTAGATCGGTCATCCAAACAGAGAATCAACAAAGATATAGTGGCCTTAAACAAAACACTAGAGCACCTGGATATGATAGACATCTACAGGACATTTCATCCCAAAGTGACTGAGTATACTTTTTTCTCCAGTGTACATGGATCATTCTCAAGAATTGACCATATGTTGGGCCACAAAAACAACATCAGCAAATTCAGAAAAATTGAAGTTGTACCAAGCATATTTTCTGATCATAAAGCCTTGAAACTAGAATTCAACTGCAAAAAAGAGGAAAAAAATCCCACAAAAATGTGGAAACTAAACAACATACTTTTAAAAAATGAATGGGTCAAAGAAGAAATAAGTGCAGAGATCAAAAGATATATACAGACTAATGAAAATGACAATACGACATATCAGAATCTATGGGATGCAGCAAAAGCAGTGATAAGAGGGAAGTTCATATCACTTCAGGCATATATGAACAAACAAGAGAGAGCCCAAGTGAACCACTTAACTTCACACCTTAAGGAACTAGAAAAAGAAGAACAAAGAAAACCCAAAACAAGCTGAAGAAAGGAGATAATAAAAATCAGAGCAGAAATAAATGAAATAGAGAACAGTAAAACTATAGAAAAAATTAATAGAACAAAGAGCTGGTTCTTTGAAAAGATCAACAAAATTGACAAACCCTTGGCAAGACTTACCAAGGAAAAAAGAGAAAGAACTCATATAAACAAAATCCAAAATGAAAGAAGAGAAATCACCACGGACACCGGAGATATACAAAGAATTATTGTAGAATACTATGAAAAACTTTATGCCACTAAATTCAACAACCTAGAAGAAATGGATAAATTCCTAGAACAATACAACCTTCCTAGACTGAGTCAAGAAGAAGCAGAAAGCCTAAACAGACCTATTACTAGAGAAGAAATAGAAAAAACCCATTAAAAACCTCCCCAAAAATAAAAGTCCAGGACCAGACGGCTATACCAGCGAATTTTATCAAACATTCAAAGAAGACTTGGTTCCTATTCTACTCAAAGTCTTCCAAAAAATTGAAGAAGAAGCAATACTTCCAAACACATTTTATGAGGCCAACATAACCCTCATACCAAAACCAGGCAAGGATGGCACAAAAAAAGAAAACTACAGACCAATATCTCTAATGAATACAGATGCTAAAATACTAAACAAAATACTAGCAAATCGAATACAACAACATATTAAAAAAAATAATACATCATGATCAAGTGGGATTCATCCCAGAATCTCAAGGATGGTTCAACATAAGTAAAACGGTTAACGTAATACACCATATCAACAAAACAAAGAACAAAAACCACATGATCTTATCAATAGACGCAGAAAAGGCTTTCAATAAAATATAACACAATTTTATGTTTAAGACTCTCAACAAAATGGGTATAGAAGGAAAATATCTCAACATGATAAAGGCCATATATGATAAACCATCAGCTCACATCATATTAAATGGCACTAAACTGAAGGCTTTCCCCCTTAAATCAGGAACAAGACAGGGTTGTCCACTCTCTCCACCTTTATTTAATGTGGTACTAGAGGTTCTAGCCAGAGCAATCAGACAAGACAAAGAAATAAAAGGCATCCATATCAGAAAAGAAGAAGTAAAGGTATCACTTTTTGTAGATGATATGATCCTATACATCAAAAACCCCAAAGAATCCACAAAAAGACTACTAGAAACAATAAACCAATACAGTAAGGTCGCAGGATACAAAATTAACATACAGAAGTCAATAGCCTTTCTATATGCCAACAATGAAACAACTGAGAAGGAACTCAAAAGAATAATCCCCTTCACGATTGCAACAAAAAAAATAAAATACCTAGGAATAAACATAACAAAGAATGTAAAGGATTTATATAATGAAAACTATAAACCATTGTTAAGAGAAATCGAAAAAGATATAATAAGATGGAAGAATATTCCTTGTTCTTGGTTAGGAAGAATAAATATAATCAAGATGGCCATATTACCCAAAGCAATATACAAATTTAATGCAATTCCCATCAAAATTCCAATGACATTTTTTAAAGAAATAGAGCAAAAAATCATCAGATTTATATGGAACTATAAAAAACCCCGAATAGCCAAAGCAATCCTAAAGAAAAAGAATGAAGCTGGGGGCATTACAATACATGACTTCAAACTATATTATAGGGCCACGACAATCAAAACAGCATGGTATTGGCAGAAAAGTAGACACTCAGACCAATGGAACAGAATAGAAAGTCCAGAAAAAAAACCACATACATATTGTCAAGTAATTTTTGATAAAGGGGCCAACAACACACAATGGAGAAAAGAAAGCCTCTTCAATAAATGGTGCTGGGAAAACTGGAAAGCCACATGCAAAAGAATGAAACTGGACTACAGTTTGTCCCCTGTACAAAAATTAACTCAAAATGGATCAAAGATCTAAACATAAGACCTGAAACAAGTACATAAAAGAAGACATAGGTACTCAAGTCATGGACCTGGGTTTTAAAGAGCATTTTATGAATTTGACTCCAATGGCAAGAGAAGTGAAGGCAAAAATTAATGAATGGGACTACATCAGACTAAGAAGTTTTTGCTCAGCAAGAGAAACTGATAACAAAATAAACAGAAAGCCAACTAAATGGGAAATGATATTTTCAAACAACAGCTCAGATAAGGGCCTAATATCTAAAATATACAAAGAACTCATAAAACTCAACAACAAACAAACAATCCAATAAAAAAATGGGAAGAGGACATGAACATACACTTCTCCCAGGAGGAAGTACAAATGGCCAACAGATATATGAAAAGATGCTCATCTTCATTAGTTATTAGAGAAATGCAAATCAAAACTGCAATGAGATACCACCTCACACCTGTTAGATTAACTATTATTAACAAGACAGGTAATAGCAAATGTTGGAGAGGCTGTGGAGAAAAAGGAACCCTCATCCACTGTTGGTGGGAATGTAAAGTAGTACAACCATTATGGAAGAAAGTATGGTAGTTCCTCAAAAAACTGAAAATCGAACTACCTTATGACCCAGCAATCCCTCTACTGGGTATATACCCCCAAAACTCAGAAACATTGATACGTAAAGACACATGCAGCCCCATGTTCATTGCAGCATTGTTCACAGTGGCCAAGACATGGAAACAACCAAAAAGCCCGTCAATAGATGACTGAATAAAGAAGATGTGGCACATATACACTATGGAATACTACTCAGCCATAAGAAATGATGACATCGGATCATTTATAGCAAAATGGTGGGATCTTG
Source organism: Saccopteryx bilineata (assembly GCF_036850765.1). Lineage (NCBI taxonomy): Eukaryota > Metazoa > Chordata > Mammalia > Chiroptera > Emballonuridae > Saccopteryx > Saccopteryx bilineata. Next base: position 81,647,106 of record NC_089499.1, read on the forward strand.
ATAACATTATACGAAGTGAAATAAGTAAATCAGAAAAGAACAGGAACTGCATTATTCTATATGTAGGTAGGACATGAAAGTGAAACTAAGAGACGTTGATAGGAGTGTGGTGGTTACGGGGGGAGGGGGAAGGGAGAGGGAGGGGGGAGGGGAGGGGCACAGAGAAGGCTAGATGGAAGATGACGGAGGATGGTCTGACTTTGGGTGATGGATATGCAGCATGGTTGAAGGACAAGATAGCCTGGACTTGTTGATCTTTGAATATATGTATCCTATTTGTTCATGTCGCCCCATTAAAAAAATAAAATTATTAAAAATAAAGTAAAAAAAAACAAAATGGGAACAAATACAATATTTAAATTAATGACCAAGTAAATTTAAATAAACAAACTGACCAATATTTCAATGGGAACTATGCTCCTCTCATTGACCACCAATGAAAGAGGTGCCCCTTCCGGAAGTGCGGTGAGGGCCAGATAAATGGCCTCAGGGGGCCGCATGCGGCCCACGGGCTGTAGTTTGGGGACCCCTGATCTAGTGGCTCCTCTGGGGCTTTAAAGTCTTTCACTGAATCTTTTGCACCTTGTCAAGAAGTGAGAGAAGAGAGAGCACAGGGGATTATGCAGAAGGTTTTAGGGACCAGGAAGTGTTTACACTTCTCACATGCCACTTCTCAGGTCCCATTAACCAGAACTCAGTTACATGGCCCATGTAACTGCAGGGAAGGCTCAGAAATGTAGTTTATTTGTGCGCCCAAAGAAAAGGCAGCAGGGTTTCATTGGGCACACTGCCTTATTCTGGAGGCAACTTGTTTACTCTCTTTCTCCCCCAAATATTCAGTGATTCCCTGTTTCCTACCAAGTTTAGAATAGACTCAGCATTTTACAGTTCTTTGCAGTGTGACCCTAGTCTATTCTTCCAACTAAATGTGTAATTTCTATAAGGAATCACCTATCTAACTTTGAACCCTCTATAACTTGGATTGGGGAACATTAGTTAAAAGCCCTGAGTGAATGTTTCTTGGATGCAAACACCAAGAAACTGTGTGAGCGAATGACCTTTGTGTAGATACAAAGGAATGCATGCTTTAGAAAATTAACCTAGAGGTTCTTCTAGATGGTCCTTTCCTTTATGCTTGTTAATTAGCAAAAGAAAAAGAATGTACTGACCCAAATTAGCCCTTTCTCCATGTCAGCAAACAGCCATTAGTCATTCTTTCCCCTTATCACCCGGTCTCCCTCCCTTGTAATCCTGTTACCTCTGCTCTGCTTCTGATTAATAAAAGCTGAGGGAGAAGGAAATTCAGGAGGTCTTCTTTGCCTCCCTTGGTAGGCCTCCCCCTCTTCCTCTTGACTTAAGTTTGTGTCTTGAGTAAGTTTTTTCCACATGACACAGGTAGTTCCCAGTGGGCTGGAGTACTACAATTTCATTATTCTCTAAGTATACCCTACCGTTTTGCTCTTTCATGCCTTTATTCAGGCGCTTACTTCTACCCAGGGCACCCTACATCTTTTACTGAAATCTCACCATTCGTTCAAGGTCCATTTAAGAGGTCACTTATGCTTTTTCCCCCTGGTGTGCCTTATGTTACTACATTTACTTGTACTATCACTTCTCTTCAGGCTCCCTGAGGGCAAGCAATATGTCTTATCTATTTTGTGTCATGGTCAACCTCTATGAAATTCCTGAGAGAGTACTCAAGCAAAATTTTTTATTGAATTTATTGGGGTCGCATTTGTTCAGAGAACCACACAGGTTTCAAGTATACAACTCAATAAAACGTCATCTGCACATAGCATCATGCACCCATCACTCCAAGCAAAGTCTCTTTATATCCCCACTGCCCCCCACTTTGCCCACTTCCCCTTTTCCTCTGGCTGTTTACACAAAAGAAGGAAATCTTACCTTTTGTGACATCATGCATGGACCTGGAGAGCATTATACTAAATGAAGTAAGCCAGTCAGAGACAAATACCATATGATCTCACTTATATGTATGTGGAATCTAATGAACCCACTCAACTGAAAAAAATATATATAGAAACAGAGGCATGGACACGTGGAACAGATCAACTGCTATTGAGCAAACGTTTATTCCATTGATCTGAATAGTTTTTTTAAACTATTCCCTTAAAGATGTATTTTTAGTAGTTTTTCTCTTTTTTTTTTTGAGGAAAAATTTGTGGTATTAGTTCTCAAATGAGAGTGAGCTTATTAAATGATAGTAGAACTTCTTAAAATCATAGATTTATGCCCACCCACCCCCCCTGCACCCAAGGTTCAAATTCTACAGATATGATAGATCTGATATTGGGCCCCAGTACCTACATTTTCACAAAGTGCCCAGGATGATGAAACCTGGACTGTACTTTCAGAAATATTGCAGCATGATTTTGCCATTGCACTGACTAATGAACTGTTGTTGCCTTCTTTTAACAAAACAGATCAGTTCAATAACAGAGGGACAGGTAGTATGCGGAACAGTAAAAATCAAGATGTTTGTCATTTTGCCTTTGGATCCAAAGTTCTTGGACCACCTCCACTCTCTGGCAGAAGAAATAACATGAGGATATCCAGTAAGGTAGGAGTAAGGTTTGAAGACTTATCTACATGTGAGTGGCATGGGAAGGGGAGGGATTTTTCCAATGTGATTGTGGGGGGATGGGAGATAGAGAGACTACTTGCCAAAAGCAGGAGGCTTAAATAAATTTTGAACAGAAATTCTAGACTTTAAAAACCTCAAAACTATTTCTTTTTTGTTATGTCAATCCAACATTTTTAAGTAATCTTTTCATCAAACATGTTCACACAATTTAAAGGTAAACATATGTGACCATATTTTGTGGTCTTATTCTAGAAGTTCGATCATCACCAGTCACCCTACAGATTCTCAAATGTTATATTTTTATTTTTAACTTCATCTTAATTTCTGACATATGTAGTGATTTTCAACTCAACTCCTACCTACTAAAGAAGGAGTATAGCAAATAAGCACATTTTAATTTATGTGTCTAGGAGACTTGTCTTCTATTTTATCTCACCTTATTATTTCCTCCTTTCTAATTTTCTATCATAATTTTCTCACTGTCAACTTTTTAACTGTCTTGTTTCCTCAAGTATTTTTTCCTTACTCTTTATTTATCTAAATATTATTTCTTCTGTGTACATTCTACAGGAAATAAAGGCAGGCCCTGTATTTTAAAATATGCAGATTAATTTCTTTTTCTTATAGACTGCAAGATCCGTTGGGTCCAAAAATAACCAATTGGGCCAGCTGTCCACAGTCAAGAAATGTGTTAACAATACAAGAATGTCAGCCTTGCTGATATCTAAGTCTGAGGAGCAAGGAGATAAAGAAAATATTCACCAAATTAAGCAGACTGTACCTATTCATGGTAAGACTAAATCATGCATAGAGCTAATAGCTAGTGAAAATAGTGAGAAATTTCCTTGTTAAGATAAGTCTGAATTATATTCATGACTAGATCTTATATCCAGACAATTACCACTTAAAAATGAAAAGTATCATAAATATTAAATATATATAATATATACTGCTCACAAAAATTAGGGGGTATTTCAAAATGAATATGAAGCAATAAAAAGAAGCATTTGATTTTTTTTATTAAGAACATCAGAAAAGCAAACAAGGAAAGTTACTCAATTATGCAAATGAGATGCAAAACCAACTCATTTCATTGGTGAAAATGTATTATATACAAAAGGCTGAAAATACTGGAGTATCTGCACATTCCCTGATCCCCTAATTTTTGTGAGCAGTGTATATATACATACATAAATGTATATAAATATATATGTATACATAAATATATATATAATCTAGAATCTATCATTCTACTTATTTCATTATTTCAAATTCCTGTAATACCCTGTGTTTTTACTTTATGATGACTGGTAAAGAAATAATATAAATCCTCTGTCACTGTATTTTAGGAACTTTGTGTGCATTTTAAGTTTTTTAACTTAATTTTATCTTTTAATTAATATTTTTATTTGTAAAGTGTTCTTTATCTTCTCTAATTGATACTGAAACAACCCTGTTGGTGAAGAAAAGACTTTGTCTTATTTTATAGATTGAGAGTTCAAGGTTAATAAAGTGATTTGCAGTCTGTAAACATTGGAAAGAATTGAGACCAGAACCCACTTCCTGTCAATTTTTCCACTCTTACCTGTCTGACTTTTGTGAGAGCTAAAATGGAGGCATTTGGGTTTATTTGATTTGATTTAGAAGTCAGTGAGCACTATTGTAAACTATACCTCCCATGGGATATAAAACTGAGTAAGGAAATGAATAACAGATACTCAGTCCCGGCCCTACCACTGTCTATAGAACTACCACTGTCTGTGAGATCTTTATCAAAAACCCTGTAAGCCTCAGTTGTTCATCTGTAAAATGGGGATGTAGTTACTATTGGTGCTAATAGTAGTGATAAATAAGAGCTACTTCTAAGGGTCATTGTGAAGTTTCAATGAGAAATAAGCACATCATATTGTGCCAAGAAATTAAGGATTCAGTAAATATTAAATGATGCCTTGAATATTATTATTATTACAGAATTAAATTACACTTAAAAATTCTTTAGGTTTGATATCAGTCTTCCAGAGTTCTTTTGGAAACTACCCTCTAAGTTCTCATTGTATCATACTTAACTGTGCTTCCTCTATTATAGGAAGCAATGATTTTTTCTGTATTGGCTGTCATTCATTTTTTACATTTTTAATGTAGCATGTTGCATGATTAACATTGATAAATTACTTGTAGCTCTCCATAAGGTTATACAGTATTACATGAATAAAATGGATTAGTGATTTTGAAAGCCCAATACAGCTCTAATATTAGAATAGGACTAAACACCTATTTTCTGTGAAGGAATGAGTTTTTGATACAGCTTTACATAACATCAAAATGATACATGAACATTCTTATTATAGCTATAATTATATTTACTGAGTTATTGCCATATAGTACTTTCTGTTCTGGCTTTTTGTCCTTTGATACAAAAATCCTTTGATACAAAAACCAGACAATCTGCATATTATGCAGCCACATCCCCCTCAAGAACCATCAGCGGATAAGAATAATAACTGGAGAAGATTACGGTTGAAAAGCACCAGCAGAGGAAGGATAGAGACACCCAGCGTTATGGCATTATCTTGATACTATCTTATATCTGTGTATTATTCAGAGCAATGGAATCTCTCTCTGCAGGTTGTAAATTTCAAAGGATTATGAACCAATTCATTTAAAATATAAATGTCTGTTCTTCAGGGGTTATGGAAATCAAGTTTTCTGCAAAAGAATTGCTCTGGAGCTCAAACAGAGATTTGCTGTGTTAGATGGACAATGCCGCAGAAATAAAGGACTTTCTACTTCTACTCTCAAAAGCTGAATCAGTTTATATTCTTGTTTTTTAAGAACAGCCCATATTTGATAGAGGGAGTTTCTGCCTGTACACTTTACTAAAACTGAACTTAACCCATAATTTTTCATGTTTCATTTATGTCCCTTCTTTTTCCATTGAGCCCTTTTCAGATCGTTTTTGTATTTGCTGTCTCTCCCTTTGACCTCCTTGCCATCTGTTAGAATGTAGGTTAAAATTCCACTTTTTGCAACCAGGAAAGCATTAGACAAATATGTATAAGTGGCTATTATTGTTATTCCTTTAAATAATGGATTTGAGGCACATATATATAGATTTGTATACACATGCATTAGTGTATCCTAAATCAAGCCCAGAATGTATCATGTGCATATCTGTTAACATAATTTCTCAAAAATGTGGGGTTCTTCAGTAAGCTTTAATTCAGCTTGCTGAGTTTTATGTTATTTTTATAAAATAGTAGATAGAAAAATCAATTCAGCAGTAATGCCTTGCCCATTTTCTTAAAGTGCTGAAGGTGAGAGCTTGGTTTAAAAGAGTGGAGTTTAGTAAGAATTATAATTTTGAAAAAACCTTCCATTTCATGTGGAACCAAAATAGGAAAGAAAAATAAGACCCTTTAAAAATTATATGGGTTTTAGAATTCCTTTTATCACATATTATAAAACTTAAATCTAAAACATCCCCATGCAAATATCCAGGAATTATATGATGAATCTCTATAAAAATGCATCTGAGTCTATCTTAAAACATTCTACTGGAAAATAATATTTGCATATAATCTACAGTGTCACCTCTAACTTGCTTTACAATAGTCATATAGAAAAGTATACCAAATTAATACCATTCTTCAAAATTTAATTTTTATAAATATCCAAAAAGTAATATAATGGAAAATACTTATTCTAACAAAGGCAGTTCTTTCAGGAAACAACAGGAAGGAAGATAAAACAGCTACCCTCACCACTGTTTCCCAAGAAACAGCTGTGACATTGAACCTCAGCACTACAGCACTAGAGTCTTCTGATCAAGCAGGTTTGCAACTTTATTATGTCATAATTGTTAATAATTAATAAGATATAAATGTGTTAAATATTTCAAAATTTTGAAAAGCTGTGGTGCAGTCATTTGCTAAAATCTATCATGTTTTGTAAATCTCCTTTTAACCTCAATTTTATTTCAAACTTTAGTGAAATGAAAGAGTATTTTTATTTTCAAGTTTTAATGCACTGATTGTCCTGTTCAAAATGAAAGTTTAAAACTTTGATGGTTTCACATGACATTGTCACCCCCTCACCAAAGAATATCTGTTGTTGCATTTCTTCAGTCCTCTTTGTAGTGGAGATAGTTGGATTGTAGAGCGTTGAGCCCATCCACATAGCTTGCCTAGCTTTTATAAAGGTACATTGGTCTGTTTGGTTTTTTGGGGGGGTTTTGTGGGGTTTTTTCAAATTGTTTTTGAGCAAGGGAAAAGGGAAAATTAATTATAATTGTTTGTAGTTTGTCAGTCGTATTTATGCAATGTTGAAAACTTCATTAAAATGTTAGGCATAATTAGTGTCTTTAGCGTACATCTGACTGTGTAGAAAAACTAATTAGATGTTTAGGTGATCATTTTTGCATTTACTGTATCTTATTTGCTGCAGTATTGTGATTACACAGTAATTTACATATTTTCCTAAGAAAACACACCAAATTATTCATTATAATTGATATGGAAATATTTGAGGTAAAACTACAAATTCCAAAAAAGCATGTGGTAGTGAGATAATTACAGTTTGACATAAAAACACTCCTTTTACTTTGACTTTTTGACAGTTAATAATATGTTTGGCAATAGGTCATACAAGTTGTTTAATTGCATAATGAGGATTTCAGTATCTTTTCCTCCACTATTTTTTACATATTCATGAACATAACACAGCACATTGGTTTTCATAATCTTTTTTCAACCCTATTAAAGCACTTACTTTGTTTACAAAGCACCTGTTATGTGCTTAACACCATAGGACAGCCCAGTGAATCAATTCATTTCACCTGCCTGCAGCTATGCTGACTCAAGTCCCTCCATATCCCCCTGAAGGTGGTCAAATGAAGGAGATTCGACCTGCCTTTGGCCACTTACCTCGACTCTGTCCCTGAAGATATGAAAACCATGTCCCTAATAGATTTTCTCTAAGAAATGTACATTTATTGCCCTTTTTTTAGGCAAGTTCTGTTGCATAACAATAGTCTTTGATTAAGAAAAAGATGAATACAATTGTGATAAATACAATTTCATTTGTACAATCAATGTTATTTTTATTAAAGGTCTTTGTTGCTTCTAGCTTTAAAGTTTCAAGTTAGCAAATCTTAGATACCTCTTGGATACTTTTGTTGTAATGATAGATATAGTAGGATTCAAGAGTGGGGGTAAAATAACCATGTACACATTGTGATTCTGTTAAGCCAAATTCGGAGAGACCCAAAACATGAAAGACAGGAACAAAGTCCGTCGTTTACACATCAAAGCTTTATTGTCTAGCTTGGCCAAGTGGTGGCAGCTCCAACAGAAATCTGAGGGAGAGCTCGCTGGCCCTTTGTTCTACCTAGTTTTTATATTAATAGTTTTGTAAGTGGGAAGTACAGAAGCAAAAATTGTAATTAGGAGCCCTTTACCACTATTGGTTATAGTCATATGTCCTTTAACATGATAGGACCATGTTCAATTTGCAAGCCATACATCATTTTGGAGAAAACAAAATTTACAAGTCAACACAATGGTAGAAAGATGTCTCTTTACATATTAAAAGGCCTTCCTATATTTTCTAGAGTGCCATCTCTCTGTCCAGAGTCAGAGGTATTAACAACATGCATTTACATAGGAGAGGTAGTTTCCGTGGGGACAAATGCCTGCAAATGGCTCACTGCTATAAGAAAAGGTTTATTTTGGCTTTTTTCTTCCTGCACCTGGCTAGCCATTCACCCCTTTCCTCACAGGTGTGGTGGAATGTCTGGGAATTCTTGTTTTCCTTCCCTTTGCATTTACAGTACAATGCCAAGGGCCATCCTCACTATGCCAATCACACAGTACAGAGACTAATCTCACAATTTCTCTGCACATCTTAACCCAAATCAACAAAATGTTTCTCAAGCCTCCCAAAATATTAATATTAATTCTGCAGCTTTTGGTACTTTACAACACCTGTGGGTGAAATGGCTCAGTGGCTCCTCAGTTCTGTAGAACACAGATTCTAGTAAGAGTTTCATCATTAACATAATGCAGCAAAAAACTACGTTTCAAGAAAAATAGACTAAGAGCAAATGCTCAACTCTTTTCTGCTGTCATCCTAAGGAATGTAAGCATGCTTTTAGTCAATATTTATTATATAGATTTATGTTTTTTGATATGCCTGGATCATAGTTATAAAATCTATCCTAATGTGAGTAACAGATTATAATTTTTTTAAGTTTTGATACAAATGTATCTCAGGGATAGTATATAGTATTTTTTTTTTTTAAGTGAGAGGAGGGAAGATAAAGAGGTAGAGTCCCTCATGTGTCCTGACTGGGATCCACATGGCAACCCTATCTAGGACGAATGCTTGAGTACTGAGCTATTTTTAGCACCTGAGGCAGATGTGCTCCAATCCAACTATCCTCAGTGTCTGAGATCATGCTGTGGGAGGGGTAGAGAAAGAGAAGGGGGAGCAGGATCGGGAGAGAAGCAGATGGTCACTTCTCCTTTGTGCCTTTTACCAGGAATTAATCCCAGATGACCGAATGCCAGGCCTATGCTCTATCTACTGAGCCACCAGCCAGAGTCATTATATAGTATTTTTAAAGAAAACAAATAATGCTGTACAAAAAAATAAAATTTATATCAAACTATTCTCTCCTAAATGAAACATAAAGGTCTTATTCACCACCAAATTTCTCTAGTCACACTAACAAATATTTCTGTGGATTTACTATTATGTAAAAAGTCTACTCAGTTTAGTCTATTAATTTTCCTGTTTCAATTGGTAGAAGAAGAGAAAAGGCTGTCAACTTTCCAGTGATTTCCTCTCCCCTGTGATTTATAATCTAGACACTGCCTAGATACTTTGTTTCAAGAAGCTTGTTAAATACTCTTTCCTCCTTCAGTTGAAAGAAAATATTAGTACTCAACCATTTTAAATTTGGAAGGTTTCTCCCCATTGGAATGTCAAATTAATGAAGCTGTGCTAAAAAGAACTTGCTGCAAGGCAGGTAATAATTATTTCAGACATAAATTTCTTGGCCAGTGTTTCAACTCAGATGGTGAGAATGTGCATGTGAGTTGACTGTAGCTATCCGCACTCATCTGTGGGTTAAATATTTGGCAGATTATAAAATGGTGGATAAATCACCATCCTTTTTAATGCTTTTGCATTATTTAATAAATCTGTTTCAACAACAAGAAATTTTAACCTAATTACTTGCCTAAAGTAACACTTATGGAATACTACCCTAATTTTTGTTCCTTTTTCTAAATGTCAGATGAATGGGTATTTCCCGAAACTGATGATCGCATTCCTGATTTGAAGTCCAGCAGACAGTCCCTGCTTCTGGATGATAACTGTTGTCACACTCCTCACCTGTGTCTGGAAGACATCAGGGAGAGTGAACATGACCAACAGGCAGAGGAAACCCAGACTGTTCCAAAGGACATTTTCACTTTTTCATCAAGACCACGATCAGCACCTCATGGAAAGACTCAGAATGTGTCCCCAGAGGGGTGCCCATTTATTTTGGATCTGAAAGAGTATACTGGTGTGACTCAATTGGAGGATGATTTTTATGGCAGTGACAGCAGCGAAGAGGTACATTGCTTGATAAGTGAAGTAGTTTTAAAACTCAGTTGTTCCATTTCCTCCAATCAGCACTAAAACTAGTTGAAATGAAAGAGGGGAATCAACTGCTATTTATAAAAATGCAGCAGATTGCATTGTCAGTCAACAGTTGCCTCAGGTTGTTATAACTCTAAATTGCTCCCTTTTTTTTTATTAACAGTCAGCCAATTTCATTTTTAATTATAGAAACCAGTTTTTGTCTTTTCATTTTAATTGTCTCATAGAATCAGAAATAATATGCAGTCTCGTTTATAGCAGCAAAAGCAGTAAAACACTGAGAACACATTTTTCCAGATCTCTGGGGAAATGGTGTTACAGTTGCTAAGCATTCTAAATTGATGATTTTCTGGCTTCCTTACTCCCCTACCATCTTTTCACCTTAGACCTATTAGGACTCATTATTTTCCATATGGTCCCAGAATTTCAAGAGTTGTGCCAATTAAAGTTTAGGTAATGAATCATGGATTAGTTCTGGGACTTGCCTTACAAGGAGGTTTTTGTTTGTAAATATTTAGAATACAAATATAACTTATGAATCAGTAAATTTATAAAAAGTTTTTAAAAACCTATTAAAAATGAAACTGAATATAGTTCTGAAGCATTTATTTAATAAGTAAAAATTATGGTAACTCTTTCTTCCCCATATGAAATGAATTTATTTATGAAACTTCTTTAGCTCTATTCTGAAATGATTCCATTAATATTTTCTGGAAAAAATAAGTATTTAAAAAGCAAATTACAGTCAAGTTAAATAATTAGAAAAACTTTTATATGTTTACAAAACTTTGTTTTAATAATTATAACTGATCAAGAATCCCCTATAGACAGTGGGATGTAGATTAAATCCTTGGCTTTTACCTTCAGAGCCAGTTGAGAATATGGTGAGATTTTTTCAGGCGGTAATTATGGTCTTTTGCAACTTTTAATGAGTTTCTATAGGAAATTGCATGGGGAGCTCCTTTGCTCATAATACCTTTGCTTCTGAGTGTGGTGAGACTATTAGACCAAGTACATGGCTCACACAAATTAGGGGATATTTTATAGCTTCATATTCATTTTGAAAATATCCCCTAATTTTTATGAGCAGTCTGTAAACCTACCATGAACTCCTTTATGCATCAAATAGTACATCTGATGCTAGCATTTTAAATGTTGCTATGGACATCTTTGTTTCTTTCAGCTTTAATAACTTAAAGCTATAAAACTAAAGTAGACATTTGTCTTCATCATCTAGTATTGTCCCATTTCCAGAGGTCAATCCTTCTACAGTATTAATTGGCTAATCTGATAAATTAATTAATAACATTTTATTAATAGAATAGACTCCTTCTCTTCTCATGTGTACAACAGCATCATCTTTCTTACCTGACCTCCAAAAAACTGCTGTGATGGTGAAAATTTCATGGAAGGTGGGAAAGGGTAGTTCTCTGGAAAACTTTGAGAAAATATTATGGAGAAACTTCCCTTAACACCACCTGAGGATAAGCCTTGAGAAGAAGCAATAGAGTTTCATGGGAAAATGAAGTTCTGAGTATTTTATTTGTTACTACTTTTTGGTTTTCTTTTGCTACTAACTACTCTACTTCATGCATCCTTCAATGTTTATTATGTACACATGTTCTTATTACCAACTACATAAAATTAAAAATAAATTGATTGTGCATTATCCAAGCTCTGACTGTCATAGCTATCTGGTCAACCCTGAACCAGGACCATCAGCATAACCAGAAAGTAGCATATGACTAGAATCTGGGGTATCTCATTGCTAACACCTGCCTTCAACTACTTCTAGTTGAAGCCTATTTTAAATATAGCAGCCAGAAAGAGAGGCAGAAACCTCACCATGTTATGTAAGTTTTGGCATTTGCTGTTGGAGGCAATAGCAAGATAAAAACTAAAATACAAAAATATGAGCAACAAAAAGTGCCAAGCTATTTTGAAAAAGTTCTAGAATTTGTAATGGTCCCTTCTTTATCAGATAGGTTTGTATGGATTATTTTTAGTAAATTCTTTACAATGTAATTTTATAAATAATAATAGGATGAGTAAAAAATTACATGACTTATTATACTTGAAGTTTATAAGTTATAGTTATTTGCTGTTAGACCATTGAGTATTTTTAAAGGGAAATTAGATGTATTCAGTAGCATGTTATGATAGAGGAAAAGTACATTTGATAGGAAAGGCTAATTAAAATAAGCTTTAAGAGATACGTTCTCTGTGTAATTTAAGTTGCTAAAATAATTATTTCATATCATAGTTCTTCATTACTGTGAGAGCCTCAAAAGTATACATTTTATGTGTGCTTTTGTCTTAGTCTTTTCTTTACTGCATATTTTCTCAGGCCCTCATTTATACTAATATTTCTGATATTCAATTAATTTTGAAGTTGTACATCTTATTTGAAAAGCAAAGTATTGGAATATATTTTGTGGAGAGCTGTCAAATCAAGCCTGCTATGTGAAATGAATTCTCTACGGAGAGCCAGTAAACCGGATGCCTTTCATCACATAAACAAAAGGAAGGAGAAAAACCACACGATAATTTCAGTAGATGCAGAAAAAGCATTTGATAAAATCCAGCACCCATTCATGATCAAAACTCTCAGCAAAGTGGGAATACAGGGAACATACCTCAACATGATAAAGGCCATCTATGACAAACCCACAGCCAACATCATACTCAATGGGCAAAAATTAAAAGCAATACCCTTAAGATCAGGAACAAGGCAGGGGTGCCTCCTTTCACCACTCTTATTCAGCATAGTTCTGGAAGTCCTAGCCACAGCAATCAGACAAGAAAAAGAAATAAAAGGCATCCAAATTGGAAAAGAAGAAGTAAAACTATCATTATTTGCAGATGATATGATATTATATATAGAAAACCCTAAAGTTGCAGTCAAAAAACTACTACACCTGATAAATGAATTCAGCAAAGTGGCAGGATATAAAATTAATACTCAGAAATCAGAGGCATTTTTATACACTAACAATGAACTGTCAGAAAGAGAAATTAAGGAAACAATCCCCTTTACCATTGCAACCAAAAAAATAAAGTACCTAGGAATAAATTTAACCAGGGAGATTAAATACTTGTACTTGGAAAATTATAAAACATTGATAAAAGAAATCAGGGAAGATACAAACAAGTAGAAGCATATACCATGCTCATGGTTAGGAAGAGTAAACATCATTAAAATATCTATATAACCCAAAGCAATTTATAAATTCAATGCAATACCAATTAAAATACCAATGACTTACTTCAAAGATATAGAACACATATTTCAAAAATTTATATGGAACCAAAAGAGAACACGAATAGCCTCAGCAATCTTGAAAAGGAAGAATAAAGCAGGAGGTATCACACTTCCGGATATCAAGTTATACGACAAGGCCATTGTACTCAAAACAGCCTGGTACTGGCATAAGAACAGGCATATAGATCAATGGAACAGAACTGAGAACCCAGAAATAAACCCACACTTTTATGGACAACTGATATTTGACAAAGGAGGTAAGAGCATACATTGGAGTAAAGACAGCCTCTTCAACAAATGGTGTTGGGAAAATTGGACAGCTACCTGCAAAAAAATGAAACTATAACACCAACTTACTCCATTCACAAAAATAAACTCAAAATGGATAAAAGACTTAAATATAAGCCGTAAAACCATAATCATCTTAGAAGAAAACATAGGCAGTAAGCTCTCTGACATCTCTCGCAGCAATATATTTGCTGATTTGTCTCCACGGGCAAGGGAAATAAAAGACAGGATAAACAAATAGGACTTTAATCAAACTAAAAAGCTTCTGCACAGCTAAAGACAATAAGAAGAGAATAAAAAGACAAACTACACAATGGGAGAATATATTTGACATTGCGTCTGATAAGGGGTTAATAACCAAAATTTATAAAGAATTTGTAAAACTTAATACCAGGAAGACAAACAATCCAATCTAAAAATGGGCAAAAGAACTGAATGTCAGACACTTCTCCAAAGAGGACATACAGATGGCCAATAGGCATATGAAAAATGCTCAACATCACTAATCATTAGAGAAATGCAAATTAAATCCACAATAGATATCACCTCACACCACCCAGAATGGCGCTCATCAACAAAACAACACAGAATAAGTGCTGGCGAGGATGTGGAGAAAAGGGAACCCTCCTGCACTGCTGGTGGGAATGCAGACTGGTGCAGCCACTGTGGAAAACAGTATGGAGAGTCCTCAAGAAATTAAAAATCGAACTGCCTTTTGACCCAGCTATACCACTGTTAGGAATATACCCCAAGAACACCATAGCACTATTTGAAAAGAAGAAATGCACCCCCATGTTTGTGGCAGCATTGTTTACAATAGCGAAGATCTGGAAACAGCCCAAGTGTCTGTCAGTGGACGAGTGGATTAAAAAGCTTTGGTACATATATACTATGGAATACTACTCAGCCATAAGAAATGATGACATCGGATCATTTACAACAACATGGATGGACCTTGATAACATTATACTGAGCGAAATAAGTAAATCAGAAAAAACTAAGAACTATATGATTCCATACATAGGTGGGACATAAAGATGAGACTCAAAGACATGGACAAGAGTGTGGGGGTTACAGGGTGGGGGGGAGAAGAGGGAGGGGCTTGGGGGAGGGGAGGGGCACAAAGAAAACCAGTTCGAAGGTGACGAAAGACAATTGGACTTTGGGTGATGAGAATGCAGCATAATCAAATGTCAAAATAACCTAGAGATATTTTCTCTGAACAAAACAAAAAACAAAAAAAAAACCCCAGATACCTTTCACACTACTGCAGCATCTGAAAGAAAGGAAGCATGTTACTGTTATTGTCTCTGTTTTGTATCTTATGCCTTTATTCTCAACTTCGCTTCTAAGTATATACATCTGTTTTGCAACTTGAAATAGCTAGCTTTATATTAATATTTTAGTACTTCCCTAACTTAATTTTTTATTTAGAAACACTGTCATTTTTTTCCCTAACGTCTGGCTGTGTATCACATACTAAAGCAGATATTTGTGCAAGGACAGGTAATTTATCTTGTATAACAGTCCAGATTGGAACATTTGAGTCAAAAATCATCCATATTTTGACATGAATTATGTGTATAGACTACTTATAGTGTTCAGATTAGTTAGGAAGCTTTTAGATCTCCTCTCCGTCTGACTTTGTGGAGACCTGGAGGACAAAATTACAAACATCAGATTAAAAGGAACATTTTAGTCATTCCTCTTACTTTCCTGGTATTATTGCTTTCAAGGTATGTTTTTAGCACTCGGCAGTTAAACTATTTCACTTTTTTTCCTGATAGCTCATATTTCTGAGTTATACCATAAACCATCCACCCTTAACACTTAACTAATGGTTTTAAATCTCACACAGTTCATACACACAATAGAAAGAATATGTAGCCCACATGAAGCTACTTGTATTTCTGTGTAAACTTTAAAAGCTTTTAAATGTTAGTTTATGTGTTGGAAAAAAAAAACTTGGAAGGATTCTATATATTTTGCATATATTGCCTGGTATTTTTATTTCTGTATATTATGAATTACAACATAACATACTATCTAAACCTACCAGGCAGATTTAATATTATTCTGCATGAGTAGTTTTTTTAGGCTGTTCCCAACTACATATCTTTATTGTAATCTTTTGAAGCTCTGTTTTTCTCTGAAAAAGTCCCAGGCCCCTCTTCATTGTTATGGGCAGATAAAAGTTATAAACCCCTTGTCTGCTGAGAATAATATTCTACAGCTTCTGCTGAAAGATGAATATCTCAGATAAACATTTTGTATGGATAGCAGTTTTCACAAGAAATCTTTAAAGTGTTATTAGTTAAAAGAGGATGAAATCTAACAAAAAAAAATATGTGTTTGTCTTGAACAATTAAGAAAGTCTCATCATTTCTCCCAAATAATCACATGATGATGTTTGTCCTCTCATACAGTCCTTGTAATTTCTGCCAAGATTTGTGTGTGGTACATGATTGGCTACAGGTAAAGATGTTTACAAAAATGATTTGCCCAATCCCTTTTAATATGGAGCATGCTGCTGGTTAGTTACTTGTTAGAAAGTCACATCCTCCTTTCATTTCATTGGTTTATAAACAAGTAAACTGCATTAAAAGACACCATTATCAATTATCTTTGCTGCCCAGAGAAAACTGCATTGCTTTTATAGTTTTCTATAAAATCAAGAGGTTGAAGTAGAAATACTTCTTGGGGATGATTTTTAGTAAAGACATTTAAGATACATTTGAATGGTCAATCAAAGAAGAAATTAATTTTTTCATTCTGTTATGACTAATATCTTTAGCTATATTTATGCCAATAACTGTGCTCTTTTGTTGACATTGAAACACATACCTATATCATCCCTATTGTCTGCTATTCCAACTAAAAGGTGCTGTCAGTTCCCACATTTAGTCACAAAAATATTGGACAACAGTAAAAACCCCTGCTGACTCATTTTAATTGTGAATTCAAAACTGCCATCAAAGTGTATTTGGAATATTGCAGCATGTTATGTCATAGAACTTTTAAGAATGTTATATAAGACATTATTCACAGTGGACTGAATTAAAACATCAATTGAAATATAAATAAATACAATCATCCACTTTTACAAAGACTAAAACAGGGTTCTGTCCTGACTCACTCAACATTAAAGTTGTGATACAAAGAGCCTGGGTCCCATCTGCTCCAAGTAGATGGCCCTCAAGAGTCATTAAAATTTTCTTTTTCAAATTGCAGCTCAGCAAGAGCAATTCGTTTTGTGCATCCAGAACTCGTTCAGATGCCCATCTGCGTGTCCTTTTAAGAAACGCAGTTGAACAGAGGAGGTGCTGGCTCCTTGGGGAAATCATTCTCGTCTTCAGCGTACATATGCTGTGCTACAGTTAATCAGACAAATTCTATTGATGTTCCTGGCACTGGGGCGTGATTGAATATTTAACAAATAAATTCTTCTGAGCCAGAAGACAAACAGGTCAAGAGATTTGGTACTTTTAAAAAAGTATATTAAATCAAAAGCATTTTATATTTGTTCTTCTGAAAAATAGATGAACAGATGATTGGAATGTGAAAACGGCTTGACAATTTTTTATTACTCTGACAAACATGCAGTTGCCATATAGGTTGTCAGTAGCTAAATCATAAACCACAAGGAAAGTTGTGGTTGTTTTCAATCAGATCAGAGTAAGCTAACTTCTATGCTTTTAACAAATGTATGTTATATAGAAAAAATTAACCCAAAAGCATGTTAAGCCCAAAAGAGTTACCTATGTGAGATCAATAAACGTCATCTATAGCTATATCATCTGCTTTACTAATACAGAAGCATTACTAAAGGAAGAAATAGAGCTTTGCCAGTCACCTCTAATAAATACTACAGTATTTTTTATTCTTCATTTACTTCCTCTCTAAAGGAGAGGCTGACCCAACTTAAATCACAATATTAGTCTCATATATCATCCTGCCTTTCTCAATATCCTAATTCTACTTCCAGAATCTGGGATAAATTAGATTTAGTGGTTCTGGGCCAGCCAAAGTAAATTCACCTTCTGGATGTACCCTGCCAGATTCACCAGTTATTTGTCTTTTCCATATATTTTAAAATAGCATGGAAACATATTACTGTGGAAATGCAATACAACCAAGATAATGCTCACGGGGCAACACAGCTACATCTGTCTACTTCCTAAACCATCTCCACTTATTGGCCCATTGCATTAGGGAAAATGTGAGATGACTGTCCGTATACATACTCATGAATATTTCTGTGTATATAATCACTGCTCATGCCAGGGGTCAGGAACCCATGGCTTGTGATCCAGATGTGGCTCTTTTGATGGCTGAATCTGGCTTGCAGACAAATCTTTAATAAAAAAAAAACAACGATAAAAATATAAAACATTCTCATGTATTACAATCCATTCATTTCCTACCGCTCATGTTCATGTTTGCGGGTGGCTGGAGCCAATTACAGCTGTCCTCCGGGACAACACCAAATTTTTATTGGATAATGAGTAATGTTAACGAGTCATTGTATGGCTTTCACAGAATTACATTTTAAAATATGTGGTGTTCATGGCTCTCTCAGCCAAAAAGTTTCCCGACCCCTGATTTAGAGGAATGCATGGAAAACCAGATTATATGCTATATCATTTAAAAAGCACTTTACAAATAAATCCATTTGATAGGAAGTCTATTTTTTCCTCCTGTGATGGGTCAGACTACAGCCTTTTCTTCCTTTCAGCAGTTTACGCAGTGTAAAATATTTCTTTTTTCTATTTTTTGAGAGCTGTTCTTGCAGTTCAGTGTTGGTTTTTCATGCTGATTTTTTCTAAATTGATTTGTATTCCAGTTTGGTGTTGAGAGCTGGGCGTCTGTGCATCCGCCTACTCCGCTGCCATCTTCTCTCTCCTCCTCTTTTTTCTATTTTTTAATATATTTTTATTTTTCATATTATAGTTGTCATACAATATTAGCTTCAGGTGTATGACCCAGTAATTAGACATTTCTATAACTTTACAAAGTGATCACCACAATAAATCTAGTACCTATCTGACACCATACATAGTTATTAAAATATTATTGACTATATTCTCTGTGCTCAACTCTATACCGCATGACACCTACATGACTATTTTGTCACTACAAATTTGTGCTTCTGAATCTCTTCCCCTCTTTCACCTATCTCTCCAATGCCCCTCCCATCTGGCAACCATCAAAAAGTTCTCTGCATCTATGAGTTTGTTCCTGCTTTGTTTGTTTATGTTGTATTTTAGATTCCATATATGGCATATATGGTACAAGTGAAATCATATGATATTTGTCTTTCTCCCTCTGACTTATTTAACTTAGCATAATACCCTCTAGGTCAGGGGTCCCCAAACTATGGCCCGCGGGCCACATGCGGCCCCCTGAGGCCATTTATCCGGCCCCCGCCGCACTTCTGGAAGGGCACCTCTTTCATTGGTGGTCACTGAGAGGAGCATAGTTCCCACTGAAATATTGATCAGTTTGTTGATTCAAATTTACTTGTTCTTTATTTTAAATATTGTATTTGTTCCCGTTTTGTTTTTTTTACTTTAAAATAAGATATGTGCAGTGTGCATAGGAATTTGTTCATAGTTTTTTTTTATACTCCGGCCCTCCAACGGTCTGAGGGACAGTGAACTGGCCCCCTGTGTAAAAAGTTTGGGGACCCCTGCTCTAGGTCTATCCATGCTATTGCAAAGGCAAGATTTCATTCTTCCTTATGGCTGAGTCATATTCCAGTGTGTGTGTGTGTGTATCTATATATAGATGATATAGATATAGATATAGATATATAGATATAGATATATAGATATGGATATATAGATATAGATATAGATATATAGATATAGATATATCACTTTTTTCTTTATCTATTCATCTATTGATGGGCCCTTATGTTGCTTTCATATCTTGGCTATTGTAAATAATTGCTGCAGTGAACACATCAATGCATGTGCCTTTTTGAATTAGTGTTTTCAGTTTATTTAAATAAATACCCAGATGTGGAATTCCTGGGCCCTTCTTTGTCCCTTGTTATAGCCTTTGTTTTAAAGTCTATATTTTCTGGCTCTGGCATGGTAACTCAGTTTAGAGCAGCGGTTCTCAACCTGTGGGTCGCAACCCTGGCAGGGGTCGAATGACCAAAACACAGGGGTCGCCTAAAGCCACAGGTTGAGAACCGCTGGTTTAGAGCATTGTCCCACTGCACCACGATTGTGAGTTCAATCCCCAGTCAGGGCACACACAGGAGTCAACCAATGAATGCATAAATAATTGTAACAACAAATATTTCTCTCTCCCTAAAAGCTAATAAAAAAAAAAAAACTTTTTTAAAGTTTATTTCGTCTGGTATAAGTATCACTACTCCAAGTTTTTGTTTGTTTTCGTTTTCATGAACTCTTTTTTTGTTCCTTGATTTCCATTCTGGGTGTGTCTTTTGATCTGAGGTGAGTTTCTTACAAGTAGCATATATAAGGATCTAGTTTTGTTATCCATTCAGCCACACTATATCTTTTGACTGGAGTATTTAATCCACTTACATTCAAAGTAATTAATGATAGATATATAGTTATTGACACTCTCATTATTCATATCTTTGATTTTATTTCTTCTTAAAGAAGACCCTTTGACATTTTATGCAATACTGGTTTGGTGGTGATGAACTCCTTTAACTTTTTCTTGTCTAGGATCTCCTATTTTTCATTGCAGAATAAAATAAAATATATGTATATATTTGGGTTTATTCATAAAACATATGAACTTATTAAGAAATTGTACTCAGTAACTTACTTACCATGTGTTTTGGCTCAAAATTATTTTTACTTTGTTCCTCTGTGTAGGATAACCACAGTGCCCAAGATTCTCCTGGTCCAACAACTAGTTCTTCAGGGTTAATTCAGTTACCATCAGAGAGCATGCTGGGGAAGGCCACCAGGTGGACAAGTACAGGAAATGTCAAAAGTGCCTGCACAGAAGCAGGAGCATCAGAAAGCCAGACTTCCTTGGCAAAGCAGATAGATAGAAACAACTTCCAAACAAGTTTGATGCCCACACCATGCCTTTCTCCCCCCGGAAGGAGTGAATCCTCTCAGAAAACTCCAGATCCCATTATCAAAGCAAAGGACCCACCAGCCCATCAAGTGCCACCTTCAGTAAACAAAAGCTCCCTAAAGGAAGTCTCAGAGGAGAAGTTGAGGCCGATTCCCAAAGTGTCAGTAAGTGGTTTCACTCTCTTTTACAGATGCGGGGAGTACATCCTGCTGGGTTCTGTTTTGTCCCACATTGCACACATTTTCAGCAGTCTCTATTTTTCATCATTTGGGTGATCAGTAATCTATTTTCTTTCCTAGTAGATGTGTTTTAGCTCAGCCACAGCAGCTGTTAAAGAGTATTGCATATCCCAGTGATAATAGAATGCCTCATGTTTTTAATGAGAAAGATAATTATCATAATAGTTTTTTACTTCCTAGTTACTCCTCATTATTTTAGTTATCACTGCTTGCAAATTATAAATGAAGATCCTATTTTGAACCAAAGGCTTGCCAGTAAAATTGACAGATTTTCAATAACAATCTACATTAGGAGCCATAAAAACATCATTATTCTATTCACTTTATGGGCTCTTTGCAGCAGTTCCCCAAATAATGGGTGATATGAGTGAAGGTTAACAGTAAAGCAGTGTCATTGACTAAATCCCTAGGCTTGTTCGGTGGCTATATTCATGACCATCAGATTGAGTTTTTTCTTCCTGTGTTAGTGCTTTTCTTCCTTCAATTTCCCCATAGTTGAGCATAGAAACCAGAGGCTAAGCAGGACCAATGACACTTATATTCCATTTTTCAACAGTAAAGATTGTCTTTATTTGTCATATCCTAAGAATTCTATATGTGTTATAATGTAAAACTTTTGTTCAATTATATGCTAAGTGATTTAGATTGAAATAATTGTTACCTAGTATGGGTGCTAGACATATACACCATCAACAACAAGATAGAAATAACTAATATTTCTTAAACATTTACCACGTGCAAGTCATTATGCCGAGGCTTTCTCCATGAAGCATTTTATTTAATCCTCACAATGACCCCAAGAGGTGGAGACTGACATCATCCCCTTTTCTCAGATGAGGAAATTCTGGTTCAGAGCAGTTATGCAGCTCAAGTTAGTTTGGGAACCACAGCTTGAACCCAGATTTCCTGAGTCTGCCCACTGCTCTGTCTACCGTGCCATTCTGCATAACCAGGTGTTTAGTCATAAAAGCAGTGGTCAGTGGTCTTTCTTTTAAGAAACATCGAAAGATAAAATAAATGTGTTTTCCTCTTTATTTTTCATGCTTATGTGCATATTTGTATGTGTGCAGGTAAGAAAAAATAGTAACTCACTTAACCTAATGAAAGTGGATTTGTTTCATGGTGATTTAGGATAAAAGTGGTCAATAATATTTTTGCATGTTTTCTCGTTTTTTTAAATATTTCTAAAACAAATATTCTTGTTCTACCTAACTGTAACTTTTTTCTTTGGTTTTGTTAATAATTGGAAAACAGCCAATAAGCCTCACAGATTCATTCTACATTGCAAGGCTGCCAATAACGGAACCAGAGCCAGTCTTGGAGAAGAACTCCACCCCATGTCCCCCTAATTTCTTTGCCACCGCTTTCCATTAGGTAGACTCCGTCAATCTGTATAGCCAAAAGGTTGTTTATTTTCATTTTGTAAAATCTTCTGTAGAAATATTGTAAAACCAGAGCATCAAAATTAGGCACAAATGGACTTTAAGTACCTAGCCACTCAGCAAAGTCCACTTCCTGGAAAACAGTCTCTCATATACTGGGGAATAATGAAAGGAGCAAAGGGGATCAAGTGTGGAGAGAGAGCAGGGGCCTGTCCCTCACCCATTCTCTTTATTTAGGAAGCTTTTAGGATAAGACAGTTTCCAGATGCTGTTTGCATTGTTTCAGGAAACCCTCTTACAGCTGCTTGCTGCAGACTTTGCAGCGCATACCTGACATGTGTCTGTTGTACACAGGAGCCCTCTGAGCTACCGCCTGTCCACTTCCACTGAGGAGAATGGCAGACATGGCTTCAGGAGGAGGCGGAGCTTGGTCTTTGATGAAGGGATAAAGGCCAAAGCACTGTGCAGGGAGATTTGACCTCAGTGTCAAACTTCAGACTAATGAAATTTGATCTCTAACAACTCACATAATCACTACAGTATATGGTTTAGTTTGTGAATGTGATCATCTCAGTTTAATAGGTTGTAAAATTATTGAAGGCATAGACAGTCTGCTCATTTCAAAGTGAATTGACAGTGAAAATGGAGTGTTTTTCCAGAGATACCATTTAAATAGGAAATTCGTTGTCATTGTGAAAGGGTTCTAATTATTGACATTATCTCCATTTCATGTTTGCAAGTGAGAATCTGTGCAAACAAGATTGTGTGCATACTAACTCTACAAAGTGGTTTTCCCTGGATACCAGAAACTCTTAGGGGTGACTTTTAATGACTGTTTTACTAAGATTCAATTCACACAATACTGAAATCAACCTTTTATAGTAGATTTACAAAGTTGTGTAACCATCACCACTATCTGATTTTAAATCATTTTCATCACCCTAGAAGAAACTTCACGCTCATTAACAGTCCTGAGAACCATCAACCTACTTCTTGTATCTGTGGATTTGCCTGTTCTCAATATTTCATGTAAATGGAATTGTACAATATGTGTCCTTTGTGTCTGACTTCTTTCACTTAGCTAACTGTTTTCAAGGTTCCATCTATGTTGTAACAGTTTATTTGTTTTTATGCCCAAATAATAATTCATTATATGGATATGCCATATTTCCTTATTCTTTTATCAGTTGAAAGACATTGGTAGTTTCTCCTTTGGGGCTATTATGGATGATGCTGCTATGAACATTCATATGCAAGGTTTTGTGTAGACATAGGTTATAGTGCTCTTGGTATGTACATAGGAGTAGAATTGCTGGTCTATATGGAACTTTACATTTAACTTTTGAGAAACTGTCAACCTGTATTCCAGAATGGCTGTGCTATTTTATATTCCCACCAGCAATGGTGGAGGTGGGGATGGGAGAGGAGGTCCAAATTCTCCATATCCTGGGCAATACTTCTTATCATCTGTCCTTTTTACTTCAGCCATCCAGTGGTATGGTATATCGCTGTGGTTCTGATTTGCATTTCCCTGATGGCTAAAGATGTTGAGCATGTTTTCATTGCCTTTTACCTGTTTGTATATTTCCTTTGGAGAAATGTCTATTCAAATCCTTTGCCTATTTTTAAATTGGATTGTCTTCTTATTGTTCGGTTGTAAGAGTTTGGATACAAGTTTTTTGTCAGTTATGTGATATATAAATATTTTCTTCCATTCTGTTAATTGCCTTTTCATTTCTTAATGGTGTCCTTTGAAGCACAAAAAAATTTAATTTTGATGAAGTTCAATTTATCTATTTTCTTTCTTCTCTTTGTGCCTTTGGTATTATATCTAAGAAATCCTTGCTAAATCCAAGGTCACAAACATTTACTTCTATGTTTTTTTCTAAGAGCTTTATAGTTTTAGCTCTTAAATTTAGTCCTATGGTCCATTTTGAGTTAATTTTTATATATGTTCAGAGTGGAAAGTTCAACTACCTTCCTTTGCATGTGGATATCCAGTTGTGCCAGCACCATAGGTTGAAAGAGTGTTTTTTTCTGTTGGAATTGTCACCCTTTTTGAAAATCAGTTGACTATACATGTCAGAGTTTATTTTGGCCTCTTGGTTCTGTTCTGTTGATCTAGACGTCTATCCTCATGCAGTTATACACTGTCTTGATTACTCCAGTTTTGTAGTAGGCTTTGAAATCAGGAAGTATGAGTCTTCCAACCTCATTCTTCCTTTTCTTGCCTGATTTTGCTTTGCTGGATCCCTTGCATTTCCATATGAATTTGAGGATCAGCTTGTCAATTTCTGGAAAAATTTAAAAAAAAAAAAACGGCAGCTGGAATTTGTGGAATACTGCCATTTTAACAATAGTAAACCTACCAATTCACAAGATGTCTTTCTATCTATTTGTGTCTTTATTTCAGCAATGTTTTGTAGTTTTCAGTGTAGAAGTCTTACACTTCTTTTGTTAAATTGATTCTTAAGTATTTTATTCTTTTTTATGCTATTGAGAATGGAATTATTCTCTTAATTTCATTTTTGACTTGTTCATTGCTAGTATGTAGTAATACAATTGATTTTTCTATTGATTTTGTATCTTGCAGCCTTGCTGAACATTAGCTCTAACTGGGTTTTGTGAAATCCTTAAGATTTTCTATATATAAGATCATGTCAGTGCAAATATAGTTCTTTCTTCCCAAGCTGGATCTTTTACTTCTTTTTCTTACTTAATTGCCTCCACAAATGGATGTAATTTAAATGGAAAAGTTTTTTCTCTCTCAAGATGTTTAAGACTTAATACCATGACTGGTGTGGCCCCAATATTGAATTATAATACAGACATTATGAGTTCAGTCAGGCCTACAGAGAATCTACCAATATGACTCATAGGAAATGTACTGATGTAAGGAGAAGATTTTGATTATCCTGGGAGAAGAAGACCCACGTTAGCTGGGCCTCTGACATTAAGGGCCTCCAGCTGATGGTATACAGCTATTCTCGTTCTGCTTCTGGGATGAGTAAGAGCATTTCCCCCTCTGTTACACCTGTCAGGCCAGACAGCTACCAGGTGCTGGAGATACACTGACCAAGACAGACAGGAACCCTCTCCTTGGGGGGCTGCTATCTGTTGGGAGATACAGGCAATAACAACCAAGTGCACAAAATATTGTAAACTGTGATAAAGGTCTGGGAAAGAGAAACAGGATGATGGAACAGAGTGCAGGGTTGGGCAGAATGGGGATACTTCAGGGATTATCATATTTCCCCATGTATAAGACGTACCTTAATTTGGGGGCCCGAAATTTGGGGAAAAAAAATATTACATAAAGCCATTGAACTCAAGTTTTATACATCATTAAACAATGAGCAAGAGACAAGCGCAAAAAAGCGGGAAATGCAAGAAAAAAAACCCTATAGCCCTGTATTAGACACACCAAGTTTTTAGACCCCAAATTTTTTGAAAAAAAGGTGTGTCTCATACATGGGGAAATATGGTATCTAACTGTGCAGGTAACATTTCAGTTGAGAGTGAAGTCTAAGAAGCAGCCAGCTCTGCAAAGAACCCAGAAATAGTGCTTTAGGCATCAGGAAGAGTGAGTAGAAAGCTCCTGAAGTGAGCATTTTTTGAGGAATAAAGTAGGCTCATGTAGCTGGGACACATGGACAGGGAGAAAACAAAAGACGATGAGGTCAGAAGTAAACAGCCCTGATCACGTAAGGTCAGGAAGGCCACGGTAAGGATCTGGCATTTATTCCATGTCTTTGAGAGGCTTTAAGCAAGCAGTGATATTTACATTCAAAAAGTTTCCTTGCCTGACCTGTGGTGGTGCAGTGGATAAAGCGTCGACCTGGAAATGCTGAGGTCGCCGGTTCAAAACCCTGGGCTTGCCTGCTCAAGGCACATATGGGAGTTGATGCTTCCAGCTCCTCCCCACCTTCTCTGTTTCTCTCTCCTCTCTCTCTCCCTGTTTCTCTCTCTCCCTTTCTCTCTCCTCTCTAAAATGAATAAAATTTAAAAAAATAAAGTTTCCTCTAGCTTTGTCAAGAATGGATGCAACAGGGCAGGGACAGTAGCTAAGGCAATCCATCACTCCGATGGGAGAGAGTGCAGATGAAGGAAGTGGCAGATTGCTAGCATATTTGAGAGGTAGACTGACAGGATATAGGGAAGAGGAAACAGGAGGAATCGAGGCTGACGTTAGGTTTAGAACTTGAGCAACCAGGCGGATGGATGGTTATGTCATTTCCTGGGCGCTGACCACTGCAGGCAGATCTGAGCCATCCACCTAGCCAGCAAGGTACTGCAATCAGGAATTATAAGTGGACATCCCTCTGAAATTTTGAGCTCCCACAAAGTGGCAACAAAAAGCAACCTTATGACAAAGGAAAATTAAAGGCTCTTACAAAAACAAAAAAGTATAGGACAACTGGCTTTCTAATCCTCTGATAAGGAAGGGCACTAGTAATTCTTAAGGAGTGCTTACTTAAATTGATTTGCTGTTTGGTAAACTTCTTCCTTGCAATATTCTATTCATATTTTAATAGAGTTCAGATATTTTTAATTAAGAAAGAACTACAGCCCTCTGGGTAATATTGCAACCATGTAGATAGCTGGTAATTAAAATTCCCCACATACATAATTGCATTCAAACAATTTTGAATGAGTCATTTTAAACCTAAAAAATGTCATTATGTGCATCTTTAAACAAACAAGTAAGACATATATAACAGGCTTCGTGGCTCCAGAAAAAGTTTGAACTCATTGAAGAATGGTTATTTTCATAATGAAAGACAAAATAAGCTACCACTTACAAATTCAGGTATTCTCTTGAGGAAAAATAAACAAATAAATAACTTTTTATGGGAAAAAATTTGTAAAATGATTTATATATAGCTTTTGAGTTTAATTTTTACATTTCTATTTTGGGAAATCAAAACTGAATTATGAGAGGACACTTTTAAAGATATTTTTGGTCATGGGATAATGTGAGAAAATTTTTTCCTGTAATTATCAAACAGTTTACTTTGGATAATGAAAAAGGATGTTTCATTGTCCTCCTGACACACTTGAGCCCCATATTGGAGTAGTCATATTTATCATCATATTTTTGTAAAGTGATAAAGTTTACTATATTCAATTGGTGCTCTACAAAGTTAGAGAAATGAGAGAAAGGTGAATTTGTAAATTATTTTAGAATGTTAAAAGTAGTGCTCCATTATATAGAGTTCCGCATTTTCTAGGATATATAATACTCTTTGTTCAGAGAGAAGCCATCTGTCTTTCTTTGAGTTTGCCACTCAAGTATGCCTTGCAGCTGTCTTTCCAACAATACTACATTATTTGAAGAATTCAAAAATGTCATTTTTGACCCCTGACTTGCTTTAGCTACAACAATACTGCATTGTTGCAAAACACCGGCTTTGGGGTCAGATTGCCCTATGTGTTATATATACATCTCTGCTCATTGACCGGGCCCAAGTGTGCAAGGTCACTTAGGGTGACTGTTCCTCCTTCAGCAGCTTCCAGCACAGGTGCCCACTGGCCTCATGCTGCCCTGGGCCACCTGATATGCAGCCTTCCCTTTTGCCACCCTTAGGGCCTTTCCCAAATAGGGCTCTGTGTCAAGTGTATCTACATTTTCATTCTTCAAAACCAAGAAATCAAGAGTAGTGTCCTGCCATGATTCAGAGAACCAGCTCGACTCAGAATGACCTATATTTGAGTCCTGGTTTACTTCTTCCTACTTAAGTGACCTTGGACACATTTCTTAACTCTTTGAGCCTCAGTTACCTTATCTATTAACTTAGAGAAAATAATACATTTGCCATAGCCATTGTATTAAACGAGACGGTACATGAAGAACACTTAGCCCATAACCCAACAGGATATTTTCTTCTACCTGTTTCTGAGTAGTTAGAAATATAACCAGTATACATAGCATGCTGAAGAAAATGACATCTTTTCAAATTCAGTAAAATTCCAGAAACTACTTATAGGTACTGTTCAGTAGGTCCTAGCTATGTGTCCTTCTTCTCTGTTTATAGTTGAATCAAGTGCTAATGTCAGAGTGAATTAATGGGTCACTTCTGCCAGGTAACACATTAGTTTTTCTCAGGGATACATTAAAGAGGGAAAACTATTTACAAGCAGGACATGATGTCTCTCTAGTTATTCCCTAGAGACTGCCCTCTGTGTGCCCACCATGTTCCTGGAGCTCAATTGTAGATGGGTAGCTTCAGGATTGATAGAGTGAATTGAACTTGGGTAGAACTAGTTGAACCTCATAAAACATAATATTGACTATGGTAAGAATGTTTTGTTTATTAAATTGGACACTCCTACCAATTATTAGCCTTTGGTAAAGAGTCTGATATTTGATGTTTTCTCAAAACTATAGTCTTTCCTTTTCTCTGAAAACACAAGGTCATCATCTTAGTTCTGTCCATCAGTGTACTGCTGGGCATAGTGCTGAAGCTATTGAATTTGGTAATTAAATAACATCTGTGCTACCAGAAAAAGCATTTTCATTAAGCATAGAAATTTCCCAGGTGGAACTTGTTTCTAGCCCTTTGCCTTCCTTTTGAATATTTTTCAGTCCAAACTCCTGCTGATGCTACCAAGTGGTTTGTTCCTTTCACTTTCTTTGTATCCAGTGTCTAACTTAGTTGTTGACCAAGGCAGATTGTCTAGAGTAGAAATATGTTAAAATAACTTAAAATGGAATTATGGTCCCAAATTTGGGTGATTATATGAAATGTAAAAGTGATTAAGACATTTTGATGTCTCCATTTCTGAGCAGCTAAATATGCAAATGAAATGCCAATTACTCTAATGGGGAGCAGTTTCAAGTTCTCAAAAGTTTCAAAAATTGGAGATAGACAAACTTGACAAAAATTAAGAGACTATCAGAAGTATGATTCAATGAAAACACACTCTAATATTGCATTGTCAGTTCTTTAATATTCTAATGCATACTACTGGTCAAATGTTTATTGAAGAAATCGATCTTCTTTGATATCTTGGTTTTTATCATTTTAAATAGGAGCAAATCATACTTGCCATTTTCCTACTTTATGTAACAGGTACTGGGCTGACAATAGTTGCTAAACACATGAGATCGAGGTCTTTAAGAATCTTATTTGTGGGCCCTGGATGGTTGGTTCAGTGGTAGAGCATTGACATGGTATGTGGAAGTCCCAGGTTTGATTCCCAGTCAGGGCACACAAGAGAAGTAGCCATTTGCTTCTCCTCTCCTCCGCCTCCCTCTTCTCTTTCTCTCTTTCTCTCTCTCTCATTCCTTTTCTTTTCCTCCCACAGCCATGGCTCAATTGGTTCAAGTGCATCAGTCCTGGGTGCTAAGTATGGTTCCATTGGAGCCTCTGCCTCAGGCACTAAAAATAGCTTGGTTGCAAGTGTGAGCCCCAAGTGGACAGAGCATCAGCCCCAGATGGTGGTCACCAGTGGTTAGGGCACAAGTGGAAGTCTGTCTTTCTGTCTCCTCTCCAATCTTAAAAAAAGAAAGAATCTTGTTTGTGACTTTAAGGATCTAGGGTACTTGTATGTGCCAGGCCCTCTACAAAGTGCCCCTTACTTTATCTCCAGCCTCCCTCTCCACCCCTCCCAAGAGCCCTAACTTATTCCTGTTTGACAGATGAGGAAGCAGAGACGGTTTAGTTTGCTCACATCTGATAAGTAACAGAGCAGTGTCAAACCATGAGTTTGAAACAGAGAAGCCAGTGCCCCCCCCACAACACTGGACCTCCCCATCTCACCCCAAATTAAAAGTGATTGACAAAATTCTGTGATTGTGCAGCAACTTTACTTCTGTTGCCACTTTAAGCTTTGCATATTTTAATGTGAAGAAGTATGCACAGGTGTCTGTCATCACTGTATTGCAGGCAGACTCTTTTCTTTTCTAAAACAGTTCAAACTCAAAGTTATCATCTTCCCACTCTAGAAGTATCAGTTGGCTTATTCTGCTATTTTCATTTCCATGAGAAGTCTCAGTAATTGTTTTCCTCCAGGCTCTATAAATAATATTTTAAACTATGACTTAGTGAATGGCTACTATGCAGGTCCCACATACCAGGCTATATTCACCTTGTACAGGGCATATCCTGGAATACAACCTGTTCAATTCAATTTTTTTCCAGCATCCTTCCAGGCTATAGTTTATTATTAAACTCAGGGGATACTCAGAAAATAGATGCTGAAATATTACTGTTTGTTAACTCACTTTTAGGTTTATAAGCGTTCAGCTATATTTGTCAGAGAATTCTTTCTGAAAGTTGGTATGCTGACTGCTAAGGCAAAATGTATGGAAGTATATTTATTTCTTGTTAGGTCATAGATTAAAAGGGTAGTCTATACAAATATAGCAAATCAATATAAATATTTTTTTAAATCCCTTCTTGCCCCACCTCCCAAAAACAGAGAGAGCCACATATAGGAGATAAAAGGTTATCTGCAGTCAATTTTGCCACTATTGGATGTAATGCCCAGAGTTCTCCGCCTGAGACATTCTTAAGGAATTCGTTTGCATAGATCATGAGGTATGGATTAAGGCAGGGTTGTGGTGTCTCCAGGTCTCAAACTGAAACGTTTGTGGGAGATATTTCAGAGGTGGCACAGAGCTGGTTAAGCCTAAGTCCCCATGAATGCCATGACATAAAATATGACCTAGATGCTGACAAGCTAGTTCTTTCTAGCAGCCCAACTCCTGATTTATGCCATGTAAATTGCATCCCTTATTTGAGCAAAGTTTTTCAAGTTGTACTCTGGCCTGGTCTTTAAGTCTTGAATTACCTCTTTGCCTGGTGAAATACATGCTGAAAGCTGCCATATGTTGTGAATGAGTTACGTTGCCATGGACCAGCGTGGCTAGTAATTGTCCAGGTCCTGAGTGAGAACAGTGTGGAATGAAGAAACAAACTCAGAGAGAAAAAGGATGGAATTGGGAGGTCTCTCTGCAATGCCAAGGTAGCTTGCAAAAAGCTGAGTCTCTACCCTCAAACTGCATTATTTATAGGGCAGAGCATTGTGTAAATAACGAAGTCTCTGATACAAAGTCACACATCTCCAAGGCAACCCAAGAATTCTCCCAAATGCAGAAAACCCTCCACCCTACATAACTGAAATCAACCAACATCAGAACAAACAAAGGGTGAGAAGAAGGGCATGTAAATTGCTTCTAGCAATTTAAGCAAGCAAGTGAAGTGGGGGGGGGAGGATGGGATGAGTGCAAATACTCAGCTTCATAGCCAATATGGAGGTGTGGGGGGAAACTTAACCTTTGGCTAATTCTTAAACTGAGAGGGCATTGCCAGCTTTCAGTCTCCCACATTATGTCCTCCAGTATGTGTCACTTACAGCTCACATTGTGGCTTTGTCTTCTCTTCAGTCTTACTGGTAGTGGGCCTGCATCCCCAATGGATCAAAACAACCTCTTGTGTGGGATACATACCTCAGGAATTTGAAACGTGTTCAAGGAGTGCTAGTCGGGGAAGAAATGCCCTGAAACACTAATTATCATCAACTATTATTTAAAATGTCACTGTAGAAATTAAACACTCTCTGCAAATAGCAATAGAGAGGCAATTAATCATCAAATTAAATGTCAATTAAAGTTTAAAATTAGCTTTGGACAATGGACATTACAGCTTCAAAACTCTTAATAATAAATACAAATTTAAACTACCAGTGATACTGCCTCCCCAGCCACATTTGCAAATTTTCCCCAAGTCCAGAGTAAGCACCAGTGATTAACAACTAATCACTTTTGAGTCTTAGATCTTTAGTTCTCGTTGGTCATGGAGAAGTATGCATCCATGTAAGTAAACTTTGATAAAGTGTCACAAACTGAACAAGTCTGGGTGACCTCACCCAGATCAAGAAAGAGAACATCAGCACCCCAGAAGCCTGATTGTACTTCCTCCCTGTCATTGTCTCTACCTGTCACTGTCTCCTCACAACCCCCAAGGCTAGTTTTACAGTATGTACTCTCTTGTATCTGGTTTCTCTCACTTAGCATTTTGTAAGATTCAACATAGCGCTCATTTCATTGCTGATATTGTTTTACTGTGTGACTCTCACACTATCCATTCTACTGTTCATGGACATTTGCCTAGTTTCCATTTGGGATTAATGAAGATTATCTTTTTGTAAATTCTTTGATTTTTTTATAAGACTTGGAAAAGGAAGTGGAAAGCCATTTGATCTTTCAATTAAATTCTAGGTATTTCTATCCTTGTTATGTTGGAACAGTATTGCCAAATTTCTAAAACAGGATATATAAGTCTATTTCTAGTCTATTTAATACTTTCTATGAATATAATTGCCATACTTATGGCTTGCCCCATGCTCTCCTGCCTGATGGTTAGAATATGCTGCTATATCAGCTTCCTGTCCTTCAAGGTCCAGCTTAGAGACCATCTCCCTCATGAAGCTTTGACTGTTTATACAAATAACCTCTCTCTTCTCTGAGTGCCAGACTAGTTAATATATTTCCCTCATCTCATGTTGCCTTTTACATTATATTCTGTTAATAAGTCACCATCTCCTTTGAATCTTGCCATAACTTAAAAGAATACAAGGCCCTGGCTGGTGGGCTTAGTGGTAGAGCATTGGTTGGTATGTGAATGTCCCGGGTTTGATTCCCAGTCAGGGCACACAGGAGAGGCACCCATCTGTTTCTCCCCCACCCCTCTTTTCTCCTCCTGCAGCCATGGCTTGATTGGAGCAAGTTGGCCCCAGGCACTGAGGGTAGCTCCATGGCCTCTGCCCCAGGCACTAAAAAGAGCTCGGTTGCTGAGCAACAGAGCAACGCCCCATGTGAACAGAGCATTGCCTCCCTAGTGGGCTTGCTGGGTGGATCCCAGTTGGGGCACATGCGAGAGTCTGTCTCTTTTTCTCCCCTCCTCTTACTGAATAAAAATAAAAATAAAAAAGAATACAAAGAGGCAGGGATTGCCTGATAGACCTTTTATTAAAGTTTTTTACATGATGTTCCCTATGCCATTGGTATCAGGCACTGTTGTAGTGCAAACCTGATTTAGAAGGAGAGTCTTTGAGATTTTATAGGCTCCAGAATGAGAATGACAACCCAGTTTTTCTTCCAATTCTATTACACTCCCATCCATACAGAATAGACTGAGAATGAGGTTTTTCATCTGCTCTTATTAACCCATGGCCATGGCTCATTTTGGCTCTGTGCCTCCATTGTAAACTTAGCCTTGTGTCTCCCACCCACAATTCCTCTCTGAGGCTCACAAAGGCCTCAGAGAAGCCTTATAGGTAGATGTTTAATCAATTAAGCTAGTCTGTTTTAAACTCTTGAGAAGAGAGATTAGGCACAGGGCATCTAGTTGAAAGGTTATTTTCGTTTGTTATGTTTTATGATTTTGCTGTAGTTATTAGGTTCCCTTGTAATCATTATCAACATTCTGTTTGATTATTAATACTAGATCTTAGTATGTGCTCACTTATTGTATGCTCATTTCTTCAGAGTTCTTACTTGCCTTGCTCAATTGTAAGGCCTGTGAGAGCAGGGCCACGTCTTACTTGTGTTTGTACCCTCACTGTCTTAGGCTCCTAATAATGTCCAAAAAAAGATCAGGATCAGTGAAACAAAAGGCTTGGATGGCTTCAGGACAGAAGGACTTGCCTGGAGTCTGAGCACAACTGAATTATACAGCCCTGAGACCATTTTCTTATTCCTAAAACATGATTGATAATGTCTTCCCCTCTTCCCTACAAGGATATTTTAAGACACAGTTGGGATACACATAGCACATTGAGCCTTTCAGAGACAGAATTACATAAAGTGCTGGGCCTCTCAGCAGCTGCATAATTTAGTTCGATGGCATCCTGTGCTGGAGTTCACTTTAATGTGAAGATTTTATTGCAAGCCTTTTTAAAAAAATTAATGAATAATTTAGCCTCTCTGGTGATTTAGATATGGTTTAATGGATTGCAAATCAAATATGTATCAGAGGACTAAGTTAATTACCTGTCTCTGCCACCAGTTGCTCTATTCATGATCCTGGAGAAAGTCACTTCCAGCATGCAGCTCATCTCTGGCTGCCTCTGCCCAGGTGTTATCAGAATGCATTATTGCTGTTTTATGAAGTAACATCATGGAAACACAGAGTTCTAAGCAAACTTAGCACCAACAGTTCCTGGCGCATTTGTGGAATAAATGAGTGAATGAAGGAATCAGTGCATTTCCACCATGGCAGATTACTGCAATATTCCTGCCAGCTGTGATTTCCCCAGCCTCAGCTTCAGCCCTGCCAGTGGTGGAGAGAATTCACTCCCCGCTGAAGGTCACTCACTCAACTTGTCAATACACTTAATTGCTATCAACTGCCACCATAGACATCTGTGAGGCTTTTTGCCAGTTCTGCCGGGCAGTCAGTCACTCTGTGCTACATTTCTCAAGCATCTTAGATGTATCTCTGCAGTAGCGCTGATCACAGTATGCTTTAGAACCTGTTAGGCCTACCTGTCCAGACTGTGAGCTCCACGAGGACAGATGTGTGTCTTATTTTTTTTTACACTCCCTGCTCCTAGCATCATATAGAATGGATGAAAGACCGGACGGGCAAGGACAGGGAAAATGAAAGGAAAGAATAATAATAACAGGGAGCATATGTATCAATTGCCAGCTCAGTGGTCTCCTGAGAGGATTGTACTCACCCTAGTAGAACTGTCAAAAGTAATCCATTGGGCTCCAGGAGAAAAGTTTTAAACTATTTCCATTTATTTTTTTAAGCCTAACCATTTTTAATTTTTATTTTTATGTGTGTTTTTATATTTCATATATTATTTTAATATAGTTATACACATGTTTAATTTATAAATACCCATATATTGTAAAGTACATACTCAGACCATTCCTGATCAAAGTACAGATTATTAGGTTGAAGACCCTTAATTTGTCAGGTACTATGCTAAGTATTTGATATACATTACTTCACTTAGTCCACCAAAAATTCCGTGAAGTATATACTATGATTCCATTTTAGAAGTGAGGAAATGAGGTGAAGAGAGGTTAAGTAGTTTGCTCAATCATGTACAACTGGTAAATGATGAAACTAGCGCCCAGACTTGATCCGTATGGAGTAACAACTACCCCATTCTATCTCATTTTCCCATCCTAGCACCTGGAGTATACCTCAGGCACAGTATGGGCTTGTGGATTAAATTTGTAAATTAGATGAATTAATCATACTACATGTTAAGACTTTCCTAAGAAAAATTGTAAAACTGGAAATGAAATTTGATATCCAGTGGTTCCTCATCTAGTGCAGCAGTCAGGTTCCAGAACCCCCACGATAAGCAGAAATCTGCAAAGTAGGAACCTTATATTTATTTTACTATTTTAAGACTTTATAAACTCTCCCCACACTCTCATAAACCTTTCCCACACTGCTATTAACCTTTCCCACACTCTAATAAACACTTCCTATGCTCTTAAACCTACATAATTTTAACAACATATAAAATTCTATATGGGTACTCACCCGTGAATATACTACAACTTGAATGATGAAGATGATGATGAATTAGCTATGCAGTACTAATGAAGGTACCTCTGGTTGGTGGGCTCCCATCTATCAGCCAATAATGTGCCATGTACAATCTCACGTGGGCAAACTAGTTCAAGTGGAAGCAGTGGTAGCTGCATTTTCCATATGTGTGAGTCTTTGTCTACTCATCTACTATATGTTAAGTATTTTTTTTACTTAATATTATTTTAATGTTTTAATTAATATTTTATATATTTTTATATTGTTTTTAATTCTTTAAGCTAGAAAATGCTTATTTTAAAGTACCTAGGAATAAACTTAACCAAGGAGACTAAAGACTTGTACTCGGAAAATTACAAAGCATTGATAAAAGAAATCAAGGAAGATACAAACAAGTGGAAGCATATACCGTGCTCATGGTTAGGAAGAATAAACATCATTAAAATGTCTATATTACCCAAAGCAATTTATAAATTCAAGGCAATACCAATTAAAATACCAATGACATACTTCAAAGATATAGAACACATATTCCAAAAATTTATATGGAACCAAAAGAGAACATGAATAGCCTCACCAATCTTAAAAAAGAAGAATAAAGTGGGAGGTATCACACTTCCTGATATCAAGTTATACTACAAGGCCATTGTACACAAAACAGCCTGATACTGGCATAATAACAGGCATATAGATCAATGGAACAGAACAGAGAACCCAGAAATAAACCCACAGTTCTCTGGACAACTGATATTTGACAAAGGAGGCAAGGAAATACAATGGAGTAAAGACAGCCTCTTTAACAAATGGTGTTGGGAAAATTGGTCAGCTACTTGCAAAAAAATGAAACTAGATCACCAGCTTACACCACTCACAAAAATAAACTCAAAATGGATAAAAGACTTAAATATAAGCCGTAAAACCATAAGCATCTTAGAAGAAAACATAGGCAGTAAGCTCTGCGACATCTCTCGGAGCAATATATTGGCTAATTTATCTCCATGGGGAAGGGAAATAAAAGACAGGATAAACAAATGGGACTATATCAAACTAAAAAGCTTTTGCACAGCTAAAGACAACAAGAACAGAATAAAAAGACAAACTACACAATGGGAGAACATATTTGACAATACGTCTGATAAGGGGTTAATAACCAAAATTTATAAAGAACTCGTAAATCTCAACACCAGGAAGACAAACAACCCAATCCAAAAATGGGCAAAAGAGATGAATAGACACTTCTCCAAAGAGGACATACAGATGGCCAACAGGCATATGAAAAAATGCTCAACATCACTAATCATTAGAGAAATGCAAATTAAAACCACAATGAGATATCACTTCACACCAGTCAGAATGGCGCTCATCAACAAAACAACACAGAATAAGTGCTGGCAAGGATGTGGAGAAAAGGGAACCCTCCTGCACTGCTGGTGGGAATGCAGACTGGTGCAGCCTCTGTGGAAAACAGTATGGAGATTCCTCAAAAAACTGAAAATTGAACTGCCTTTTGACCCAGCTAGCCCAATTTTAGGAATATACCCCAAGGACACCATAGAAAGGCTCGAAAAGGAGAAATGCACCCCCATGTTTGTGGCAGCATTGTTCACAATAGCGAAGATCTGGAAACAACCCAAGTGTCCGTCAGAGGACGAGTGGATTAAAAAGCTTTGGTACATATATACTATGGAGTACTACTCAGCCATAAGAAATGATAACATCAGATCCTTTACAATAATATGGATGGACCTTGATAACATTATACGAAGTGAAATAAGTAAATCAGAAAAAAAACTAAGAACTACATGAATCCATACATAGAAGGGACATAAAAATGAGACTCAGAGACATGAACAAGAATGTGATGGCAACAGGGGTGAGGGGTGGGGGGTGGGGGGAGGGGGGATAGGGTGAAGAAGGAGAGAGGGGTTGAGGGAGGGAAGGGGCACAAAGAAAACCAAGTAGAAGGTGACAGAAGACAATTTAACTTTGGGGGAGGGGTATACAGCACAATCAAATGTCAAAATAATCTAGAAATGTTTTATCTCAACATATGTACCCTGATTTATCAATGTCACTGCATTAAATTTAATAAATAAATTTTAAAAATGCTTATTTTACAAAAAAAATAATTAAAATAATAAATATATAACAATACCTATATACCTCAAAATCTCACAATATAGCAAAAAATCCATGATAAAAAACTAGATATACATATACAATTTAAAAATCTGTGATACAGTGAGACCATGAAAAATGAACCTCAGCATGTCAAGGGATAACTGTACATGACTTCATTTTCATTTTCACTATAAAAGCATATACTGGCAATGACAAACCAAATAGCATACCTACCTGACACATTTGAACATTTAGTTCCATTTCTTTTTTTTTTTTAATTTTATTTTTTTAATTGGGCGACATCAATAAATCAGGATACATATATTCAAAGATAACAAGTCCAGGTTATCTTGTCATTCAATTATGTTGCATACCCATCACCCAAAGTCAGATTGTCCTCTGTCACCTTCTATCTAGTTTTCCTTGTGCCGCTCCCCCTCCCCTTTTCCCTCTCCCTTTCCCCCCTCCTCCCGTAACCACCACACTCTTATCAATGTCTCTTAGTTTCAATTTTATGTCCCACCTATGTATGGAATAATGCAGTTCCTGGTTTTTTCTGATTTACTTATTTCACTTCGTATCATGTTATCAAGATCCCACCATTTTGCTGTAAATGATCCGATGTCATCATTTCTTATGGCTGAGTAGTATTCCATAGTGTATATGTGCCACATCTTCTTTATCCAGTCACCTATTGACGGGCTTTTTGGTTGTTTCCATGTCCTGGCCACTGTGAACAATGCTGCAATGAACATGGGGCTGCATGTGTCTTTACGTATCAATGTTTCTGAGTTTTGGGGGTATATACCCAGTAGAGGGATTGCTGGGTCATAAGGTAGTTCTATTTGCAGTGTTTTGAGGAACCACCATACTTTCTTCCATAATGGTTGTACTACTTTACATTCCCACCAACAGTGGATGAGGGTTCCTTTTTCTCCACAGCCTCTCCAACATTTGCTATTACATGTCTTGTTAATAATAGCTAATCTAACAGGTGTGAGGTGGTATCTCATTGCAGTTTTGATTTGCATTTCTCTAATAACTAACGAAGATGAGCATCTTTTCATATATCTGTTGGCCATTTGTATTTCTTCCTGGGAGAAGTGTATGTTCATGTCCTCTTCCCATTTTTTTATTGGATTGTTTGCTTGTTTGTTGTTGAGTTTTATGAGTTCTTTGTATATTTTGGATATTAGGCCCTTATCTGAGCTGTTGTTTGAAAATATCATTTCCCATTTAGTTGGCTTTCTGTTTATTTATTTTTTTTTTTTATAATTTTATTTTTTTAATGGGGTGACATCAATAAATCAGGATACATATATTCAAAGATAACAAGTCCAGGTTATCTTGTCGTTCAATTATGTTGCATACCCACCACCGAAAGTCAGATTGTCCTCTGTCACCTTCTATCTTGTTTTCTTTGTGCCCCTCCCACCCCCTATCCCTCTCCCATTCCCCCCTCCCCCCCGTAACCACCACACTATTATCAATGTCTCTTAGTTTCACTATTATGTCCCACCTACGTATGGAATAATACAGTTCCTGTTTTTTTCTGATTTACTTATTTCGCTTCGTATCATGTTATCAAGATCCCACCATTTTGCTGTAAATGTTCCGATGTCATCATTTCTTATGGCTGAGTAGTATTCCATAGTGTATATGTGCCACATCTTCTTTATCCAGTCATCTATTGATGGGCTTTTTGGTTGTTTCCATGTCCTGGCCACTGTGAACAATGCTGCAATAAACATGGGGCTGCATGTGTCTTTACGTATCAATGTTTCTGAGTTTTGGGGATATATACCCAGTAGAGGGATTGCTGGGTCATAAGGTAGTTCTATTTTCAGTTTTTTGAGGAACCACCATACTTTCTTCCATAATGGTTGTACTACTTTACATTCCCACCAACAGTGTATGAGGGTTCCTTTTTCTCCACAGCCTCTCCAACATTTGCTATTACCTGACTTGCTAATAACAGCTAATCGAACAGGTGTGAGGTGGTATCTCATTGCCGTTTTGATTTGCATTTCTCTAATAGCTAAAGAAGATGAGCATCTTTTCATATATCTGTTGGCCATTTGTATTTCTTCCTGGGAGAAGTGTCTATTCATATCCTCTTCCCATTTTTTTATTGGATTGTTTGTTTGTTTGTTGTTGAGTTTTATGAGTTCTTTGTATATTTTGGATATTAGGCCCTTATCTGAGCTGTTGTTTGAAAATATCATTTCCCATTTAGTTGGCTTTCTGTTTATTTTGTTATCAGTTTCCCTTGCTGAGCAAAAACTTCTTAGTCTGATGTAGTCCCATTCATTAATTTTTGCCTTCACTTCTCTTGCCATTGGAGTCAAATTCATAAAATGCTCTTTAAAACCCAGGTCCATGAGTTGAGTACCTATGTCTTCTTCTATGTACTTAATTGTTTCAGGTCTTATGTTTAGATCTTTGATCCATTTTGAGTTAATTTTTGTACAGGGGGAGAGACTGTAGTCCAGTTTCATTCTTTTGCATGTGGCTTTCCAGTTTTCCCAGCACCATTTATTGAAGAGGCTTTCTTTTCTCCATTGTGTGTTGTTGGCCCCTTTATCAAAAATTATTTGACTATATATATGTGGTTTTATTTCTGGACTTTCTATTCTGTTCCATTGGTCTGAGTGTCTATTTTTCTGCCAATACCATGCTGTTTTGATTGTCGTGGCCCTATAATAGAGTTTGAAGTCAGGTATTGTTATGCCCCCAGCTTCATTCTTTTTCTTTAGGATTGCTTTGGCTATTCGGGGTTTTTTATAGTTCCATATAAATCTGATGATTTTTTGCTCTATTTCTTTAAAAAATGTCATTGGAATTTTGATGGGAATTGCATTAAATTTGTATATTGCTTTGGGTAATATAGCCATCTTGATTATATTTATTCTTCCTAGCCAAGAACAAGGTATATTCTTCCATCTCATTATATCTTTTTCGATTTCCCTTAACAATGGTTTATAGTTTTCATTATATAAGTCCTTTACATTCTTTGTTATGTTTATTCCTAAGTATTTTATTTTTTTTGTTGCAATCGTGAAGGGGATTATTCTTTTGAGTTCCTTCTCAGTTGTTTCATTGTTGGCATATAGAAAGGCTATTGACTTCTGTATGTTAATTTTGTATCCTGCGACCTTACTGTATTGGCTTATTGTTTCTAGTAGTCTTTTTGTGGATTCTTTGGGGTTTTCGATGTATAGGATCATATCATCTGCAAAAAGTGATACCT
Organism: Saccopteryx bilineata; assembly: GCF_036850765.1. NCBI lineage: Eukaryota > Metazoa > Chordata > Mammalia > Chiroptera > Emballonuridae > Saccopteryx > Saccopteryx bilineata. The sequence goes on from NC_089499.1 coordinate 81,688,491, forward strand.
TTACTTCTTCTTTTCCGATATGGATGCCTTTTATTTCTTTCTCTTGTCTGATTGCTCTGGATAGAACCTCTAGTACCACATTAAATAAGAGTGGAGAGAGTGGACAACCTTGTCTTGTTCCTGATTTAAGGGGGAAAGCCTTCAGTTTAGTGCCATTTAATATGATGTTAGCTGATGGTTTATCATATATGGCCTTTATCATGTTGAGATATTTTCCTTCTATACCCATTTTGTTGAGAGTCTTAAACATAAAATTGTGTTGTATTTTATCGAAAGCCTTTTCTGCGTCTATTGATAAGATCATGTGGTTTTTGTTCTTTGTTTTGTTGATATGGTGTATTACATTAACCGTTTTACGTATGTTGAACCATCCTTGAGATTCTGGGATGAATCCCACTTGATCATGATGTATTATTTTTTTAATATGTTGTTGTATTCGATTTGCTAGTATTTTGTTTAGTATTTTAGCATCTGTATTCATTAGAGATATTGGTCTGTAGTTTTCTTTTTTTGTGCCATCCTTGCCTGGTTTTGGTATGAGGGTTATGTTGGCCTCATAAAATGTGTTTGGAAGTATTGCTTCTTCTTCAATTTTTTGGAAGACTTTGAGTAGAATAGGAACCAAGTCTTCTTTGAATGTTTGATAAAATTCGCTGGTATAGCCGTCAGGGCCTGAACTTTTATTTTAGGGAGGTTTTTAATGGTTTTTTCTATTTCTTCTCTACTGATAGGTCTGTTTAGGCTTTCCGCTTCTTCTTGACTCAGTCTAGGAAGGTTGTATTGTTCTAGGAATTTATCCATTTCTTCTAGGTTGTTGAATTTAGTGGCATAAAGTTTTTCATAGTATTCTACAATAATTCTTTGTATATCTACGGTGTCCGTGGTGATTTCTCCTCTTTCATTTTGGATTTTGTTTATATGAGTTCTTTCTCTTTTTTCCTTGGTAAGTCTTGCCAAGGGTTTGTCAATTTTGTTGATCTTTTCAAAGAACCAGCTCCTTGTTCTATTAATTTTTTCTATAGTTTTTCTGTTCTCTAATTCATTTATTTCTGCTCTGATTTTTATTATCTCCTTTCTTCGGCTGGTTTTGGGTTGTCTTTGTTCTTCTTTTTCTAGTTCCTTAAGGTGGGAAGTTAAGTGGTTCACTTGGGCTCTCTCTTGTTTGTTCATATATGCCTGAAGCGATATGAACTTCCCTCTTATCACTGCTTTTGCTGCATCCCATAGATTCTGATATGTCGTATTGTCATTTTCATTAGTCTGTATATATCTTTTGATCTCTGCACTTATTTCTTCTTTGACCCATTCATTTTTTAAAAGTATGTTGTTTAGTTTCCACATTTTTGTGGGATTTTTTTCCTCTTTTTTGCAGTTGAATTCTAGTTTCAAGGCTTTATGATCAGAAAATATGCTTGGTACAACTTCAATTTTTCTGAATTTGCTGATATTGTTTTTGTGGCCCAACATATGGTCAATTCTTGAGAATGATCCATGTACACTGGAGAAAAATGTATACTCAGTCACTTTGGGATGAAATGTCCTGTAGATGTCTATCATATCCAGGTGCTCTAGTGTTTTGTTTAAGGCCACTATGTCTTTGTTGATTCTCTGTTTGGATGACCGATCTAGAGCCGTCAGCGGTGTATTGAGGTCTCCAAGTATGATTGTATTTTTGTCAGTTTTTGTTTTAAGGTCAACAAGTAGCTGTCTTATATATTTTGGTGCTCCTTGGTTTGGTGCATATATATTAAGAATTGTTATGTCTTCTTGATTCAGTGTCCCCTTAGCCATTATGAAATGGCCATTTTTGTCTCTAAGTACTTTTCCTGTCTTGTAGTCAGCATTATCTGATATGAGTATTGCTACACCTGCTTTTTTTTGGATGTTATTTGCTTGGAGTATTGTTTTCCAGCCTTTCACTTTGAATTTGTTTTTATCCTTGTTACTTAGATGAGTTTCCTGTACGCAGCATACAGTTGGATTTTCTTTTTTAATCCATTCTGCTACTCTGTGCCTTTTTATTGGTGAGTTTAATCCATTTACATTTAGTGTAATTATTGATACTTGTGAGTTCCCTATTGCCATTTTATATCTTGCTTTCTGTTAGTTTTGTGTCTTGTTTGATCGTTCTCTTTCGTTTTTCTATCTTTTGTTTTTATTTGGTTGTATTCCATACATCTTTCCTCTGTTGCTATCTTTTTTATCTCATGTGCTTCTGTGGTGGTTTTTTCAATGGTGGTTACCTTTAAATAATGAAAAGGGTCCCTACCCTGTTCATTGTAGCGAACTATTTTGTGAGTACTTTTGCACTCCATCGTCCTTTGCTACTGTTAATCTCCGTCTTCTCCCCCTCTTTCTTTTTGTTGTTGTCATAGTTTAAATTTGGTTTTATTGTGTTCTTCTTGGAGCTTTTACTTGTGGCTCTGTTTTTTTTTGTTCTTTGTATCTGATTGGAGAACCCCCTTTAGTAATTCCTGGAGTGGAAGTTTTCTGATGATAAATTCCCTCATCTTTTCTGTATCTGTGAATGCTTTTATTTCTCCTTCGTATTTGAAGGATAGCTTTGATGGGTATAGTATTCGTGGCTGAAAGTTCCTCTCTTTCAGGACTTTAAATATTGGGGTCCACTCTCTTCTAGCTTGTAGAGTTTCTGCTGAGAAATCTGATGATAATCTAATGGGCCTTCCTTTATATGTTGTATTCTTCTTTTCCCTGGCTGCCTTGAGAATTTTTTCTTTGCTGTTGGTTTGTGTCAATTTCATTATGATATGCCTTGGAGTAGGTTTGTTGGGGTTAAGAAAACTTGGAGTTCTGTTTGCTTCTTGAACTTGAGGCTTTAGTTCTTTCCACAGGCTTGGGAAGTTCTCATCAATTATTTGTTTAAGTATGTTCTCCATTCCATTTTCTCTCTCTTCTCCCTCTGATATACCTATGATTCTTATGTTATTCTTTTTGATGGAGTCAGATAATTCTTGTAGGGCTATCTCATTTTTTTTAATTTTTGAGTCTCTTTCTTCTTCTCTCTGTTGTGCCTCAAGTTGCTTGTCTTCTATTTCACTAATCCTCTCTTCTATCTGACCTGTTCTATTAGCTAAGCTTGTTACTTTGTTTTTCAGCTCGTGAATTGAGTTTTTCATCTCTGTTTGATTTGTTTTTATAGTTTCAATTTCCTTGGACATATATTCTTTGTGTTCATTGAGTTGTTTTCTGAGCTCCCTAAATTGCCTTTCTGTGTTTTCTTGTATATCTCTGAGTATTTTTAGGATTTCTATCTTGAATTCTCTGTCATTTAGCTCCAAGGTTTCCAATATATTAAATTTTTTCTCCATGGATTTTTCCTCATCTAGCTGTGTTACCTCTCTTTCTTTTGTATCCATGATATTCGATTTTCTCTTCCTTAATGGCATCTGAGGGTGGTTTTGTTGCTAGTATTAATGAGATTTAATAAAGAATAAAAAGTTAAAAAAAATAAAAAAATAACAAATCGAAAAGAGTTGTTTTTTTTAAAAAAAAATTAATAATGAAATAAAGAAAAATAAAATAAAAATTTTTTAAAAAAGGAAATTATTCCCCCCCTCTTTTTTTCCTCTCCTCTCCTCTCCCCTCTTTCTTGAGAAAATCTTGTGGTGGACTGTGAGTTATAACAAACAATGCCTGTGATGGAGGGCCTGAATTGGGGAAAAGTAATAAAGGGGCAAAAAAGAGAGAAAGAAAAAAAAAAAAAAAAAAGGAAAAAAAAAAAGAAAAAAGAGAAAAAAAAAAGAGCGTATGGACCCACAAAAAGCAAATAAGGAAAAAATTTGGGTCAAGAATAAAATGATTTGCTTTTAGGTGTTGGTTTTCTAAGAGTTATGATGAGAGGAATAAGAGGAAAATGGAAAAATGGGGGGACAAATTAAAAACTTACTATTGTATTTAGTGGAACAAGAACTAGATAATATGGAGAGCCAGGGATGGGAGCACTGCTAGTGAGTTAAAAAGGTGAAGTAAAAACCCCCCAAAATGCCACAAACATAGGTTTGAGTCCCAGATAAGATAATTTGTTTGTTATTGAGGTTTGAATGAGAGGAGATGTAAAGGAGAAAGGAAGAAACTAATATAGAGGGAGAAAAGAAAGAGAGAGAGAGAAAAAAAGAGGGAACCACTAAAAGAAGAAAAAAGAAAGGAGAGAGAGAGAGAGAGTTAAGGGTTTTGGAGTGCAACCCTCATAGAGAGAAAGGAAGAGAAGAGAAATGATAATGGGAGATGTAACACTTATGGGTAGTGTAGTTCAAGGAGAGGAGAGAGTAAGACCGGTACAGAGTTAATCGGCCAAATTGGAGGAGGAAAAAAAAATCTCAAGAATGAAGATAAGAGAAACAAACGAACAAATATAATAAAATGTGATAGGTTATAAAGTCTGCAGATTATTCTTGATTTTGAGAGGTTATCTTCTTGCTTTTTCTTTTCTCTCCCTCTTCCTGGTCGGTGACTCTGTACCCCGGGTTCTGCCCCTTTGGCACGCTCAGGTAGAGGTTTGCAGTTGATAAGTCTCTATGGCAATGTCATGTATTGTGCTTTAGTCTCATTGGGAGTCGAGGCTCATTAGCATTTATAGGCTCCGACAGTGAGAGAGTCCGTGTTCCTGGAGCCTTTCTCCTAGTCTTTCCTTCCTCAATTAGTAGCCTGATAGTCCAGGTATGGGGTTGCTGCTGCCTCTGCCTGGATAGTAAGAGGCTCAAATTGCTGGCAACTCCCCACTCTATTTCCACTCAGCACAGGGCTCTGGGTAAGGCTCAGTCAGTCAGAGCTGCTAGCATAATCAGGCGGGCTTTCCGCCCACTCGAAGACCTCTGGCTCTGCCACTCTATCCGGTAACACAAGCGGGCGCCCACTTCTGGGGCGCTTGGTGGAAACTCTCACTCACTGTCTGCAACCAGGATATCCGGCCAGCAGTCTCACGCTCTGAGTGAAACCCCCAACCGCAGGGAAAAGTTGCAGCGTTGGAATTGAGTCTCGCTCTGTCCCCGTGTGCGGCTTTTGCAAGGCGCTGGGGCGGCCCGAGATTCCACTTTGGACCACACAAAGGCCCCTGACTCTGCCCCTCTGTGCGATAACACGGGCGCGCACTGCCGAGGCACTCAGAGGAATCGCTCACTCCTTATCTGCGCGCGCAAACCAGGATATGAGGCCAGCCGCGGTTCCCTCTGAGTGAAACAGCCTCCAGCACGGAAAATCTCCACCGTTGGGATTAGTTCTCACTCCCTCCCGTGCGTGGCTTTCCCAGGGCGCTGGGCCTGCCCAGAGACTCTGCCCTTAGCCCACAGAAAGGCCTCTGACCCTGCCTCTCCGTAGGGCAACACGGGCACCCACTTCCGCGGCTTAGGAAGAAATCTCTCTTCCACTAACTGCGCACCGACCAGGAGACCGGGTAAAATGGCCGCTCCGCTTGTCTTTCTTTGTTTGGGTTTGGCGCGAGTGTTAGCTTGTATTGCCCGGGTTGCCACAGGATCAGATTTTCCTCGGCTTGGATCTCTGAGCCACAGCCTGGTTCGGCCGTTTTTGCTGCGGCGGCCTGGATCTATTCACCCCCTTTGCCCGCCTCAGTTTCTATATTCACAGTTACCAGAAAGCCGCCCTGTTTAGTTTAGTGAGGAAGGCGGAGCATTTCTTACTCCCTATTTCCTTCGGGGTTTGGTTATATATTTAGCCAATTTTTCACTCAATCATACCTTTGGGTGTATTGCGAAGAATCTGGAAGCTCCAAGTATAGGTTTTTCTGTTTCTGGTTGAAGATCTTGTTGAGTTTTGGGGGAGATTTATCGGTATCGCTTCCTACTCCGCCATTACTCTGACGTCATTGGCTTTCTGTTTATTTTGTTATCAGTTTCTCTTGCTGAGCAAAAACTTCTTAGTCTGATGTAGTCCCATTCATTAATTTTTGCCTTCACTTCTCTTGCCATTGGAGTCAAATTCATAAAATGCTCTTTAAAACCCAGGTTCATGACTTGAGTACCTATGTCTTCTTCTATGTACTTAATTGTTTCAGGTCTTATGTTTAGATCTTTGATCCATTTTGAGTTAATTTTAGTACAGGGGGACAAACTGTAGTCCAGTTTCATTCTTTTACATGTGGCTTTCCAGTTTTCCCAGCTCCATTTATTGAAGAGGCTTTCTTTTCTCCATTGTGTTTTGTTGGCCCCTTTATCAAAAATTATTTGACTATATATATGTGGTTTTATTTCTGGACTTTCTATTCTGTTCCATTGGTCTGAGTGTCTATTTTTCTGCCAATACCATGCTGTTTTGATTGTTGTGGTCCTATAATATAGTTTGAAGTCATGTATTGTAATGTCCCCAGCTTCATTCTTTTTCTTTAGGATTGCTTTGGCTATTCGGGGTTTTTTATAGTTCCATATAAATCTGATGATTTTTTGCTCTATTTCTTTAAAAAATGTCATTGGAATTTTGATGGGAATTGCATTAAATTTGTATATTGCTTTGGGTAATATGGCCATCTTGATTATATTTATTCTTCCTAACCAAGAACAAGGTATATTCTTCCATCTCATTATATCTTTTTCGATTTCCCTTAACAATGGTTTATAGTTTTCATTATATAAGTCCTTTACATTCTTTGTTATGTTTATTCCTAAGTATTTTTTTTCTTGCAATCATAAAAGGGATTATTCTTTTGAGTTCGTTCTCAATTGTTTTATTGTTGGCATATAGAAAGGCTATTGACTTCTGTATGTTAATTTTGTATCCTGCAACCTTACTGTATTGGCTTATTGTTTCTAGTAGTCTTTTTGTGGATTCTTTGGGGTTTTCGATGTATAGGATCATATCATCTGCAAAAAATGATACCTTTACTTCTTCTTTTCTGATATGGATGCCTTTTATTTCTTTCTCTTGTCTGATTGCTCTGGCTAGAACCTCTAGTACCACATTAAATAAGAGTGGAGAGAGTGGACAACCCTGTCTTGTTCCTGATTTAAGGGGGAAAGCCTTCAGTTTAGTGCCATTTAATATGATGTTAGCTGATGGTTTATCATATATGGCCTTTATCATGTTGAGATATTTTCCTTCTATACCCATTTTGTTGAAAGTCTTAAACATAAAATTGTGTTGTATTTTATCAAAAGCCTTTTCTGCATCTATTGATAAGATCATGTGGTTTTTGTTCTTTGTTTTGTTGATATGGTGTATTACGTTAACCGTTTTACGTATGTTGAACCATCCTTGAGATTCTGGGATGAATCCCACTTGATCATGATGTATTATCTTTTTAATATGTTGTTGTATTCGATTTGCTAGTATTTTGTTTAGTATTTTAGCATCTGTATTCACTAGAGATATTAGTCTGTAGTTTTCTTTTTTTGTGCCATCCTTGCCTGGTTTTGGTATGAGGGTTATGTTGGCCTCATAAAATATATTTGGAAGTATTGCTTCTTCTTCAATTTTTTGGAAGACTTTGAGTAGAATAGGAACCAAGTCTTCTTTGAATGTTTGATAGAATCTGCTGGTATAGCCGTCAGGGTCTGGACTTTTATTTTTGGGGAGGTTTTTAATGGTTTTTTTCTATTTCTTCTCTACTAATAGGTTTGTTTAGGCTTTCTGCTTCTTCTTGACTCAGTCTAGGAAGGTTGTATTGTTCTAGGAATTTATCCATTTCTTCTAGGTTGTTGAATTTAGTGGCATAAAGTTTTTCATAGTATTCTACAATAATTCTTTGCATATCTATGGTGTCCATGGTGATTTCTCCTCTTTCATTTTGGATTTTGTTTATATGAGTTCTTTCTCTTTTTTCCTTGGTAAGTCTTGCCATGGGTTTGTCAATTTTGTTGATCTTTTCAAATAACCAACTCCTTGTTCTATTAATTTTTTCTATAGTTTTTCTGTTCTCTATTTCATTTATTTCTGCTCTGATTTTTATTATCTCTTTTCTTCGGCTGGTTCTGGGTTGTCTTTGTTCTTCTTTTTCTAGTTCCTTAAGGTGTGAGGTTAAGTAGTTCACTTGGGCTCTCTCTTGTTTGTTCATATATGCCTGGAGTGATATGAACTTCCCTCTTATCACTGCTTTTGCTGCATCCCATAGATTCTGATATGTCGTATTGTCATTTTCATTAGTCTGTATATATCTTTTGATCTCTGCACTTATTTCTTCTTTGACCTTCATTTTTTAAAAGTATGTTGTTTAGTTTCCACATTTTTGTGGGATTTTTTCCCTCTTTTTTGCAGTTGAATTTTAGTTTCAAGGCTTTATGATCAGAAAATATGCTTGGTACAACTTCAATTTTTCTGAATTTGCTGATGTTGTTTTTGTGGCCCAATATATGGTCAATTCTTGATAATGATCCATGTACACTGGAGAAAAAAGTATACTCAGTCACTTTGGGATGAAATGTCCTGTAGATGTCTATCATATCCAGGTGCTCTAGTGTTTTGTTTAAGGCCACTATATCTTTGTTGATTCTCTGTTTGGATGACCAATCTAGAGCCGTCAGCGGTGTATTGAGGTCTCCAAGTATGATTGTATTTTTGTCAGTTTCTGTTTTAAGATCAATAAATAGCTGTCTTATATATTTTGGTGCTCCTTGGTTTGGTGCATATATATTAAGAATTTTTATGTCTTCTTCATTCAGTGTCCCCTTAGCCATTATGAAATGGCCATTTTTGTCTCTGAGTACTTTTGCTGTTTTGTAGTCAGCATTATCAGATATGAGTATTGCTATGCCTGCTTTTTTTTTGGATGTTATTTGCTTGAAGTATTGTTTTCCAGCCTTTCACTTTGAATTTGTTTTTATCCTTGTTACTTAGATGAGATTCCTGTAGGCAGCATACAGTTGGATTTTCTTTTTTAATCCATTCTGCTACTCTGTGCCTTTTTATTGGTGAGTTTAAATCATTTCCATTTAGTATAATTATTGACACTTGTGAGTTCCCTTTTGCCATTTTATATATTGCCTTCTTTTAGTTTTGTGTCTTGTTTGATCCTTCTCTTTTGTTTTTTATCTTTTGTTTTTATTTGGTTGTATTCCATACATCTTTCCTCTGTTGCTATCTTTTTTATCTCATGTGCTTCTGTGGTGTTTTTTTCAATGGTGGTTACCTTTAAGTAATGAAAAGGGTTCCTACCCTGTTCATTGTAGCGCACTATTTTGTGAGTACTTCTGCACTCCATCATCCTTTGCTACTGTTAATCTCCATCCTTTCTCCCCCTTTCTTTTTGTTGTTGTCACAGTTTAAATTTGGTTTTATTGTGTTCTTCTTGGAGCTTTTACTTGTGGCTTTGTTTTTTTTTTTGTTCTTTGTATCTGATTGGAGAACCCCCTTTAATAATTCCTGGAGTGGGGGTTTTCTGATGATAAATTCCCTCATCTTTTCTGTATCTGTGAATGTTTTTATTTCTCCTTCATATTTGAAGGATAGCTTTGATGGGTATAGTATTCGTGGCTGAAAGTTCCTCTCTTTCAGGACTTTAAATATTGGGGTCCACTCTCTTCTAGCTGTCAAGTTTCTGCTGAGAAATCTGATGATAGTCTAATGGGCCTTCCTTTATATGTTGTATTCTTCTTTTCCCTGGATGCCTTGAGAATTTTTTCTTTGTCATTGGTTTGTGCCAATTTCATTATGATGTGCCTTGGAGTAGGTTTGTTGGGGTTAAGAAAACTCGGAGTTCTGTTTGCTTCTTGAATTTGAGGCTTTAGTTCTTTCCACAGGCTTGGGAAGTTCTCTTTTATTATTTGTTTGAGTATGTTTTTCATTCCATTTTCTCTCTCTTCTCCCTCTGATATACCTATTATTCTTATGTTATTCTTTTTGATGGAGTCAGATAATTCTTGTAGGGCTATCTCATTTTTTTTATTTTTGAGTCTCTTTCTTCTTCTCTCTGTTGTGCCTCAAGTTACTTGTCTTCTATTTCACTAATCCTCTCTTCTATCTGGCCTGTTCTATTAGCTAAGCTTGTTACCTCATTTTTCAGCTCGTGAATTGAGTTTTTCATCTCTGTTTGATTTGTTTTTATAGTTTCAGTTTCCTTGGAAATATATTCTTTGTGTTCATTGAGTTGTTTTCTGAGCTCCCTAAATTGCCTTTCTGTGTTTTCTTGTATATCTCTGAGTATTTTTAGGATTTCTATCTTGAATTCTCTGTCATTTAGCTCCAAGGTTTCCAATATATTAAATTTTTTCTCCATAGATTTTTCCTCATCTAGCTGTGTTACCTCTCTTTCTTTTGTATCCATGATATTTGATTTTCTCTTCCTTAATGGCATCTGAGGGTGGTTTTGTTGATAGTGTTAATGAGATTTAATAAAGAATAAAAAATTTAAAAAATAAAAAATCGAAGAGTTGGTTGTTTTTAAAAATTAATAATGAAATAAAGAAAAATAAAATAAAATAAAAATTTTTAAAAAAAGGAAATTATTCCCCCCTCCTTTTTTCCTCTCCTCTCCTCTCCCCTCTTTCTTGAGAAAATCTTGTGGTGAACTCTGAATTATATTGTATTAAATAGAACAAACAATGCTTGTAATGGAGGGCCTGAATTGGGGAAAAATAATAAAGGGGCAAAAAAAAAAAAAAGAAAAAAGAAGGGGATATGTACCCAAAAAAAGCAAATAAGGAAAAAATTGGGTCAAGAATAAAATGATTTGCTCTTAGGTTTTGGTTGACTAAGAGTTATGATGAAAGGAATAAGAGGGAAACAGGAAAATGGGGGGACAAATTAAAAAATTACTATTGTATTTAGTGGAACAAGTACTAGATAAAATGGAGATCCAGGGATGGGAGCACTGCTAGTGAGTTAAAAAGGTGAAGTAAAAACCCCCCAAAATGCAACAAACATAAATTTGAGTCCCAGATAAGATAATTTGTTCATTATTGAGGTTTGAATGAGAGGAGACATAAAGGAGAAAGGAAGAAACTAATAGAGAGAGAGAGAGAAAAAAAAAAGGGAACCACCAGAAGAAGAAAAAAGAAAAAAGAGGAGAGAGAGAGAGAGAGAGAGAGAGTTAAGGGTTTTGGAGTGCAACCCTCATAGAGAGAAAGGAAGAGGAAAGAAAAGATCATGGGAGATGAAACACTATGGGTAGTATAGTTCAAGGAGAGGAAAGAGTAAGACTGGCAGAGAGTTAATCAACCAAATTGGAGGAGGAAAAAAATATATATCAAGAATAAAGATAAGAGAAACAAACAAACAAATATAATAAAATGAAATAGGTTATAAAGTCAGCGGATTATTCTTGATTTTGAGAGGTTATGTTCTTGCTTTTTCTTTTCTCTCCCTCTTCCTCGTCGGTGAATCTGTACCTCGGGTTCTGCCCCTTTGGCATGCTCAGGTAGAGGTTTGCACTTGATAAGTCTCTATGGCGATGTCATGTATTGTGCTTCAGTCTTGTTGGCAGTAGAGGCTCATTAGCATTTATAGGCTCTGCCAGTGAGAGAGTCCGTGTTCCTGGAGCCTTTCTTCTAGTCTTTCCTTCCTCAATTAGTAGCCTGATAATCCAGTTATGGGGTTGCTGCTGCCTCTGCCTGGATAGTAAGAGACTCAAAGAGCTGGCCACTCCCCACTCTATTCCCACTCAGCACAGGGCTCTTGGTAAGGCTCAGTCAGTCAGAGCTTCTAGCATAATCAGGCGGGGCTTCCACCCACTCAAAGACCTCTGGCTTTTCCACTCTGTCCGGTAACACGGGCGGGCGCCCACTCCTGGGGCTCTTGGAGAAAACTATCACTCACTATCTGCGTGCGCAGACCAGGATATCAGGCCAGCAGTATCACACTCTGAGTGAAACCCCCACCTGCATGGAAAAGTTCCAGCGTTGGAATTGGCTCTCGCTCTGTCCCTGTGCATGGCTTTTTCAAGGTGCTGGGGTGGCCCAAGATTCCACTTTTGGCCCACACAAAGGCCCCTGACTCTGCCCCTCTGTGGGATAATATGAGCGTGCACTGCCGAGGCACTCAGAGGAATCTCTCACTCCCTATCTGCGTGCAGACCAGGATATCCGGCCGGCCGCCTCACCCTCTGAGTGAAACCCCCACCCGCACAGAGAAGTTCCAGTGTTGGAATTAGTTCTCACTCCCTCCCCATGCGCGGCTTTCCTAGGGCGCTGGGGTGGTCCGGAGATTCCGCTTTTGGCCCACACAAAGGTCTCTGACTCTGCCTCTCTGTGGGATAACACAGGTGCCCACTCCCGGGGCTTTGGAAGGAATCTCTCGCCCACTATCTGCGCGTGCCGACCCAGAGATCGGGGAAAATGGCTGCCCCACTTGTCTTTCTTTGTCTGGGTTTGGTGCGAGTGTTAGCTTGTATTGCCTGGGTTGCCCCAGGAACAGTTTTTCCTCGGCTTGGATCTTCGTGCCACAGCCCGGTTCGGCCGTTTGTGCTGCGGCCTGGATCTATTCACCCCCTTTGCCCGCCTTAGTTTCTATATTCTCAATTCCCAGTGAACGCCGCCCTGTTTAGGTTACTGAGGAAGGTGGAGCGTTTCTTACTCTGTATTTCCTTTGGGGTTTGATTATATATTTAGCCAATTTTTTTGCTTGACCATACCTTTGGGTGTATTGCGAAACATCTGGAGGCTCCAAGGATAGGTTTTTCTGTTTCTGGTTGAAGATCTTGTTGAGTTTTGGGGGAGATTTATCGGTATCGCTTCCTACTCTGCCATTACTCTGACGTCATCTCCTCCATTTCTTGACAGAAGAACAGTAGGTCACTTGATCACTATTGAACTTGAAGTCAAGCAACAGCTTGTTTTCACATCTGATTATCAACTACTTTTTTATTGAGATATAATTTATATGCCATAAAATTTACCCTGTTAAGGTGTACAATTCAGGACTTTTTAGTGTATTCACAAAATTCTGTAACTATCACCACAACCTAATATCAGAACATTTGCATCACCCCAGAATGAAATCCATGCCCATTAGCAGTCGCGTCACATTCCCTCTCTCCCTGCAAGCCACAAATCTGTGTTCTGTCTCTATGAATTTGCATATTTTGGACATTTCCTGTAAATGGAATTCTATAATCTGTAACCTCTTCTCTGGCTTCTTTCACTTAGTATATACTATAATGTTTTCAAGGTTTATCCATGTTGTAACATTTATAGCTAAATTATATTCATTGTATGAATAAACAAAAATCCATTCATCAGTTGATAGACATGTGGTTGTTTCCACTTTTGGGCTCTTATGAATAATGCTGCTATGGACATTCATGTACAAGTTTTTATATGAACACATTTTCAGTTCTCTTGCATATATATCTAAGACTAAACTGCAGGGCCACATGGCCCATGTTTAACATTTTAAGGAACTGCCAAACTGTTTTCCAAAGTGTCTGCACCCTTTCACATTTCTACCAACAGTATATGAGGATTCCAATTTCTCCATGTCCTCTCCAACACTTGTTACTGTATTATAACAGTCCCAATGGATGTGAATGGCATCTCACTGTGGGGTTGATTGCATTTCACTCATGACAGGGATGTTGAACATCTCTTCTTGTGTTTATTGTCCCCCCAATAATTTCTTTTGAATTTAAATTATTTATATTTCCTTTGTTTTCTTGCAGTGTTATTACAAATTTTGTCCCTCTTCTTGTCATATGTGTTGTCCCAAGAACTTTCAAAGCATGTTAAATACTTATGAACTCTCCTATTAAAGATCATATGGCCTCTCAGGGTGCCAAGCTGCTTAGAGTCATGAACTATAAGAATTTAAGTGAGTTTCCACCAGCAACTTTTCAGAAAATCTCCACATTGTATTACCAGATCGTATAGTTTCATATTTCCCAAATTATGATGAGGATGATACTGTATTAAAAAGATTTTTTTTTTACAGGGACAGAGAAAGAGTCAGAGAGAGGGATAGACAGGGATGGAGAGAGATGAGAAGCATCAATTATCAGTTTTTTGTTGCGTCACCTTAGTTGTTCATTGATTGCTTTCTCATATGTGCCATGACTATGGGCGGGCCTTCAGCAGACTGAGTAACCCCTTGCTGGCGAGCCAGCAACCTTGGGCTCAAGCTGGTGAGCCTTGCTCAAACCAGATGAGCCCACTCTCAAGCTGGCGACCTCGGGGTCTCGAACCTGGGTCATCTGCATCCCAGTCCGACGCTCTATCCACTGCGCCACTGCCTGGTCAGGCTAAAAAGATTTTAATGTTCTAGAAATGCCAAGAATCTTTTTCAAAATTATATATATATTTTATCTTTTACATCCTTATGAGACAGAAGAAGGCAGGGTCTTTCTCAAAGAGTCCTCTGAGAAAGTAATTATAGAGATTAGAATGTCTAAAAAATTCTACTGTTTTGTGGCAAAAAAACCAATGTCACAGATGTACAAGAAAATTTCAAGATTGTTTTTGGTTTTGTCTTTAAGTTATATGCCAGTGCTGTGTATTCATAATAATGCTCACATATAATGCTAACATTTTAGCAAAGTTGAAATTGGTATTTGTTATCAAATTTGTTTTAGGCCAGAGAGAAAGGAACGGTTTTGAAAATTACATATGCCAATTTTCTCAGTACAGTAAAAGAATATTTATATTAGCTTCTACAAATTTATAGTACTATTCAAAAAAAATGTGCCTGACAGATTACATATGTAGTAAAGTCCGTATCAGTAAAAGTGTTTATTGTATCTGTGAGGTCTTTCTGGCTTTCAGACCTTACACATTCCCATCTGAGGTTCATATTTTATTTGATGGCTTTTAACAGCATTAGTCATTCTCAGTATTACTGTAAGCTGAATGTGTTTGGTCATAATGTTGGCAAGGATGAAATTCATCAATTTCCTTGTAAAGGTGGACATTTTTATGGGAAGCAATTTCTCTTTAAATAAGAAAAAATTTATTTGAACTTTTGTTTATTTAGTCAGTCCAAATATTGGTTGAGCATTAGACATGGGAAGTACAGTGGGAGTAAGACAGTCACAGCACCTGCCTTTGCAGAGCTCACAGACCACTGTGAACACCAATGCCAGTTACTAACCATAACTATGATACAGGCTAAAAATGAGTACTTGAGGTTTTATGCAAGCCCAGAATGTGGAGGAGCTCACCCAGTTTTCGTGAGTTAGTAGCATATAATTTGGAATCTAAAACCATGTAAGACTTAGCCAGCAGATAGGACACAGGGAACTAGCATGGGCATAAAAGTTTGATGCTTAGAGACTCTCAGTGAAGCACAGTATGGCTGACATGTCAGGGAAAAGACAAGGTCAGGCAGGTCGGGTAGGCATTGTATAAAGACATGTTAAGGATGTGGCTCCTGTCATTGAGGAACCACTGAAGGGGTGAGCCGTGGAGTAGCATTTGTTGGTAGCCTATAAAATTAAGAAAGTCCAAATGACCCTTTTCTCTGTCTCTTTTTTCCTCTGTTGTCAGGAGTATGACTGCAGAAACTATCAGCCCAGCCAGATGAGTGAATCTGAGGTGCAAATGCTGGCAAGCCTACAGCGGCAACAGAGTGAAGATCTTGAGGACATGGGGGCTTCCCACATCCTGAGTACATCCCAAGTGGACAACTGTCATGTCAGCATAAGTACCAGCAGTGATGATACAACCACCTGGAACTCCTGCCTGCCTCCTGTGAGTCCACTTTGCATCTTCGTTGATTGCCTTAATGAAGGGCAAGCTTCTTTCTAGCAAAGCCCAGCCTTGCCTGGGACAACCAGGGCCAAAATCAGCACACTCCCTGTGGGAAACTCCCAGGGCTCATTCTGAAACAGCCGTTTAGGTGTGGGGCATTGATTATTTTTTATTGTTTTATTTAACCTCAAATAATATACGTTAATTTTGTGATAATAAATAAAACCATAAAGTAAAAGAAAAAAGAATAATTTTACTGTAAATTCTAGGTATGCCATTTCATCCCAGCTCCTAGTACAGGCCCTGGCACATAGGAGGGGTCAATATGTATTAAATGAATGAATAAAGAGGAAGAGACTATAGATATATTAAGTATTGCTTGGAGACCAGGTCAGAAAAGAACCTTCTGTAGAAATCAGATGTTTAAAAACTTCCCTGTGCCTAGGGCCATGATCAGCACTGCAGATGCCTCAAGGGCTTATATTTGCTGATATATAGATAGAGCACTTTATTAAATATGGCCCATTACCATCACTATGGACTGGCAAAAGAGTTGCAACATATCAAAGTCTTCCTGTTTTTCAGGCAAAGAAACTAAATTCTGGGCCCAACCTTCGGCACTTGGTCAGTATCAGATCGCAGAACAGAGCCCAGTGTTTTGACTCAGTCTGTTCTCCACAAAACTGGGTGGGGCAAAAATAGGTTTACAGTTGTGAATACATGAAACACAGCATTTACTCTTATATTATTATTTATTAATTATTCTGTTATTTTTCATATGAACAACTGAAAACCTACTTTTGCTCTACCCTGTTCTGTCCTCAAGGATCTTCTGGATTAATTAGAAATACAAAGCAGAGACTTCAACAGAACAGTCCTGTGCAGCACAAGAAATATGAGACAGACTAATAAAATTATTATTATAATAATGGTAATTATTAAGCACCTAGAGATATTTGAAATGTTACTTGACCAGGCCCATAAAACATTTACTGATAAGACCACATTCAACATCAGATCAAGCATATTAAAATGCAGTTTCATTAAAAAAAAAAAGCTGTGGTACATTTACACAGTGGGATACTACATGGCCATAAAAAAGAAGAAAATCTTACCTTTTGTGGCAGCATGGATGGACATGGAGATTGTTATGCTAAATGAAGTAAACCAAGCAGGGAGAGGAAAATACCATATGATCTCACTTATATGTATGTGGAATCTGATGAAGACAATAAACTGAGGAAGAAAATGGAAACAGAGGCAGGGTCACAAAGAACAGATGGACAGCTGTCAGGGGGCAAGGGGGAGAGGGGGTGAGATCAAAGAAAGTAAAGGGATTAGCCAAAATCATATATATAACACATATATACAGACATCAGGGTAGCAATTCCCAGAGGGGAAGGAGAGGTAGAGGGAGCTAAGGGGAAGAAACGGGGCTGGAAAGAGACTGCATGGGGCATAGAGGGCACGATACAGTGTGTAGAAGGTGTTATATTGAGTAGGATGCTTGAAACCATGTCAATACAATAAATTAAAAATAAAACATTTAAAAATATACAGTTTCATCCAACAGTAAATATAACTTTGTTACCATGCAGTGTTTGAAAGGAAATATAAAACCATGTAACTTTGATTCATATTTATATAAAATATTAAAATAAAATATATAGAGATCAAATTCAAGTGTAGTCAACAGTAGATAACTTATGTATAAAGTATTTCATTAAATATTGATTAATTTTATAATTTTCTCTTTGAATTTTAAAGCTAGTTTTTTTCTAGGTCTTCAACATCTTTGTCGCTCTTAGCACTCTCTCTCAGAGCCTCGTGCTGGTGTCATCCTTGTTGTCTGATTTACTCCTTCCTGCTCCCCTATGTGGTAGGCACGAGTGAGTTCCCATTTCCAGATGAGGGAATGGAAGCCCTTGAGCAAAGGGTCAGGTCTAGTATGGCATGACTCCTGAGTCTGAGCTACTTATCATCATGATACGGTGACTCAGTTGTCAAATGAGTGCTACCAACATCCAGCAGCAGGTGAGAATTCTGCTCTGGAGAGAACTTACCAGTCTTCACAGAGGAGGAATTCAAAGTGGCTCTAAGGAGATGTGTGGGCAGGGGCAGGGGGATGGTGTTCATTTTTCATTAGTGTTCTTTCTTCTCCCCCTGCCCACCGTCCAGTTTCTCTTGTCTTAGTTGTGCTTTCATTACATTGAATGATCAAGCATGCATAATGCCTGAGCAGCTTTGGTGCCAAAGAATATCTGTTTACCCACCCAGCAGAAATAACCCTGTGTGCTGGTTACTCAGAGCATCTTTGCAGCCAGAGCTAAAAACAGCAGAGTAAGTCGCAGATATTTGCCAATGCAATTTACAGTGTAATTGGAACATTGCATTCCTTATAAAATATCCCTCAGTAAGCATTTAAACCAAAAGAAAGAGGAGAACAATGGCCTCCTGAATGAGCTCATTCTGTCATGAAGTAGCTCGGAGACCAAGTGAAAAAAACACTTGGCACTGTATCTGAGATATAATAAGCATTTAATAAATTGAGGTTAGTTGTCATTTTTATTATCATTATTATTCACATTACTGATTTTTCTGAAGCCCAGATCTGATTTTATCTCTTCCCTGCGTAAAGCCCTTTATAACCCCCGTGGCCTCTTTAGTATGGTCCACGGGCCCCTGATGATCTGAGACTTGCCCCTTCAGCTTATCAGTCACCACTTCCCACCTCTCACTCCATGCTTTAGTCCCAGTTGTGATTCCCTAAATGCACTCTGCACATATCCTTGTACCTTATGCCTATCTATTCCACTACGAAGGGCAAGCTGAGGAATGATTATTTATTTACTGATTATGGACTGAAAAGGCTGAACTCTTGGTGGCCCTGAATACAGTGTTCTCATCACTGTCCTGTTCTGGGGAGGACCGAAGTCTTTATGTGTGACAACTCCTCTCCAAAACTAATCGGCCAACAATAACAGTATTGGTAATGAACTTAATAACCCCTCTATTGGACCAAATGAGAAATTGAAAACAGTCTATTTTTTAGACAGAAAATAATTGAAAAGCTAGCTTTGGTATTCCTAAGATATGTTTATTATTGCATCAAATTCAATTATTTC
Source organism: Saccopteryx bilineata (assembly GCF_036850765.1). NCBI lineage: Eukaryota > Metazoa > Chordata > Mammalia > Chiroptera > Emballonuridae > Saccopteryx > Saccopteryx bilineata. The sequence continues at coordinate 81,707,191 of NC_089499.1, forward strand.
AATATTGGAACTATCACCAAATGGAAAATTACATTCCTTAATGAATTTTGCATCTTGTTGCTGTAGAGTTTAAATGAAGCAATTTACAAGAAACACTGTGGTCTTTCTGAGAGTGCATGCCTTTCTCTCTAGAAGTTGTACTGGGGCTTTAAAAAAGAAGAAACAAAAGAACTTATAACTTATTTGTCACAATAACATCCTGATTTTCTTGCAGCTCAGTGATGGCCCCACTATCCATGGTACCATTCAAACCAGCAATTAGAAGACATCTCTCACTCCTTCATTGTCTGTAATCAAATGGTCTCCAAATCCTGAATATCCTGTCTCCTTTTTACCTCCCTCCCTAACTATGCCATAATCTTGGCATTTTGTTTTTTATTCAAAATTCTTCAAAAACCTCCTAATACCTCTGTACTTCCAGTCCAAGCACTATAGCCGGATGGTTAGGAGCAGCTGCTCTGAAGTCATATTGTCAAGATTCACACCCAAGCTATGACCTTGAAAAAAACACTTGGCACTGTATCTGAGATATAATAAGCATTTAATAAATTGAGGTTAGTTGTCATTTTTATTATCATTATTATTCACATTACTGATTTTTCTGAAGCCCAGATCTGATTTTATCTCTTCCCTGCGTAAAGCCCTTTATAACCCCCGTGGCCTCTTTAGTATGGTCCACGGGCCCCTGATGATCTGAGACTTGCCCCTTCAGCTTATCAGTCACCACTTCCCACCTCTCACTCCATGCTTTAGTCCCAGTTGTGATTCCCTAAATGCACTCTGCACATATCCTTGTACCTTATGCCTATCTATTCCACAAGACTTAGCTCCAAAGCTTTCTGCAGCCCTTCTCAAGGCCTCACCATGAGAGATACACCTTCCTTTTTGCCACGAGAGCCAGCAATACCTCCATTATGACTCTCACCACAGCCCAGCTTGTCTGTCTCACATTGATGCATCACACATTTTGTTTTGAGTGGTACGGCATGCTGCGGACTATGGTGGAGATACAAATCAAGCTTTACCTAGCCTGGAGATGTTCACCAAGTTGGAGGAAAGCAGAGTCCAGCTCACTGTACATCCGGATAGTGAGTGATAATAAAATAAAGAGTTCTGGAGACAAGTGAGAGGGAGCAATTCATTCTTCCCATTGGTTTCACAGAGAAAGCTACAGTTAAATCAGAGATCAAGAATAAGTGCAAACTCGCCATGTAGAAAGAGAGAAAGGAATCCCAAGTTCCAAAAAGGAACAGAAGAGAATCTGTGGAGGGGAGAGTGCAGTCTCCCCATTAGCAAGATGACCTCATCTCAGGGCCTTTGCTTCTCCATCACCCTGAACCAGACCTGACCTGAGTGTTCGTGTGTCTCACATCACTGCTGACCTCCACCCAGCAGGCTCACGGAGCTGGCCTGCCATGCTCCAGCTGCACTGTGCAGGTCGCCACACCCTCCCCCCAGACCACGTCAGTCCTGCCCTACCGAGGCTCTTCCCTCTGCCTGGGGACCTTCCATCCTCTTCTCCTGAACACTCCTTGTGGCCCAATTTGAATGTTACTGTTTCATGAAAACCCTGTGACCCTCGGCCACTCTGATTTCTTCTCGGGGTCCCCATGACCTTCAGGCTCAATGCTGTCACTTACCACATCAGGTAGCCATCGTTACCAACATCACCCAGGCCCCATGTGAGCCCCGTGAGGGCAGCACCATGCTGAACACAGCCTGGCATGAGGTCACACGCAGTCACTGCTGCTTGTTAGTCACTGGTTGAATAATTAACCAATAATATTAAAAGATAAATAAGGTAGCTTTCACCAACATTCCAAAATAAATATGAGCGCTTTTTTTTTTCTTAAATAAATCCTGAATGATGCAGGCAATATCTTGCATTCAAGATTTGACAAATGGGTATTACATATACCCATAAAGGAAAAATCTCCCTCTGGGCACGGTTTAATGACCAATAGTTTAAAAGGGGGATTTAGGCAGATCACATTCAGTTTAGCATTTTATCTGATTTTACACACTGCAGTCTGAAACCAGAAAGCTCACGCAGAGTAAAATTCCTTTGTGTTGCTACAAGCTAAGACTCCTCAGCTCCACTCAGCATCTCTACAGTTCAGAGTCATATGTACTGTTTAACAGGTGTTTAGATATAATACAGTTTAAAACTGTAGTTAAATGTAACCATATGTCTCATAGCAAATTGGCTTTTGTTGGCATCTCATGCTAAGTAAATCAAGGCTACTGAGAAATCTGTTGGCCTTTGACAAATTTTTCAAAGTTTCTAACTTAGAACCAAATTCAATTAAACCAATACAACTTCTGTGGAAACCAAGCTACAAGTAATCGATTTTGGAGGGTTTGTGTTAGGAGTAGCCCTCATGAAATTTATTCAAAAACTGGGCTACAGGCAGCCTTGGGAGGGGAGCTGGGAGGTGGTTACAATGGATTTTTAACTGAATTTCATTTTGGTGGAGGATTTTGATTGACAGTAGCATAAAACCATATTGTGTGTGTGTGTGTGTGTGTATGTCTTTCTTTTTAAGGAAAAGGAATAGTTATTGATGGAGATAGCTTCATGTGATGACCAAAATATAGACTCTATGACAGCCATCCTGGGCTCATCCCCCAGTTCTGCTGTTCACTGGCACAAGCACCTCGCAAAGGGGAATAATAAAGAGCTTCCTGGTGTTGGTGTGGTAAAAACTGAATGAGAGCATAGAATGCATGTGTCTTGCACTAACAGAGCACACTCAGGCTAACTCTGATTGTCTGCTCCCCAAAATTATTCTCCTCAAAGAGCCACTTCAGTGATCAGAGAAGGTTTCTAGAACATTTTTCTTTTTTAAGACCACTGAGGGCTTTAAGGGGGGACAGAATTTTCTATTGTTCTCATTTTAATGTGAGTGTAACATTAGAATCCAGACCAACCCGCTCAGACCTTTACAACTAAATTCTTTCATTATTTCTCTGTCTCACCTCTAACCTAGTGTAAGGTATTTTTCCCCACTGAGAAGGAAGGAAGGGGCCAGAGCCACGAAGTGTGGAATAGTAAAAGGCTTTATTGAATAAAGAGTGTGCATCCCACCTGCGAGGTTCCCTGGCCCCGAGGAAAGATGGAGGCCAAGGAAGTCGCAAGTAGTGACCCACATGGGAGATATTTAAAGGGTCCCTAGGGTGGTCGAGACAATATGACGTGGTGAAATCTCACTGGTTGCTTTTTTCCAAAGGGTTCCTGTAAAGCCTCTCTTGGTGCACTTGGTTGTGGGTGGTCCTAGCCCAAGTTCGCGGGTCTGACCTTTCCCATTATCCACCGACCTTACATTCTGACCTTTTATGTTAAATAGAAAAGGGGCGCCGTTTATTGTCTGGCTACTTCCTGCTGATTAGGGGCATCGTGAGAAGGGAGAGATCGGAAGGTGGTGGTTTTGAGGGGTGTCAGGAGGAACATGTTTTGCTGTGAGTTGAGAAACTTCGCGGATGCAGTCCTGTAAGGATTTTTAAAAAAGAGGAGTAATAAGGGGATCTGCAGGGTCCAGCCTTTTGGTGAGCTAGAGATGAATGAAGACCAGTGGTAAGCTTTGCCGACTGCCAGTGGTCCTGTATGGAGGTAAGCTTGAGGCAAAACTGCATGTCAGGAGTGGCATAAAAAGGGGAAAGGAAGGGGTCCCATCCACTCGCATAACCGAGACCTGTGAGGGAACTAGAGGTCCAGAGTGTGATGGCAAAACAGAGAAGGTAGCCCCCATGTCCACAAGAAATGAGATGGACTTACCCACTTGTTGCAGCATACCTGGGTTCTCTGAGTCCAGGCCGTGTCCTAGGAGTTTGAGCAATGCACTCACCTGGCTGGATTGGCCTTCCAATTCAGGTGGCTTGTCCTCCACATAGAGGCACTGAGGAAAAGCCTGTTGCCCAAAGGGGCAATCACTCCGCCAGTGACTGGGCTGCTTGCAGTCAGGGCAGGGCTTAGTGGGCGGCCTCGGGCAGGGGCACTGCTGGGACCAGTGGTCCTGCTTGCCACACTTGAAGCAAGCTGCTGGTAGGGTTTCTCTTTGTGGCTTGGATTTGGGTCGGGCACTTCCTGTGCCTTGCCCCTGTTGCTCTGCTGGCCTCAGGGCTGCCACAAGAGCTAGAACATTTGGAACATTACCTTCTGCTGCATGCGGGCCTGGCTAACAGCCTTGGCCTGTTTCTACTAGTTGGGACTGTTAAAAACTTTAAATGCTGTGTTCACAAGTCCCAGATAGGGGTTTGGGGAGGTTGAGAATAAGAGGAGGGGGGCTCATACGGAGCCTGGCACCCAGATCCCATAGGAAACACTGGAGCCAAAGGCAGGACAGGATCAGAACTTCCTGCAAGAAAATTGGGGTTGGACATCCTGAAAACCGGTGTAAGAGCCAATGCCAGGCTGAGAATGGCCTGACGGAGGAGGGGTTTAAGAACACAGTGAAGGGAAGGGCCCCTGACCAGCAGGGGAGGAGAAAGAGAGAGGTAGTGATCAATAAGAAACAGGTTTTTGCAAAGGAAGGGGAGGGGGCTCTCAGAGGGAAGAGATCCGAGCACAAAAGAGGTCCACAGAGGGACCAGAGAAGTCCCAAGAGAGGGGCGCCCCCGGGGGTCAGACAGGAGGGAGAGAGAGTTGGGAGTCCATGGAGAAGGAAAGATTAGGAGTGGAGGTTTTAGGTGAGGTTTCTCTGGCCAGAAAAAGGCCTGCACGGTGGAACAGGCAGCACAGAGATTAAAGATGGGCACATGAATAATTAGAAGCCATGGATGTAAGAGATCTCCAATCAGTTCCCAGCTTTTTTGGCGATAGTTAAATTGGTGAGAGTGTTAACACCGAAAGTCCCTTCAGGAGGCTAATTCAGTGGGTTCTGTGGCCTGGCCACAGCAGAGAAGAAGAAGTTTCTTCTTTAAGGAGGGAGATTTCTGTGCCCCCACAGCCACCCTCAGTCCTTGGAGTGGTCAGATTTGAGTATTAGCATCCTAAAAACTCAGGGTCTGGCCATGGATAGAAAAGGTAAAGTGGAAATGCTCCGGACGTCTCCACAAGCACACGCACTCAGAACGGAAAAGACTTCCCTGAGGTAGCTACGGTTTCGGACAGGGAGTCTCAGAGGAAAGACCTGAGGGGAAGGCTGGAGGCAGGGGACTTACCACACCATGCGCCTAAGTGGGTGGAATGTCGGAGATCCTGGTTCTTTCTCGAAGGGAATGGAAAGAGGAGCAGTCCTTGCAGACTTCAAACTCCTCCCAGGTTTCAGCACCAAAATGTAAGGTATTTTTCCCTGCAGAGAAGGAAGGAAGGGGCCAGAGCTGCAAAGTATACAATAACAAAAGGCTTTATTAAGTACAGAGCACGCATCCCACCCGGAGAGGTTCCCTGGCCCCGAGGAAAGATGGAGGCCAGGGAAGTCGCAAGTGGTGACCTGCGTGGGGGATATTTAAAGGGTCCCTCTAGGATGGTCGAGCTGATATGACGTGGTGAAATCTCACTGGCTGGCAGATGGTCACTTTTTTCCAAAGGGTTTCTGCGAAGCCTCTTTTGGCGCGCTTGGTTGTGGGTGGTCCTAGCCAAAGTTCGCGGGCCTGACCTTTCCCATTATCCACCGACCTTACACCTAGATTCAAGAAAACCATTCCCTGTGTGCATGCTGCACTGTAATCAGATGCCCCAAAGCCACCATTCTTTCAGATTAAGAATTCCCATAACCTAATACCAAGTTTAAAAAAAAAAAAACTCATCACAGCATCCATCAAATGGCACACTGTGGAGAGTATTTGGAGAAAAACAAGGCAAGATGCACTTAATAAAATTATAAGCATATGGTGAGATTCTCAGACAAGCTATTTATGGTCTTGAATAACCTTTCAACATTATTGCCATTATCGTAGGTTTTTACATAACAACATGAAAATGTTGTCTTTACCTTTTAATATGGCAAGATTATCATATTTCCTGTTTCTTTATTTAGCCTTTATTTCTCTCCCTCACCCTCAAATGTCTATCAGCTGGATCATGGAAAAGCAAAGCTTCTTTGTGCTCAGTGATGGTTCATTTTATGTGAATGCGGTTTTCCCCTCAGTAGTGCATAGCAACAGCACCACCAAAAGGGTGAGGTCCCGAGTTTCTAGGACCTGTTCTCTTTCTTTGCTCATCGCATATCAGCGCTTTATGTGGTGACTGCTGGCTGCTATGTGTCTGATATATAATAAATAATATATTGGCATTTCAGGCTCTAATAGATCTCAATTTGTTTTGATCTACAGATTCATTTACTTCTCAGCTGGCTTTAGGTATGATAAGTTTTTTTAATCCTCCTTGAACTCAAAAGGTAAGCAGTTGATTGTGCTATGCTGCAGACAAATCAGATGATCAGATGTCTTATGCTACAATAGAAGTGATATACAAAAAGTGATATTAGAGTCAGTGTAATATCTGAGCTGTTAGAAGAAAATATTGAAATGTGAGAGTTGTTCTGTGTTTGGTGACTATGAAAGTCACCCCGTGAAAGAAACTTTCCTTGTTCTCAAAATATTGTCTATCTTATATTTATCCCAAATTCAGCAGTGTAGCCAAATTTATTTTCTTTAATTTTAAGTATAGAGTAACATGTAAGAATGTTACAAATGAATTTAATTTATGGTAAGGAGATAGTCTTATATATTTCAAATAAATGTATTTCAAGACCACTTTTATTTTTCCTGACATAAACTGGACTGAGTTTCTTGTATTTGTTATTCAAAAATTTAGGTATTCATCACTCCAGGTGAGCCCCTACCTGGATTAAGCATGGCACTCTGGTGGTTAGAGGGTCAACTTTAAAATATGATGACCTGGTTTCAAACTATGGCTCCACTGTTTTCTCGCTGGCATGACCTTGGGTTAACACCCAGTGTTTGAATTACCTCTTCTGTTCAATGGAGTTGTCAATCCTCTCTATTTCACTGAATTACTGTGAGAGAATATCTGACCAGGATATAATATAGAGTAAGTTCTCAGGAAATATCAGTTACTGCCATTATCATTATTGTCATGTGTTACTATTTCTTGGCTTCTTCTTATGGTATTCTCTAAATATGGCTGAATTCCAAAATCAGAAAATCAATTTTTTTTAACTGGTGCTTTTAAAAGATGGTGCCTACCTAGAAATAGTAGAAAAAGGCTTGCTGCTGTATATGGGTAGAAACATATCTATTTCCACTTGTGGACAGGGACATCTGGCTTGACAGCCCATAATATTCTCCCCATCCCCACTTTACCATGGTTAGAGAGCTTTAGAAATCATTAGGCCCATTCTCATGCATTTGGATTTGGGCCTAGGAAAACAAAAAGACCTCATCCAAGTGAAAGGTCTGCCCTTTCAAAGAATGAAAGCAAAATTATAGGAACTGAAACATCGTGAAAGAGCTCCTTAGCTGCATCATTCCCACAGATGCTTCCTGTCCCTGAGTCTCATTATGAAATTGGGAAACAGGTACAGAGAAAGGGAAATGGGTCACCCACTTTGTATGACACTACAAAGCAAACTTGCATTTTTCCCCAACTGAGTCATTAGCAATTTGGGTTTATAAGTCAGTCTGTAGCCATTACGTGTGTCAATTGGAGTGCTCTGCCATGATATGCTATTATTAAATTTAAGTTGCTTATTGAATAAAATATTTTGGCTAATAACTTTGTCAGTTTTTAATAATACAAATTAAGTTAAGGAATCAGGTATTTAGACCAGGTTACACAGTCTCCAATTACCTTAAGTGAATATTTTTACTTACCTCTCTGTCTATGTCTATAATCCTTACTACTTTGAAAAGTTTCTACTAGTTATTTTTTTTGTTTTCTTACACTTAAAAATCATTGTAACTATGAGTCCTTTATTAATTGTGTTCCCTTTTTATTTCTGTGTCATTGGATCTGTTTTATATAAACATGAGCAAAGATGGAAAGGGCTAGTCTGTGTCATCTGAGTGACAGCTGGGTCACAAACAACATAGGATTTTGTAGCCATTTCATTTCTCCAGAGGATGGAGTAAAGCATTTGATATAAGGGAGTTGGGAACAGATATAAATAGAATTAATGGGATAAAATTAAGAAAATAGGAATTTTGCCTGACCTGTGGTGGTGCAGTGGATAAAGCGTTGACCTGGAAATGCTGAGGTCGCTGGTTTGAAACCCTGGGCTTGCCTGGTCAAGGCACATATGGGAGTTGATGCTTCCAGCTCTTCCCCCCTTCTCTCTCTCTCTCTCTCTCTCTCTCTCTCTCTCTCTGTCTCTCTCTCCTCTCTCTCCCTCTCTGTCTCTCTCTTCCTCTCTCTCTCCTCTCTAAAAATGAATTTAAAAAAAAAAAGGAATTTGGCTGAATATCAGGACTGATGTTTACAGAGTTATAGAAATGCCTTGGAAAGTACCTAGGCAAGGTCCATTCCCTGGAGACCTGCATGCAGCAGCAGTACTGGAGTACTAATGGCAGTATTACTAGGAGTATTTCTGCACCAGTGTGAGTTGGTCTGGAGAACTTGCTAGGCACTTTGCATACTAAATCATAGAACTAAATTTCACTTGCAAATTGCTAAAAGTCTTATTTCTCTAGTTAGATCAAATATGTCTTATGACATGTTTTTCCTTCCACTGTTCTCCCAGATGTTGTTTCTTATTATTGAAATGGTGATGCGTTAATAGTGATTCAATTACCAAAGTATCTGAGTACATTTAAATTCATGGTGCATCATGGATAGTCAGGCTAAGTGACTATGATTATCATACAGGGTGTTTGACTCAAGTTAAAGGAACACTTTCAAGACATTATTTACAGGGTAAGACATCTTACTCTAAATAAAGAATTCCCATTACCCATGTCGTTAATATTTAAGGACCCATTATAATAAGGAATATGTGGAATATAAGAACTATGTGTTGTGTATGTCCAGGCACCATGGTTATACTGTTTTTTTCAGTTGGTATAGCACTGTAGGGTCACATTATGGATGAGAAAACATTAACACAAGCCCTATTGGGTAAGGAACTAACTGAAGCCCTTTAAATGCAGTTGAAAAATGTATACCAAATTCCAACTCATAGTAAAGTGAGAACATTAAAAATGATTTTCATATTACAATTACATGGTTATTAATCACATAAGAAAAATACTTTGAGCTAATGTTGGAAAAACAGAATTTGTATAGGTTATAATGGAATTTTCTCCTTTTATAGAACAAATGAAAAACATCAGATTCTTTTTTTTTTTTTTTTTTTTTTTTTTTATAATTTTATTTTTTTAATGGGGTGACATCAATAAATCAGGATACATATATTCAAAGATAACAAGTCCAGGTTATCTTGTCGTTCAATTATGTTGCATACCCACCACCCAAAGTCAGATTGTCCTCTGTCACCTTCTATCTTGTTTTCTTTGTGCCCCTCCCACCCCCTATCCCTCTCCCATTCCCCCCTCCCCCCCGTAACCACCACACTCTTATCAATGTCTCTTAGTTTCACTATTATGTCCCACCTACGTATGGAATAATACAGTTCCTGGTTTTTTCTGATTTACTTATTTCGCTTCGTATCATGTTATCAAGATCCCACCATTTTGCTGTAAATGTTCCGATGTCATCATTTCTTATGGCTGAGTAGTATTCCATAGTGTATATGTGCCACATCTTCTTTATCCAGTCATCTATTGATGGGCTTTTTGGTTGTTTCCATGTCCTGGCCACTGTGAACAATGCTGCAATAAACATGGGGCTGCATGTGTCTTTACGTATCAATGTTTCTGAGTTTTGGGGATATATACCCAGTAGAGGGATTGCTGGGTCATAAGGTAGTTCTATTTTCAGTTTTTTGAGGAACCACCATACTTTCTTCCATAATGGTTGTACTACTTTACATTCCCACCAACAGTGTCAAAGATCTAAACATAAGACCTGAAACAATTAAGTACATAGAAGAAGACATAGGTACTCAACTCATGGACCTGGGTTTTAAAGAGCATTTTATGAATTTGACTCCACAGGCAAGAGAAGTGAAGGCAAAAATTAATGAATGGGACTACATCATACTAAGAAGTTTTTGCTCAGCAAGGGAAACTGATAACAAAATAAACAGAAAGCCAACTAAATGGGAAATGATATTTTCAAACAACAGCTCAGATAAGGGCCTAATATCCAAAATATACAAAGAACTCATAAAACTCAACAACAAACAAACAAACAATCCAATAAAAAAATGGGAAGAGGATATGAATAGACACTTCTCCCAGGAAGAAATACAAATGGCCAACAGATATATGAAAAGATGCTCATCTTCTTTAGCTATTAGAGAAATGCAAATCAAAACGGCAATGAGATACCACCTCACACCTGTTCGATTAGCTGTTATTAGCAAGTCAGGTAATAGCAAATGTTGGAGAGGCTGTGGAGAAAAAGGAACCCTCAAAAACATCAGATTCTAATGGGGTCAAGTTAAGGTTTACATTGGATGTGGTTCTTACCTGTGTTTTTTTTTAATCAATAAATTTTTATTAATTTTAATGGGGTGACATCAATAAATTAGGGTACATATATTCAAAGAAAACATGTCCAGGTTATCTTGTCGTTCAATTCTGTTGCATACCCATCACCCAAAGTCAGATTGTCCTCTGTCACCTTCTATCTAGTTTTTTGTGCCCCACCCCTCCTCCCTCCCCCTCTCCCTCCTTCTCTCCCACTGCCCCCCATAACCACCACACTCTTGTCCATGTCTCTTAGTCTTGTTTTTATGTCCCACCAATGTGTAGAATCCTGCAGTTCTTGTTTTTTTCTGAATTACTTATTTCACTCCTTATAATGTTATCAAGATCCCACCATTTTGTTGTAACTGATCCGATGTCATCATTTCTTATGGCTGAGTAGTATACCATGGTCTATATGTGCCACATCTTCTTTATACAGTCTTCTGGGTTTTTTTACAGTGATTAAAGCCTTTAAGCAAACTCTTGGCCAATACTGCAAGAATCCATAAAAGAGTAGTGTCCTTAACAAGTTCACCAAGTCCAAGTTGGCCCCAACACCATGCCAAGTCCCTGATAAATGCAACCCAAACCCAGTTCAGTCTGTTAGGAACTGTCCCAAGGAGCAGGAGTCCAGGAAAAGTCCACATCCAGGAAAAGTCTGCATGGCACTGGAAGTGTTGTCACAATTCTATACTTTGCAGCTCATGTCCAAGTCCCAATGACCACTGCTTCTAGCTGGTAATGACTCAGGTAGACTGGAAAAGCCATCTGCAGCATGCATGGAGATGGAGCTTCTGTTCTTCTCTGCCTGGAGAGATGAGACCAGGTTGCTTTTCCCTGGAGCTCTGCGACTGTGGCATGGTAAAGAGAACCTTGGGATACACTAAGCTGGGTGGCAAAGGTGGATTCATAATAGCAGTTGGCAAAAGGGGGAAAGAGAGCTCTAAATTAGGAGTAGGTCCCAGCATGAAACATGAGTGGGGCATTGAGGTAGGAGGAATAAAGGAAACACTATATATTAAACAAAGCAGCAGAAAATAGGACTCTCAACACCCACAACAGAGATCTTCGAGGGAAGAATAAAAAACCTGACTATTCAGGCAAGACATAGTTAAGTGGCCCTTGTGCAAATGAGATCAGTTTACCTGCTTCTTGGAAGAAATACCCTATGCTCGTCCACAGTGTCATAGATGGGGTCGACGGCCCTAGGCACCTTCAGCCTTCAGTGGCAAACCCCAGCATTCTGGGCAAGGTTAGGTCATAAGAGCAAGGCTGGAAGAGACTGAACCCTCCCTTAGAGGAGCAGGGGGGAAGCCTACCTTCTAGTGTCCCTGTTTCCTCACAGCAGAGGTATGTAGGTCTGGCAGGCTTTAGCTCAATGACTTTCCTTTCCACTATTGAAGCAGGACCCAGATGGAACTATGAGACCTCTTTGGGGTGTTGGAGCCTTTAAGGGCGTATCCTAAAAGCTGGTAGTTCCCCTTATCTCTATTGGGCTTTTTCTGCCTCTTGGTATCTTAAAAGCCATGCTTAGAATATCTCGCTGAGGGGTTTGAGGATCCCCATCTGCCTATATAAATCTTTTCCATATATCTGGAGCTATTTGGAAAAAGACAAAACAGTGTTATTAGCTGGATCAAATGAAGAAGGTAGTAGTTTGCAGGAGAAAAAGATTTGGCATCTCCTGTTCATCAGCATTCAAAAGAAATTTAAAATTTTTTAAGTAAAAAGCATGGTATGGTAGACCCATAGAAGTTCTAGGATATGACTCCCCCCGTTTAAATTTTTTTAAATTGACCTTAAAATATTTGCTGGGTACATTTTAATAATACCTTGACTTTAAAGATTGTAAGAAATACACATAATTCAAAAGGTTTGACAATATACAGTAAATGCTTTTGCTCCACATGCAAGAGCATTGTCAGTTTAACCAGTTTAGGAAATCCAATAATAGAACAATGAATACAGACAATGAGCTATAACATGCTTAGCAGCCTCTCCTGTTCTGACAGAGATTACTTTAAATCCAGAATAGGTATCCACAAGATAACCTGGACATGTTTTCTTTGAATATATGTACCTTGATTTATTGATGTCACCTCATTAAAATTAATAAAAATTCAGGGACTTGGCATGGTGTTGGGGCCAAGTTGGACTTGGTGAACTTGTTAAGGACCCTACTTTATGATGGATTCTTGGTGTATTGGCCAAGAGTTTGCTTAAAGGCTTTAATCACTGTTAAAAAAAAAAAAAAAAAAAGAAGACTGGATAAAGATGTGGCACATATACACCATGGTATACTATTCATCCATAAGAAATTACAATTCCTAATGTGGACATAGGACTGTTTGCCAAATGAAGGTATATGAGTAACATCCATTTGCCAAAGTTGTCCTGATAGGGGTCCTTGAGGGTTAACTCCAAATTAAGGGACAGATTGTAGTATAGGACCCCTTGAACAGGATTTCACAATCTGCCGTGCTGCTTCCCGAGAAAGTTGAAACTGTTTACCCAGGGCTGCAGCGCTCTGGTGATGAATAGTATGAGACTGAATTGCTCGATCTGTCATGGTTACTCCAAATAATTTTCTTTTGGGTAGCTTGATCAACAAGGGCATTCCCTTGTGCTAAAGCTCCAGGGAGCATGGAGTGAGCTCGAGTATGTCCTATAAACATAGAGCTCTGTGTTGACATACCAAGTCTTTGAAGAAGGAGGAAGTGCTGAAATAGTTCATCAGCATTTGTCCCTAAGACCACAGTCTTTATAGTGGAAACACCATAAGTAAATATTTCCTGTCTGTATATAGATTAAAAGGGGAATATGGCAAATGCTGAAAAGCCATGATAATGGCATATAATTCTAGTCTTTGAGCTGATTTTAAGTTGACAGTTTCAGTATAAAGTCCATTGATTTGCAAGAGCGATTTTCCATTTAGTGGAAGTTTCCCAGAGCCATTGTTGTTGATCCTTTGAAAAAAGGAACAACAATAATTTTGAGGCTCAAAACCTATAAGCTGTAAGGGTCGCCTATGCCCCTTGATAATCCAGGAGGCAACAAGATCAAAATATGGAAGTGTATTCCATGGGCTATTAGATGGTTCAATGTGCCCAAGCTGTAGCTGCTCTTGTACCAATTGAGCAGCTGCCCTAAGTTTCTCCTGAGGAAGGGGCCATTGGTCTACCCATGCAGGATTATCTGATTTCCAAGTAATTGGGTCTGCACAATGCATTATTGAGGTAGCTGGAGCTACCAAGTCCCCTATGCTAAATTTTGATATCCTAATGCATACCCTCTGGTATTGGGTGCCACTTCTATGGGGGTGAGAATTCCTCGCTGTTCTTTCCCTAGACCCTTGGTGGGCAAAAATCCCCGATCAAGCATCTGAGTACTGACTAATAGCTGTGTTTTGAAATAGTAACTTAAAGGTTTCTTGTGAAGGGGAAAACTGAGATTTCGCATTTTTGTTGGATATTGGCATTACCTTTTGTAGTTCATTGATTAATGCATGAGGTTTTAGTATACATTTGGGGGAAATGACCGCCTTGATCTAAGGTTTACATGTGTAATTTCATTAATGAAAACATTAGTTTTCCTTGCAAACTTAGTAACATTGAGATATAAAGTTATATTCTAGATCTCCTGGTCATCAAGTTATTGCCTATACTTGCTATACAGCATTATACCCACAAGATATCTTGTTTTGTTTTGCTATATTTGGAAATATCAACCAATGTTAACAGCATAAATTTCAGCCCTGGCTGGTTTGCTCAGTGGTAGAGTATCAGCCTAGTGTGTAGATGTCCTGGGTTCAGTGCCCTGTCAGGGTACACAGGAGAAGCAACCATCTGCTTCTCCACCACCTCCTAACCTCCTTTCTCCCTCCTTTCTCCCTATCCCCCGCCCCCCCCTGCAGCCATGTCTCAATTGATTCAAGTGCATTGGCCCTGGGCACTGAGGATGGCTCCATGGAGCCTCTGCCTCAGGCACTAAAAATACCTCGGTTGGGAGCATAGCTCCAGATGGGCAAAGCATCAGCCCCAGATGAGGGTTGCTGGGTGGATCCTAGTTAGGACATGTGCAGGAGTCTGTCTCTCTATCTCCCCTCCTCTCACTTGGGAAAGAAGAAAAAAATAACAGCATAAAATTACACAATGAGAAGAATTCTACCATAGATGCTGTCTAGTCCAGTGACTAGATATTGAAATAACTTGTGTTTTCTAATATACATCACTTTGTTATTTGCTTGATCCCCAAATAGCCTGCAACTGCTCTATAAAATAAGCCAGCCCCTTCTTGCAGAGTGTTTCTTTAGAAAGAGCTATCATAATGAGAGTGCATGTGAAAGTATATGCAAGGAGCATAATGCTGATTAGTTACTCACAAATATTTTGTCTCTTACAGCCTGTCAACCAGGGTCGCCACTATCAGAAAGAAATGAATCCACCTTCTCCTTCTAACCCCCGGTAAGAATCATGAACAATTTAAATTTCTTACTTAAAGATTAGTTAGAAGATTGTGCATTTTTCCTTGGTTTCATGAAATTGGTTTTCAAAGTGTCCAAAGAAGTTTCCAGAGTTCCTTTTTTTAGAAGTCTTAGTTTGATCTACTTTTCTTATTCAGACTATGGTGTAGTGGTTAACAGCCCACCTACGCTTAAATAGCACATCTGCTGTGTTTTTTTTTATTTACTAGCTGTGGGACTTTGAGAAAGTCATTTAACTCAAATTCAGGCATAATATTTTCATCATAGTGTTTTGGGGAGGATCCAATTAATTAAATGAATTAATATATGTAGCACAATTCCTAGCACATAGCAAGCTCTCTTTAAGTATTAATTTATTCATTATTAATCTATTGGCTTAGATATTTCATTTTAATAGGTATTTGATGTTTAGTACATGTTAGGCATAAATCTTTAAATTTATCAAAGTAAATTGTACTAGTGTAAATGGCCATACATTTTTATAATTTCAAAATTTCATAGCCTCAAAATCCTTTTATTATTTTAAAAATGTCATTGACATTTGAGTTATTTGTCAATATAGAAAAACTTCATTGGCCCTGGCCAGTTGGCTCAGCAGTAGAGTGTTGCCCTGACGTGTGGATGTCCCAGGTTCAATTCCCTGTTAGGGCACCCAGGAAAAGCAACCATCTGCTTCACCTCTCTCCTTCTCCCTTCTTTCTTTTTATCTCTCTCTTCCCCTCCTGCAGCCATGACTTAGTTGGAGCAAGTTGGCTGCAGGTGTTGAGGATGGCTCCATAGCCTCACCTCAGGCACTAAAATAGTTCAGTTGCTAAGCAATGAAGCAACGGCCCCAGGTGGGCAGAGCATAGCCCCATAGGGGAGTTGCCAGGTGGATCCTGGTTAGGGCGCATGCAGGAATTTCCCTCTCTGCCTCCCTGCTCCTCACTTAAGAAAAAAAAAAAAGACATTATTTCAGGCTCATTAGGGACAAGGAAATCTTGTCCCAAAGAATTTCAGATTCAAAATATATGTATACATAGTATCACAGGGCTTTTTAACAAATAGCTAAATACCATATTTCCCCATGTATAAGATGCTCCCATGTATAAGACGCATCTTAATTTGGGGGCCCAAAAAAAAAGTATTACATAAAGTTATTGACTCAAATTTATAAATTATAAATATCATACAACTCCTCATCTATGCAAAAAAAGCGGGAAATGCAAGTAAAAAAATTTGCAACCACTGTATAAGATACACCCAGTTTTTATTGGGTTTTTTTAAGACACCCAGTTTTTAGACCCCCAATTTTTTCAGAAAAGGGTGCGTCTTATACATGGGGAAATATGGTAAACTAGTTTATCTGTATAAATCAGTATTACTTTATTTCTATTTATTATATACTAGGAATTTATTATAAATCAGTCTTTCTTGAGCTTCATGCACAAGGTATTAGTTATTGTAATGCATCTCATTATCCAAATGCATCTCATTTTTAAGCTCTTTCACCTGTACTGTGGTTTATCCCTTGAAATGGGCCCCAGAGTGCGATATTTATTACGTGGTGTCTAAATTAGGCTCATTGGTTGCACATATTAAAAACAATTTAGCTGGTATTAAAAGAAAGAGAGACAGAGCCTGATGGTACAGTGGATAGAGCATTGGAATGGAACGCAGAGGACCCAGGTTCGAAATCTCAAGGTCACCGACTTGAGTGTGGGGTCACTGGCTTGAGCCCAAAGGTCACTGACTTGAAGTCCAAGGTCGCTGGCTTGAGCAAGGGGTCACTCACTCTGCTGTAGCCCCCCGGTCAAGGCACATATGAGAACATAATCAATGAACAACTAAAGTACCGCAACTATGTGAAATTGATGCTTCTCATCTCTCTCCCTTCCTGTCTGTCCCTATCTGTCCCTCTCTCTGTCTCTCTCTCTCTCTCTCTCTCTGTCTCTGTCACACACAAAAAAAGAGAGAGACAGAGAGGACAGATTTATTATGTAAGAATATAGGGACATATCCTGGAGCCCAAGGGTATCCAGGCCTCAGGAGGGGCTGAAACTTGCTCCCTCTGCTCTGCTTCATATATGAGAACCAGCTTTGCCTGCTTCCAGTCACATAAAGCTGTCTAACAGCTCTTGAGTTGACATATTACAGTTCAAGATATATGCTGAAACTTGCAGGCTATGTCCAAATCGAGTTCTTACTTTCCAGGAAGGAGACTGTGATTGACATAGCTTGGGCCAAGTGACCACATCAGGTCTGATCAGCAATGAACAGCAAATCAAAGCCAGGTAAAACTACCATGGCTAGGCCCTGGCCAGTTGACTCAGCAGTAGAGCTTTGGCCCTGCGTGTGGAAGTCCCAGGATCAGTTCCCGGCCATGGCACACAGGAGAAGCGCCCATCTGCTTCTCCACCCCTCCCCCTCTTCTTCCTCTCTATGTCTCTCTTCCCCTCCCATAGCCAAGGTTCTATT
Organism: Saccopteryx bilineata; assembly: GCF_036850765.1. Classification (NCBI taxonomy): domain Eukaryota; kingdom Metazoa; phylum Chordata; class Mammalia; order Chiroptera; family Emballonuridae; genus Saccopteryx; species Saccopteryx bilineata. The sequence continues at coordinate 81,724,622 of NC_089499.1, forward strand.
GGAGCAAAGGTGGCCTCAGGCACTGAGGATGGCTCCATGGCCTCCACCTCAGGCACTAGAATGGCTCCAGCTGAAACGGAGCAACGCCCCTGATGGGCAGAGCATCACCTCCTGGTGGGCATTCCGGGTGGTTCCTGGTCAGGTGCATGCGGGAGTCTGTCTGACTGCCTCCCTGCTTCTAACTTCAGAAAAATACTAAAAACAAAAAAAGAACCAAAAAAAAAAAAAAACTAACATGGCTTTCAAAAGACAACCTACACACACAGTTTGCAAGACTTATAATAGGGCTCAGAATATTTATGACATAGGTAGAGTGTTTTTTATTAGGAATCCCTTATAAATGTTCCTGGTCTATACACTTGATCATTCTTTCCTGTTATTCAGTAGAGGGAATTGTCACTATCATAGATACAATAATAGGTTCAAAAGTGAGATGGTAATTTTAGTATATTTGAAAACGTGTTTTAACATAGTTAAAATCAGTTTTCTCTTGATATGTGAATATGTCACCTGCAATTATACTGCTCATCTAGATTAGACTAACAAACTCTTTATCTATACATGCATAAAGTTTCAAAGTAACTGGAAATCCAACTTTGGTCCAAATTATAACAAAGTCAGAATTTGTAGTCTGAACAAATGAAAGTGATAGTAAGACATGTTAAAATGTATAACTTTCATTTCAGTAAAAGGAGAAAAGGAGTCTAATTTTTATCTGAATTCTGCTACTAACACAATAAATGATCTCAGACAAGCCTCTCAATCTGTCCAGATCTCACCTAATAATATGAACACCCTCATGTGTAATAGAAAGGATTTGAGTTACATGCTTTCAGAAGTCATCCCCAGCCTGTGACTTTAATAAGACTCATTATAGATTTTACATATGAAAACCAGTTCCAGTACTGAAAGGAACATTGCCTTATATAGAAAACATAGTTCATAATATTAGATGAATTAATTATTTAGAGGTTATGTGTGGCTTTAATATCGCTTTAAAATTGGATTCTTAACAACCCAGGACAAACTGAGTTGTGTGGCTCTGGAAGATCACACCCATGATCTTCCCCCAAAACTGACCAGTATCTCCCCTGCTCCCAACTCCCAGCAGCCCTGCCCTGGTGAGATACAGTTCCTGACAGACTTTGAGACAGACTGAGTAGTGTGGCTCTAGGACAGAAAACAAATTTCCCTCACACCACCCGACTGGTACAGAGCCTTCCTTTCACATGGCCAAATCTTGGTCTTTTAGGGCCTAATAAACTCTGCTGGCTTCACCCTGACTACTCCTTGAGCCCCCACCCTACCACAAAGCTATGTGAACACCCAGAGCATGACAGCTAGACTAAGTATACCCTTGGACATTTGTTCAGGGATCTCAGTCCCAGCACTGGCACTGAGTTTGAACCTATCAATCTGGAGAACACCACTTGTCTCTACCTGGTGATTCACTGAGAACCTACCATATACAACTCAAGTACCACTGGAGGCTCTTTTAATGACTCAGCCTAACAGGCAGCCAAATAGTGAAGTCAGGTAGAGATGGATCTCAGGGATTCCTGGGCCTTTTGCTGGCCTGGCCCCAGGCCTGGTGCTGGTAAAAACCAGTCTTGGCTTTGATCCTTCCCACACATACCCAGGCCCATGAGAGGCAGCTATTAACCAAATTGCTTCATAGCTCCAAACAAGTTGCCAGGGCCAGTTACAGGCAGCATCTAACATTGGCCTGCACCAGAGTCCCTCTCAAGAGGTCCCAGAACCAACACACCCAGTGGCCAGCTTCAGACAACATCAAAACAAGATCAAATTAGCTTCACAAGCAGCATATTCAAAGGGAAATTTTGGCAAGCACTGAGGCAAATTCTGCTTTGTGTGGTCAGCACCTGCCCAGTAATCCATGCACTATGGTCAGAGTTGATTCTCACAATCAAGCAACCTGAGGGTTGACCCCAAACACAAGCAAGTCAATAGCAATCAAGACTCAATTACAACAAAAGGACTCACGTAACCCATACAAGGTTCATTTCTAGAACATACAGTGTATGTAATCAAGGAGACTGCACCATGGGGTCCCCACAGGACACCTACTACATAATGCCACCCTACCAAGACTGGGAGTCATAGCAGATTTGCCTAATACATAGAAACACACACACACGAGGCAGTCAAAAGGGTGAGACAAAGAAACATGCCCCAAATGAAAGAACAGGATAAATCGCCAGAAAAAGCTAAATGAAATTGAAGCAAGCAATTTACCAGATATAGAGTTCAAAAGAATATTTATAAGGATGCTCAAGGAACTTTGTGAAAACTACAACAACATGAAACAGACATGGAAACCATAAAAAAAGAACCAATCAGAAATAAAAATACAATGTCTGAAATGAAGAATTCACTAGAAGGAATAAACAGTAGGTTGTATGAAGCAGATGATCAAATCAGTGATTTGGTAGACTATGTAGCAGAACACACCCAATCAGAGAAGCAAAAAGAAAAAAGAATTTTAAAAAATGAGGATAGTTTAAGCATCCTATGAGACAGCATGAAGTAAACCAACATCCATGTCATGGAGTACCAGAAGGAGAATAGAGAAAACAAGCGATCAAGAACCTATTTGAAGAAATGATGACTGAAAACTTTCCTAATCTGGTGAAATAAAATAACATAAAAGTCCAGGAAGCAGAGAGAGTCTTAAACAAGATGAACCCAAGGAGGCCAATACCAAGACACATCATAACTAAAATGGCAAAGTTTAAAGCAGCAAGAGAAAGACAGTTGTTACCTACAAGGGAGCTTTCATAATATTGTCAGCTGATTTCTCAACAGAAACATTTCAGGCCAAAAGAGATTGGTATGAAATATTCAAAGTGATGAAAAGCAAGGACATACAATCAAGATTACTTTACCCAGTAAGGCTATCATTTAAAATTGAATGAGAAGTGAAAAGGTTCCCAGACATGAAAAAGCTAAAGGAGTTTATTACCACCAAACAAGTATTACAAGAAATATAAAAATGGGCTGCTTTAAGAAGAAGAAGAAAAAAAAGAAAAACAGAGGAACATAGTTAAAAGAATAAAATGGTAATAAATACATACCTATTAATAATCATTTTATATATAAATGGATTAAATGTTCCAATCAAAAGACATAGGGTAGATGAATAGATTAAGGAAAAATTATCCACATATATGCTGTCTACAAGTGATCCACCTCAGAATGAAAGATACACACAGGCTAAAAGTAAAGGGATGGAAAAAGTATTTCATGCAAATGGAAATTAAAAAAAAAAAAAAGGCTGGAGTAGCAATACTTATACAGGGGTTCCTCAAGTTATGGCAGTCTCAACATATGACCTTTCAAGTTTATGACTCTCACTCCCATAAAAATTTAAGATAAGTGAGACATGAGTGTTTCATCTTAGGCCATTTTCATCATACTTATGGACTATGTGGGCGAACTAGTTTGGTTGCATGCAGTGGAAGAATACACAGTCCTGTGGTGTTTGAGTGAGGGAGTTGGCGTCCTCCAGCAGGCTTACCTACACCATTTTGGACTGTTAAAGGTACAAATGTTCTATCTGTGTTGCTTTGGTGACTTTTTGGCCCTTATTATGGGTCCTAAATGAAAGTCAGAATCTTCAGATGGTAGTGCTTCAAAGAAAAGGAAAGCCATCACAATGGATGTCACAGAGCTACTGGCATCACATGGAGAGGAGCAGTCTGCTAAGGACCTCATTTGGCCGGAGAAGCAGCTGATTGAAGAAGAAAAGATAGAAACCCCCAAAACCCAAGAGATTTACTACCAAGGGTTTGGTAGGTTTTTCTATGGTAGAGGATGGGTTGGCAAAATTTCAGGCTGAGGACTCCAACGATGACAGATTCAGTAAGGTCTACAGAGCAGTTATGGATGCCTTACAATGCTATAGGCAGATTCTGGAAGAGAAGAAATCATCAACCTTCCAGACTAGCCTGGAACAATTCTTTGAGAAGGTAGAGAGGCCTGCAACAGATCTTCTTCCCTCTATATCAGCTGCTTCTTGAGATGAAACACCTGTAATACAGGTAGAATCATCTCCAGCATCTCCTGCATGCTCCTTAGACAATCCTGATTCACCTGACCCAGTATCTCCAGCACCTTCTGCAGGTTCTCCTGCCTCCCCAGCTTCCTCCTCCCAATAGGTCATTCTCTATCACCTTGCAATGTTCCTTCCAGCGTGCAAGCCAACCACAAGAATAAAAGTCAAGAATTTTTTTACACTCATTTTTTTGTCATTCTTTCTGTTACTACAGTACAATGTATAATATAGTATATATATTTATGTCCTTTTCCTTTTTCTATGGCTTAGTTGTGTTTTTATGGTCTAGATTATGATTTTACAACTGTGTTAGGATAGGTAAGTGACTTAGGCTAGGGTGTGTTTCAACTTACACAAAATTTGGGTTATGTCACTATTGTAAGAACAGAACTGTGGCATAACCTGAGGATCCCCTGTATCTGACACAAGAGACTTCAAATAAAAGCTATAGTAAGAGACAAAGGACACTACATAATGATAAAAGGAGCAATCCAACAAGAGGATATAACACTTGTAAACATTTATACACCCAACATATGTACACCTAAATATATAAAGCAAATCTCAATTGGCATAAATGGATAGATAGCAATACGATCATAAAGGGAACTTTAACACCCCATTGGCATCAGTGGATAGATCTTCCACAGAAATTCAATAAGGAAACAGTGGAAATAAATGACACAGTAGATCAGATGGCTCTAATTGATATCTTCAGAGCATTTCACCTCAAAGCAGAAAACTTATACATTCTTTTAAAGTGCACATGGAACATTTTCTAGGATAGACCACATGTTAGAAAACAAAACATCTCTCAATAAATTTAAGAAGATTGAAATAATATCAAGCATCTTCTCTGATCATAGTGATACAAAACCAGAAATTGATCACAAGAAAAGAAACTGGAAAATACACAAAGATATGGAGGCTAAATATCAGGTTACTAAACAATGAATGGCTTAACAATAGCAGGGAAGAAATCCAAAGATACCTTGAAAGAAATGAAAATGAGACCACTACCTCAGATCTATGGGACTCAGTGAAAGCAGTCCTTAGAGGAAAATTCATAGATTTACATGCCAGTCTCAAGAAACAAGAAAAATTTCAACCAACCAATCTAACTTAACACTTACAGGGACTAGAAAAATAACAGTAAACAAAGCCCAAAGTGAGTAGAGAAAGGAAATAATAAAGATCAAAGCAGCAATAAATGAAATAGACTCTAAAATAAAATACAAAAGATGAATGAAACCTAGAGTTGGTTCTTTGAAAAATCTAACCATATTGACAAACCTTTAACTAGACTCATCAAGAAAAAAAGAAAGAGGATCCAAATAAATAAAATCAGAAATAAAAGAGGAGACATAACAACTGACTACACAAAAATACAAAGAATTGTAAGAAAATAATACTAACAACTATATGCCAACAAAATGGACAATCTGGATGAAATTGATAAATTTCTAGAAATATACAGTCTTCCAAAACTGAATCAGGAAGAATCAGAGAATCTGAGTAGACACACTACAAGGAGTGAAATTGAAACAGTAACAAAAAACTCCCAGCAAACTAAAGATGGTTTCAGGGGTGAATTTATTCAAAGAAGAAATAACATCTATCCCTCTCAAACTATTTCAAAAAATTCAAGAGGAAGGAAGACTCCTGAGCTCGTTTTATAAGGCCAGCTTTATCCTAACTATAAAACCAGAAAAAGACACTACAAAGAAATGAAATGCAAAAGAAATTAAAGTAGACCACCTGCATACACCATACACAAGATAAACTCAAAATGGACTAAAGATTTAAATATTAGACTCAAAACTATAAAAATTACAAAAGAAAATGTCGGCAGGAAAATCTCAGACATTTCTCATAGCATTATTTTTTTCTGATGTATAACCTCAGGCAAGGGGCAAAAAAGAAAGAAAGAATAAATAAATGGAACCACATCAAACTAAAACGTTTTTGCACAGCAAAGGAAACCATCAACAAAATGAAAAGACAACCCACTGAATGGGAGAACATATTTGCCAGTGATACATCTGATAAGGATTAATATCCAAAATTTATAATGAATTAATACAACTCAACATCAGGGAGACAAGCAACACAATTAAAAAATGGGCAAATGGCACGAATGGACACTTCTCCAAAGAGGACATAAAGATGGCCAATAGATATATGAAAAGATGCTCAAACGTCACTAATCATCAGAGAAATGCAAATTAAAACCACAATGAAATATCACCTGTCACAATGGCTCTTATCAGTAAATCAACAAGCTTGGAGGATGTGGAGAAAAGGGAACCCTTGTGCACTGTTGGTGGGAATGCAGATTTGTGCAGTCACTGTGGAAAGCAGTATGGAGTTTTTTCAAAAAATTAATAATAGAACTGCCTTATGACCCAGTGATTTCATTTCTGGGAATATATCAAAAGAAACCAAAAACATTTGTTCAAAAGAATATATGCACCTCTATGTTCATTGCAGCACTGTTTACAATAGCCAAGATTTGGAAGCAGCCCAAGGGCCCATCAGGAGATGAGTGAATGGTGGATTGCTTCACTGAACAATATTATATAGCATATTTTTTTTCATATCTGAGTCAATAGTTTCCTCATTACCATGAAGTAAATTAAAATAAAGTGTTTAAATCTACTGCTTATGATAAAGACCAAATCTCATTCTAGTAAACATGAAATACAAAAAGAGAGAGAGAGAGATGAATGAAAACAAAACTTGGTACAGTTGCATAATGGAATACTACCCAGCCATGAAAAAGAAGGAAATCTTCCCTTGCAACAGCATGGATAGACCTGGAGAATATTATGCGAAGTGAAATAAACCAGTCAGAGAAAGACAAGTACCATATAATTTCATTTATATGTGGAATCTAATGAAGAAAGTAAACTAATAAAAAAATAGAAACAGACTCATAGATACAGAGAACAGACTGACAGTTGTCAGAGGAGAGGAGATGGGCTGAGTGAAAAAGGTATGGGAATTAAGCAAAAAACAAACAAAAACTCATAGACAGATAACAGTATTGTGATTACCAGAGGGAAAGGGGGGTAGGGCAAGGTAGGAGAGGGTACAGTGGGAATAAGTGGTGATGGAAGGAAACTTGACTTGGGGTGGTGAACACACAGTACAATATATAGATGATGTGTACCCCTGAAACCCATATAATTCTATTAACTAATATCATCCCAATAATTCAATAAAAATAAAATAAAATTCTTAAAAGTAGAATATATGAAATATGAAAACTCACTAATGAAATAGTATATTTTATTTAACCAACTGTTTATTCATTTAGGAAAATAATTAATTTAAATTTTAACATAATAAAATTAAAAATTACAATTTAAAGGAAAAAATAAAATACCACTAATCCCATCGCCAGCAGGTTATCCACCAGCTTTCTAGAACATTATTATATAACTGTTCAGAAAACATGAAGATTACAAGGCTTGGCTCTTGGCTTATAAATTCAGCAGGTTGGAGAATTGACAGAAGGGCATTATTGGGCCATAAATTAAAAAGATGATAAAATTATGAGATCAGCATAGATCATCATATAAAATGGGATAAATTGAAACATGTAATACCACAATTTAACAAAATTAAAAGCTATGATTCTTCTTAAGATTTGTATTTATTATATTTATAACAAATAGCATCCTATGTTTTAGACTCTAAAATACAAAACTTTAAAATTTAAAGATATTGATAATGAAAATGAAAAAAAAAACTTTTTTAGTCTACTCTCTTAGATAAACAAGCATCTAACCTGAATCCTGGATTGAAAGTTTGGCATACAGAGGCTCTGAACAAAAATGGAAAGTATGGGGGCTCTTGATTTCCTGAGTTAAGTGTGGTTGTGATCACAGCAATGCAAACATGATGGAGATGGGGACACAGGCGCCTGCAGGGCCAGTGAGAGGAGCATGTGATGGTGCCCACTGGCAGGTGCAATGGCCAGATTAGCCTCAGTAAAATATCTGCAATATCCAGAGACCTACGATTTTTTTTTCCCTTTTTTTTTTTTTTTAATAAATTTTTATTAATGGTAATGGGATGACATTAATAAATCAGGGTACATATATTCAAAGAAAACATGTCTAGGTTATTTTGTCATCAAATTATGTTGCAAACCCCTCGCCCAAAGTCAGATTGTCCTCCGTCACCCTCTATCTAGTTCTCTGTGCCCCTCCCCCTCCCCCTAACTCTCTCCCTCCCTCCCTCCCATGTCCTCCCTCCCCCCCCCCACCCTTGGTAACCACCACACTCTTGTCCATGTCTCTTAGTCTCATTTTTATGTTCCACCAATGTATGGAATCATGTAGTTCTTGTTTTTTTCTGATTTGCTTATTTCACTCCTTATAATGTTATCAAGATCCCACCATTTTGCTGTAAATGATCTGATGTCATCATTTCTTATGGCTGAGTAGTATTCCATAGTGTATATGTGCCACATCTTCTTTATCCAGTCTTCTATTGAAGGGCTTTTTGGTTGTTTCCATGTCTTGGCCACTGTGAACAGTGCTGCAATGAACATGGGGCTACATGTGTCTTCACGTATCAATGTTTCTGAGGTTTTGGGGTATATACCCAGTAGAGGGATTGCTGGGTCATAAGGTAGTTCTATTTGCAGTTTTTTGAGGAACCACCATACTTTCCTCCATAATGGTTGGACTACTTTACAGTCCCACCAACAGTGAATGAGGGTTCCTTTTTCTCCACAGCCTCTCCAACATTTGCTATTACCCGTCTTGTTGATAATAGCTAATCTAACAGGGGTGAGGTGGTATCTCATTGTAGTTTTGATTTGCATTTCTCTAATAACTAATGAAGCTGAGCATCTTTTCATATATCTGTTGGCCATTTGTATCTCTTCCTGGGAGAAGTGTCTGTTCATGTCCTCTTCCCATTTTTTTATTGGATTGCTTGTTTGTTTGTTGTTGAGTTTTATGAGTTCTTTGTAAATTTTGGATATTAGGCCCTTATCTGAGCTGTCGTTTGAAAATATCAGTTCCCATATAGTTAGCTGTCTGTTTATTTTGATATCAGTTTCTCTTGCTGAGCAAAAACTTTTAATTCTGATGTAGTCCCATTCATTTATCTTTGCCTTCACTTCTCTTGCCATTGGAGTCAAGTTCATAAAATGTTCTTTAAAACCCAGGTCCATGATTTTAGTACCTATGTCTTCTTCTATGTACTTTATTGTTTCAGGTCTTATATTTAGGTCTTTGATCCATTTTGAATTAATTTTAGTACACGGGGACAGGCTGTAGTCGAGTTTCATTCTTTTGCATGTGGCTTTCCAGTTTTCCCAACACCATTTGTTGAAGAGGCTTTCTTTTCTCCATTGTGTGTTGTTGGCCCCTTTATCAAAGATTATTTGACCATATATATGTGGTTTTATTTCTGGGCTTTCTATTCTGTTCCATTGGTCTGAGTGTCTATTTTTCTGCCAATACCATGCTGTTTTGATTATCGTGGCCCTATAATATAGTTTAAAGTCAGGTATTGTAATGCCCCCAGCTTCATTCTTTTTCCTTAGGATTGTTTTGGCTATTCGGGGTTTTTTATAGTTCCATATAAATCTGATGATTTTTTGTTCCATTTCTTTAAAAAATCTCATAGGGATTTTGATGGGAATTGCATTAAATTTGTATATTGTTTTGGGTAATATGGCCATTTTGATTATATTTATTCTTCCTATCCAAGAACAAGGAATATTTTTCCATCTCATTGTATCTTTTTCGATTTCCCTTAACAATGCTTTGTAATTTTCATTATATAGGTCCTTTACGTTCTTTATTATGTTTATTCCTAGGTATTTTATTTTTTTTGTTGCAATCGTGAAGGGGATTATTTTTTTGAGTTCGTTTTCTAATATTTCATTGTTGGCATATAGAAAGGCTATGGACTTTTGTATGTTAATTTTGTATCCTGAGACCTTACTGTATTGGTTTATTGTTTCTAATAATCTTTTTGTGGAGTCCTTCGGGTTTTCGATGTATAGGATCATATCATCAGCAAAAAGTGATAGCTTTACTTCTTCTTTTCCGATATGGATGCCTTTTATTTCTTTGTCTTGTCTGATTGCTCTGGCCAGAACTTCTAGCACCACGTTGAATAAGAGTGGAGAGAGTGGAGAACCCTGTCTTGTTCCTGATTTAAGGTAGAAAGTCCTCAGTTTTATGCCGTTTAATAGGATGTTGGCTGATGGTTTATCATATATGGCCTTTATCATGTTGAGATATTTTCCTTCTATACCCATTTTGTTGAGAGTCTTAAACATAAAATTGTGTTGTATTTTATCAAAAGCCTTTTCTGCATCTATTGATAAGATCATGTGGTTTTTGTTCTTTGTTTTGTTGATATGGTGTATTACGTTAACCGTTTTGCGTATGTTGAACCATCCTTGAGATTCTGGGATGAATCCCACTTGATCATGATGTATTATTTTTTTAATATGTTGTTGTATTCGGTTTGCCAGTATTTTGTTTAGTATTTTAGCATCTGTATTCATTAGAGATATTGGTCTGTAGTTTTCTTTCTTTGTGCCATCCTTGCCAGGTTTTGGTATGAGGGTTATGTTGGCCTCATAAAATGTGTTTGGAAGTATTGCTTCTTCTTCAATTTTTTGGAAGACTTTGAGTAGAATAGGAACCAAGTCTTCTTTGAATGTTTGATAGAATTCACTAGTATAACCGTCTGGGCCTGGACTTTTATTTTTGGGGAGATTTTTAATAGTTTTTTCTATTTCCTCCCTGCTGATTGGTCTGTTTAGGCTTTCTGCTTCTTCATGACTCAGTCTAGGAAGGTTGTATTGTTCTAAGAATTTATCCATTTCTTCTAGGTTGTTGTATTTGGTGGCATATAATTTTTCATAGTATTCTACAATAATTCTTTGTATTTCTATGATGTCTGCGGTGATCTCTCCTCTTTCATTTTGGATTTTATTTATTTGAGTCCTGTGTCTTTTTTCCTTGGTGAGTCTTGCCAAGGGTTTGTCAATTTTGTTGATCTTTTCAAAGAACCAGCTCCTTGTTTTATTGATTTTTTCTATAGTTTTTCTGTTCTCTATTTCATTTATTTCTGCTCTGATTTTTATTATCTCCTTTCTTCGGCTGGTTTTGGGTTGTCTTTGTTCTTCTTTTTCTAGTTCCTTAAGGTGTGAAGTTAAGTGGTTTACTTCGGCTCTCTCTTGTTTGTTCATATAGGCCTGAAGTGATATGAACTTTCCTCTTATTACTGCTTTTGCTGCATCCCAGAGATTCTGATATGTCGTATTTTCATTTTCATTTGTCTGTATATATCTTTTGATTTCTGCACTTATTTCTTCTTTGACCCATTCATTTTTTAGAAGTATGTTGTTTAGTTTCCACATTTTTGTGGGTTTTTCCCCCTCTTTTTTGCAGTTGAATTCTAGTTTCAAGGCTTTATGATCAGAAAATATGCTTGGTACAATTTCAATTTTTCTAAATTTGCTGATATTGTCTTTGTGGCCCAACATATGGTCAATTCTTGAGAATGTTCCATGTACACTAGAGAAAAATGTATACTCTGTCGCTTTGGGATGAAGTGTCCTGTAGATGTCTATCATATCCAGGTGTTCTAGTATTTCGTTTAAGGCCACTATATCTTTATTGATTCTCTGTTTGGATGACCGATCTAGAGCCGTCAGCGGTGTATTGAGGTCTCCAAGTATGATTGTATTTTTGTCAGTTTTTGTTTTAAGGTCAATAAGTAGCTGTCTTATATATTTTGGTGCTCCTTGGTTTGGTGCATATATATTAAGGATTGTTATGTCTTCTTGATTCAATTTCCCCTTAATCATTATGAAATGACCATTTTTGTCTCTGAGTACTTTTTCTGTCTTGTAGTCAGCATTATTAGATATGAGTATTGCTACGCCTGCTTTTTTTTGGGTGTTGTTTGCTTGGAGTATTGTTTTCCAGCCTTTCACTTTGAATTTGTTTTTATCCTTGTTGCTTAGATGTGTTTCTTGTAGGCAGCATATAGTTGGATTTTCTTTTTTAATCCATTCTGCTACTCTGTGTCTTTTTATTGGTAAGTTTAATCCATTTACATTTAGTGTAATTATTGACACTTGTGGGTTCCCTACTGCCATTTTATAAATTGCTTTCTGTTAGTTTTGTATCTAGTTTGATTCTTCTCTTTTGTTTTTCTATCATTTGTTTTTGTTTGTTTGTGTTCCATACTTCTTTCCTCTGTTGCTACCTTTTTTAAGTCAAGTGTTTTTGTGGTGGTTTTTTCAAGGGTGGTTACCATTAAGTAATGAAAAGGGTACCTACCATATTCATTGTAGTACCCTATCTTATAAGTATTTCTGCACTTCATCATCCTTTGCTACTGTTAATCTCCATCCTCTCCCCCCTTTTTTTCCTTTGTTGTCACAGTTTAAGTTTGGTTTTATTGTGTTCTTGGTGGAGCTGTTACTTGTGGTGTTGTTTTCTTTTGTTCTTTGAATCTGGTTGGAAAACCCCCCTTAGTATTTCCTGGAGTGGGGGCTTTCTGTTGATAAATTCTCTCATCTTTTCTGTATTTGTGAATGTTTTTATATCTCCTTCATACTTGAAGGATAGCTTTGATGGGTATAGTATTCTTGGCTGAAAGTTCCCCTCTTTCAGGGCTTTAAATATTGGGGTCCACTCTCTTCTAGCTTGTAGAGTTTCTGCTGAGAAATCTGATGATAATCTAATAGGCCTTCCTTTATATGTTGTACTCTTCTTTTCCCTGGCTGCCTTGAGAATTTTTTCTTTGTCATTGGTTTGTGTCATCTTTATTATGATGTGCCTTGGAGTGGGTTTGTTGGGGTTAAGAAAACTTGGTGTTCTGTTTGCTTCTTGAATTTGAGGCTTTAGTTCCTTCCACAGGCTTGGGAAGTTCTCGTCTATTATTTGTTTGAGTATATTCTCCATTCCATTTTCTTTCTCTTCTCCCTCTGATATACCTATTATTCTTATGTTATTCTTTCTGATGGAGTCAGACAATTCCTGTAGGGCTTTCTCATTTTTTATTATTTTTGAGTCTCTTTGTTCTTCTCTCTGTTGTGCCTCAAGTTGTTTGTCTTCTATTTCACTAATCCTATCTTCAATCTGGGCTGTTCTGTTAGCTAAGCTTGTTACCTCGTTTTTCAGCTCGTGAATTGAGTTTTTCATTTCTGTTTGATTTGTTTTTATAGTTTCAATTTCCTTTGTAATATATTCTTTGTGTTCATTGAGTTGTTTTCTGATCTCCTTATATTGCCTTTCTGTGTTTTCTTGTATATCTCTGAGTATTTTTAAGATTTCTAGTTTAAATTCTCTGTCATTTAGCTCCAAGGCTTCCAATATGTTAAGTCTTTTCTCCATAGATTTTTCCACATCTATTTGTGTTACCTCTCTTTCTTTTGTATCCATAATATTCGATTTCCTCTTTCTTATCGGCATCTGAGGGTGGTCTTATTGATAGCACGCGGGCGCACTCCCTGGCGGCTTGAATGAGCGTCACTGCGGTAGCTTCCTCCACACCCTCGTCTCTCAGATTCAAGTGATAACAGTCCTTTTGCTTTCAGTTTGTGTGGAACTCCGGAATGCTCCGAGGATAAATTTTTCTGTTTCTAGTTGATAAATTTGTTGTGATTTAGGGGAGAGCTGTCGGACGCGCTTCTCACGGCGCCATTTCCGTGACGTCACTCTCGACCTACGATTTTTAAATTATATAACTTATATCCACATGCATACATGTTTAGAGTGAACTTTCAATTAGCTTTATTAACATAACAGAACAACCAATATCCCCAAAGTCTTTCATTTACATTTTATTCTGTAAAGATTTTTATTTCTGTAACATAATTGCCTTCACAGTTTTTCATGTTTGTGATTAAAATTAAAGATAGTATGCAATCTACAAAGCAGGCAAATTTGGTTTTTGAAAAGTTGACTAGGAGGAAAATAGCTAAAACCTGCATATATTTATATATTGTTTTCCTCCGAGTAAAAAAATTCACTTGCATTCATAGGCAAACAAAGAAAAACTGACATTGGATAGAGGTGAGATACACAGGTAATCATTTTCTGAGATGCTTATAGTCTAGGAATTGAAATACACATGGTTCACCTCATCATAATCTCTTGCATGTCTAGATTTTCAACAAAGCCATTTCTCCTTGTGTTGTTAGATATGGGTACTATATTTCCCATTGTTTTTCCCTAACATATTGTCTGATATTTAGACACCATCTCAAATGCTGGGGCCCTTGCCTCCAATGTCCATCCATGTTGCCCCTTGGGATGCCAACAGCCTCTATGACAAGGTGCAGAAATGGCTATGGTAACGTGATACAACTTAGGAGTGTTAGGAGGAAACAATTTCACAGTTTATTCATGTTGAGAAGCATTTCCTAGCATGTAAACTTTGCTGCCAAATGGAGCAAAATGGATGCTGTTTGAAGCCTAATGTCATTCATTTCAAAATGCCTCCTATTGGTTTATGGGGTTTAGAACTGCCCCTTTGGCACATCTATGGATGTGTTTGTATAGATTCTTCAGAACAGCTCAAGATATTTTTACTCAGAAGTGGGTTTTTTTAAAAGATTTTATTTATTCATTATAGAGAGGGGAGAGAGAGAGAGAGAGAGAGAGAGAGAGAGAGAGAGAGAGAGAAAGAAGCGGGGAGGAGCAGAAAGCATCAACTCCCATATGTGCCTTGACCAGGCAAGCCCAGGGTTTTGAACCGGCAACCGCAGCGTTTCCAGGTTGACACTTTATCCACTGTGCCACCACAGGTCAGGCTCCTCAGAAGTGGTTTTTATAAAATAAGTGGTGATTATGTTCCAGTTGTCTGTTTATATGGATGGAGTTGATAACCAGTGTTTCAAATGATGATTATACCTGCTATTTTTACAACTCATTGGAAAATTATGGAGAATAGGGAAGGTAATCGAAGGCTCTGTACGGTTTGAAGTGTTTATAGAAATAAACAATACAGGGAATAATTCTAGAATACCCAGTAATAAATGGCATGGTTTTCTGAAGTGTTTGCTTTATGATTTATCATTCATCTGTATTTTTTTAAATGTCCTACAGATTGTGTTAGGGCTTGAATCTTTTGCAGCTTTGCCACATTTTGTGATGTAAATATACTCATAACTATAATTATCTGATACAGCCCTGCAGACTTCGACAAATGATTAATAACTGCTGACCTCAGTTCACGCTGGCTCAGCTGGCCAGACTGAGGCAGGCTGACCTGTCCCCATCACCTATAAGCACTACTCCAGACTGATCACAGTGGCTTTGTTTTTCTTTTCTCTCTAGTTATCGGGACTCAGCCTGAAGGGCTTCTCCTCTATGGTTTAAGTTTTTGTCCCATCAACACAAAAGAGAGAAATGTATAAATAAATACAATTAAATACAGACATTGCATGTCCTGTTTCTCTTCAAATGATTAAGTTTGGATCATTTTAAAACAAGTTGGGTTTTTAATAAATATTTCTCCTTCAGACTAATGCACAACAATTTCCTGATTAACTGTGATAGATGGATAGATAGATAGATAGATAGATAATAGATAGACAGATAGATGATAGATAGATAGATAGATAGATAGATAGATAGATAGATAGATGATAGATAGGTAGATAGACAGATAGATAGATAGATGATAGATAGATAGATGATAGATAGATAGATAGATAGATAGATAGATAGATGATAGATAGATAGAGATGATAGATAGGTAGATGATAGATAGATGATAGATAGATAGATAGATAGATAGATAGATAGATAGATAGATGATAGATAACCTGAGCCTGTGGTACTGGCACCCTCTTAAACTCCTGTGACTCCATGTGCCTCCTGCTCCCTGAGAGGCCTGTGGTCCACTGGTCTCTTTCAGCAGGCTTTAAAAACACCTGGTACAAAGAGACACAGCTGGGCCCCTTTTTGCCCCAGTTTGCAGCACAGGCCCGGCTCAGAATGGCTTCTCTAGCCCTGCCCCACCCAAGCTAAAGGCACTCCTATTAGTAAACCAAGACCCTGGAGAGTCTTCTTGCTTCTCACCTCTGACCACTCTGAACCTAGGGAATGCCCTGCACAACTTCAGGGGCACCATTCCCATTGGATTCCATGGGACCCAACAATTCACCAACAGACTTGAGCAACTCGTGGTCCCCTGCCCATCACTTACCCTCTTCCTTTGCTCTTGGCACTTGGCCTGCCTAGCCACCTTCAGTCCTGATTCTGATCATTTATTCTACCAAAGCCAGTTAGCTCACATTATGTACTTGGACCAGTCACCCTGTCCTGAGCCCTAACTAGCCGTCACCCCAGAGGACTGGGTGCCACTCCTGCCAACCTGACCAATATTTCTTCTCTTTGCTCTCTCCACTTGTTCATTCAGGCCCAGCCTGCCTGGACCTCAGCACAGTTAAGATAACTGCCTGCTCTTTGACCAAGTCTCTCTTGGGCCACTGAGACTTAGCACCTCACCTTGAGTCTTCATTTCCAGTTGTCCCCCATGTGGGAATCATAAGCCATTTGTGTCCAGGAGATTCTCATCAAAATTTTAGTTATCACTTTTTCCAAAATTACAAACTCATGAAACCCATTCCCATGAGAGTTGCAGAACAGCAGATTGCATTTCTCCCTCACCTCCCCCAAGCTTCTGTCTCTGAAATGATGCATCCCTGAAGAACCCTAGCATTTTAACCAGAACATCCAGCTCCCGCAATTACCTTGGCCTCCCCAGCCACTGTTATCTATCCAGATGATGAACTAAGATTACCTTTGGCATGGAGTCTAGAGAAAGAAGGTAATAACCAAAGCAATTATTTATTATTTTAATATTTTACAGCCTCGGCTTTTAATTAAAAGATTCAACTTCCCTTTCTAAAGTAATGAACACCTTTAAAAAGTCAAAGTTCTAATTACAGTTTATAACATTCACCTCTCTTCTATCTGAGGGGGAGGTCCAGGATGAGATCCAGGATAATGCCATGAACCTAAGAAATGGGAAAACCATAATTATGGTTAAATGACCACAATCAGTCCCATCCATGGACTGGCTGTTTCATTCTTCATTTTGTAACCTATCACACAGTAGCTTCCCTTGTTATTTAAATGAGGAACCACTATAGCACGAAATGATTCTAAAAGTATTACAGTTCATACCTTCAACAAGTTCAGTATATTTGAGGCAAGCACCTACTATGTGCAAAGTATCATGGAGACACGACTTTAGTGTACTTTAGTGAGCTTTCAGCCTCCCAGCACAGGAAAGTCCTCACTGCGGGTCACCAGGGCCATGTGAGAATGTCCCAGGGCAGGTGCCGAGGGTCTGGGAGTATGGCCGAGCTGGCACAGAGGGATCACAGCCTGTCCAAACCTGGGCCCCTCACACACTTTGCTTTTGTTGGCAGTTGGTTTTACTTCTTCCTTGTAATTTTTTTGTTTCTCTTGTTAATGAAAAACATTACATTTTGAAATTGATTCAAGTTAAAATTATACTTTTTCACTCAGACAATATATTATGTTTTCCAGAGTTTACAGCCTCATATTTTGCTGTTCATCACCACGTAAAAACCCACTCAGTATAACAAATACCGTGCAAATCAAATGTCCAGCCTGTTTAAAATGACTGGAAGGAGAAAAAGCAAACAACCTTTAGATGATCTGATTGAATAAACACTAACATTATTATTGACTCACTCTTGTCCATTGGTTTTTAGAAGCCTTTAGATCCCTTGCCATTGATTAAGGCAAATCAGATGCAATTTGATGCTCAGAAGAAAATGCTGTTGGGTTTGGGTGTGTGCATGGGAAATATACATGTGTGTGCTGAAATGAGATGGGATAGAAGGCAGCTTCTCCTTTTGCTGTAAACAACTTCTTTGCTTTTGACCTTTGAAGTTAATAGTGACCTTGGCTTTATGATGTGAACACCTGGATCAGTAACAGGTGAAGCCAAATGGTGACTTGTTGATGGTGTCCTGTATCTCTTAGTTAAGGTGAAAGAACACTATCTAGAATTTTACATATTCTTATATTTTTCAGTTCTTCATTCTCTTCATTTGCAGAATGTGTAGACTTATAAACAATGAAATCAAAGCAAGAAAGGAGGGGATAGTAAAATGTCTTCTGTTGAATTGATAGCAAGCAATTTTTAAACTAGCAAAACCATTTGTATTATCAAAATAGCAAAGAACAAAAAGCCTGTGATCTGGTCTGACCTAAGGTCAGTCAACCTCAGGATAAAAATGAAGGTCTCAGCTTCAATAAAATCAGTGTGGCTTTCAATTAAGCGATGGGGTTTATGCTACTACAACCCTGTCTTTTGAGGGGGTAAATTCATCCCTAAACTACTGTGTAACATCTTTTTCTTTCTTTCTAACTTTTTAAAATATCTTTTTCTTTCCAGTAGCATTAGAAGGAAATTCTGTTCTGGTCAGTGTTTGACTTGGCAAAGGGTGCAATTACTTGTATTTTACCATTTTCCCTCTTCTGACCTCTTTAACAACACTTCTACTGAAACCTGAAATTGCCTTCATGTTGGAAATACTATTAACTGACATTAAAAGTCCAGAAAAGTTTTATTTCTCCTGCTGGAATAATGGAAGAAATGGAAAACAAACAAGAACAACCACCCATGACATTTTCTAAATTCACTGGTGATTTTCTAAATTTCAGTGCTAGCAAAAAAGTAAGGTGCAGCAAGGCATACAGTAAATGAAGAGATTATGTATTAGAGAAGGAATGAATCTGTCATTTTGACGAATTGTGAGGTGAAGAGCAGATTAACAGATTACTCATAGTCAGAAGGCAGCTTGGTGTGAAAAATGTGCAGGAAATGATAAGTGTGGGTTGTGCTGCTTTATTGATATTTTTAAACCACAATAACACTCTAGTAGTATAATATAATAAAGCACTTTGCTTGTATTTATCAATCAACATATTTCCAGTTTGATCTTAAAAACATTTGGACCATTCTCTATTAAAATATATAACTTTCAAATTAGAAAAGTTGCCATCTAAGATATTACAGCAATGACCTTACAGGAAATTTCACTGGCTTTTAAAATCAGTTTTTTCCTAAACTGGCATTTGTAATACAAACTTTAATTATGTTTTACGCACACTGATACCACATTTACTTTTTCTTGAGGCACTTAAATTACTTACAACAAGAAATAATTTTCTAGCAACCGTTTCCAGGGAAATACTTCATGGATATTACTGATTCGTCTTCATATTTTCATTATAGGTTTTTTGCTTTGTAGTTGAGATCATGGAATACTTATAAATACAACTGTATTTTCCCACAGATAGTGGCTAGCAGTAGTTCAAATTTTAATTGAGTACTGAGTCATAGCAAGAAATGAGATGAATCTCTTGTTTTATTTTGCTATTACAAATATTATTGGAAAGCAAAAGTTTCTAAGAGGTCTACATTTTTATATAAATAAATATAACATATCTTTAATTAATTTGACAATGATAGACTGGCATTGCCAAAAATTTTCAGAATAAAATTTCTATAATGTATTTAAATGGGTTTTTTTCTATATCTTAATATTCAAAACCTGATATATGCCTTGAGTTGTTTCATATTATCTTCTCTTAGCTCACCAATGATGGCTTCACATAATTAGGTACAATGAAACTTGTGAGGGAGTAAAATACTACATTTTCTGTTTAACACTTGTGTGTAACATAAATGCAAATAAATGCACTACTGTGGCCTGCCCAGGGCTTGCATTGCAGGCATGATTATAGTTCAAATTGTATTTTACATATACAGAGACTTTTACCAGAATTCAGCCTATTTTATACATTTTCCCTCTTGTAATATGTTAGTACTCTCAACTGGGAGTAAGTAAACAAGCTAATAGAAAGAAGCAGTCAAATTCTTTTGATAGAAATTCTGAAATGTACACAGCAAAAGTTGTTTGCATGTTTTCTGGTTTCCTTGTATGTTTATTGTCTACAATAGTTATTAACATGGTTTGTCAAATATTTCAAGCTTTTTCTATTCCAAGCACATTGTTGGATTGCTCTTCTAAGTCCACTTGTTTTGAGTAGAGTCAGTTGATCCAACTAGTTTTAGCTAATGAATGGTGAGCAAATTTATCCACACTGTTGCTTGGCTGGAGAATTTAATTGCAAGTGTAAAACTTCCACCAGAAACTGACACCAACCAGGAACATTCAAGATGGTGGTTGTTTTGTAAGCCTGGCCACTAAATGACTATGATAAACGGAGTTCCCCTGCTCATCTGTTACATACATTTATCATGAGTAAAAAAATGTTGTTGTTGGGGGTTGTTTGTTACCAAGCATAAACTAGCCTTATTCTGACTTACATAGTTACTAGCTATGCCATTAACTATATTTTGTCATTGTAAATAAGGCACTTTAAATACTTGAATATATGAAGGTTTAGAAATTGGTTAAATTTTTTTTATCTCAGAATGTCATTCATTGGCATATAGTAGAATAATTGGTTTAGAAAGGAACATGGTGTGCTGGCTAAAAGTATCATCTCTAAAATCAAAATGCCACAAAATCTAAGCCTCAGTTAAGTTATATAAAAAATAGGGGTTGTATTCATTTACCTACTTTATAGTGTTATTGAAAGGATTAAATGAGGAAATGTGTGTAAAGAGTTTTGCACAGGGCTTGACATATATTTTCATTAAATGGGAGAAAGTGATGGTAGTGGTGGTAGGATATTAATAGGAGTATAAGAAATAAAGCTCCCCCCCCACCCAAAAAACAGATTACATTTTGAGAGAATTAAAGAATCTTAGAGAGTTTGAAGATATTATAGAGATGATTTAATCTAGCATCTCTTCAGAAGTCTCCCTGCACTCTTAGCCAGGGAGGCAGGCTCAGTGTGGCCTAAGGCACACAGTCCATTGCTAAGCATTCCTTATACTGAGTTTTCTAGGCATCCTTATAACTTCTCCTATTGGTTCTAGCTATCTTTCCAGAACAGAAATTTGAATCATCACTCTTTCACACAATCCCCCTTGAAATTATTTTCCCTTTTTCTTCTTTATCCAAGTGAGAGGTGTGGGGAGGTAGACTCCCACATGCACCTCGACCAGGATCTACCTGGCAACCCCCATCTGGGGGATGCTGTACCCATCTGGGGCTGTGCTTTCAACTGAGCTTTTTTTAATGCCCGAGATAGAGGCCCCACAGAGCCATTCTCAGTGCCCTGGGCCAATATGTTTGAATCAATCAAGTCATGGCTGAAAGAGGAGAAAAGAGAGAGAGGGAGAAGGGGCAGAGGGAAACAAATGGTTACTTCTCTTGTATGACCTGACCATGAATTGAACCTGGGACATCCACATGCCAGGCTGACATTCTATCCACTGAGCCAACCAGCCAGGGCTGAAATTTTTGAATATTGCTTTTTAGTTGTTCCATTTTCTCCTTCAGTTTCTCACTTCTCCAGCCTCTATTCCACTTTGCTGTTCCTAGTCCTAGCACAGTACTACTTGCCATCCTTTGAGTTTATCAAATCAGACACCTTTGAGTTTATCAAATCAGAGTTGTCTAAATTGAACAGGGTGATCTAACAGTTTAGACTACAATTAGACCATTGACCAGGACACTGTGTCTATTAGTGTAGCTTGAACTACATTTGTTTTTTTAGTACTGAGATCACAATAATAGCTTATCTTTGACTTTTGGTCACCTAAAGTTATCACTGTCTTTCTCTGGGACTGTTGCTACAGCTTCCCAAGTGGTCTTCCTGCATCCACACAGGATGTGCTTTTTTACCACAACTAATATCCATTCCCTGCAAAGCAGTCAGAATAACCTTTTCTAAACATAGATCTGACTGTGATACCTCCATATTAAGACCCTTCAGTGAATTCGCATTTCTTATAGAGTGAAGACCAAAATCATTCAATGGCCTGCAAGGCTTGAGTGGTTTGGGGCATGTCCACTGAGCCAGCTGTTTTCCTCTGGAGATTTGTGTTATTCGCATTGTCCTCTTTTTCGCCTTTCAAAACTGCCTCCCTCAGAGCCTTTGCTCATTTTTCCTTCTTCCCAGAAAGTTTTTCTCATACTTTACCTTCTACCTTGCCTGGTTAATACCTATTCATTTTACTAGACTTCCTCTCAAGCATCACTTCCCCCAGGGAACCCTCAAGTCTCTAGTCACATGTTTTCATAGCATTATTTAACTTCACAGCACTTACACATTTCTGTATGATTATCTGATTGATGTTGGTCTCATGTTCCACATTATAAGCCCACGGAGGACAGGAAATTTATTTTTGCTCATCATTGCATTTTGTGCCAAAATCTGGCACAAAATTGAATCTTGGTAAATACTGATGGAATAAATATTGATGTTGAACCAGTTTTCTTTTTTGTTTGTTAGGGCTTTTTGTTTGTTTGGTTTTTGTTTTTTGTTTTTAATGAAAGAGAGAGAAACAAGCAGGAAGTGAGAGAGATGAGAAGCATCAACTCATAGTTGTGGCACCTTAGTTGTTCATTGATTGCTTCTCATACATGCCTTGACTGGGAGGCTCCACCCAAGCCAGTGACTCCTTGCTCAAACCTGTGACCTTGGGCTCAAGCCAGTTACCATGGGATCATGTCGATAACACCATGCTCAAGCTGGCAACCCAACGCTCAAGCTGGATAAGACTACACTCAAGCCTGGTGAGCCCGTGCTCAAGCCAGTGACCTTGGGGTTTTGAAACTGGGACCTCAGTGTCCCAGGTCAACACTCTATCTACTGTGCTACCACTGGTCAGGCTGAACCAGTTTTTTTCTTTTCTTTTTTTGTGACAGAGACAGAGTCAAAGAGAGGGACAGATAGGGACAGACAGGAAGAAAGAAAGATGAGAAGCATCCATTCTTCATTGTGGCACTCTAGCCATTCAATGATTGCTTTCTCATTTGTGCCTTCACTGGGGGGCTATAGCAGACCTAGTGACCCTTTGCTCAAGCCAGTGACCTTGGGCTCAAGCTGGTGAGCATTGCTCAAACCAGATGAGCCCACACTCAAGCTGGCGACCTCGGGGTCTCAAACCTGGGTCCTTTGCATTCCAGTCTGGCGCTCCATCTACTGCACCACTGCCTGGTCAGGCTGAACCAGTTTTCTTTATTATCAAGGTCATTCTGAATCTCAGTTCTGTCATTCAACCTATTCTCTCTCTCAGCCCAGTGTCTTCCATAAATTTGAAGAGCACACTCACTGTCCCTATTGGACATTTATTACAACCTTAATAGATTATAGCTGAATATAAAGCCCTTTGGGCCTCTATTGAAGTTCTTCTAGCATGTTAACATTGACCAATGGCCAATTTGAAGTGATATGATTATAAGAGAGAAAAGAAGAACTTTTTTCTATATCCTCCTAGGTTCTGCATCTGGACCCTGAAAGTTAAACTTACAAAAGGCAGATAAACAAAAGAAAGGCATACAAATTTTATTTCTGTGTGCAGTGCTCAATCAACTACATGGAGAAACTCAGTGTCAGTAATGCATACAAATTTTATTTCTGTGTGCAGTGCTCAATCAACTACATGGAGAAACTCAGTGTCAGTAATGAGTAACTCAAAGGAGTGGTTAGAACTTGGAGCTGATAGCATCATAACACAAAACAATAAATTTGTAGAGAAGTGAGAAGACAAAAGGGAATGAGGTTTAAGTTTTGAGGGTTGGCAGGTTGTAAGAGAATAAATATATGGGGGAAACTGATGGAAGATAGAGTTCTTTTAATAAAGTTTGTTTTGTAGATTCCTGTTGTGCCCTTTCTGGGATGATAAGAATCTCTGGTTATTAAGTTGTACCCTGTACCAGAAAAGGCACCTTCCTCATGGGAAATTTTATGTTCTGCTTTTAGGTAGAAAGGGGGAGGTCAGAGAACCCTTCCTGAATCTGTTTCTGAAGTGTCTTCAGTTAAAAATAACATGTCAAAGTAGCATAGCTTGGGGGTGACATGTTTAGAAGCTTTACATGATGTTTCTAAGTTATTTTAATTTACAAACAGTCCAATCCTAATACACTTTTAGTGCATGATGATTCAATCATTGCTTATTATTTCTGGGATGTTAGGATTCATCCTCATGTGCAGCTATCGCCCTTTGTCCAATGCAGACATTGCTAGTGGATCACAATCTTCTTGCCCTTTGAGCATCATTATAGACTTAAAATTCTTCTCAATAAGGTATTCCAGGCAATACTACCAGTTGGAATTAGTGTGTGATTTATAATCTCTTTGAGCTTGTATTTCCATTATTTATTTAGTCAGCTATGTTATCAAATGGATTCTCTTCCTCATCCCTAACCCTGCAATTATCACCTTGCTAATATCTCCTACTCCAAAAGTCACCCCTCTTCTGTAAAAGTGAGATTAGGACTCCTTCTTCCCCACAACCCTGACTTAGTTCCCTACATCAACCATAATTAAATCCTGCAACATTAAATGACAGGCATACTATATTTTTATTTTTTTTTTTATTAATAAAAGAGACAGAGAGAGGGACAGACAGGAAGGGAGAAAGATGAGAAGCATCCATTCTTCGTTGCAGCACCTTAGTTGTTCATTGATTGCTTTCTCATATGTGCCTTGACTGGGGAGCTACAGCAGAGTGAGTGACTCAAGCCAGCGACTTTGGGCTCAAGCTGTTGAGCCTTCATCCAACCAGATGAGCCGTGTTTAAGCCGGACCTCAGGGTTTCGAACCTGGGTCCTTCGCGTCCCGGTCCAATGCTCTATCCACTGCACCACTGCCTGGTCAGGTGGCATACTGTATTTTTAAATAATATAAATTCTGGCTCTGGTGATGGCAGACTTAGTTGTTTTACGCTGCACTTCCCTCTGAGATCAACCAGAAAAGCCAGACAAAATATGAGAATCACCTGATTGAAGGCACTAGAGAGCTCCCAGAGCAGTGTTAACTTACAGAGCCTTGCTTCAGTGGGGAAGGGAAAGGAGGCCAGGAGAGGCAGCCTGCACAAAGGATCACTTTTGTCAGGAAAAACTGCAGCCAAGAGGCTGAAGACGTGAGCAAAGCCTCGTATCTTTATAGGCTTGGGGGACAAAAATTAGAATTCAGGACCTATGAGGAGATGAGGCTGTAGTAGGTTCTAGAGTGCTGCACCATAGGTAAAAGAGTTAACTAGCAATAGACCTGGGCTCTGGAGGATTCAAGATCCATTTATTTTGAACCATCCTTACTGCTGATAGCCCTTTGGCCCCACCCTAATGGCCTGCCAGACAAAGGAGTCACGTGTAGAGAAAATAGACATTCAGAGCTGCTGTACAATAAACACAGAGTGTGAGCAACATCTCGAATTTAAAATGTCCTAGTAACCATATTTAACCATTTTAAAACAGGTAAAATTAATTATAATATATTTATTTAACCCGCTATATCCAAAATATTATTATTTCAACATGTAATTTTAGGGAGAAAAACTTTTTCTTTTCCAACTGGGTTTGGGCAATTGTAAATTAACTGACAAGTTAACAGGAGAAAAGGTTTATTACATGTATCTATGGAAGCATTCTATAAGGAGTGGCCCTTTGAACAGCCAGGCTAAGGGTTTATACATCAGTTTAATGAGTGAAGTAGGAGGGCAGGGCTTTAGTGGAAAAGGATGGGAGGTTCTGATAAGGCTTGTTTACACAATTGCTTGGAATGTTCTGCTGCTAAGGGTCAGTTGCTTCTCTGACTGGAGACTTTCCCAGAGTGGGGGTTTTTAGGAGCTGATTCTTGAAAAGTTTTGCTTTAGTCCTGAGAGGGAAGTTCATAGCATTACAGGCCTACCTCAAGAAGCAAGAAAAATCTCAAACAATCTAACCCTACACCTAAAAGAAGTAGAAAAAGAACAACAAACAAGCCCTGGCCGGTTGGCTCAGTGGTAGAGTGTCGGCCTGGCGTGCAGGAGTCCTGGGTTCGATTCCCAGCCAGGGCACACAGGAGAAGTGGCCATCTGCTTCTCCACCCCTCCCCCTCCCCTTCCTCTCTTCCCCTCCTGCTGCGAGGCTCCATTGGAGCAAAGATGGCCTGGGTGCTGAGGATGGCTCTGTGGCCTCCGCGTCAGGCACTAGAATGGCTCTGGATGCAACAGAGTGATGCCCCAGAGGGGCAGAGCATCGCCCCCTGGTGGGCATGCCGAGTGGATCCCGGTCAGGTGCATGCGGGAGTCTGTCTAACTGCCTCCCCCATTTCCAGCTTCGGAAAAATGAAAAAAAAAAAAAAAAAGAACAGCAAACAAAGCCCAGAGTAAGAAGAAGGAACAAAATAATTAATATCAGAATGGAAATAAATGACATAGAGACTAAAAACCAATACAAAAGATCAATAAAACCAAGAGTAGTTTCTTTGAAAAAATAAACAAGATTAATGGACCAGACTCATCAAGAAAAAAAGAGAGCAGACCCAATAAATAAAATCAGAAATGAAAGAGAAGTAACAGCTGACACCACAGAAATACAAAGGATTGTAAGAAAATACTATGAACAACTATATGCCAACAGATTGGACAACCTGAGCAAAATGGATAAATTCACTTTTAGAAGGATCAGAAAATCTGAATAGATTGATTACAACTAAAAAAATTGAAACAGTAATCAAAAAACTCTCAGCAAATGGAAATCCTGGACCAGATGGCTTAACACATGAATTTTATCAAACTCAAAGAAGTAACACCTATCCTTCTCAAACTGTTCCAGAAAATTTAAAAGGAGGGAAAACTTTCAAGCTCTTTTGATGAAGCAAGTATTATCCTAATTCCAAAACCTGATAAATGAACTGCAAAGAAAATTATAGGCCAATATACCTGATGAGCATAGATCCTAAACTAAATCCACATGATCAAGTGGGATATATTCCAGGGATATGAGTTTGGTACAATATTCATGAATCAATAAACATGACACATCACATAAGCAAAATGAAGGCTAAAAACCACATGATCATATCAATAGATGAAGAAAAAAGCATCTGGTAAAATCCAGCACCCATTTATGATAAAAATCCTAAGTAAAGTAGGAATAGAGGGAACATACCTCAATGTGACAAAAACCATTTATGACAAACCCAAGCTCAATAGGCAAAAACCAGAAGTCTTTCTTCTAAGATCAGAAAAAAGACTGGGATGTCCACTTTTACCGCTCTTATTCAACATAGTGTTTGAAGTCCCAGGCACAGCAATCAGGCAAGAAGAAATAAAAGGAATCCAAATTGGAAAGGAGGAAGTAAAACTGTCATTATTCACAGATGACATGATAGTGTACAGAGAAAATTCTAAAGACTCCACCAAAAACATACTACTAGATCTAATAAATGAATTTGGCAAAGTAACAGAATACAAAATTAATATTCAGAAATCAGTGGCATTGTTATTCACCAATAATGAAATATCAGAAAGAGAAATTAAGAAAACAATCTCATTTACTATTGAAACAAAAAAAAATAATGTATCTGGGAATAAATGTAACCAAGGAGCTAAGACGGGTACTCAGAAAATTCAGGATACTGAAAAAGAAATCGAAGAAGATACAAATAAGTAGAAGTGTATACTGTGTTCATGGATTGGAAGAATTAACATAATTAAAAGGTCCATACTACCCAAAGCGATCTATAGATTCAGTGCAATTCTTTTTAAAATACCAATGGCATATTTCATAGATCTAGAACAAATGTTACAAAAATGTGTATGGAACCAAAAAGACACCTAATAGCTTCAGCAATTTTGAGAAAAAAAGAACAAAGTTGGAGGTATCACACTATCCGATATCAAACTATACCACAAGGCCATTTTAATCAAAACAGCCTGGGACTAGCACAATAACAGGCATATAAATCAATGAAATAAAATAGCCTAGAAATAAATCCACACCTTTATGGTCAATATTTGACAAAAGAGGAAAGAGCATTCTATGGAGTAAAGACAGTCTCACCAATAAATGCTGTTGGGAAAACTGGACAGCTACATACCAAAAAAAAAAAAAAAAAATGAAGCTAGACCACATTTTTACACCGTATATAAGAATAAACTAAAAAAAAAATAAAATATTTAAATGTAAGTCACAGAATCATAAAAATTCTAGAAGAAAACATAGGCAGTAAAATCTCAGACATCTCTCATAGCAATATTTTTGTTGCTATATCTCCTCGGGCAAGGGAAACAAAGGAAAATATAAATATCAACAAATAGAACTACATCAAACTGAAAAGCTTTTACAAGCAAAAGAAACCATCAACAAAATGAAAAGAGGAGCCACTGAACGTATATTTGCCAATGATACATCTGATAAGGAGTTCATTTTCTAAATATATAAAGAACTTACATAACTCAACACCAGGAAGCCAAACAATCTAATTTAAAAATGAGCAAATGACATTGTTGGGCAGATAAAATATATTATGCTCACTTTGTTAAAGATGGCGCTGCCCACATAGAGGCCATCACCCAGGTGATATTAATGTGTGTTAGGGGCAGGCTGTGGGCAGGCAGAATCCTTGTAGCCTGGGGCTTGGTTTTGGGATTAAGCCTTTCCTACTCGTTTTGATGTGGGGTGGTACAATCCCATCATGCCCCAGATAAGTGACTTTGTATTAGAGACTTCCCTATTTTGTAGATTGGATTAAAGGTTTGGATTTCTACACTATAAAATGGGGGCAGAATAGGAGCTTGCTCTCTCAGTTCCTGGGATTATTATCACTAGAGGAGAGAGCAGAGAGGAGAGGGGAGAAAGGCCACATGGAGGAGGCCAGGAGAAGCAGCCAAGATGGCGGAGTGTTGAGTGAGAAGCCAGTTTGTGCAGAGTTTGTGCAGGGAGAAGGAAGGAGATGGGGAACAGAGGTGAACAAGTCTGGTGAGCTAGAAACCTTTGATTCTAGGAAACTTGGATAAGTCAGTAGCTTTGTGAGCACTAAATGTGAGTGGGTTTTGGAGCCCAGTGTGTGTTTTTACTTGCCTGCCGGGTGCAAGCTAGGATTAAAGCTAATGGCCCACCAGTTCTTGGCTCCATTGTTTCTTTACCAACTGTCCAAATTCAATGCGAACCTGCATGAGGCAGGAGGCTGTGATGGTAGCCCTGGCTTCTGGCTTTACAGACATGAACAGACACTTTTCCAAAGAGGACATACAGATGACCAATAGACATATGAAAAAATGTTCAGCATCCCTAATCATCAGAGAAAGATAAATGAAAACCACAATGAGATATCACCTCACACTTGACAGAATGGCTCTCATCAATAAATCAGCAAACAAATGTTGGCGAGAATTGTAAAAAAGGGAACACTTGTGCACTGTTGGTGGAAATACAGACTTGCACAGCCACTGTAGCAAACCATATGGAGTTTCCTCAAAAAATTAAAAATGAACTTGCATTTTGACCCAGGTCTCCGACTTCTGGGAACATATTCTAAGAATCCCAAAACACTAATTTGAAAGAACATAAGCACCCTTATGTTCATTGCAGCATTATTTACAATAGCCAAGATCTGGAAACAGCCTGAGTGCCTTAGTAGACGAGTGGATTAAAAAAAAAACAAAAAAAAAACTGTGGCACTTTTGCACAATGAAATACTACTTAGTGCTTTAAAAAGAAAAGAAAAGAAAATCTTACCTTTTTGGGACAGCATAGATGGACATGAAGATTATTATGCTAAGTAAAATAAGCCAGTCAGAGAAAGACAAATACTGTTTGATCTCACTAATACGTAGATAGTCAGATACGGGAATTTCAGATAAGATTTCTCTCTGCATCTGCTATTTGTCTAAATGTTTTTCATTTAAAGTAATCTGTATGCCATTCTGGTTGTTTGTTGGTCCCTTCATAATCAATATAAAATATTGTATTAATGAGATACTTTACTTTTTTTGTATTAAGTCCTTGAAATTCAGTGTGTGTTTTATATTCATAGCTTAATTCAGACTAGTTCCATTTTGAGAGCTAGTGAATACTGTGTTGAACAATCAGATTATAGAAGGAAACTTCAAAGAACAGCTTTATGGCCCTGGTGTAGGAAAAGATTCTTCAAACAAGTCTCAAATTTCATAAAGGAAAATATTGATTAATTGGACTATATTAAAATTAGGAATTTAGTAAGGGACATTACTTAAGAGAGTAAAAGGCATGCCACAGAGTGGAAGAAGAAGTACACTGTGATTCACTCCACCCCACTACAATGGCTCATATATAAACTATCAGTAAATTTGTTGAGGATATGGAGGAACAAGAACTCTCACACAGTGCTGGTGGGAGTATAAATGAATACAGCTACTTTGGAAAACTGTTTTGCATCTACATAATCTGAACATACCATATTCTTTTACCCAATAGTTACCCTCCTACATATATGACCAATAGAATGCATACATATCTGCACCCAAAAACATGTAAATTGTGGGAACTCACTCAGACCCCTAAGGTTGATATGAAGATGATTTTACAGTGTAAATATTTGAGCTATAAAAGATGCAGAAAGAAATCCTATCTGAGTTTATCTTATTTGACTAAAGCAGGGCCTCCTGAAAATACAGACTGCCCATTCCTATTAGCATAAAAAGAATAGAGCCATCTATACTTTCCCTGTGAACACCTAAACCCACCTTTGGTAAATTGGTATATAAGCTTTTGTCTCTGGCTATTCAGTAAGTTACTTATTACCGAGCAACTCCTATGTGCACTTGTAAGTAAACTGTCTTTTCTCCTGTTAATTTGGCTATTGTCAGCTAATTTGCAGGCCCCCAACCACTGAACCTGAGTGAAAAAAGAAAAAGTTTTCCCTCTCAATATAAACACATCCATGACAGCCCCAAATTAGAAACAACCCAGTCTCTTTCAATAGTAGAAGGCATAAGTAAAATGTGATATATTCACACAATGGAATACTATTTACACTAAAAAACATGGATAAATTTTACAAATGTAAAATTTATTTTTCAAGGAAAAAGACAACTCACAAAGTTCAGAAGCAGGCCAACTAATTGGTGGTGTTTAGAAGTCACCATCTACAATTGTAAAAACTGAAACTTACATAATGTTACTAACCAATGTTACCCAGTAAATTTAATTTTTTTTAAAAAAGTCACTATCTGAGCTATTTGGGGGGAGCAGAGAGTATAATATTAGGTTGAGGATTAAAGTGAAGGTTCTGTTCTTGGCCCAGGTGGTGGTTGTGGTCACTTTGAGATCATTCATTGAGTTATATTATTTTGCACTTCTCTACATGTATGTTACACTTTAATAAAAGAACGTATTGATAGTGTAATTCTTAGTTTAATATAGTCAGTTTGCTCTTTCTGATATTTTAATGTTTCTGTATCTCTCTGCCTTTTTATAGTTTAGCATATCAACTTTCTATAGAACAAGGTCCATATTTAGGTTAAATAGCAGCTGCAGCGACACCATGAGTAATTATGATCATGGTGGCGGTTTGGCAATGGGAAAGAATTGTCCTCCTTGGCAAGCCCAGTTTACTCACTAGAATGATCCATGCAACAAAAGAATTCTGTTTATGTCCTACCAGTGTTTTAAAAATAGCATTATACTATCATATCTATTCAAAAGTCTATCACCCACGTCAGCATTCTATCACAATATTTTTCATTAACTGAAATGTTACAATTAACACATTCTGCAATGCTAGGAGATAAATCTAGTCAACTAAAGATGCTGTCAACTTTCTCCAGTTCTTTATTTTCTTGTGCAACCAGACAACACTGGGGAAAAATTAAATTGTCATTCACTTCACAGAGCCTTCTTTTTAGCATATCAACATTTTATTTGACTACTGAGCATAAAAGAATAACCAAACTTTGAAAAGAAAATGGAAATTAGTGCATAAATATGGCATCTGATAATCTGACACACTTGATTATGAAATTGATGCCCTGTAGTTATTCTTTACAAAAGCCAAGAGAACCAAATTAGAGCATTAAGTTAAACCACCTACTCTTCCTGCACCATTACATCCCATCATTCTGCAGAAAGGTTAAGGAGAAGGCAGTTTTCTAGTTATAGTCAGAAAATTCTACAGTTTTCTGCTCTTGATTTGCTAATGACTTCATTACAAAGCACTTAACACAAAGCTGCTGATAACTCTGTAAAAGGTGTTTACAAAAGTTGCTTTGAGAGTGAATCTTTTTTCTGTAATTTCAAATAATAGTAACTACTAACATTATTACTCTTACTATAATACATCTATCACTTATTGACTCCATCTCTATAGCAAGCACTAAGTGGTGAGAATTTCCATATGCTGTGTTACATTATTTTATCCCTGCCACAACCCAGTGTAGTCAATTCTGTGATTCTTATATTCCAAATAAAGAAACAGCGGCACAGAGTTTAACCCAAAAGTTACAAGGCTAACAGAAAATTTAAATAAAAAACTGTGCAACTTAAATTTGTATATATGCTATGCCATAACCTCAAATATGGGTCTCATGTCCAACTCCACACTGAGTTTTCAGGGTATTTTCTATTGTGGTGGTGATGGTTGTTGTTGTTTGCTATAGTTCTACCCTAGCCACTTGTTTGTCCAGATATGCAGCATAGGAATATGTTAGTGGTCCATTTTGTGACCAGCCAGGCCTTGCCAGGGGGTATGAAATCCACACTAGTAGATAAATTGGTCAATCCAAAGTCATGGAATTTTTCTTTTTGACTCCTCATTGCCTCCCCAT
The DNA here is from genome assembly GCF_036850765.1 of Saccopteryx bilineata. Lineage (NCBI taxonomy): Eukaryota > Metazoa > Chordata > Mammalia > Chiroptera > Emballonuridae > Saccopteryx > Saccopteryx bilineata. The sequence goes on from NC_089499.1 coordinate 81,757,398, forward strand.
TCTTTGCATAGTGCTCTACACATCTAGGCACTCGCAAACATCTGTGAACTCTTAGAAATAGCATTTCCCTGGTAAACATGGTTTAAATGTGAATTTCTTGTGTTCATCTGAGACGCCCATTATATTTGCATTTAGAACCAACCTGTATGCAATAGCTTGGAGTTTTTATGAGAACCTATCACCTTTATTGTGTGCTAAAACTTTTATTTATGAAATACTCATTAAATCTCTTAGTTTGAAGTTTTTAGACTTTTTGCTGCGTGAAATAATATTTCTTCTGTAGGGGATAGGAAAAACCCTCTTTCCTCTATCCTCCTAGACCTAGATTCTCCTGCAACTTGGATGAACAAAAGAAATATTAACAAGAGAAAACAAGTTTATTAACACCTTCAGTGTGCTTATACACAAAGGTACTCACTCACTCATGAGTGACTCAAAAGAATGGTTAGAACTTGATCTTATACAGCATCTTAACAGAAAAATAATAAATTTTGTAGAAAAGTGACAAAGAAAGGGACTTTGAGATTCTAGAGGTGGCAAATTGTGGGAGGATAAATATTTGGAAGATAAGCGCTAGTTAATAGGATTTGTTATGTAGATTCCTCTGGGGTCATCTCTGATAAGAGCCTAGATTTGTCTCCAATGATTAAGAGTCACCCTACCCTGCCTTCCTGGTAGAGATGAGGAGAGCTGAGAGTTTTTCTTGTGTCTTTTTCTCATAGCCTTTAACTCAAAATAATCCTTACATCAAAGAGGCACGTTTTGGGTTGGCATATTCTGAACCCTTTCACTTCTTTGTATCCTTGTTTATTGTCTGTCTCTAGCTCTAGACTGTAAATTCTGTATGAGCAGGGACTGTGACTTGGTCACTACTCTATTATCAATACCGAGAACTAAAGTATAAACTGGCATAGAGCAGACATTCAGATATTTTTTTAATGTTCCTCAAAAATAGGAAGAAGAAACCTGTTATTTCGAGGGACAGTTGTTTTCCCTGCATCTTCAGCAATGTTATGTTTATTTGGAAAGTAAGTCCTCGTTCTGTGTGTGTCCTTCCTCTGGATAAAACAATAATATTTGTCTCGCATAAAAATGTAGAGGTTCCAAAGGACGTCTTAAAAACATCATAGCTTCATATAGTTTTTCTCAGCCTTTCTTTTTCTGTTGGGAAAATACACTCAATAGATATCATTTCAATATGCACACTTTGGTGGACATGAGTCAGGACCTTGTTTATATACCCAGCAAAAGTCCAAGAACAGACTCTGGGTCTTATCTCTGCTCCCATATTGGGAGTGAAGGAAGATTTAACACTCAACCAGGTGAAGTAGGTTACCCACAGGGAAGAAGAGCTTGATCTCAGAAGAGGGAAAGGAAGTGGCTAACCAAAGTCATAGTACCACAACATATTACTAGTAGGCAAGCTTTAACTCTTCAATGGTTCACTCCATAAGTATTTATTGAATTACTACTATATGCCATGTGCACTCTTTCCTTTCCCCTTCATTTCAAGAAAACATGTGAATGGGAATGGCATTAAGATCCCCTTGAATACTATTCAGTTGATTTTTCTAGATAATTCCTTTACATATTTTCATATTTAAACTATTTTAGAACATTACATGCAACAAATGTAATATTTAATTGCAACACACTGGTTAGTAAATATTTATTTTTGCTCTTACTAAATTCCAAACAAAGGGGTTTTTTAACCCCAAAAGACTGAGAATAGATATGTTAACAGATAAAACTCCAGATTGCGTTGCAAAGATAAACTACAAAAAATATAATCACCATTTTATAGTTATAACTGTGCTTTTTAAAAGCAAGAAACAAACTATTAATAACCCAATATTGCATTAGATGTCTTGACATTTAAAATTCAAATAAAATAAACAACAGTGAATTTTTCAACTTACTCATCAGACACTAGGCGCATTTCACAGTCACATCTTAAAAAGGTAATAAGAAAAGTTTCATTTCGTTATGTCTGGCATGTCTGTTCCTGATGAATTCCATAACCAACCTGGATGACACTAAGCTGAGAGAAATCTCACGTCACTTTTTTGTCTACATTGAAGCATTCTGCAGTTACTACCCATTTCTGTTACTTAGATGAAACTTATTCTTCTGGCATAGAAATCTCAAGGGGAAGAATTGGAATGTCCTTGCCCATGGTCCTCATCATAAGGGAGTTTTTACTCTATTCTGACCTGACTTTGAATATTTAGGGAAAATGTTCAATTTGTAGCTTTAGCTAATGGCATTACAATGTCAAGCTTCTCTGTTTAACATTCAGCTTTGTTAATGAAGTAAAACAGATTGGCTCTCTAAATGTTGATGAAATTGATTACAGCTGGAGAGCCTTGATAGCATTTTTTCAAGTGCTCTAAATAATAAGACAATGCTTGATTAGTTTTTCTGTTTTGAGGAGAAAAACTGACTTCCTTGAGAATTTTCACAAACGATTCCCCTTCAGTGAAAGGTGAAGGATAAGTGAGCACTGCTTATGTTTCCATGGCACCAAGACCTTTTATCTTCCAGCAGTTAAAAAAAAAAGAAATAAAGAAAAGAAACCCTTTGAAAAGCAGATTAAAACATAATGTTAAACTTCTTTTCACATACTTTTATGACTACATCTCCTACAATGAAAGAAGTCTGTATAATTCTTCCTCTGAGCCTAGCCTAGCCTCCCCTCTATTATAGAGCATCTTCGAACTTTCCCACAGTAATCATTCTTTGTCAAGTTATGTCATTGAAATGTCCTACCCGACATTGCAGATTTCAGCCTAGGAACCATTTTGCTTTAATAATCAGGCTCAGCCCTGCCCAGGTGGTTTCAGTGGATAAAGCACCAGTGCGGAATAAAGGTCGCGGGTTTGTCCCTGGTCAGGACATATATGAGGAGTACAAATATCGATCAACTTATGACCTATGCAACTTATGACCCTTGGACTTTACAACCACAATTGCTAGCCACGACAGCTCTGCATCTGGCAGCACAAGCATTGCCCAGCTGGGCGTGGGATAGTGCGGACAAGCTTCCAGCAGCACTACCATCTCCGCGCACCATTTCAACTGTTATCCCAGACTCGGTACAGCAATTTGTGTTTTGTGTCCTGGATATTTTTCATCAAACCCCTCCCAAGATGTCTACCAAGAGGAAATTGTCTTTGTAAATATTAAACCAGTTGTACTGGTAATGCAGTGTTTTACTTAAACAAAATAGTGTAGAGATGATACAAATGGCATAAAATGAACAAAGAAAATTATGATATATAACAATAATGAAAGAGAAAATTACGATAAAATATGACTTAAAGATTTTTATAACATCATTTCACAGTACTGTACATATAGCCTACTCAACTTTCAACCAAATCGTGTTACGACCGGTCAGTCTGTCAGAACCAATTGTGATCGTAAGTCGAGCACTAGCTGTACTGAATACAAAACTAAATGGAACAACTAGGTGAAAAAATGAGTTGATACTTCCCCCCCCCTCCCTCTCATTGTCAAATAATAAGCCACCATCTATTTTCTAAGTCATATCTATAGCATTAGGTAAAGCAGCTGTTATTTATGCAAATGCAACAATTTCCAGGAACATTACCAAACATTCCCTTTTATCACTGAAGTTGGTATTTCCAATGGGAAAGGCTGCTAAGGTCAGCTCAGGTGGTGCACATCGGCAGGAGGAGGGCATTCCTTTTTCCTCTCCCCTCCACTGGTACAGGACCAGTCAGGACTGCTGTTTCCATTAAACACTATCACCCAAAACACTTTTTAAAAGATGCTTTGAAGCTGTGTTTCAGAGGAGTTTTTTTTTATATAAATACTATCAAATTGGAAGCTCCTAAAGAGACAGAAAGAAAAAAAATTCAACTGGAGTAGAAAAATAGAAAGTAAGAAATGGGTCTTACACCCCCAACCCCCTACTCCACATTTCTGCTCCCAGGTGTGATGACAGTTAATAGTTTCCTGGGCGTCCTTTTCTTGTGTATACACCAGAAAATATGTTTTATTTATATATTTTTCCAACATAAATGGGATGAGTCTCATTACTGTTCTACAATTTGATTTTTAGATTTTTAAAAAATAAATTTTGGACCTCTTTTTAATTTTCCCACATAAATGAACACAGTCTTCATTAATGACTAGATATTATTTTATTATTTGGATGCACTGTCATTTATTCAGCTGGTTATCTGCTGATTGACATTTAGGTGGTGTCCAGCTTTTCATCACTATAAACAGTGCTGTAGTAAACATCCTCATGTGCATGTCTTTGTGACCTTGGGGAAGTATGTGTTTACAATAAATTTCTAGCAGTGAAATTACTTGGTATTTTTTATAGCTATTACCCAATTGTTGACCAATTTACATTCCTACCAGCTCACATTTAAGTTTCATGAAACTTGAGAACTTTTGCCAAACTGCTATGGTCAGTAGTAGCTCATTATTTCATTTGTATTTCTATATTATATATATGTTCAATTTTCCATGATACAGGTGGGGAGCCATTTACATGACCTTCCTGGTCATATATTTGCCTAATTTTCTGGAACCATGTCTTGTATTTATTCAATATTCTTCTATATCCAGCACATGGTTGGGTTCTTGGACCCTCATTAACTATTAAATTTGACTTAGATAGTATATAGGACAAACAGGAAGAATCTAAAATAGTCCTTATTAGAGTGTAAGGTCCTTGAGGCTAACTGCCATCTCTAAAGACCTTCACTCTCACAGGATAATAAAAACAGCTGTCTTGCCTGACCAGGCGGCAGCGCCGTGGATAGAGCATCGGACTGGGATGCGGAGGATCCAGGTTTGTTTGAGACCCCGAGGTTGCCAACTTGAGCGCGGGCTCATCTGGTTTGAGCAAAGCTCACCAGCTTGGACCCAAGGTCACTGGCTCCAGCAAGGGGTTACTCAGTCTGCTTTAGCCCCATGGTCAAGACACATATAAGAAAGCAATCAATGAACAACTAAGGTGTCGAAACAAAAAACTAATAATTGATGCTTCTCATCTCTCTCTGTTTCTGTCTGTCCCTATCTATCCCTCTCTCTGACTCTCTGTCTCTGTAAAAAACAAACAAACAAACAAACAAACAAAAAAACAGCTGTCTTCTCAGGAGACTGCTGCACATCACAACCTTATTTTGACACAATGGGAAATGAATTTTGTCAAAGGGAAATTTTTCTGTTTCTCATATGTATTTTCATACACATATGTACTAAATTTCCAAAATAACATTACTCCTTGCCTAGATTATGCAACAAACTCCTAACTGATCTTTCTAGCTCTTCTCTTCTCCCCACCATCCATTCTCCACAGGGCTGCCACTCTGACCTTTCTAAAATGCAAATCAAAGATTCCTCTAACTTAAAACCCTTGAGGTGATCCCAGGGCCTTCAGAATAAAGTAGGAACTTCTTTGTTTACTAAGACCCCTGCCTCCTTCATCAATTCACCATAGTCACATCAGCCAGCACATATGTATACCAGTGCCCATCATTTCACAGTGGGTATGCCCAAACTCTCCACCCCTTTCTGCTTTAGTGAATGCTGTTCCTTCTAGAATGTTCTCCCATTTTTTCTGTTTTGCTGCCTTTTCCTTCAGGAACAACCTTTCATCATGTTTGCTAAAAAGCCTTATCTGAACCCTTCTCCTAACTGTGAGGGGTATCTAGGCTTACCTCTAACAATACTTACTTTACTTTCTTATAAGTGTTGGGTCTAACAATCTGTGTCTAGGAGACTTAATTCCTCAAAGACAGAATCACATCTTGCTCCTGAATATCTAGCATAAAGTCTGTAACACTGCATGGGCTCAAAAAACATCTATTCAGCATAAAATTATAAAGCAGCTATGCTGATAACACTGTTGAGAGGCACAGAAGGGGTCATCCTTTTTCCACATTGTCTCAAGGAGATAGGATATTACTGTTCACATGTAATAGTTGAATTTGATGGCTGATGCCTGGATTTCTGCCTCTAGAGTTAAATTACCTACCAAATCTAATGAGTTAGTGTCTATAAAATGGTCCCCAGATGCCATGTCATTAATATAAATTTTCTTAACCTGAGGGAAAATACTGCCAAATAGGAGAGATATTCAGTTCTGCAGAGAATATATAAAATATATTTAATAGAGTAAGAGAAGTGAATCATTTTTGTGATTTCCTGGAGCACCAAGAACTTAGAGGGAGCTGGGTCCTCTCTTTTATAGATTTTCTGACAAAGACATGGGCAGGAGAGGTGTTTTTGTAGAGGCCAGAAGAAATATGTTATTTCCCTTTTGGATGAGTATTTGTTGAATGTCTTCAAATACACATGGATTGATGGGAGATGAAAATACAGCACTTGTTTATGCAAGTACGTTTCCCACCTTTTGCAATGGAAGAGGTATGTTCCTATTCCAGGCAACATCCTCTGGGAGCATCTTTAGGGGTCAAGGAGAAGAAATCTGGCAAACGAATTCTCATATCACTCTCAACCAGCTGCCTCATTGGGCTCCTGCTGCTCCTCCCACTGCTCTCAGAGTGTGTTCTGCTCTCCTCTCTAGAGTCTTTCTCAGAGAACTTGCCCACTTCCTAGTCTTTCCACTCTTACCTCTAGGTACTTCTTTTATAGCCGTGGCCTTCCTACAGGAATTCATTCACTCATTCAACAAACATTTATTGAGCATCTAATATGTCAAGCCTAAAGTGAAGTCCAAGGTGAAAAAGACAGACCTAATTGTCTGTCTGGTCACAGCTCATCTTCCTTATTCATAGCCAGCTATATTTTTGTTGTAACTTCACCTGGTAGAAGGTATAAGGCAGCTCTTTAGAGTCTCTTTTATAAAAGCACTAATCCCAAATATGAGGGCTCCACCCTCATGACTTTAGCACCTCCCAAAGGCCCCACCTCCAAACACCATCATTATCGGGATTAGGTTTCAACAAAATTTTGGGTAGATGTTAATGTTCAGTATAGCTCTAGGCCATAGTGAGAAAGGGGACTAAGGTCCCTTTAATAGTTTAGCTGGTAGAGTAGAAGACTTGTAGTATTGAATATAAACTCTGACTGAAAAACAACTTTAAAATAATAAAAATAAAGAATAAAAAATGTAGCACCAAAAAAAATTTTTTGAACAAAATGTTAACACTTTTAAATCTGAGTAGTGTAGACTTCAGAATTTGACATGTTTGAAATTTTTCATAATTCAGCAGTTAAAATGTTATTATTCATGTATATAAATCCATTGTGCAATAGTAATAAACTATTAATTATAGAGATAAAAAAAGGAAAAGAGACTAAGGATGCGGCTCTGCCTCTTCCCTCTAAAGCTAAGAGCAGCATAGTAACAGTGAGAGAAAGGCACAAAAGTATTCTGGAGAGATAGACAAGACCAAACCATGCAAAACTTAAGCCAATGTAGTCATTTTTGATTTTGCTCTAAAAGTAGATTTTTTAAATCTCCTTCTAGATTGAATTGGAGGGAGTCCAGATTGGCTGGGGGATAAACAAAGGAGAGAGTCTAGAAGTATAGACTAGGATGGTGACAATGGGTATGGAGCTATGTCAACAAATTCAAGAGCTAAGCCTAGGACCTAATAATAGATCCCTAAATGTTTCCAGCATAGCTTCACTTGGAAAAACTACCAAGACCTCATATTCCTTATGTGTTAAACCAAACTCTTATGTCACCCGAAAATGGTTTCCTCTCCCAGTGTCCCCAGTTCATTCAGTGATACCAACACTGTTTCATCCTTTCATTCCCAGAATCTAGACTTTAAGCTACCTCGTTCTCTCTTCAGACTAGCTCCATCAACGTGACAGGAAATAAGGTAACCAGTGGCATCCGAGTTTCATTTATTTTGGCTTCCATCTTTAGTGGAGACTCTTATTTTCCAGTTTCAGAAATTCTAGGGATGCAGTGATTGGCCTAGATGAGGCCAGGTATCCATGTCCGGACCAATCAAATGAAGCTGTGGGCTCTTGTAGGATCATGGTAACTCCTAGAAAGCCATGTGTTTAGAGGAAGCTATTACAAGGAGAAGGGGAGGGAGTTCTGGAGAGACAGTCCCTTAGCTCTTCCTTACCATGTCTTAAAGAGAGATTAGAATTGTTTCTTGTAAGTGTCAAGAGGTAAGGACAAGCAAGTGGAGATGAAAATAAGACAGAGTTTACTTCAACATGAGGAAAAAACTTTTTAACAGTGTTGGGCAGATAAAATATATTATGCTCACTTTGTTAAAGATGGCACTGCCCACGTGGAGGCCATTGCCCAGGTGATATTAATGTGTGTCTCTGTGGGCTATGGGCAGGCAGGATCCTTGTAGCCTGGGGCTTGGTTTTAGGATTAAGCTTTTCCCACCCTTTTTGATGTGGGGTGGTGCAATCCCATCATGCCTCAGAGAAGTGACTTTGTATTAGAGACTTCCCTATTTTGTAGATTGGATTAAAAGTTTGGATTTCTACACTATAAAATGGGGGCAGAATGGGAGCTTGCTCTCTCGGTTCCTGGGATTAACATTAGAGAGCAGAGCAGAGAAAGGCCACGTGGAGGAGGCCAGGATAAGCAGCCAAGATGGTGGAGTGTTGAGTGAGAGGCCAGTTAGTGCAGAGTTTGTGCAGGGAGAAGGGAGGAGATGGGGAACAGAGGTGAATAAGTCTGGTGAGCTAGAAACCTTTGATTCTAGGAAACTTGGATAAGTCAGTAGCTTTGTGAGCATTGAATATGAGTGGGTTTTGGAGCCCAGTGTGTGTTTTTTACTTGCCTGCTGGGTGCAAGCTAGGATTAAAGATGATGGCCCACCAGTTTTTGGCTCCATTGTTTCTTTACCAACTGTCCAAATCCAATGCGAACCTGCATGGGCCAGGCTGCTGTGATGGTGGCCTTGGACACTGGCCTTACAAACAGTAAAAGCTGTTTAAAGATGAAATTTGGTCTTTGAAAGTAGTAGGTTAATGATGGTAATTAAACATAGTTAATGATGGTAATTAAACATAGATAACCACATGGTGGGAATGTTGAAGAAGGCAGCCCCCAACTCTAAGATGAAGTGTTCTTCTAACACTCAGAATCTGGTTAAAAGCCCCCCTGCAGAAAAGAAGCCAAAATTCAACAACAGCATCTTAATACTTATCTCACTCCTTCAGAGATATGCAAAAGAGTTCTCAACTTATAGTTTGTGTTTCTAACTTACAGTTTGGGCTTCCTACTTTAATGGAAGATGAATCATATGAAGAAAAGCTACTAAGCTCTTTTTGTCTTTAAGTTTTTTAAAAAGAATATATTGTCTTAGTTTTTTAATATTAGTAAATATATTTCTGAATAAGCATTCTGTTTTCTGAGACAGAAACTTGAAGTTTTCTGTCTTGGCCCCAGGTTCACCCCAGATGTGTGCATACCAAGCACATGATGAGGAAACAGTGCCATGCTCCTTGCAGATGGAGAAAGAGCAAGCTGCAGGGAAAATACAGAGGGGGTTGCAAGCAGCTGCATTATATGTCGTTATGGAATCTTTTAGCACTGAGAGGCCCTCGGTGTTATGCATTTGATAAATGTTGAGGAACTGCCAGGTACTCTGCAATGTGCTAGTTAGAGTCAAAATGGGGGAGACTGCATTCATCAAATGATCAAAGAAATGAGGATTAATTGTGAGCTGAAACAAAAGCTCTTAATGAGAAGATTACAGTTGCTCTGTTAGAAGGAGTAATAAAGGAACTTGGCTAGATTGACAAGGAAGCATCAAGGAAGATTTAACAAGGGAGTGGTGCTTAAGCCAAAATCTGAAGGTTGAGTATGATTTCACCAGGCCATGGGAAGGTAGGAATGGGAGGAGAGCAGGTCCACACGGGTACACAGGGTTGCACAACCTGGGCAAAGGTCCTGCAATGGTAGGGAGCAGGGTATATTCCAGGAATTGAGAGAAGACCAGTGTGACTGGAGCGTAGTGAATCAGAAGGAGAATATAGTTGGAAAAATACATAGATTAGTCTATGCAAAGGCTCAAGGTAAAGATTCCGGTCTTTCTCCCAAGTACAATAGCTTCCCAATGACATTGAAGGGTTTTAAACAAAAGATTGACATAATCAGATTTGAATATTGGCTACAGTGTGGAGAACATAGAAGTAAAACCAGATGAATGACTATGAAGGGATCAGTTCAGAGATTTTACTACAGATAACTGAGGCAAGATAGTTGCTTGGACTTAGGTCATAGAAGCAGAGATGGTGAGTGAGAAAGGTGAATTCAAAGGCATTTAGAAGGAACATTGACAGAAGGTTTCATAAAAGCCTTGAGATATTCCACTCTTCAGTTCCTCCCTCTAAAACAGGTTTCTCAGCTTCAGCCTGTGGGCCAAGTCCAGCCCATTACAGAGTATCTTCTATAAGTAAAATTGTATCAGAGCACAGCCATGTCTATTTACTAATTTTTGTGTGTATCTATTTTCACACAACAGCAGAGTTGAATATTTGCACCAGACACCTTATGGCCTGGAAAGCCTAATATATATATTTACTACCTGGCCCATAACAAAAACACTTTGCCAACCATGGATTTTATTAAAGTAGCCAACCTTTTTTTTTTTTTTCTTCTGAAGCTAGAAATGGGGAGGCAGTCAGACAGACTCCCACATGCACCCGACCAGGATCCACCCGGCAAGCCCACCAGGGGGCAATGCTCTGCCCATCTTGGGGCGTTGCTCTGCCGCAATCAGAGCCATTCTAGCGCCTGAGGCAGAGGCCACAGAGCCATTCCCAGCGACCGGGCCAACTTTGCTCCAATGGAGCCTTGGCTGCAGGAGGGGAAGAGATAGACAGAGAGGAAGGAGAGGGGGAGGCTTGGAGAAGCAGATGGGCACTTCTCCTCTGTGCCCTGGCCCGGAATCGAACCCGGGACTCCTGCACGCCAGGTCGATGCTCTACCACTGAGACAACCGGCCAGAGCCCAACTTTTTTACAATAAAAAGGACAAAAATAAATTGAAGAAAACAATATTGTAAATAAAAGAAACATTTTGTTCATTGCAACAATACACTATCATATGACAAATGCATAATAAAAACATCTGTAATATACTGTAATTATGCTTACATGCCTGTTACATTTTAATAATAATTGTAAGAAAAAAGTATTCATTTAGATACAAATACGTCACATCACACACAATAGATTGACTCTGCATTGATCAAATATGGACATTTACAGATTTGTCTTCCAATATCAAAAAGGAGGACATGTAGGAGGTTTTCCTCTCCATCCTTATTATTACTTGTGTTGTTGTTAAGAATGTTAAACATTATACAGTCAAAACTACACAGAATGACATATTCAGGTAAGAGTTACATTTCCCCCACCCCTTTCAATCTGTACCCATTCCTCATCACCTCCATACCATCCACACGCTATTCTATAGGTAATCAATTTCATTAGTTCTGGTATCTTCTTTCTGTTTCTTTTGGCAAAAAATAAGCAGATACATGTCTATTTTCATTCCCCTTCTCTCCTATGCAGAAGGTGGCATACAATAATTATTTGCATTACATTTTCCAACTTTATCATTCATACTAGTTCACAGTGTACTCAGTCTTACAGCTAAACAGTGTGGGTGTACTATCATTTATTTCACACTCTCCCATGTTTGGACATGTTTTCAACATTTTGCTTACTGCAAATTAACTGTAAAGAGTATTACAATTAATGCTGTGGTGAATTTCCATGGGCATATCTATACTGCTCACAAAAATTAGATAATATTTTATACTTTCATATTCATTTGGAAATATCTCCTAATTTTTGTGAGCAGTATATACTTGTGTACCTGGAGATAGATCTTCAAGGTAAATTGCTAGAAGTTGCATTCCTGGAACAAAAGGTAAATACACACTTGGCTTTGTTAGATATTGACAAATCCTTCCACCAGGTTGCTCTCATCTGTGTTCCCACCAGCAATGCATGATAGTGCTGGTTTCTTTACAGCCAGGTCACAAAAAGATGTTGACAAGCTTTTAATGATTTTGAATATAAGAGATGAACACTGGTATCTTAAAGTAGTTTCAATTTGCATTTGTTTTCATTATGAGCATTATGAGTGGAGCTAACTGTCTTTTCATATGCATAGGCTATTTATGTATATGCATGTGGTATTTTACATTGATATCTATATAAAATTAAATATGAAAGTGGAGAAGTAAAAACTGACACCACAGAAATACAAAGGATTGTAAGAAAATACTATGAAGATCTGTATGCAAAAAAAAAAAAAAATGGACAACCTAGGTGAAATGGATAAATTCCTAGAAATATATAATCTTCCAAAACTCAACCTGAAAGAATCAGAAAATCTAAACAGATCAATAACAACATATAAAATTGAAACAGCTATCAAAAAAAAACTCCCAGCAAAACTGGAAAGCCACATGCAAAAGAATGAAACTGGACTACAGTTTGTCCCCCTGTACAAAAATTAACTCAAAATGGATCAAAGATCTAAACATAAGACCTGAAACAATTAAGTACATAGAAGAAGACATAGGTACTCAACTCATGGACCTGGGTTTTAAAGAGCATGTTATGAATTTGACTCCATAGGCAAGAGAAGTGAAGGCAAAAATTAATGAATGGGACTACATCAGACTAAGAAGTTTTTGCTCAGCAAGAGAAACTGATAACAAAATAAACAGAAAGCCAACTAAATGGGAAATGATATTTTCAAACAACAGCTCAGATAAGGGCCTAATATCCAAAATATACAAAGAACTCATAAAACTCAACAATAAACAAACAAACAATCCAATAAAAAAATGGGAAGAGGATATGAACAGACACTTCTCCCAGGAAGAAATACAAATGGCCAACAGATATATGAAAAGATGCTCATCTTCTTTAGGTATTAGAGAAATGCAAATCAAAACTGCAATGAGATACCACTTCACACCTGTTTGATTAGCTATTATTAACAAGACAGGTAATAGCAAATGTTGGAGAGGCTGTGGAGAAAAAGGAACCCTCATACACTGTTGGTGGGAATGTAAAATAGTACAACCATTATGGAAGAAAGTATGGTGGTTCCTCAAAAAACTGAAAATAGAACTACCTTATGACCCAGCAATCCCTCTACTGGGTATATACCCCCAAAACTCAGAAACATTGATACGTAAAGACACATGCAGCCCCATGTTTATTGCAGCATTGTTCACAGTGGCCAGGACATGGAAACAACCAAAAATCCCGTCAATAGATGACTGGATAAAGAAGATGTGGCACATATACACTATGGAATACTACTCAGCCATAAGAAATGATGACATTGGAACATTTACAGCAAAATGGTGGGATCTTGATAACATGATACGAAGCAAAATAAGTAAATCAGAAAAAAACAGGAACTGCATTATTCCATACGTAGGTGGGACATAAAAGTGAAACTAAGAGACATTGATAAGAGTGTGGTGGTTGGGGGGGGAGGGGGAATGGGAGAGGGAAAGGGGGAGGGGGAGGGGCACAAAGAAAACAAGATAGAAGGTGACAGAGGACAATCTGACTTTGGGTGATGGGTATGCAACATAATTGAACGACAAGATAACCTGGACTTGTTATCTTTGAATATATGTATCCTGATTTATTGATGTCACCCCATTAAAAAAATAAAATTATTATGAAAAAAAAAACCTCCCAGCAAACAAAAGTCCTGGATCAGATGGCTTCACAGGTAAATTTTACCAAATATTCAAAGAAGAACTAACACCTATCCTTCTCAAGCTATTTCAAAAAATTCTAAAGGAGGGAAGACTTCCCAGCTCCTTTTATGAGGCAAGAGTATTACTCATTCTAAAACCAGATAAAGACACTACAAAGAAAGAAAACTATAGGCCAATATTCCTGATGAACTTAGATGCTAAAGTTCTCAACAAAATATTAGCAAACCAGATCCATCAATACATGAAATAAATCATACATCATGATCAAGTGGGATTTATTCTGGTAAGGCAAGGCTGGTACAGTATTCACAAATCAATCAATGTGATTCATCACATAAACAAAAGGAAGGAGAAAAATCACATGATAATATCAATAGGTGCAGAAAAAACATTTGATAAAATCCAGCACCCATTTATGATCAAAACTCTCAGCAAAGTGGGAATACAGGGAACATAACTCAACATGATAAAGGCCATCTATAACAAACCCACAGCCAACATCATACTCAATGGGCAAAAATTAAAAGGAATCCCCTTAAGAACAGGAATGAGGCAGGGGTGCCCCCTTTCACCACTCTTATTCAACATAGGTCTGGAAGTACTAGCCACAGCAATCAGACAAGAAGAAATAAAAAGCACCCAAATTGGGAAACTATCATTAGTTGCTGATGATATGATACTGTACATAGAAAACCTTAAAGCCTGACCAGGCGGTTGTGCAGTGGATAGAGCATCAGACTGGGATACAGAGGGCCCAGGTTCGAGATCCCATGGTCGCCAGCTTGAGTGCAAGCTCATCTGGTTTGAGCAAAAGCTCACCAGCTTGGACCTAAGGTTGCTGGCTTGAGCAAGGGTTTACTCAGTCTGCTGAAGGCCCACGGTCAGGGCACATATGAGAAAGTAATCAATGAACAACTAAGCTGTCACAACGAAAAACTAATGATTGATGCTTCTCATCTCTCTCTGTTTCTGTCTGTCTGTCCCTATCTATCCCTCTCTCTGACTCTCTCTCTGTCTCTGTAAAAAGAGAGAGAGAGAAGAAAACCCTAAAGTCTCAGTAAAAAACTACTGGGCCTGATAAATGAATTTGGCAAGGTGGCAGGATATAAAGTTAATATTCAGAAATAAGTGGCATTTTTATTCACCAACAATAAACTGTCTGAAAGAAATTTAAAAAACAATCCCCTTAAAAAAAGTCCGCTTCACTATTGCAACAACAACAGAAATACCTAGAAGTAAATTTAACCATGGAGGTAAAGGGCTTGTACTCAGAAAATTATAAAACACTGATAAAAGAAATCAAGGAAGATACAAACAAGTGGAAGCATATACCATGTTCATGGATAGGAAGAATAAACATCATTAAAATGTCTATATTACCCAAAACAATCTATAAATTCAGTTCAATTCCTACTAAAATACCAATGGCACACTTCAAAGAGATAGAACACATATTCCAAAAATTTATATGGAACCAAAAGAGAACATGAATAGCCTCAGCAATCTTGAAAATGAAGAATAAAGTGGGAGGTATCACACTTCCAGATATCAAGTTATACTACAAGGCCATTGTACTCAAAACAGCCTGGTACTGGCATAAGAACAGGCATACAGATCAATGAAACAGAACAGAGAACCCAGAAATAATCCCATGCCTTTATGATCAATTGATATTTGACAATGGAGGTAAGAGCATACAATGGAGTAAAGACAGTCTTTAATAAACAGTGTTGGGAAAACTGGACAGGTATATGCAAAAAAATGAAACTAGACCACCAACTTATATCATTCACAAAAATAAACTCAAATTGGAAAGAAGAATTAAATGTAAGTCGTGAAACCATAAACATCTTAGAAGAAAACATAAGCAGTAAGTTCTCGGATATCTCTTGTAGCAATATTTTTGCTGGTTTATCTCCATGGGCAAGTGAAATAAAGGACAAGATGAACAAATGGGACTATATCAAACACAGCAAAAGACACCATGAACAAAGTAAAAAGACAACACATACAATGGGAGAACATATTCACGTCTGATAAAGGGTTAATAACCAAAATTTTTAAAGAACTTGTAAAACTCAACACCAGGAAGATAAACAATCCAATCAAAAAATGGGCAAAAGAACTGAACAGACACTTCTCCAAAGAGGACATTTAAATGGCCAAGGGCATATGAAAAAATGTTCAATGTCACTAATCATCAGAGAAATGAAAATTTAAACATCATTAAAATGAGACATCATGTCACACCTGTCAGAATGGTGCTCATGAACAAATCAACACACAGTAAGTGCTGACGAGGATGTGGAGAAAAGGGAACCCTCCTGCACTGCTGGTGGGAATGCAGACTGGTGTAGCCACTGTGGAAAGCAGTATGGTATTTCCTCAAAAAACTTAAAAATGGAACTGCCTTTTGACCCAGCTATCCCACCTTCAGGAATATGTCCTAAGAATACCAAAAGTCTGATTCAAAAGGAGATATGCACCCCCATGTTTATTGCATCATTGTTTATAATAGCCAATATCTGGAAACAGCAAAAGTGTCTGTCAGTGAACAAGTGGATTAAAAAGCAGTGGTACATATACACAATAGAATATTATGCAGCCATGAAAAAAGAAAATCCTACATTTTGCAATGGCATGGATGGACCTGGAGATTATTATGCTAAGTGAAATAGGCCAGGCAGAGAAAGAAAAATATTAAATGATCTCACTTATATGTGGAATCTAATGAACAAGGTGAACTGAGGAACAGAATAGGGGCAGAGGCGGAGTCACAGGGACCAGAGGAACAGCAGTCAGAGGGAAGGGGAATGAGAGGATGGGGTCAGAGAAGGTAAATGAATTAGTGAAACTATTTATACGTAACACAGAGGTATAGATAACAGGTCAGGTCGGACAGCAAATCCTAGAAGGAAGGGGTAGGGAGTTAGAAGGAGGGGGGCAAAGGGGTTATAAAAAGGGACACAGGGGTGGGGGATGTGGGAGTTATATTCAGTGGGATACTTGAATCCATGTAAACACAATAAATTAGAAATTAATAAAAATTTTAAAAATGGAAGCAATATAGAAATAACTTAAATAAGTTTTATTTTTGTGAGGTATTATTTAATATTTTTAATAAATAGTTTAAAACATAACAATATAGTTTTGTGTACCTCTTTTATTTTCTCATTTAAGTATTAAATGCATGAAATAATTTTAAAAAAGAGAAGTGAATGTCTCTCTTTTTCTTTTTTTTTTTTTTTCTTTTCATTTTTCTGAAGCTGGAAACAGGGAGAGACAGTCAGACAGACTCCCGCATGCGCCCGACCGGGATCCACCCGGCACGCCCACCAGGGGCGATGCTCTGCCCACCAGGGGGCGGTGCTCTGCCCATCCTGGGCGTCGCCATGTTGCGACCAGAGCCACTCTAGCGCCTGAGGCAGAGGCCACAGAGCCATCCCCAGCGCCCGGGCCATCTTTGCTCCAATGGAGCCTTGGCTGCGGGAGGGGAAGAGAGAGACAGAGAGGAAAACGCGGCGGAGGGGTGGAGAAGCAAATAGGCGCTTCTCCTGTGTGCCCTGGCCGGGAATCGAACCCGGGTCCTCCGCACGCTAGGCCGACGCTCTACCGCTGAGCCAACCGGCCAGGGCTCTTTTTTTTTTTTGTAATTTTCTGAAGTGAGAAGCAGGGAAACAGAGAGACAGACTCCCTGCCCATCTGGGGCGTTGCTCCGATGCAACTGGAGCCATTCTAGCACCTGAGGAGGAGGCCATGGAGCCATCCTCAGTGCCTAGCCCAACTTTGCTCCAATGGAGCCTTGGCTGTGGGAGGGGAAGAGAGAGATAGATAAAGGAAAGGGGGGGGGGGTGGAGAAGCAGATGGGTGCTTCTCCTGTGTGCCCTGGCCAGGAATCGAACCCGGGACTTCCACACACTGGACCAAAACTCTACTGCTGAACCAACCAGGCAGGGCCGAATGTCTCATTTTTATAACAATCACACAGCCCCCCTGCCACCACATTTCCCATGTCCATGGACCATGAGTGGGTGCTTCTACTGCCATTGTGTAGAGTTTCAGTTTGTCTCTGGGGGTGTCATCATAGGATAACATTACTTTTCTCCTGTTCATCCTTGCTCTCCATCACTGTTCCTGAGTAATGAAGTCACTGGGCTGGTAATTTGTGTATGACCTTGTAATTATCTATAATGTAGGAATTTTTGGTCTACTATAATTAAATGGACTAAATAAAAGTGCTTATCAGAAAATTCCCCATAGCTTGAAAGTCTGTGGCAAATTCTTTTTGGTGTCCTTAATTTGTTACTATGAAATTCAATTGCACAGCATTGAATTTATTCACTAGCTTATTCACTAGCCATAACCTAGTGATAGCTGAGGTGGGCAGTCACTGAGAGGATCTTAAAATATCAAAGAGGAAAGGGTAATTTTTACATTAAGGTACTTTTTATACAAAAAGAATGCATGACTTTTGCAAGGAAAACTTTCACTGTATAGACTTGTAGTAATTCTACCATCCTGTACTGGTTTAATTTCAATGGAATACAATTTTTATTTTGGTTTCTCATCGGAGGTAAAGTCACATTATGATCTTCACTGATACTGAAGATGATGATGGTCGTAACTGAAATTTATTGAGTGCAACTCTGTAATGAGGGTTATGCCAAATGTTTTTCATCCTTTCTTTTTTTCATTAATCCTAACCAAAAACACCTGAGATACTATTATCACCTCCTTTTTATGATGAAGCATACAATGTTAAGTAACTGGACCAAGTTCTTATGTTGGGAAACATAGAGTTGGGATTGGCCTAGAGAGGCAGTGCTCTTACTTACTGGTTGGGACTGTCTCCAGTTATAGAGAGGGGCTGTGGGGAGTACAGAAATTTAGAAAGAAATTGCTTATTTATGAGGACAGGCTCCTGCTGAGAAGAATAATGTAGATCACAGGGTACTATATCATTGCAAGAAATTGATTCACGTTGGAAAATTCTTCACATTCCCCTGCTTGCTCCCTTCTCCTGAGAAGGTGCAGGAGCAAGTTTAGAAATGAGAAGGGCTTGAAGTAGAACGCACATCACACATGATGCGTTTTCTGGATGTCACCCTCACATCATACCCACCCAAGTTATCTACTGGAGGAGCGGGGGACTGGAAAAGAATGGAGGAGGAAGGAAAGTCAGGGGACCAGGAAATTCAGTTGGAAGTTGGAGGCAGAGGAACAGGGAACGTGGGAGGTGTCCTGAAGTGGTTTTGTCCCCGTTCATAATAGGAGAATTGAAGTAGTGAGTCACTCACGGACCTGGCTCCTCTCACTCTCCCTTCTCTCGCCTTCTGCTGCTGTAGAGCCCCAAATTAATGCAGACTGACTCGCACCATTGCGGCTGGTTCGTAGTCGCTCTCCAAGACTAACTTCTGCTTTGAATCACATGTGGAATGTTGTCATTCATGATATATGGCATGAGACTTTGTCAGGCTTTCTTACCTGAAGGTTATAAGGAGCTTTGTCTCTGCTGCATTTCTTCTGAGTTATTGAAATAATTTTCTCATATGAGAAAAACTGTACTATAGTGTAATAACAATAATAGACTTTGAGAAGAATGTCATCTTTATTTAGCTGATGTATTTATTGAATATCTACAGACAATCCTCACTTTGTGATAGTTCGATTTAATGATTTTTCAACTTTACAAGTGTACAAAAGCAATATGCATAATAAATTATACGAGATATTCAACACTTTACTATAAAATTGGCTTTGTGTTAGGTGACTTTGCCCAACTACAGGCCAATGTAAGTGTTCTGAGCACATTTAAAGTAGGCCAGGCTAAGCTATGACAATCAGTAGTTTAGATGTATCATATGCATTTTCAACTTACAGTATTTTTACCTTATGATGGGTTTATCAGGAAGGGGCCCCATGATAAGTCAAGGAGCTCTGACGTTAGTTAAGTAATTGACTTTTAACCAATTTATAAAACTGAGTATTAATTTTTGAACATCTTGTCTTTCTGAAATACGAAGGAGGAAAAATGTTTCTTTGTAGAAGCTCCAGGAAATTAAAAATCCAGGGGAAACAGAGGCGGATTTAATGGCGGGCACACCGGGTGCACACCCTGGTCCCCGACTTCTGAAGGGCCCCACAAAACCCCAACTTAACACTGTTTTCTAATGACAAGGGGCCCAGTATTTTCTTCTGCGCTCAGGGCCTCTACTGAGCTTAATCTGCCTCTGGGGGGGATGGTAAAATCTGCATATGGAATTACAGACACGTGTGTTCACTTACTTCCTCCTTTCTTTCAGGGACTGGTTAAACATGCTGAGCCCGCCCATCGTTCCTCCCAGTCAGCAGCCAGTGGAGCAGCAACAGGACTCTTCTGGAAGTCTGAGTGCTCAAGGTGGGAGTATGGAAAGTGCTACACGTGAAAAATAAAAATAATTAACTATGAAGAGAAAAATCAGTCTCTTTGAGATGCCACTATTTTTATTAAATGCTGATCAGTTAGGTTCACACACCCAAAATAGGTAACCTGTGCCTCATTTTATACAATGATGGGTTCTTTACAACTAAGAAGAATATGACAGAAATTGTTCTTGTTCTTCTAAAGATTAGTGCCGGGATAAAATTTAGTTTAAGGAGTAAGAGCATGGCTTTGGTGTCCAATCGACCTTCACTGAATCTCATTGCTACCTGCTGAGTGACCTTCATGAATTCTGGTCACTGCTTTTATAAAGTAAGACTAGTGATAGGGGGCCCATCTGAAAGTTTCTCAAAAAGATTCAATGAGTTATACTATATGCAAAGCACTTAGAATAGTGTCTGTCAAATCCTAGCTGTTGGTATTATTATAGAGCAGACTCAGTATTCCAATATCACTGAGATACATGCTTCTGTTGTTAATTCTGAACTACAGCAGGGATATAAGGGTTATTTGGGAGTTTTTAATTTTTTTTTAGTTATAGTTGACATAAAGCAAAGGCTGGCACAGAGCTATGTTGAGTAGTGTTACTAATGGAAAAGTTGGAAAGAAATGGGGATGAAAATTTGCCTGGGGCTCTCTTTGTTGGCAGAGCTGTAAAGATGGACCATTAGTTTCTGGCCATGAGCAGGGAACATGATTGTCAGGAGTGTAGAGAACAGAAGGAATCTTTGGTGGAAACAGAGGGCTTGAGATGGGGGTTATGAGAGGATCTACAGTGCATAATTGGAGTGACAAATGACCTCAGAGTAGGACTCCCTGAGACAGTTTTCTGAGTTGGATTTTGAAGAAGGTTAAAAAAAAATGAAACCAATATAAATTGCTCTAACAAAGGTACCAGTTTCTTGGGTGTCTTTTTTCCTAGTGCCCCAGGGAGAAAGTGGAACATCCATTTTCTTTCACATGTAGATAATTCAGAGTGAAAGCTTTGTGCTATGTTTTGGCCATCCAAAGGACAGAGATGTCTTTGTGATTTACTATCTGAAATAGCTTATGCCCCTCAAATTGGAAACATTTTTAGAGGTGTTCATTTATAATTACTTATGACAGAAAAGTAGAATCATGGCTGTCAGAAGGAGACCTTGCTGGGAGGGAACAAGTTGTAGGTTATGGAAAGTGTCCTAATAAGTACGCAGGAACAGCGAGGATGGTCCTTGAGCAAAGGGCACACGAGGTATGTATTAGTGATAAGTGGCTGAAAGGATGTCTTTTTTTTTTTTTAATTATAATTTTACTTTTTAATGGGGTGACATCAATAAATCAGGTTACATATATACAAAGATCAACAAGTCCAGGTTATCTTGTCTTTCAATTATGTTGCATACCCATCACCCAAAGTCAGATTGTCCTCTGTCACCTTCTATCTAGTTCTCTTTGTGCCCCTCCCCCTCCCCCTTTCCCTCTCCCTTTCCTCCCTCCCCCCGTAACCACCACACTCTTATCAATGTCTCTTAGTTTCACTTTTATGTCCCACCTACGTATGGAATAATGCAGTTCCTGGTTTTTTCTGATTTACTTATTTCACTTCGTATAATGTTATCAAGATCCCACCATTTTGCTGTAAATGATCCGATGTCATCATTTCTTATGGCTGAGTAGTATTCCATAGTGTACATGTGCCACATCTTCTTTATCCAGTCGTCTGTTGATGGGCTTTTTGGTTGTTTCCATGTCCTGGCCACTGTGAACAATGCTGCAATGAACATGGGGCTGCATGTGTCTTTACGTATCAATGTTTCTGAGTTTTGGGGGTATATACCCAGTAGAGGGATTGCTGGGTCATAAGGTAGTTCTATTTTCAGTTTTTTGAGGAACCACCATACTTTCTTCCATAATGGTTGTACTACTTTACATTCCCACCAACAGTGTATGAGGGTTCTGAAAGGATGTCTTAACATCACCATTGCAAAGTGATGTTTTGACAGCAGGAGCTCAATTAATTATATGCAGGTAAACAGGACTTCCAATGAGGACAAATTAATAAATTAAATTCAGAGAATTATAAAAATGTTCTGGCTAAAGTGAACCAGACCTGCCACCCATTCTCTGTACCACCCTAGACTTTTTTTTTAATTAATCTTAATGGGATGACATTGATAATTCAGGGTACATATGTTCAGAGAAAACATCTCCAGATTACTTTGACATTTGATTATGTTGCATATCCCTCACCCAAAGTCCAATTGTCTTCCATCACCTTCTATCTGGTTTTCTTAGTGCCCTTCCCCTCCCCCCCACCGCCTCCCTCTCCTCCCATCCCATTACCATCACATTCTTGTCCATGTCTCTGAGTCTCAATTTTATGTCCCATCTATGTATGGATTCATATAGTTCTTAGTTTTTTCTCATTTACTTATTTTACTCCATATAATGTTATCAAGGTCCATCCATGTTATTGCAAATAATCCAATGTCATCATTTCTTATGGCTGAGTAGTATTCCATAGTATATATATACCAAAGCTTTTTTTTTTTTTTTTTTTTTTTTCATTTTTCTGAAGCTGGAAACAGGGAGAGACAGTCAGACAGACTCCCGCATGCGCCCGACCGGGATCCACCCGGCACGCCCACCAGGGGCGGTGCTCTGCCCCCCAGGGGGCGATGCTCTGCCCATCCTGGGCGTCGCCATATTGCGACCAGAGCCACTCTAGCGCCTGAGGCAGAGGCCACAGAGCCATGCCCAGCGCCCAGGCCATCTTTGCTCCAATGGAGCCTTGGCTGCGGGAGGGGAAGAGAGAGACAGAGAGGAAAGCGCGGCAGAGGGGTGGAGAAGCAAATGGGCGCTTCTCCTATGTGCCCTGGCCGGGAATCGATCCCTGGTCCTCCGCACGCTAGGCCGACGCTCTACCGCTGAGCCAACCGGCCAGGGCTGTACCAAAGCTTTTTAATCCACTCGTCCACTGACGGACACTTGGGCTGTTTCCAGATCTTCGCTATTGTGAACAATGCTGCCACAAACATAGGGGTGCATTTCTCCTTTTGGAACAGTGCTATGGTGTTCATGGGGTATATTCCTAAAAATGGGATAGCTGGGTCAAAAGGAAGTTAGATTTTTAATGTTTTGAGGAATCTCCATACTGTTTTCCACAGTGGCTGCACCAGTCTGCATTCCCACCAGCAGTGCAGGAGAGTTCCCTTTTCTCCACATCCTCGCCAACACTTATTCTGTGTTGTTTTGTTGATGAGCACCATTTTGACTGGTGTAAGGTAATATCTCATTGTTTTTAATTTGCATTTCTCCAATGATTAGTGACGTTGAGAATTTTTTTTCATATGCCCATTGGCCATCTGTATGTCGTCTTTGGAGAAGTGTCTGTTCATTTATTTTGCCCATTTTTTGATTGGATTGTTTGTCTTCCTGGTGTTGAGTTTTACAAGTTCTTTATAAATGTTGGTTATTAACCCCTTATCAGAAGTATTGTAAAATATGTTCTCCCATTGTGTGGTTGTCTTTTTATTCTGTTCTTATTGTCTTTAGCTGTGCAGAAGCTTTTTAGTTTGAACTACTCCCATTTGTTTATTATGTCTTTTATTTCACTTGCCCATGGAGATAAATCAGCAAATATATTGCTGCGAGAGATGTCAGAGAGCTTACTGCCTATGTTTTCTTCTAAGATGATTATGGTTTCACGGCTTACATTTAATTCCTTTATCCATTTTGAGTTTATTTTTGTGAATGGTGTAAATTGGTGGTCTAGTTTCACTTTTTTTGCAGATAGATGTCCAATTTTCCGAACACCATTTATTAAAGAGACTAGCTTTACTCCATTGTATGCTCTTACCTCCTTTGTCAAATATCAGTTGTCCATAAAGCTGTGGGTTTATTTCTGGGTTCTCTGTTCTGTTCCATTGATCTATATGCCTGTTCTTATGCCAGTACCAGGCTGTTTTGAGTACAATGGCCTTGTAATATAACTTGATATCAGGAAGTGTGATACCTCTCACTTCATTCTTCCTTTTCAAGATCGCTGAGGCTATTCGTGTTCTTTTTTGGTTTCATATAAATTTTTGGAATATGTGTTTTATATCTTTGAAGTATTTCATTGGTACTTTAATGTATTGCATTGAATTTATAAATTGCTTTGGGTAATATAGACATTTTAATGGTGTTCATTCTTTCTAACGATGAGCACGGTATTGCTTCCACTTCTTTGTATCTTCCTTGATTTTTTTATCAATGTTTTATAATTTTCCGAGTACAAGTCTTTAATCTCCTTGGTTAAATTTACTCCTAGGTACTTTATATTTTTGGTTGCAGTAGTGAAGGGGATTGTTTCCTGAATTTCTCCTTCTGACAGTTCATTGTTGGCATATAAAAATGCCTCTGATTACTGAGTATTAATTTTATATCCTGCACTTTCCTGAATTCATTTTTCAGGTCCAGTAGTTTCTTGACTGAGACGTTGGGGTTTTCTATATACAATATCATATCATCTGCAAATAATGATAGTTTTACTTCTTCTTTTCCAATTTGGATGCCTTTTATTTTTTCTGATTGCTGTGGCTAGGACTTCCAGAACTATGTAGAATAAGAGTGGTGAAAGGGGGCACCCCTGCCTTGTTCATGATCTTAAGGGGATTCCTTTTAATTTTTGCTCACTGTGTATGATGTTGGCTGTGGGTTTGTCATAGATGGCTTTTATCATGTTGAGGTATGTTCCCTGTACTCCCAATTTGCTGAGAAATTTGATCTTGAATGGGTGCTTGATTTTATCAAATGCTTTTTCTGCATCTATTGAAATTATCATATGGCTTTTATCCTTCCTTTTGTTTATGTAATTAATCACATTGATTGATTTGCAAATATTGTACCAGCTTTGCCTCCCCAGAATAAATCCCATTTGATCATGGTGTATGCTTTTTTTCATACATTGCTGGATCCGGTTTGCTAATATTTTGTTGAGGATTTTAGCATCTATATTCATCAGTGATATTGGCCTATAATTTTCTTTCTTTGTGTTGTCTTTGCCTGGTTTTGGAATCAGAATTATGCTTGCCTCATAAAAGGAGTTTGGAAGTATTCCTTCCTCTTGAATTTTTTGAAATAGCTTGAGAAGGATAGGAGTGAGTTCTTCTGTGAATATTTTATAGAATTCAGTTGTGAAGCCATCGGGCCCAGGACCTTTCTTTGTTCGGAGTTTTTTTATAACTGTTTCAATCTCATTTGGTGTAATCGGTATGTTTAGGTTTTCTGATTCTTCCAGATTGATTTTTGGAAGATTGTATGTTTCAAGGAATTTGTCCATTTCATCTAGGTTGTCTAGTTTTTTGGCATAAAGTTCTTCATAGTATTTTTTACAATATTTTGTATTTCTGCTGTGTCACTTGTTATTTCTCCACTCTCATTTCTAATTTTATTTATTTGAGTCCTCTCTCTCTCTCTCTCTTTTTTTTTTTTTTTTTTTTTGTGAGTCTAGTTAAAGGTTCATCAATCTTGTTTACCTTTTCAAAGAACCAGCTCCTGGTTTCATTGATTCTCTGTATTGTTTCTTTGGCCTCTATGTCATTTATTTCCGCAATGATCTATATTATTTCCTTCCTTCTACTACATCTGGGTTTTACTTGCTGTTCTTTTTCTAGTTCTCTGAGATGCTGGGTTAAATTGTTTATTTGTAATTTCTCTAGCTTCTTAAAGTATGCCTGTAGTGCTATGAACTTCCCTCTCATTACTGCTTTTGCTGTGTCCCATAAATTTTGAGTTGTTGTATGCTCGTTATCATTTGTTTCTAGGATTTTTTTATTTCTTCTTCGATCTCATTCTTAATCAATTCATTATTTAACAGGCTGCTATTTAGTTTCCATGTGTTTGAAAATTTTTGAGTTTTTCTGTTGTGGTTGATTTTTAGTTTCATGCCATTTTGATCAGAGAAAGTGCTTGATATGATTTCAATCTTCTTAAATTTGTTGAGACTGCTTTTGTGCCCTAACATGTGGTCTATCCTAGAGAATGTACCATGAGCACTTGAAAAGAATGTATATTCTGCTGCTTTAGGGTGAAAGCTTCTGAAGATATCTACTAAATCAAGTTGATCTAATATGTCTTTTAAGTCTGCTGTTTCTTTGTTAATTTTCTTTCTTGAGGATCTATCTAGTGATGTTAGTGGGGTATTGAAATCCCCTACTATTACAGTATTGCTATTGATCTCGTCCTTTGAATCCATCAAAGTCTGCTTTATATATTTAGGTGCTCCTATATTAGGTGCATAGATATTTATAATGGTTATATCTTCCTGTTGGATTGCTCCCTTTATCATTATGTAGTGGCTTTCTTTATCTCTTACTCTGGCCTTTGTTTTAAAGTCCATTTTGTCTGATATAAGTACTGCTCTCCCAGCTTTTTTTCATTTCCATTTGCATGAAATATTTTTTCCATTCTTTTACCTTTAGTCTATGTGCATCTTTTGATTTAAGGTGTGTGTCTTGTAGACAGCATATGTACGGGTCCTGTTTTCTTATCCATACAGCTACCCTATGTCTTTTGATTGGATCATTTAATCTAATTAAATCCAATAACATTTAAGGTTATTATTGATATGTAGTTGTTTATTGCCATTTTATTCTTTAAAGCTGTATTTCTCTTTTGCTATATTCTTTTCCAACTTTGACCTGTTTAAAACAGGCCCCTTAACATTTCCTGCAGCATTGGTTTGGTTGTAATGAATTCTTTGAGTTTTGTGGGGGGTTTTTTGTCTGGGAAGCTTTTTATTTCTCCTTTAATTTTAAACGATAGCCTTGCTGGATAAAGTAGTCTTGGTTGTAGGCTCTTGTTCTGCATTACTATGAATATTTCTTGCCATTCCCTTCTGGCCTCAAGTATTTCTGTTGATAAATTAGATGTCATCCTTATGGGGGCTCCTTTGTAATTGATAGCCTTTTTTTCTCTATAATCTTTTAATATTTTCTTTTTATCACTTAGTTTTGGTATTTTAATTATGATGTGTCTTGGTGTAGATTTCTTTGGGTTTCTTTTTAATGAAGTTCTCTGTGCTTCTTGAACTTGTAAGAGTTTTTCCTGCATTAATTTATGGAAGTTTTAAGCTATGATATGATTGAACAAAGTCTGTATCCCTTGTTCTTTCTCTTTTTCTTCAGGAACCCATATGATGTGGATGTTATTTCTCTTCATGTTGTCACAGAGCTCTCTAAGATTTTCCTCAGACTTTTTAAGTCTTGTTGCTTTTTTCTGCTCTGCTTCCATGCCTCATTGAACTTGTCCTCCAACTCACTGATTTTATCCTCTGCTTCATCCATTCTGTTTTTAATTCTTCCATTGTGGTCTTTATTTCTGATATTGTATTTGTCATCTCTGACTGATTCTTTTTTAATATTTCAATGTCCTTTTTTATACTTGCTATTTCTTTATTTAGGTGTTTGTAATTACCATCCATTGTTGTTCTAAGATACGTAAGCATCCTAACAATCATTATTTTAAACTCTGCATCTGGAAGTTTGGTTATTTCCATATCACTCAGTTCATTTCCTGGAGGTTTCTCTTGTGGTTTCATTTGGATTACACTTCTCTGTCTTCTCATTGTTTGTGTTTTGGGGTGTATTGTTTGTAGAGCTGGTTGAGTCTAGGTTTGGTGTTATCTGCCTCCAGTTTTCAGTTGTGTTATTTCTAGGTCTTCTTGGGTTGGCATCAGCTGTTATTTGCAATCCACTGTGGGATTTGGCTTTTCTAGTAGAGCTGCTTTGAAGTCTTGATTTGTTTGTTTTCTTCTCAGTTTTCTTAACACATGGTAATCTTGTTTACTGATCTCAGCACGGGGTTTATTTGAATCTGTATCCAGGAAAGCAGTGGGTGTAACCTGAGACTCTGAAGGCCTGATCTGCCAGTTTGCCAGTTACTTTCTCTGGGGGCGGGTTGTTTTCTCAGCTTCAGTAGGGGGAGATGTATCTCAGATCTCCATGGAAACCTGAGTTACTGCCCTTCCTCCCCACTTCTTGTTTTCAGCTGTATCTTGTTGCACTGATTGGAGCTGGAGAGATATCTTGAGATGGGTGACCCAGAACCACCTTAGTCTTGTGTTATGTGGAAGGATAAACCCTCCCCCCAGCTATGGCCACCTCCAGCACTGGATGAGTCAGCTTCTCAGGTCCTCCCATGCATTCCTCTGCCTTTCACCATCTATCTTTCTCTCCCCCCCCCTTTCTTTTTGGAAGATAAGCAAACCTTTTAAACACACCTTGTTCCCAGGTCCCCATGCAAGTGACTATGAGCAATATTTTCTACTCTTTTACTTGGAATGAGAGCCATTCTGGGCTTTCAGCCTCACCCCTGTCCCTCCGTTCCTGTAAGCAGGAGAGATCCACTGCTCCTCGGCACTCCCTACCAGGCTCAGTGTGGCTTCTTCTCTGCTCCCTGGTTTTTGAGAGCTGTTCTTGTAGTCCAGAGTTGGTTTTTCATATTAATTGTTCCTAAATTAATTTGTAATCCAATTTGGTGGTGTGAACTGGGAGTCTGTGCATCTGCCTACTCTGCTGCCATCTTAGAATTGCCCCACCCTAGATTTTTATCAGCATTCTCTTCCCCCTTTTCTATTTTCAGGTCATTTGTAGTTAATTTATAGCATCAAAAACAAGTGTTTCTGGTCTGCTGAAGGCCCGCGGTCAAGGCACATAAAAAAACAAACAAACAAACAAAAACAATAAATAAAAAGAACCACTCTCTTTGGCCCTGGCTGGTTGGCTCAGCGGTAGAGCGTCGGCCTAGTGTGCAGGGGACCCGGGTTCGATTCCCAGCCAGGGCACATAGGAGAAGCACCCATTTGCTTCTCCACCCCCCCTCCTTCCTCTCTGTCTCTCTCTTCCCCTCCCGCAGCCAAGGCTTCATTGGAGCAAAGATGGCCCGGGCGCTGGGGATGGCTCCTTGGCCTCTGCCCCAGGCGCTAGAGTGGCTCTGGTCACAGCAGAGTGATGCCCTGGAGGGGCAGAGCATCGCCCCCTCGGGCACATGCGGGAGTCTGTCTGACTGTCTCTCCCCGTTTCTAGCTTCAGAAAAATCCAAAAAAAAAAAAAAATTTTTTTTTAAAAGTGTTTCTTATTTAGCTAATCTTTACATATTATTGCCTTAGTTTTAGACAGCATGGCACATACTTATATCTGAAGATACTATTTTCATCTCTTCTTATGAAGTATTTGTCAAAGAAAAATAATGGGTTCATTATCCAATTTCTTTCATCAGGAGAGAGGAGGTGCAGTGTGAGTAGTCTAGAACTCCTCCTGGATTTCTGTTTCATGATACTATTAATTTAGCACTTCCTGTATGCCAGACACTGTGCTATGTTGGTCCATTTACCTCTCACAGCAGCACCATGAGGAATGTGCTACTTTTGTGTATGTGTGGTTGTTTTTACCCCTAAGGAAACTGAAGCACAGTTTTTTAATAACCTGCCCAGTCAGGTAACTAGTCATTAACAGAGCTGGGATTGGAATCCAAACCTCTTGGCCTCAGAGCCCAACCACTTTTTTTATACTATTTTTTGGTTTTGAACCAAAATAAATAGTTTAGTTACTCAAAAAATAATATGCACAAAACCAGGAATTGGAAGATTATTCTATTGAGAATTTTTAATCAATAGAGAAAACAAAACATCTCAAGGATTCAGTAGCTAAGTTCTTTAAGGAAAAAAAAATTAGGCCTCTGGTCACCTGTTTCAGTCCTGGACCTGCCTCCCCATCCTTCCCAAGCTGTCCAAAATGACAGGTGGCCACACGGCCTCCTTGGGGGTGACTGAGGGATGCAGTGACTGTGTTGACTTTCTAGGACAAGACCACGGGAATGAGGTGGTGGTGAATGATGGACAAGATCACTGAATCCAGTCCTGTGGGGCCTGGCTGTTTGCCGGTAGCCCACTTCCCTGAGGGCCTTTCTACATGATCTTACTTGAGTAGGTTAGTTACTTTCATCTCACTCTGTACATTTTCTTTACACCCTTTTCACAATTTGTAATTTGGGAGTTGTTTACTTCTTTATTGTCTATTTTTCCCTAAGTAGCCTATGGGTTTTTAAGAGCAGGGACTTGGTCAGTTTGCTCACTCCTGGGTCCCTAAGACCCCATGCAGTTTCTGGTGTGTATGAACTATTCTGATCCCTCACTAGAAGGAATACAGGAAGGGATGAAGGAAGGAAAGAGGGAGAGAAATATTCAAACTGTCATTTTTTATCACAATCATAAAAAACAAAGTAGGGTGAATCATTGAAATCTGACTCAGTTTTCTTCCTAATTTCAATTTTTCAGTATAACTATATTTCTAAAATTCAACAATGAGAGAATTAAACTTAGACCCATGCATTTTAGCCGTTAAAAGAGTTATAGATGACATTAAGCAATGGCTCTTACACTTTACTTATAAGCAGTGAAAACTTTCCTTTCAAATGAAATTTTGTGTGGAATCTCAACATATAAAAGAGAAAAGCAGAACTGCTCTGGCTAAAGGGGAGCGGGGCTCTCAGAAACCTGCCTGGGCTCTGATGAGCCAGTTAAAAACACGGATGTAGTTCAGCCTCTTCAGTTTGACCTTGCCCAAGCTCAAATGTCAGAGCCCAAGCTGGGATCAGGACCTAGGCTTCCTCCACATCAGTGCCTCTTTGTAGAACCATTGCAGTGGGATATGAAGGTTGTTCTAAAGGTTGTGTCATGGAATGGTAGTCTCCCATCTTCAGACTTTTAGGATAAAATCAATAGTAACTAACATTTATTTCATCTGCGTGTGACTCACACCACCATGTATACTTGAATTCTCTGAATAGCCTTCTAGGATAGGTACTATTATTGCCCCATTTGCACATGGACACAGGGATTTAGAGCAAGGAAGTGTTGGGCTTCACCACCACATCTCCATCAGAGATGGAGATCATCAGAGATCATAAAAAACAAAGTAGGGTGAATCATTGAAATCTGACTCAGTTTTCTTCCTAATTTCAATTTTTCAGTATAACTATATTTCTAAAATTCAACAATGAGAGAATTAAACTTAGACCCATGCATTTTAGCAGTTAAAAGAGTTATAGATGACAGCTGGAGGCATAACTGCATTTTAATAGCAGGAAAGTTGGCCTGACCAAGATGTAATTCTAGAAAACCTGCCCCAGGCCAGAGAACAGTGAGTACACATGTTACACCTGGCCTTTGAGGCCCTGCTTTATTCAGTGCAAGTTTGTCACAGCCATAGTTTCTGCTCGGCCAGAATGTCTCAAGAGCATAACTGCCACTTTAAAGTGAACAGCCCGGCTTCCACAGGGCTGACCAGCCAACAGGAACAGCCACATGCTCCACACCATTCAACTAGATGGGGCATTTCACAGCTCTTCACATCTCCTCCTGGGCCAAGATCCACTGTGACTGTCAACTACTGGAGGCACGACCTTTAAACACTTAGTAAAATGTGTTTTCCTGGAGCTCATCTGAAATGTAAAAATAGGAAGTTAAGATTTCAGAACTTTATTCAAGAAAACTGCCAAACTGACCTTTTGAGACTGAACTGGACTTTGCTTTAAAAATAGTTGTCTGTTTGTTTTTGATATTTGTTCCTTTACAGACATGACCCTAAATTTTTCATGCTATAGCTCCAAAGTGGAATGATAATGGCTTCCCTCTCAGGTCTGCAGCCTCACCTCAGTTCACATAGATCTTGACTACAAGAGCCATTCAGGGGGCTTTGGAGTGGCCAGTCTCATAAAAATAACATTTTTTGTACCTTTTGTTTGGCAAAGCCACATAAGATATTCCTTTATGAACATTGATGGACCGCACTTGTGACATGAAAGGCAACAGACGCTTGTTTTATAGATATAATATCTAAATTACTAATACAGAAGTTACAGACTCCCCCTTCTCACAGCCAGCCAGAGAGAGGGAAAGCTGCACGCTGCTCGGGCTCCTCAGAGGGGTGCTTTCACAGTCCTGTGTCATCCACACAATTGTTTGACATTTACCTGATACTGAGTCGACAGCAGCCATATAAAATCTGTTTTATTAGTTACTTCACCACACATTACATTTCATCGAACAGCTGTGGTAACCTCAGTGGCACCTAGGACATAGTAAGCACCCCATAAATATCTGTTGAGCAGATGAGTGAAGCTTCTGCCCATGGGAAACAGGAGGATGACTTGGTATATATACTCTTTGGATATTCCCCATATCTTGAAGATTTATTAAAGATGTTAAGAAGACCTTCCCCCAAAAAGGCAATATTGGTGATTAAAAGTAATACTAGAAGTCAGCATTAATAAAGCACCCGCCATGTGCACAGTACTGAGTTGAGTTTTCTTGTGCATTACCTCATAATGACTAGTCCCAGCACCACCAGGCACGGAGCTATCTGTGTCCCCACCTTATAGGCGAGGTTAAGGTCACAGCCTGGGTCACAGACCCACTGAATGTGGAACAGGATGCTGAGCTAGGCCAGTCTTAACCCCCATGCTGCAATAGGATCACAGCATTTCCGGTTAGATCAATAAGAACTGTACAGTTAAAGTGTCCACTACAATTTCTTTTAATTTAGGAGGTTCTCTTTCTTGAAACTTTCTGAGTAAAAAAAGTACTCTCTTTAGTATTCTCCTTAGACCCTCAACTCAGCTTGTAAAATGATTCATTAGTATTTATGACATTCTTGAATCCAGAGTCCCCAACCTTTCCCCTATGAGATAAGTATTGCCTTTTGTTCTCTGATTAACCATGAGGTAGGGAGAGATTTTCTTTGATTGATTGATTGATTGATTGATTATTTGAGAGAGAGCAAAGCATTGATTTGTTGTTCCACATATTCATTCATTGGTTTATTCCTATATGTGCCCTGACTGGGGATCAAACCCTAACCTAGGTATATCAGGACAACACTCTAACCAACTGAGCTACCAGGCCAAGATAAGTAGATGTTTCCTCTTATACAGCTAGCAGGGTCCCAGGAGTGTCTCCTCTGCATAGAAGTGATTTGGGAGGAGGCTCAACACTCTCACTGATATAAAGAGATGTCTTGTTTTCCAGAGTACTGGAAGGGAACCCACCAGCAGAGAAGTAAACACATTTTTGATGTCTAGGGTACTCTTCCTTATTTCAGAACCACACCCACCTACTTAGCCACAAATGCACCAGAAGGGCTCTTGGCCCAGGATGTCCAGCGTCCCTTGCTGGGATTGGGATGCATTCCCCAACCCCCAGCTGCAGTGTGGCCACCTTGCCTGAAACCTGCATTGAGAAACACTGGGCTTTGTAGGCTTCTGACGTCAGTAGTCTGGCTAGGGACCTTCCTTCATGCAAAACAAAATGCGTTCAGAATTGAAAGCCACACATTTGTTTTGTGGGGTTTTTTCCAGCTTTATTGAAGTTTAAGGTGTACAATGTGATGATTTGATAAGCTGTACACATTTAAAAGTGGAAACTACCCAGGAAGGATGAAATTGCAGTTAACTCCTAATTAATCTCTAAATCCTTTAATGTGTCACTTTCAATGGCACTTTCAAGTAAAATACAGCCACTGGTTTTTATGACAGGGGTGATATACTTATTTCCCCATGAAACCTGCACTGTAATCATAGCATGTTATTTGCCTTCCAAAATACAATATATAGCTTTCTAAGGGAAGAAAGTATCTTTTCATTCGTTTTATTCCACTGTTGATCATTTATCTTTCTCCCATTTGAGAGTACATATTTGCTGAAAACCAAAATTCAGCAGTTCACAATGGACTTCCTTAGGTTTTAGTGCAAGTTAATTTTGCCCTCTCATGAGATATGTCAGTTGTAGAGTTCCTAAGCACTTGGGTTTCACCAGAATCTTATCTAAAATGTCATCTTTATTGATCCTAAGGCTGACTGTTCCCGGTGGTGATTCCTCACCATTGAATTGTTTAAACAATAAATAGTGTATTAGTATGCACATAAAAATACAGTCAATCAGTTCTCAAGATCTATAGGAGAGAAAATGCATTAACTTTTTTTTAAAAAATGTTCTAGATGGCAGTGTCAGAAAATCGAAAATCCAGTATGGTGTCTTGATTCAGAAATTTGAAATCTGTTAAACTCGTGCCACATCATTTATTTTCAAACTTGAAGACTTAGCTTATGCATATAGTTTTTCTATTGTCTATACTTAAAATGCATTAAATATAGATAATTAAACATTTGTATTAATTGACGTTCAGAGGTGACCCAGAGGGACTAGTCACTGAATCAGCTCTACCCAAGGGGCTAATAGCGAATGTTGCTGCGTCTGGTCAGACTGTCAGTTTTTCTTCTCTTATTGCTGTTAAACAATTTGAATGTGGATGCAGCTGAAAATGTGTAAATAGATTCTTATCTGAAAGGCAATTTTATTTCACTAGAAATGGCTTTATTATGTGAAGAAGAGTAAAAATATAATTTGGACCCCTGACCAGATGCTCTTATTCTGATAGGAGAGGATGGTTTTATTTGTTCATTTGTCCTTTTAGAGTTTCTGTAGCCAGTTTTTAAATAGAGCAATTTCACATTTTGAGGAAAAACAAACTCTGCACTATCCAAGAATATAATTGAAAATTACTTTATACCCAGCACACTAATTACCTTTCAAAACATTCCCCATTGCTTGACATCATAGTGGTAATTGCTTAATGATATTATCATTTCATTACACAGGGATTACAGTGGCAAAATGATGTAAATTGGAGGCTTTGAAAATTAAATTATAATGAAAACAAAACCTTTCATGTAAGTTTAAAGCATTTATTTTAGTATAAAATTATATGATACATAATGTCACCCAATTTTTGTACTAATGTCATTGTTGGTAGAGTTTTAAAATTTATCCATTTAAGGCTTTAGTATGAAACCCCACAAAACCTGCCTTAATACCATGGTTACTATGCATGAGGCCCCAGCTCCATAGTGGTGTGTGTGGGAGTGAATGCATTTCTGTGGCAGTTACTGCTTCACTCTGTAACATCAAGCAGTGGGACCTCTGCCACCAGATCAGCTCCACCTCCAACTCTCGGCAGACAGGCAGGCAGGTGGTAGGGACCCACGGCTCATTACAAAGGTTACTTTCCTCTAGAAAGGTTTCTGACTGGTCGTAAAAACTGTTAAATTTTCAAATTAAACAGCATCAGCTTAAAACTTTATCTTTTTAGACAGTACAGGCACAGAATGCACTGAACAATTAAATAGTTTGTAACTCGTAAGTACCAGAGGTCAGAATTGCCCCTGATGGTAGGTAAATATCTGAAATAATTTGACTATAATCAGTGATATGTGGTTTTAATATTACACCTGATGGAAAAATTAGTTTTGCTTTTTGAAAAATATATGATTTTTGGTATAAGAACTGTTTTTATTTAAAGATGAATTCATCATACATCCCTGTATAAAACTAATTGGGTGCGGCCTGAACTGTGGTGGCGCAGCAGATAAAGTGTCGACCTGGAAATGCTGAGGTCACCAGTTCAAAACTCTGGGCTTGCCTGGTCAAGGCACATATGGGAGCTGATGCTTCCTGCTCCCCCCCCCCATCTTCTCTCTCTCTCTGTCTCCCTCCCCCTTCTCTAAAATGAATAAAATAAAATCTTAAAAAAAAAAAAACTAGTTGGGGGCTTTATGTTTCATTCAAACCAAGTTTTTTTTTTCTTTTGGTAGTTAAAAATCAAGCAGATATAGTTTGGGGATAGGGAATAAGGTATAAGTGAACATTCTTCACTGTATCTAACTCCAGTATCTTAGTTTTCCATGATGCTGATTATAATGACAATATTTGTTGAATATTTACTGTGAGTGAGCTGAGTGTCATCTTGTTTAGTTCTTGTATATACTTTAAAGGGTACTATCACTATCCTTACTGTGCAGAGGAAGGACTGGGTCTCAGAGTAGTGACTTGTACCAGTGTCCCACAGCTGGGCAGTGGCAGAGCTGGGATTTGGACCAGGTCGGTCTGACTCCATTGTCTAAATGTCATGCTGCCTGTCTCTATGAAGCCTTTTCATATACATTAAGCTTTATCAAAGCTCCTGTCTTTAGTTACTAAAAACATTCTAGCCTGTATTCATGATTTATTTTGTTGTTATTACCCCTAATAGTAATAGTAATAATCACTTACTGAACAACTACTGAGTGTACTGTGCTATGCATATTATCCAGTGTCCAGATGTCTTCCACAAAGCCCTATGAAAAATAGGTATTGTGGCCCTGGTTCAGCAGTAGAGCATCAGCCTGGTGTGTAGAAGTCCCGGTTTCAATTCTCGGTCAGGGCACGCAGGAGAAGCGCCCATCTGCTTCTCCACCCTTCCTCCTCTCCTTTCTCTCTGTCTCTCTTTTCCCCTCCCACAGCCAAGGCTCCGTTGGAGCAAAGTTGGCCCGGGTGCTGAGGATGGATGGCCCCATGGCCTCCACCTCAGGCGCTAGAATGGCTCCGACCACAATGGAGCAATGCCCCAGAGGGGCAGAGCATTGGCCCCTAGTGGGCATGCCAGTGGATCCTGGTCAGGCATATGAGGGAGTCTGTCTGACTGCCTCCCCACTTCTAACTTTGGAAAAATAAAAAAGAAAAGAAAAAGAAAGAGAAAAAGAAAAATGGACATTGTTATTTGCATTTGGTAAATGAGCAAACAAGGGTCCAGTAGGGTGAAATAACCTGTCACCAGCCGAAGGTTTTTCAGGTAGGAAATAGCAGGATTCCAGACCCCCAGGTCTGTTGGGTTCTACAACCCAGGGCACTCTGTGGTCCCTGCAGATGCCACTCCCTGTGTAGCTCCATGTTAGTCTGTAGTAGCTGCTTTGTTTTGTGTGTGTGTGTCACTCCACAACTAGCCTGCTCAGTCACACAGCAGGCACACAGCAGTTACTTATTGATGAACTGATTTTGTCTGCTCTCTGAAGTAGACTAAATATGAAAGAGATGATGAACTGAATGTCTGAAAGGAAAAGACATGCACACTCTCCTTCGATGTACAGAAGTGACCTAAAGGGGGTCATGTTCGATCTAAAACAGCCACTTGGAAAGCATTCCTAACCTCTCCTACTTAGAGGAAGCAGGTGGAAGCAGGGCCCAGGGGACCATGCGTAGTTAACAATAGAAAATAAAGGAAAGGCAGCCTGCCTTCTCTGTGTTTCTGTTCTTAACAAGGTATTGTGCAGGGTGCTCAGGTCAGATACCACTGTTAATGTGACTGTTAACTAAGTCCTGTCGCACTTCAAGGACATAGCCACTGCAGCCAAGAGTCTCAGAGAGTCATCAAAGGCACCGCAGGGATCATTGGATCTAGTCCCCTGTCCTATGCAGGGTTCAACTACAAAATCTTGCACAAATGGTTGCCCTAGCTCCTGCTTCACCTTCCCTAGAGCCCTTGTTCCATTTCTTGGTCAGCTCAAATGTTTAGAAAATTCTTCTTTGTGCTGAAACAAAACCTATCTCCTTGTAACTTTCACCCAGTGATCCTATTCCTTCTCCTAGAACCCCACAGAATCTTCTTAATTTCTCATTCATTTGCCACCCTTTATATACTTGAAGCAGAAGGTTGCTGTCACCTCCATCAAGCTCTCTTTTCTGGATTTAATAAGCCCAGTTCCTTCAGGCTCATCGAGGTATTTGCCTCTCCTCTCCCATGTGGATGTTCTCATTTTCATCAGTGGTTTTTGAAACATGACAAATCAAATTTCTTTTGTTTCCAAATCTGATCTCTTTAAATGTAGGATACCTTTACAATTTTTACTGTTTTCCATGCTTAAATTACTGTAATATAATAGCTCCCAATTGAATGTGTTACACCACCTTCTTAATAAAAGCAGCAAGCCAGTATGGTCAAAAGAACACTGAACTGAGAGTCTGGAAACTCAAGTTCATCCCTGATTCTGCCTCTAACTCACCAGGTGACCTCAGGTGAGCTGTTTAACTTTGCAGACCCTGTTTCCTCATCTGTAAGTTGAATACAATAATTCCTGCCTATTTAACAGGGTTAGGAGGGTCAAATGAACTACTGCATGAGAAATTGCTTTCTAAACCAATGAGGGCTTTACCCAGATGTTAGTGGTCAAGGCAGATATAATGATTCCTTTGCTAAACTCCACATTTTAAAAACTACTAAAACTACATGCACAAGAGAGTCTCCTCATTTTAGGTTTTGCCTGGGTAACTGCACAGTCCTCGAGAACAGGGCCTGTTTCTTATATCATCACATCCCCAACACCTAGCTCAGTGCCTGGTGCAGGGAAGAATCGCGTTAAATGTCTTAGATAGTTGGCAAAGGGATAGGCAGAGGGATGGCTAGGGTACAGTCTCACACCCACTTCACCATTTTGGCTCCACTTCCTTGGATTCAATTCTATTTTGTCACTGTCCTGACAATGTCTGTGCACCAGCTTGTTCCAATTTGGGGGGCAGGGAGGGTAAGATGAAGACCCACCATTACCACCACTTTCCCTTACTCTGGGCAGATCATGGACTTTGTTTCACAGTCATTTATTCATCCTTTCAAAAAAATTTGTTTATTGAGCCTTTATTATGTACCAGCCCTCTCCTATGCCTACCACTTTCCAAACTGACCCTGTGAACTCACGATCTAAGAGTGTGGTTTCTTTGGTCCTTAGAGGCCTGTGGTAAGGGAGGCAGAGCGTGTTGTCTTATCTCTCCCTCCCACGTGAGTCTGCTCAGATGTCTCCAGCTCAGAGAGGCTTTGCTCTCCCAGCCTCTTAATTCCTAGTACATGGGTTTTCAGAAGTACTCAGAAGCACTCGCTGATGATGGCGCCAAGTACCCAAGTACTTAACACAGCATTTGGCACACGTAAGGTGCAACGGAAAATCTAGTAAAAGTTTTTACATTTCATGCTATTTGTTGAAAACCAACCAAACCTTGCTGATAACTTAAGCAGTAGGATCTATCTTCTTCTAAAACATCTAAATGGTCATCACAACAGCAACAACAAAAAAAACACCTCAATTCATGTTCATATTCCTGGCAAAATCAACAGACATTTTCCTACCACTGATAAAATTATCTCCTGCCATTGTGCTGTCCATATGTATTCTATGCTTTATGTATCTAATTTTATTAAACATTTTTTAAATTTTTATTGAATTTATTGGTATGACACTGGTTAATAAAAATTATGTAGGTTTCACCTGACTAGACAGTGGCACAGTGGATACAGTGTCGGACTGCCACGCAGAGGACCCAGGTTTGAAGCCCCAAGGTCACCAGCTTGAGAGTGGGGTCTCTGGCTTGAGTGTGGAATCATAGACATGACCCCATGTTCGCTGGCGTGAGCCCAAGGCTACTGGCTTGAGAAAGGGGTCACTGGCTCAGCTGGAGCCCCCCCCCAGTCAAGGCACATATGAGAAAGTAATCAATGAATAACTAAGGTGCCACAACAAAGAATTGATGCTTCTCATCTCTCTCCCTTCCAGCCTATCATGTCCCTGTCTCTCTCCCTCCCTCCCTCCCTCCCTCCCTCCCTCCCTCCCCTTCTCCCTCCCTCTCTCTCTCACTAAAAAAAATAAAAATAAAAATATGTAGCTTTCAAGTATACAATTCTATAATACGTCATCTGTATATTGTATTGTATGTTCTAATCATTTCATTTAAATTTATGTTTATTTGGTGGTCTCTTTAGGATATAGGAATGGGGATTGAGTTCTTTATTATGTCATTCCGTTCACATTGTTTTGCATTTGTACAACTCTGGCCCATGAAGACGTCCAGAACTGATCTTTAAGCTTTGAATCCAGCTGAAGTCTTCCTAACCCTAATTAACATAACTCTTGGACCTTTGGTCCCCTCCCTTTCCCCTCTGGCAAGTTCTTCACCTCAGTTTCTATTTTTATTTATTTATTCATTTTAGAGAGGAGGGGGGAGATAGATAGAGAGAGATTGAGAGAGAGAGAGAGAGAGAGAGAGAGAGAGAGAAGGGGGAGGAGCAGGAAGCATCAACTCCCATATGTGCCTTGACCAGGCAAGCCCAGGGTTTTGAACCGGCAACCTCAGTGTTTCTAGGTTGACGCTTTATCCACTGCGCCACCACAGGTCAGGCCACCTCAGTTTCCTTATCCTTTATACTGAAGCAGACTCTGTTGTCTCTTCTCTCCTACTCTGCGTAGTCTCATCACATCTGTAGTGCTCCTCCACTCCATCATCGGCATTCTGCCCACATAAAGAACATCTCCTGGAAGAGATGGTCATTCCTGTTTCATTGCCCTTCTGATGTTGCAGTTTAGAATTTCAGGCCAGGCCAGTAGCTAACCTGTATATGCTTCCCCTTCTCACAGGTGAGGAAGACCTGAGTGTGGAAGAGGACGAGGAAGTGCTGACTCTTCTGTATGACCCTTGTCTGAACTGTTACTTTGATCCCCAGACTGGGAAATACTACGAGTTGGTGTGATCCCACCCCTAGTGGAGCAGGACAGCAGTCTGATCTGCTGACACCACAACGTGTGTGTTGGGCAGGCCTGCAGAATCAAAAGTAATTGAGAAAAGTGAATTTCTTTTGTAAATAATATTCATTGTTAAGAATACCTACATTCTTTTTATAGATGTGTATGGTGTTTGGGAACTGTGAAGGAATTAATATACAGAACAAGATTTTAGGACTCTGAATTGGTTCTTATTTTTTGGTTCTCATCCTATATATAATTTCATTTTATATAATTTTATGTAAATAAATTAAAGAGTTATTAAATCAAAATTGTTGCAGTGTTAATCTGTAAATGATGGCTTGGTATACAGAAAATGTATTCTCGTGTAAAAGATATATCTGGGTACCTTTTATTTTATTACCTATTTGTGTTAAAAATAAAGTATGATGGTCAGAAGAATACCTTTTAAACAGCTTCTTTTTATTTACCCCACTTTCTTTATCAGAATATTCCTAAGTGACAATTATCTTCTCTTAGACTCTTAGAAAAGGAAACACTGTGAACTGTCAGACTTTATGATCACAGTTTTTGGCACTGACCTCACAGTTTCCATTTCATTGTAGTTCATCCAGAGTTTGCCTAAGATCACATTGTTAACCACTTAAGTTGCTTAGCACTGTACTTTGCTATTTTTTTTTTACCTATTATCTCTAAATTTTAATATGTGATCCAAACATAACTCCAAGGATCCAGATTTAATGAGAAATCATCCACTGAACACCCAGAGAGCTCACCACTTCTGGGACTCGGGCCTACAGAAATCCAGGAGGCTTCCTTTGATCCTCAAAGTTATGTCACTGTCCCTCTTCTTGCTGCATCACAAGGAGGAACTCTGTGCTTCCTGAATCTGAGTAGATGGCCTTGAATAGTGTGCAAGTATATTGATTCATATCTCAAGGAAGTTCTTATTATATTAGCTGGCATATTTTCTTATTTAAAAAAGATCTTTTAATAAAGAAGAGTACCATTGGAAATGAAAAATTATTGGTGTACAGTTGGGTTTAACCGTAGTACTATAATTTGATTTAATGTTTGATAGAGGATACATGAGCTCCTTTTTTCAGGAGTAAGTTTGGGCTCCTATTCAAAGGATCATATATTATTTAGAATCATGTTTGTATATGATAAGCTTTTAATCTTATTGTTCACAGAATATATCTTTGTTATGAATTTTTCTCCAAGATGTTTATACTTACAAAGTGCAAATAAATTACTGAAGCTTCAGAAAGCATGCCAAATGATAAAATAGTTGGGTTATCTTGATTATGACCTTGAAGGTTAGAGTAGGGCTCAGAAAGCCTTGTTCCTGCTTTGTTAAGTCTCAGGAACAGTCACATAAACAAGAGTCAATTAAAAGTTTGTACTAGTTAAGATGTGTAGTTACAATCATCAAAAATATCATAAGCTAAGAAAAACTTAAGGACAAGAGTGCCTCATGAACCCCCAAATAGAATACTACAAAGTCTCCAGATGGATTCCAACCAGGACAAAAAACAACAACAAACTATGGAAAACTGAATTACTATCAACATACACCCTTGATCCCAGAATTCAAAGACTTGTTGAATGATCAGATCCCAGGATGTACAGGAATTAAGGCAGCTCCAGGGAACCTGTAGCAGGAACCAACAATTTTTTGTGATGAAAGTCATCAAAATGATGGTGATGCCTTTTCTGCCTTGAGTGTCTGCTCTAGGAGTAGCAAGAGGCTAGTAGGCTTGACTTGTCACTTATCCCACCCCATATGGAGTGGGAGTGAGATAGTCCCTGACAGAGAACAGGATGCTATTAACAAAATGGAGAGGGATGCCAGGCAGGCAGCAATGACAGATGTCTACGCTGGGAATCCAGGTGCATTATTCCCTCTGATTCATTTTGTACATCTCTCCTCTCCCTTTTTCTCTCTCTTCCCCCATAGCTTTCTCACTCAGCTCACCTGCCAGAACATTCAGCCATTCCATAGTCCCACACACCCTACAGTGCAGAAATATTAGCTCTCAATTTCAATTCAGAAATCCAGACTTGGGATTCCAGGTGGCCCAGTTTGGTCCAATGTCCATGAGAAGCTTTCACTGTGGATAGGGGAGGACGGCAGCCAAGAAGTTTCTTGTGAAACAAGTAGGAACTCATAAGACATCTACCACAAGGTTGTATGATCTACCTTTCACATTTCATTTCTGTTGAGATTTCTACAGAAGAGTTGAAAGAGAGAAACAGGTGTGCTTCCCACTGCCAATTTTAAACCAAAATAGTACAGCAAGTCTGCTTGAAAATGGATTGACTAGGCTATTCTGCTTCACTAGTTATCAAATTTTGCTGTGTAATAGAATCTTGGGAAATTTATAAAAATACTAATGCCTAGGTTCCACCCCCTGAAAATCTGATTTGATTCATCTCAGGTGCAACCTGAACATCAGAACATTTTAAAGCCTCCTCTGGCCAATCTAATATGTAGTCATAGTGGAGAACTGTTGCTATAGATTAGATACAGCCCATGTGATGAGAGGGCAGAAGTTTCGCCTAATGGCACGTCTCAATAGGGAGCCTGTTGTTATTAGTTTCCATTATCAAGACTTTGCTGCTTTTCTAATCAAATGTGTACTGAAAATTGTACCTGAAAGTGACTTACAAATGGATCCTGAAATAAATAGTTAGATTCAATATGGAAATACATTTTAAGTTAACTGGTTATCAACTTTAGGACTGATCATATTTTTTGTTTTATATATATAATTTGGGGTGCAACTTGCAAGTAACTTGATGTTTTCAGTCTCTAGTGTATTTAATTAAAGAGCCCAGGTAATGGAAACTATGGGGAAAAACTGCCAGCTGATAGGAGACATCAGATCAATGATTTATCTTCCCTGGCAATTATACCTTCTCTCTGCAATTAATTTAATTTTCTTTTCTATTATTTCATTTTTTTTTTCTGAAGCTGGAAACAGGGAGAGACAGTTAGACAGACTCCTGCATGCGCCCGACCGGGATCCACCCAGCACGCCCACCATGGGGCGACGCTCTGCCCATCCTGGGCTTCACCATGTTGCGACCAGAGCCACTCTAGCGCCTGGGGCAGAGGCCAAGGAGCCATCCCCAGCGCCCGGGCCATCTTTGCTCCAATGGAGCCTTGGCTGTGGGAGGGGAAGAGAGAGACAGAGAGGAAAGCGCGGTGGAGGGGTGGAGAAGCAAATGGGCGCTTCTCCTGTGTGCCCTGGCCGGGAATCGAACCCG
Organism: Saccopteryx bilineata; assembly: GCF_036850765.1. Classification (NCBI taxonomy): domain Eukaryota; kingdom Metazoa; phylum Chordata; class Mammalia; order Chiroptera; family Emballonuridae; genus Saccopteryx; species Saccopteryx bilineata. The sequence continues at coordinate 81,801,186 of NC_089499.1, forward strand.
GGTCCTCCGCACGCTAGGCCAATGCTCTACCGCTGAGCCAACCGGCCAGGGCTAATTTTCTTTTCTATTAAAGGAAAACACTGACATATGCACAATATAGACACTTTTGCAAAATAATTTGCTCTATTGTATTTTTCTATATTTTAGATTAGCTTCATTTAAATCAGTTATTTCAACCTCATCTTGATTTTTTTAAAATGCAAACTGTGATTAATGACCAAGTACAGTGTAGTCACGGATTGTACAACCTAAAGGACAATTAATTAAAAGAACCAATTTTAAAGTTGCCTCTTGACTTTAATTAAAGATCTAGATGCTGAAAAGTTCTGGACTTTTTTAAAGTATTTAATGACAGCAAATATAGTGCTGAAATCAGCTTTATTCCAGGTTGCAACCTGTAACTCTGAATTTTCAATCAAAATGACCAGAATAATGAGGATTAAAAATTACTTATCCACTTGATTTTTATTTCAAACATCATTTATTTTACATTCTAAAAAAGTTGGTTATAAAGAATTCTTGTTGAGCAAATCCAATTTTCTCTTTTTTTTCCATCATGATAGTTGAGACAGAATCATCTAATTGTGCCTAGAAAGAACAATCAAGATCAATTCTTTAAACTCTGCTTTTACAACTGAGAGAAGAGGTTCAGTTTGGGAAGTTAATTGTCTACAGGCACTCTGTTGCACAGAGGAGAATGTGATCTATGATTCCTCATGTCAATCAAGATGACATCAACTCTCAGGGAGTGACGTCACGGAAATGGCGCCGTGAGCAGCGCGTCCGACAGATCTCCCCAAAATCACAACAAATTTATCAACTAGGAACAGAAAAATTTATCCTCGGAGCATTCCGGAGTTCCACACAAACTGAAAGCGAAAGGACTGTTATCACTTGAATCTGAGAGACGAGGGTGTGGAGGAAGCTAACTACCTCAGGGACGTTCATTCAAGCCGCGGAGGGAGTGCGCCTGTGTGCTATCAACAAGACCGCCCTCAGATGCCAAAAAGAAAGAGGAAATCGAATATTATGGATACAAAAGAAAGAGAGGTAACACAAATAGATGTGGAAAAATCTATAGAGAAAAGACTTAACATATTGGAAGCCTTGGAGCTAAATGACAGAGAATTTAAAATAGAAATCTTAAAAAATCAAGATGACATCACAAACACTGGACAGTGGGCACCAAAGGACCCTACAGAATTTGGGTTCCCTGGTTCTCAGTGTTTCCTTCTCTTTTGCTCTGTGCAGTCTTCCCTCCATTTTCAGCCTTCCACGTCAAAGGTCAGCATTTCCCAATGTGTGTTCAAAGAAACAGAAATTCCATTCAGGGTCAATCAATTTAATGGGAGTGGCAAGAAACCCATAATCCAGCAATGTTGGAAAACACTGGAGCAGCACAAATAGTCACTTGTCTTTACTGGAGAAGTTCTCCATGCTCTAGTAGACTGACCTGCAGAGGGAACCTGAAGGAGAAGTAGACTGCAATCCCTGAGAGATCTTACTGCACCAAGATTCCCAGAAATGTGTCTCACCAGGTTGTGCACGTGCATGTGTGCACGTACTGTTTGGTGGTGGTGGTAGGTGTTTTGCTTTTTATTTTTGTTTTACCCAGATATTTCACAGACACCCCCCCCTTTTTTTTAGTGAGAAGAAGGAAGACCAAGACAGACTCCTGCATGCACCCCGACCGAGATCTATCCGGCAAGCCCACTAGGGGGTAATGTTCTGCCCATCTGAGGTGTTGCTCCATTGCAACAGGAGCCATTTTTTAGCACCTGAGGGGGAGGCCATGGAGCCATCCTCAGCGCCCAAGGCCAGCTCACTCCAATCGAGCCATAGCTGCAGGAGGGGAGAAGAAGGAGGAGGAGAGAGAGAAAGGGATAAGAGGAGGAGGGGTGGAGAAGAAGATGGGTGCCTCTCCTGTGTGCCCTGACCAGGAATTGAACCCGGGACATCTACATACCCAGCCAATGCTCTACCGCTGAGCCGACTGGCCAGGGCCTCACAGACCTTTTTTACCTAAAACAAAGTATGCTGAAGCTGAACACTTCTTAAGTCAGAGGCCTTGGTCACCTAAGATGAAGAATCTTCTTTCTCCAATCTTAAATTATACAAACTTATAACTGTAGGTAATAAGGTTAACGTATGACAAAGGATAGATCTAAATTCAAGTTCATTTCTCATGAATATTGGAGCTTTACATTTTGATGAATATTTTGCTTTAGGTTTGGGTATTTTAATATCATTTAAAATCACATTAAGTCAAAATAATTTGACTTACAAGAATTAAATAACCAATAAACATGGGCCGCAGATAACACTCATTTTTACTGCTGACATATTCTTCCGTAGTTAATCACCTGTAATCCTGTGAAACATTACAGAAGCGAAGTGTGGGAAATGGTATTGATTGGTTTTTATCAGCTCGCTTATCATTGTCAATGTTTATGCTGAACCTGGCAAGATTTAAGCACATAAACTTGTTCCTGATAATAATGAGCGTGGCCAATATTTTAACCTGTGGATCAGGAGAAATTAGATCAGTACTCCTTCCAAGGGAGATATGTTCCAGGACCTCCAATCTGATGCCTGAAACCACAGATAATACCAAGCCCTGGATACAGGTATTTTCCTATGCATATATACCTATGATAAAGTTTAATTTATAAGTTAGGCACAGAAGGGATTAGTAATAATAACTAATAGTAAAATAGAACAGTTATAACAATATACTGCAATAAAAGTTATGTGAATGTGGCATTAAATAAAATAAGGATTGTTTGGACACAAACACTGCCATGCTATGATAGTTGCTCTGATAACCAAGATGGCTACTAAGCAACTAACTGGCAGAGAGCATTCACAGCATGGAGATGCTGCACAGAGGATGGTTCACATCCCGAACAGGATAGAGCCAGATTTCATGCTTCTACTGAGAATGGTAACATTGAAAACTTATGAATTATATATTGGATTTTTTTTTTTTTTACTGGACTTTTCCATTTAGTATTTTTGGACTGTGGTTGACCATAAGTAACTGAAAGTGTGGAAGGAAAGTGAAGTTGCAGATAAGGGGGGTGGGGCTACTATATCTCTAAGTTTCTGTAAAGGATACTTCCAAAGGCATGGGGCAGGAAGGGTGCTCCCTCAGACATTAATAATTGAGATAAGTACAATCTCTTAAGGCTGTTTGGCTTCAGAAGTCCAGGAGGGAAAATTACTCTTTATTTCTGATAATATGCCATTTTTTAAATGCAATTTCTATTAACTATGGAGTTTCAATAATCTATGAATAAACCATGTTTTGGGATTAAAACCATCACCAGATTTGCTTTATGGCTTCCTAAACATAAAATTATCCAAATTTTAAAAAATCAGCCTGACCAGGTGGTGGCACAGTGGATAGAGCTTCAGACTGGGATGCTGGAGACCCAGGTTCGAGACGCCAAGGTCACCAGTTTGAGCGTGGGCTCATCAGGTTTGAGCAAAGCTCACCAGTTGGACCCAAGGTCACTGGTTCAAATAAGGGGTTACTCGGTCTGCTGAAGGCCCACGGTCAAGGCACATATGAGAAAGCAATCAATGAACAACTAAGGTGTCGCGACAAAAAACTGATGATTGATGCTTCTCATCTCTTTCTGTTCCTGTCTGTCTGTCCCTATCTATGCCTCTCTCTGACTCTCTCTCTCTCTCCGTCTCTGTAAAAAAAAAAAAAAAAAAAAAAAAGCAAGCCCTGGCCGGTTGGCTCAGCGGTAGAGCGTCGGCCTAGCGTGCGGAGGACCCGGGATCGATTCCCGGCCAGGGCACATAGGAGAAGCGCCCATTTGCTTCTCCACCCCTCCGCCGCGCTTTCCTCTCTGTCTCTCTCTTCCCCTCCCGCAGCCAAGGCTCCATTGGAGCAAAGATGGCTGGGCATGGCTCTGTGGCCTCTGCCTCAGGCGCTAGAGTGGCTCTGGTCGCAATATGGCGACGCCCAGGATGGGCAGAGCATCGCCCCCTGGGGGGCAGAGCACAGCCCCTGGTGGGCGTGCCGGGTGGATCCCGGTCGGGCGCATGCGGGAGTCTGTCTGACTGTCTCTCCCTGTTTCCAGCTTCAGAAAAATGAAAAAAAAAAAAAAAATCAATCAAAATTTTAACCTTTCTTTTTTCTTTCCACATGCAAAAGAGATTCAGACATTTCAAACCCTGAAAACTTACAAACCTTTTAGCCAAGTCAGTTATTTCTAAACATTTTGGTTGGTCAAAGAAATTGATAGTATTCTCTTATGGGCTAATTCTATCTAATAAGCAGTATATCTTTTTTCCCATGATACTTGTGTTTCTTTTGACTTTTTATATTTAAATATTTCTAAAATTCATCTAGGTATGGACAATGAACTTATAATATCTTTCAATTCACTTATTTCAAAAGATTTTAATCCTTTTAGATCATGTACTTCACAAGAACATCTGCTATTATCCAAAAAATATTTTTTTTTACTTAAAAAATGATGGCTCCATTTGTTAGCCAAACATATCAACCTATGAGATGTTTCAAAGTCCAGATAAACAGAAAAAGAATTAATTCCAGAGATTTCTGTTATAATATGCTCTAATCAGAAAATACATTATACCTGGTAAAGTCTGTAACCTTAATTAATAAGGGATATCAGTGTTTGCATTTCTTATAATTTTTGAGATCCTTTTCCATGTTCCACAAATTGTTACTTTCAGTCTCATCTGAAAACTCAATCTTGCCAGCAGATTTATCTGGGGTCTCTACAAAATGCTGCTGAAGGGGTCTCCACCCTGGGGAGGTCTACCTCCACTTGGCTTGGCTGTGACCTGGGCATCATAATGTTTAAAAGCAGCAAGGCTAAGACCCTCTGGCCTAAGCCATTCTCATTTCCTGTTTTACCTCTGCTTTTACTGCCCAGGGTGCCAGAATGAACAGTGAAGATTCCCAGGGGCATATGGTGTCAATGACATTTGACAGTTTTAGTCAACAAATTCTCACTTGATGGATTTCATCTCTTAGTAATCCAATAATGTTCTGACAACTTGCTTTAGCCCCATGTGGGTGATGATTACTAGAATGGAAATCATGACTTGTTTTACTTTGCTTTCTTGATTCTGTCCTATAAATAGTTCAAGTGAAACTACTCATTTCCCTTCCAGGGTGTCAGATTATATTTTATATTAATGAACATATCTAGGTTCCAGCTCTAAATTATTAAAGGGAAGAAGGCTGATCAAGTGAGAGTGTGAAAATCCTGGGAGCCACTGTCTTCAGCTATTGAAATTAGTGTGTGCATATGTCTGAGTATGTGTTCTGTAACTAGAATTCATCAGTTCACAAAACCACTTGTAACCTATCATTAAGTCAAATACAGTTAGGAAGTTAGAGTCATCCCACTTATAGTAGTTCTTAGTGAGTTAGATCTATTTTTCTTCCACATAAAAATATCATTTTTTCCAATCTGAGAAAAGGTATAGAGCAGTGGCTTTCAATTTTCCAGTATCTATGGCATATTTCTAAATAGACCGCAAGAGACACACTGCTTAAATCACTCCCTTCAGAGCCATAAACCTTTTGTAAAGGTATTTTTCACACAGCACTGAATGAGAGGTGCTTTGGGCTGTGACAGAGTTAAGACAGTTGCTGTACTGTGGAGTGCCACGTGCAGAAAAGAGAGGGAAAGAGAAGGAAGGAAATTTATGAGTGGAAGTCAAAACCCAATAAGGCAATGACCAAGTCAGAGGGGACTTGGAGGACCTTAGGCCCCTGCCCAAGGGTCTGTACAGACTGACAATGACCTGTGGAGTGAGACCTAGCTTAATCTTTTTTTTTCCAAAATCTTAAAGGACAGTTTGACCCTAGCAATCTGGAGAACTTAGAGACATATCCAAGATCCAGATAAATGAACGACCCACGAAAAAACACTGAACACACAGCAAGCACTCAGTAAATGTTCACTACTGTGGTTGTTACTTATGCCTGAGCATGGTGGACCAGCAGCTTTCAGACTTGGCGCTCTGGTGATACACTGCGGCTATGGCATATTTCTGAAAAGTGTGAGGGGTATATTTATACTTTTATGTACCTAAGTTAGAATTTCATATTTTGCAATAAAACTAAGCTTTAAAAATGTTCCATCTGTACTCTAAAAGAACGAAGCATCAGTTTCGTGCAATAACTCATCAAGAAAACTAACAATTTTCTAAAAATTGGGGAAACATGACCAACAGTGATTACAGATTTAACATGTGGGGCCATGTAGCTGGAAAATGAACACTCCAGAGATTCTTTAGAACTGTATTTATTTATTATTTGTAATGACCCAGGTCTACCCTGAATGGTTGAATAATTGGCTCCACTATGACTTTTCAGAGCCTTACTCCTGAGCAAAGACCAAATCAACAACAGCTTTTCAAAACAAGGGTTTCAGAAATGATCAATGCCGGGCCTAGCAGCTCATGTCTGGTAAAGGTTTCTACTTTTATTCTTCATGGTAGTGTAAAATTATTTCAGCAGTCTCTAGCTCACCTTATTTTATCTATTAATACTTATTTTATCTTGGGGCATATGAGAAGTATTTGATATTATTAAACTATATGTTTAAACAGAATCTGTAATCCAGACTTTATAACTTTTCAGCCTGGTGCACTTCTCCATCAACTAAATCAGTGGTAGTCAACCTGGTCCCTACTGCCCACTGGTGGGTGTTCCAGCTTTCATGGTGGTCAGCAGCTGAGCAACCAAAGTATAAATAAAAGGATAGATTTAACTATAGTAAGTTGTTTTATAAAGATTTATTCTGCCAAACTTAGTGAAAATACGACATAAAATACTTGGTAAGTAATTATTATTATATGCTTTAAGTCGCTGTAACTCTGCTTTATAAATTTTATAAAGTAAAGTTACTTCCCTACTTTATAAATCACCATTACTGTGGAACGAGTGGGCGGTTAGAAAATTTTACTACTAACAGAGATACAAAAGTGGGTGGTAGATATAAAAAGGTTGACTAGCCCTGGGCTAAATTAATGGGATTTTCTAATAATTGGATAAGATTCTGTTAAGAAGTTAGGGTAATAATTGTGTTTAGTTTTGCCTGTATTTGCTGTTCAGAACATCATCCATCCTCTGCAAAAGTTTCTCCCCAACATTCTATCTAGAACTTAATCACAAGTCACAGATACAGAAGAGTCTACCACAGAAATACCAACCAAGATTTTCCATCCTTTTCCATGGTGTTTGCTGCCTTCAACAACTGACAAGTGGAAAGAAATTCACAGTCCCCCTCAGTAGCTGTTTTCACTGCAGCTTTTCTGCCATGTGAGTTGGGTGTTATAAACCCGTTAAGGTGAAAAGCAGTTTTTCTTCTTACTTTCTTCACTCTTCAATTAATCCTAGCACCATCCAGATTTTATTTCCATTTCCAATACCAAGCTGTAAAAAAGTTGTGCACAGCCTCCAACACAGTGTGTACAATCAGTTTCTTATAATGCTTTCTGAAAGTTAACATCTTTACCACCTGAAGCGACAAAGGACATTGAAAGCATTTCTTGACGACTCCTAGGCCATTGGAGGTTCTGGTGTCACTCAGCCACATGTTCACACTCTATAAACAGCATCCACATTATTATCCTAACAGTCACTGCTTCAGGTTTATATGCAAGACTCAGCGATTTTTAAAATGCACTCCTGTAGTTCTCCTATAGCACTTCTAGCCACCGGAATTTTACAGCTGCCATCAGATTAGATGTCAAAGTCAAAATTTTCCTTTAATCTAATGATTCATTCAGGGGAGGCTTTGGACTATGACTCTCCTCAAAGTTTCACTCTGGATAAAAATGACTGTCTTGGCCATTGTCCTTATCTTTATTGTCCTCACTACAGCCATTTATGGAGCTCTTACTGTGTTGCCAAGTATCGCACTGAACCGTATGGATACATTTTCCCATTTAATTCTCATAGCAGCTCTTTGAAGTAGCCATTAGTCCACTTTATAAATTAGGAAACTGAGGCACAAGCAGGTTGAAGAACTCTCCTGAGTGATAATGCGCGATCTTTCAGGCCTGGCTGATGTCAGATCTCATGACCTGACTGTGGGCAGCACTACTGACCAGCAATTGTTCTGGGATAACCAAAGCCCATATTGCTTCGTAACAGAGGGAAGTGTTCATCATGACACCTTGCTTTCCTGCTCAGCATTAATTCCATGGTTGTGGCTTGAAAAATATTTTTTCTGTTTATCTGTTGCATCTTATATGAAAAAAAAGAGTCCACAAAATTTTTTTATAATCCATGAGAATTCACTACAAATACCTAAATATATTTTAAAGTTATTGATATGTTTGCATACTAAAAACATTTCTTCTTATTATCTACACATTTTTTTAAGGAAAAATGTTAGAAATGGTTTACAGGTATCATTTTAAAAATCTGTTTCTTCTTCACAAAGCATCCTTTATACTCTTCCTATTCCCCTGGTGTTCCTCAACTACCGTCTTTTTGTTGGCACTAAAAGATCATTTATAATCAGTCCTCCAACTGTTCTGAATTTCACCCTCCAATTCATAACACAACAGAGAGCAGGTAAGTATAACAGGACCCAAAGCATTTCTTATCTTGAATTAAACTCACATGTTCAGAGGAGTGAAAATATAGTGAATGTGATATTGGAAGATTTAACTTTTAGCTTCACAACTAATAAAAAGAATCAAGCTGGGTTCTGGGATCATGAGAATCAACCTTTGCCCCTTCATCCCTGTTCCCTTCTCCTACCACTTACAAAATGAAGACTATAACTGACTAGAAATACTCTAATATCTGAGAAAAGAAAGTTTTAAAAACTTATCTTGCCCTGGCCAGTTGGCTCAGCAGTAGAGCACCGGTCTGGCATGTGGAAACCCCGGGTTCAATTACCGGTCAAGGCACATAGTAGAAGTGACCAACTGCTTTTCTACCTCTTCCCCTCCTCTCTCTCCCTCTACCTCTCCCTCCCACAGCCATGGCTCAAATGGTTCAAGAAAGTTGGCCCGGGCACTAAGGATGGCTCCATAGCCTTGCTTCAGGCTCTGAAACAACTTGGTTACTCAGCAATGAAACAGCAGCCTCAGATGGGCAGAGCATCGCCTTGAAGGGGGCTTGTTGGGTGGATCCTGGTTGGGGCACATGTGGAAGTCTGTCTCTCTGCCTCCCTGCCTCCCTACCTCCTTGCCTTCCACCTCTCACTTAAAAAAAATTATCTTTTCTGAAGTAACTGGGGGGTTTTTTGGGGGGGAGGTAGGGTTCCCCTGTAAAGTCTATAGCTCTTTTGTCTCCAGAACAGAATATGACAAGGCTTTTTTTATATCAATAATCAAGTAAAATAGATTCAGGGGCTGGCATGACAGAGGCAGAAGAGCCATCAGCTGGGCCTCATGATCACAAGGCACTCTTCTGGTCTTTTGGCAGGGTGAGACACACATTCACAGGGACACTCACGCCTCTAGTGAAGAGGACAGCCATCCTTCATCTTCAAAATGAATCCATGTTACTGAACCATCTCATTTGCAGTGTGTGATGAATTACTTTTTAAAGAATAAATTCAATAAATTTTTTTATGAATAGCCCAATTACATTGCATTTGCCATTTGGGAAGTTTGAAAGGATTAATTTTTCAAATGTAAACATTCAAAATTCACCAAACCAGTTCAATTCACAGGCTTTCTCCAACCATGGTCTTCCCCAACTCATTGGATGTCAAACCCATCCTTCTGGTTGCTGAGGCCAGAAAACTCCAAAGCAACCTTGGTCCTCCCCTTTTTTCTCAGCCCACAATCAGACTGTCAGGAACTCCTGAAGGCTTTACCCTCAATATGTCCACAATTTGACCACTCTGCTCTGAGCTCACTGTTCTCACCACTGTCTGCTCTCATTGTCTCAGGATACAGCCTAACAGCTGCTCTGCCTGCTTCAGCCATTGCCCAATGCCCCACCCCCAATCTTCTTTCAAGAGTGAACCCTTGAAGATATAATGTATCGTGTCACTTGTCTGCACAAAAGCCTTCAGGGGATTTCAACTTCTAATAATGGTGGACTAATTTGGTAAAGAGCAAACTTTTTGTTGAGAACAACTGAAAAGCCACCCCCCCTTAAAATATCTGTCTTTGTGAGCTCAAGCTGCTTTAACAGAATACCACTGACTGAGTGGTTTAAACACATTTATTTCTCTCACCATTCTGGAGGCTAGGAAATTAAAGATCAAGGTACCAGCAGACACAGTGTCTGGTGAACGCCCTCTTCCTGCCTTCAGACAACCAGCTTTCCTCTGTCTCTTCACATGGTGGGGAATAAAAGGGTGGGGCTGGAGGGGTAGGGGGGCAGTGCAGAGCACAAGCACTTGGTCTCTTCATCCCCTTTTAGGGCACCAATCCCATCATGGGGACTCCATCCCCATGACCGCATCTAAACTCAATTCCCTCCCAAAGGCCCCTCCTTCAATACCATCACATGGGGAACTGGGGCTTCAACATGGGGATTTTGAAGGGACACAAACATTCAGTCCACAGCAATAAACTAAAACTTGTTTGAAGGCATCAGAAAGTTTTCATGACAGTAAGAAGTCCAGGGGATGGACAACAAGATAGAACAAAAGGAAAAATGGGTGATTCCAACATTCCTACCTTTTCCTTTGCTGGCAGCCTGAGAATATAAGCAGAGGTTTCAGAAATCACACCTTCTAAAGAGACAAAATAACCTACCAAGAAGGAAGAGATCTGACTTGCTGGACACCCCTAAAGAGTAACGCCCTAGTTACAGAGGTTGAACTGGTTATAAAGTTTAGGTCTCACAAACACAAAAACTCATCCCCCAATCACTGATTGGATTAAGTTACCTACACCTATGTTAACTGCCCACGGCAAACTGTCTTAAACCTTTTTGTAGAAAGATAAAACCATCTACAGCCTCAAATTAGCTTTTACAATTTTTTTTCAAAATTTAACCCCAAAAACTATGCACAAAGAGACAAACCAAAATTACTGACAACCAGGAAAGAAAAAAAGACAATTAAAACAGCTATATCTTCATACTATGCCTGTTCTTTCCAATATGACATATAGAGCCAACAGGTCTGTCAGAGCTCTAGTATGTGACTTTTCTCTATCATCAGAAGCTTAGAATCAGTAGAATGCTGCCATTCATTCATTTCTCTGTACTTCTGTGTTCATTCAGCAATAATCAAGTCTGTGCTTTTCTTTCATTTCATCCCAAGGTCATGTCTAATATCTTCATTAACCTGAATAATATCTGGGAGGACATTTTACCCATATCCATGTGAAGAAGATTTTTATAATCCAGTTAAAAAGTTTGAACAACACAAAAATAGCCAAAATTCTATAGTCCTTGGCATATGTCCACTGGAACAATCCATTTTTAAGAATTCTTTCTTCTTGCCAGTTTTTTCTCTGTCATGAGGACTTGAACCTTCTTTCAACTACCTCTAGAATAGGACAGCCAAAGGTATTTCCTCATGAAAAAACCTTCAAGACAGGTAAATGGCATCCTTTTTGTGTTTCATAAACATGCTATTTTGGCCTTGTCCTACTCAGTAGAATAATAAAAGTCATTAATTTTACAGTTTAATCTCACTAACTGCTTTCTGGTTATATAGGTACATGCTCATCAAAATGCAATAACTTGTTGTGGTCACAAATATTCCCACTCTCTCTGCACTCTGATTCTGTTCCACTGCCTACACTCTGTGCCTCCTTACTGAGACTACAGTGTTATGACTACACAACACGTTAGCCAATAAAATGTGAACAGAAGTGATGTGTGTCACTTTCGGTTAGGAAATTAAGAGCTGAAACACTTTGCCACTTGTTTGGCAGCTGAAATGTTCAAAATATTCGATTCTCCATCAACATGGGTCCTGGGCTGAAGACAGCATGGCCCTGGAAAAGAGACTAAGAGCATTGCTCTCCTGCCAGGTCCAACAGGTTCAAGTCAAGAGGGCGAGAGGCATGTCTTAAAAAGAAGTACGAACATATTCTGGATTTAAAGTAACCTTTGTCAGAACAGGAGAGGCTGCTAAGCATGTTATAGCTCATTGTCTGTATGCATTTTTCTATTATTGGATTTCATAAACTGGTTAAACTGACAATGCTCCTGTATATGGAGCAAAAGCATTTACTGTATTTTGTCAAACCTTTTGAATTATGTGTATTCCTTACAATCTTTAAAGTCAAGGTATTATTAAAGTGTACCCAGCAAATATTTTAAGGTCAATTTAAAAAACTTTTTAAAGGGGGGAGTCATATCCTGGAACTCCTATGGGTCTACCATATCATGCTTTTTACTTAAAATTTTTTTAATTTCTTTTGAATGCTGATGAACAAATCTTTTTCTCCTGAAAACTACTACCTTCTTATTTTGATCCAGCTAATAACACTGTTTTGTCTTTTTCCAAATAGCTCCAGATATATGGAAAAGACTTATACAGGCAGATGAGGATCCTCAAACCCCTCAGCAAGATCTTCTGAGCATGACTTTTAAGATACCTAGAGGCAGAAAAAGCCCAATAGAGATCAGGGGAACTACCAGCTTTTAGGATACACCCTTAAAGGCTCCAACACCCCAAAGGGGTCTCATAGGATGCCATCTGGGTCCTGCTTCAATAGTGGAAAGGAAGGTCATTGAGCTAAAGCCTGCCAGGCTTACATGCCTCTGCTGTGAGGAAACAGGGACACTGGAAGGTAGGCTTTCCCCTCACTCCTCTAAGGGAGGGTTCAGTCTCTTCCAGCCCTGCTCCAGCCACCTATGACCTAACCTTGCCCAGAAAGCTGGGGTTTGCCACTGAAGGCTGAAGGTGCCTAGGGCCATCGGCCCCATCTACGACACTGTGGACGAGCATAGGGTATTTCTTCCAAGAAGCAGGTAAACTGATCTCATTTGCACAAGGGCCACTTGACTATGTCTTGCCTGAATAGTCAAGTTTTTTATTCTTCCCTCAAAGATCTCTGTTGTGGGTGTTGATAGTCCTATTTTCTGCTGCTTTGTTTAATATATAGTGTTTCCTTTAGCCCTCCTACCTCAATGCCCCACTCATATTTCAGGCTTGGACCTACTCCTAATTTAGAGCTCTCTTTCCCCCTTTTGCCAACTTCTATTATGAATCTACCTTTGCCACCCAGCTTAGTGTATCCCAAGGTTCTCTTTACCATGCCACAGTCGCAGAGCTCCAGGGAAAAGCAACCTGGTCTCATCTCTCCAGGCAGAGGAGAACAGAACTCCATCTCCACACATGCTGCAAATGGCTTTTCCAGTCTACCTGAATCATTACCAGCTAGAAGCAGCTGTCATTGGGACTTGGACATAAGCTTCAAAGTATAGAATTGTGACAATTCCAGTGCTATGGGTACTTTTCCTGGATGTGGACTTTTCCTGGACTCCTGCTCCTTGGGACAGTTCTTAACAGACTGAACTGGGGTTGGTTTGCATTTTTCAGGGATTTGGCATGGTATTGTGGCCAACTTGGACTTGGTGAACATGTTAAGGACACTACTCTTTTATGGAGTCTTGCTGTATTGGCCAAGAGTTTGCTTAAAGGCTTTAATCACTGTAAAAAAAATAGAAGACTGGATAAAGAAGATGTGGCACATATACACTATGGTATACTACTCAGCCATAAGAAATGATGACATCGGATCACTTACAACAAAATGGTGGGATCTTGATAACATTATATGGAGTGAAATAAGTAAATCAGAAAAAAACAAGAACTGCAGGATTCCATACATTGGTGGGACATAAAAATGAGACTAAGAGACATGGACAAGAGAGTGGTGGTTACGGGGGCGGGGGGAGGGAAGGAGGAAGAGGGGGAGGGGGAAGGGAAGGGGCACAAAGAAAACTAGATAGAAGGTGATGGAGGACAATCTGACTTTGGGTGATGGGTATGCAACAGAATTGAATGACAAGATAACCTGGACATGTTTTCTTTGAATATATGTATCCTGATTTATTGATGTCACCCTATTAAAATTAATAAAAATTTATTTATAAAAAAAAGTACGAGTGTAACTGTGGGCACATGAAGATGATCAGAACCAAATAGCCAATAGCCAGTGAAGTTTCTGAGAGCTGTGTAGCCAGAGAAAGCAAGAGTATGGGCTAAAAATATTTATGATTAAAACCATTTCTAGATTTGAAACCATTCTTGGGTCCCCAACCTCCTCAGGCAGGAAGCAGGCTGAGAAAGATCTTCAACCCCCAAGAAGGGTATGTTCTCCAGTGCTTACTTCAGTAGTAGCCAAGGATATTAAAGACAAAGGGAAACCTCCCAGATGATGGAGCCAACTGGACTGGGGTAGCAACAGAATCCAGATCTACTCCAGGACTATTCCTCGCACCCAGAGCAGGGCCCCTTAACACCTGACTACAACATTCAGAATTGCCGCACATGAGAGACTTCTCTGTCCTCATTGACATCATGCTGTCCCTCTTCTACCACTCTATTTTGGGTGTTTTGTGTGACTCATCTTTTTAATTCATAGATCTCTGGATTAACAGAAGCTGTATTCGAATGTGATATAGAGACCACTATCTGCTATCTTAAGATCCTGGCCTTTGAGCTGGACACCTTGATAAAATGGGACTTGGGGAATGACTCCTGGGCAGAGTGTGGACCAAACACTTGGTAAACAAAAGGATGGACTGTGGTTGTCACTTATGCTACTCACCAATCTTTCCAGCTCTCTGCCTCCAGAACATTGTAGGTTTGCACTTCCTGTCTTCCTGTGGTTGGATAAAATCCAGTAATCTCCTTTGACACATCTCCTTTGTGAGTGGAGGTGATGGGCCATTCCAGTGAAAGCCCTTCCAGAGTTCTCTTCTCCTTCCAGCAGGGGAGCCTGTGTCACTCTGGAGCCTGGGTCCTTGGGAGACGTTGCTAAGCAGAGCCCTTTGCCTGCCTGTGAGAACATGCAATGTGTGCAAGAAAAAAACCTTCATTGTCTGGAGCTTAGAGTTGAGGGCTGCATGTGTCTGCAGCACAGCCCCATTCTCACTGACACACTGTTGGAGCCAAGAATCTCATCTCTGGAGAAATTCCAATAATTTACCCCAAAGAATTTACCACAAAGTGGTTTCTCAGAAGAGGTCAGGTGCCTTACTCAGTGACTCCTGGGACTAAACAGGTGTTGAAATAATCAGACCTCATCCCAAACCCCTAGTCAGTGGCATACTCCCTAACTCTCAAGAACAGCTAAGGGGCTTTCATTGCTCCGCCCTCCTTATCTCCTTATGAATAAAAGAAATCAAGGACATTGTAGACAGAAAAGTCTTTTTGTGTTTATGATAAGAAATATAGTTAACTATTTTGATCTTAAACTGATGAGTTTTTTTTTATTAATAATTTTATTTTTTTAATGGGGTGACATTAATAAATCAGGATACATATATTCAAAGATAACAAGTCCAGGTTATCTTGTCGTTCAATTATGTTGCATACCCACCACCCAAAGTCAGATTGTCCTCTGTCACCTTCTATCTTGTTTTCTTTGTGCCCCTCCCCACCCCCTATCCCTCTCCCATTCCCCCCTCCCCCCCGTAACCACCACACTCTTATCAATGTCTCTTAGTTTCACTATTATGTCCCACCTACATATGGAATAATACAGTTCCTGGTTTTTTCTGATTTACTTATTTCGCTTCGTATCATGTTAAAACTGATGAGTTTTTAAAGCAATTATTTGAACTTCTAAGGGTGCTGGTACCTACCAACTTTAATCACCATAATTCTCAATAATATGAATATAATTCAAACATTTAATGATTCAGTAGCCCCCTCCAGGATGATGATGAGAACACCTCTGCCCCTCTCATCACCATCAAAATGTGACCTCCCTCTTTCTGGGACTTCCTCAGCAGTGCTCACAGACTCCACAAATCTGCTCGATTGGAAGCCCACTGGAGCTGGGTCTCAGGTCCCAGTCTTCGCTGCTCCCAAGCGTCTAGTTATCTGGTACCATCTCTCTCCTGGTCATTCCCCAAGTAAGTAGTTCTCATCACCTTCTGGCCAGAGAGGAGGTGTTGGGGGAGCTCCCCACCCTGAGTGGCCCCAGCAGGGAGGAGGGAGAGACCTAATGTCCACAGACCAACCTGACACCCCCACCCCCAGAGACCTTTCCAGAGGGCTTAAACCACAGCACCCTTCAATGAAGACTATGCATTATGTTTCCCCTGTGAGCCCAGGGAGCCAATATTTGCTGTTTCCACAGTAGATACGCCAGAGCCATAAAACGTGTGCTGGAGGGACTTGCCTCTCCCATTAGTGTCACTGGTGTAGTTTACATCATGCTTGTCCTTTCTCAGAAAAAAGATTTTTATTGAACTCCACCCACTTAGTCACCTTAATTATAATGAAAGCCAACAGCCATTGAGTGCTCCCAGGCAGAAAGAAGTGCCAGGGATGCCTTCATTATTACCTGCATTACTTAGTCGTCACACTAGCCCTAAAGGGACTGTACCATCTACACCCCCCTGAGAAAATGCAAAACGGAGGGCTGGAAACAAAGAGGATCTGTCCCAAATCACCCAGCTTTGGTGAGACAGAGACCTGCTGCCAGCATAGCCAGCTCCTGAGCCTCACTCACATGGCCTCGCATCAACTAGGCGCCAAGAGAACCATATAATAAATTGATACTTATTGATGCCTCCTTAGTTGGCAATAAAAGTGCAAGAATACTCCTTAAAGGCAAAGTCAAAAAAATTTCCAAGAAAGAAAGAAAATGTTCTTGAGAAGAGAGACCATATATAGCAGCGAATGTGCTCTTCACAATATAACTGCTGCTAAACTAGTACAATTGTTGAAAGTGGAATGCTGTTTACATTATGAGTTAAGTTTTTCCATTAAAAAGTATCATATTCGATGATTGTGCATTTTGTGTGTGTGAAGGCAGAGACTTTTCCTCTCTGAAATTGCAAATGTCAGTGCCAAGTGTTGCATATGTATTAGGCCATCTGCATTATGAGGGAATCTTACTATAAGCAATTTATTCACGGTTACAGTTTTACCACCTGATGTGCAAAGAAACAACACTGGGTAAGTAGTTACTATTCTGCTGAGTAATTCTGATTTTTAATTTAATTCATAACACATTTTAAAGACCACAAAAGTGAATGTTTGCTTAATATCCGGTTTTGTTTCCATATTTGGGTTGAAAAGAATAATCACTAGTACTTGGGGTGCTCAAGATGAGTGGCTCACCAGCATATCTCAGCGTTAACAACTATTTGAGGTTTTGGAAATCTGATTATGTGGTCGCGGATATGGCTCACTACCAAAATTGGCAAGATAAAGGTCTGAGAGGTGAGTTTGAATCAGGTTGCCCAGGTATTTATAGGGCAGATATCCGTTGGGAAACAGCTGCTGTATTTTGCTAAGACTAAATCCAACTGCAGTCCAAGCTGAGACTGTTTATCTCTCTTGGCAAAATACCAGCAGTGTATATACCAGCTGGAGGATCTTCCAAAAACAGCTGATCCAAAAATAACAATTATAAAGATTTGGGCAGACAATCACAGCCAGTGTGTGACTTTCACACCTAGAGAAAGGTTTAAAAAGAAAAAAAACAAATAACTAAGAGAATAGCCTCACTACTCAACACCCCGTCATGAGGCGGAATCAGGGCTTGTGAGCAGAACTCCTGAGTTCCAGTCTGACCTTAGGAGTCCAGCTGATATAGGTGCCCTCCTGCCGCCCTTGGCAAAGCTGCCTATCATGGCCCCTGGCACGTGTGCTCTTTTGATCTACTGCCGCATAACAAGCCATCCCAAAGCTACATGCTCTAAAACCGCAACCATGGTATTAGGCTCACAGATTCTGTGGGTCAGACATTCAGAGGGGGCCAGCCGGACAACTTACCTCAGCTTCACATTGCCTGGAGCCTCAGCTGGAAAGGCTCAAAAGGTGGAGGTGACCAGATATCTGACAACTGAAATGATCTGGAGGCTTCTTTATGCACATGTTTGGTACCTGAACTGAGGTGTTGAAGGCTGGGCTTTAACTTGGGCCATTACCTGGAGCACCTGCATGTGCCTTTTCCATGTGGCTTGGGCCTTCCCAAGTCGGAACACCCAGAAAGCCAGTGTTCCACAGGAAGCAGGCAAGAGCTGCACAATCTTTCCTGAACTGGCCTCAAGTCACACACTTTCTTTCCTACTGGTTCTACTGGTTATGGTTCAAGCCATTCCAGGTTCAAGGGGGCTGTGGCAGGGTCACTCTGCAGGAGGACATGAGGGCTGGGAGCTATTGTTGCAGCAATCTTAAAAAATACTGTCAGCCACTACATGATCAGGGCATGGTAATCTCCCCGTGGGGTTCCTGCCCTGGTTCTCTCAAAGGAAAGTGTTGAGATAGGAATAGAGGGCCCAAAAGAGGCAACTTTGGAAAATTCCAAACTAACTCTTATGTGTCAGAGCCATCAAAGTCCTCCGTGGTGTAGTCC
The DNA here is from genome assembly GCF_036850765.1 of Saccopteryx bilineata. Classification (NCBI taxonomy): domain Eukaryota; kingdom Metazoa; phylum Chordata; class Mammalia; order Chiroptera; family Emballonuridae; genus Saccopteryx; species Saccopteryx bilineata. Next base: position 81,819,669 of record NC_089499.1, read on the forward strand.
TTCCCATCCCTCCAGACACCTGGATCACACAACCCCTCACTCTCCAGCTACATGGACCTGCTTTAGGTTTCTTGTGCCTGTTCCTGGGCCCCTCTCCCCAGGGCCTTTGCCCCTGCTTCCTCCTTCCCTCCTCAGCTTGTTAATGCCCTTGTTAATGCCCGTGTGTCCTTCAGATCTCAGCTTAAACATTAATTACTTCTTTGTGAAAAACTTTCCTGAGCTCCCTGTCTAGGTCAAACTCCCAGAATAGATACTCATAGCACTAAATACCTAATTATGATTGTATTTTTTAAACATTTAGTGTCTATTTTCTCATCTTGACTATAAATGAGGTCAACAATTCTATTTTTGATGACCATTGTAACCCTCCCCCACCCTAGACACACACACACACACAAAAAAAAAATTATGGAATCCTTGGTCAGAGAAGGTTTTTAATAACCACTGGTTGGAATAGATTTATGTAGTAGTTATTGAGTATGTCATACCCAGCAGGTGCTGTGTTAGGGTGGGAATACAGTTTCACTTCTGTCGTCTTGGAAATCACACCTAGCTGGTGAGACAGATGATAGACAACCTTAGGGGATGTGTGTGTTGAAAAGGAAGGGCTCTGGGACAGAAGAAGAGGGCACCGAACTTAGCCTTGGACTCTGGGAGCGCTTTCTCAAGGAAATGAGCTGTCTAGCAAGCCCTTCTCCCTGCTGCACACCGTTGAGTCCTCTGTCTCTAGCAAGCAGGTGAGGGCACAGGCCTCAGGTTCTTCCTTTCTTTTAGGAGCAAATAAATAATGGCTCCTTTGTAATTTACAATTACAATGTGTTGTGGGATAATTCAGTATAAGCCAAAGAAAAAGAAATATACATATACCTCACAGTGAGAATGGACTGTTTAATATTCTCATGTGCACTAATTAAGTTGTACATAACATAGACAACACTTTGACACTGTTAAACTTAATAACCCTCTACTTAAAGAGGAAAATCACATTTATGGTGAAATTATTGCCAGAGTTATAATTCCAGTGGCAGGAATGCCTTCACGTAGATTGTTTCCAAACACCTCAAAGCACCAGCTTTGAAATAATAACAATGTATAAATGGCAGTGCTGTCCTTCAAATAATTTTATTCTTTATGGAGTATTTCTTCTGCCTGTCCACACTATACAGCTCAAAATCAGAGAAGTTGATAACGTTTGGAGTTATCTTACTGATTCTTGGCATCCAGAAAGTATCAGGTGGGCAAGAAAGTTTTCAAATTCACCATATTGTATTAAAATCTCATATCAAGACCATCACTTCCAAGCATGAGTTTAATTAATCTTCATGACAACCCTCTAAAGCAGTGGTTCTCAAAATTTTTTAAGTCAGCACACATTTAAAATTCTATAAATATTGTAGATGCATTATATACAAATTTCTGAGAAATATGTTATGATAATTAAGTCATATATTAAAAAAATATATAAAGTCCAAGTGTGCTTTTATGGTAATTAAACTAAATAAATATGACAAAATTAAATTTATTCTAACATTAAAAGACATTTTTATGTTACATTTTTTGAGTTATGCTTTTTAGAATTTGTAAAAAAGGATTAAAAAATTAAAAAATGACAATAAAGTTATCTTTTTATATACATAGATACATTCTTAGTAAGATTTAGTAAATTTGGCAGGTCCCAGTGCAAATATGTTAAGTTTTTTCATTCTTGTGTTTATGAGAAACATAAGCCTGATGTGACCCAGTGATTTCTTCAATGTTTGGGCATATATTTGAAAGGCAAACTCTCATTTCCTCATCAATATATTGAAGAATTCCTCTCTTTTTACTCTTGTGTTGAGTACAGAAAACTCCCACCATACATATCATCTTAACTTGACACCAAACAAAGGATAGAAGAAACTTGCCTCCAGTCTTTCCGGGGAACATGGGGGCTAGTGTAAACAATCTAGCACCACAGCTAACAACCTTTTGCAACCTAATCAGGCAAGTAAGGTGCGGGGTTGGGCAGACTGTCAGCTTACAGCCAATTCCCCACAGCTCTGTCTTCCAAAAATCTAAACTCCAATAACCTTTTTGGTTTTTTGGTCCCCAACAGACACATATTTCTCTGGAATACTATAGGGTGCACCTGGAAATCTTCTAGGGCACACACTTTGAGAACCACTGCTCTAAAGTATACTTGTATCTATTTTAAGGAAATAGGCTCAGAGAGTTTAAATGACTTTATTTATTCCTCCATTCATTTCAACAGATAGGTTTCAAATGTTTGCTTTGTACCAGATCCTGTTCTGATCATTAGGGATTCAACAGAGGATAGCCTAAGCCCCTCTCCCCACGGTGCTTACATTCTAGTGGGTAATCCACATAAACACATGGACAACGGCACAGGGGGAAATGTGCCGGAAGAGGAACTTACAGGGAAGGAGGCCTCCAAGGGTATGGTCAGGAAAGCCCTTCTGGGTAGACATTTGACACAAAGGCCTGGCACGCACATAGTGATGGAGAGAGAGAGTGCCAGGTGGTCTACCGACTTGAATGTGGATTCCAGAACCCATGGTTCTGACCACTGTACTTCACAGTTTTGTACCCAGAAAAAAATAACATAAAGGAGCCTGAGCTGGTTGTTTGAAGAAAGAGAAGCCAAGCAGTGAGTTCTAGCTCTTCTAAGAGCTGACGTTACAGCTTCCTGCTGGCATGATGTGTACTCTGATTGCTATCCCTCTTGGCATGCCCAACCTCTGCTTGACCTGCACTTCATCACAGCTGCCAGTTTGCCTGGAGCCATTTGTTCAAAATGTATCCTCTTGGCTCCTTGTGACACCAACAGAATATCTTCCCCAGAGAGATGAATTGATGACCACTTCATCATTTGTAACAATGAAACCAAGTCTTTTCCTATTATTTGGCCATAATCCAGAGCCAGAGCCTAAGAAGGAAAAACCAGAAGGTCTCAAAAACTCATGGGGGGCCTGCCCTTGTCAGTGGCTGGGTAATGTGGGACCACTGTGGGGTTAAGCTCCTCAGCTACCAGCCTGGGGTCCTTTCATGCTGCTGCTGTGCTTCTTAAGGACACTGAGTCCACTAAGTGCACACTTCAGAGGCTTCTTGGATTGTTGCATAATATTTCACACCTGGAGTTAGACTATGATTGTATTAGTTATTTATTGCTGTGTAACAAATTACCTCAAGACTTGGTAGCTTAAAACAATAAACATTCCTGTGGTCAGGAATCCTGGCACAGCTTAGCTAAGGTCCTCTTCCTCAAGATCTTTCCCAAGCCTGCAGTCAAGGTGTCGGGTGGGATACAGTTTCATCTTATTGTTGGACTGAGGGAGGATCTACCCTCGTGGTTACTGGCAGGATTCAGTTCTTTGTAGCCTTGACTGAGGACCTCCATTCCTCACTGATTATTGGCTATTTCCTGGCCTCGTGGGTCTTTCCCTAGAGCAGATCACAGAGCAGCATTCAGCTTCCTTGAGAGAGAGCAAGTGAGAGAACAGCAGAAGGTAGGCAAGATGGAAGCCAGAATCCTTTTATAACCTGACCTCCAAAGTGACCCCTTCACTCTCGTCGCATTCTGTGCATCAGAAGCACATCATTGTATCCAGATCACACTAATGGGGAGGGGATTACACAAAAGCCTGAGTGAGCAGGCTTCCAGGAAGAAAGGATCACTGAGAGCCATCCAAGAAACTGCCTACCACAATGAAAGTTTTGTGACACTTTGTTCATATTTTATGCATGCATTGCATTTCTGAACCCAATTTCTTGTGCTTCCAACTCCAAATTGCAAGTATATTATTGCCTAGCACCAGGAATTCTCAACATGTGATTCATGGACATTGGGGAAATCCTCTGAAATTGTGATCCAAATTTTGGATATACCTAGATTTTGCTAGGAAGATTTGTAATTTTCATTAGATTCTCAAGTGGGATCAAGAATCCAAAAAGATAAAGAGCTCCCCATTATGTTTTTGAAACATCCATGTTCCCCAAATGCTATCAGACTCTACAAAGGACCGACAGAGGAAATGGCTAGCCACATGACAGGTCAGATCCATCTCATACAACAGGTAGAGAAACAGAGGCCTGGGAGAAAGGACGGGACAGGTAAAGGTACTGGGCCAGGGTCACAGGTGTCCTGACAGGCTTGAAGTCAGGGCTTGTTCCATTTCATGTAACTCTTATTGCTACATGATCCCACTAAAGAGTAAAACCATGCGTTTGGATGGCTGTCTTGCAAACATAAATCTTTGGCCAGCAAACCAATATAAATGTTGCTTCAATACAGTGTCCTAAATTATAAAGTCTACTCTCAACTCTTTGTTTACACTTTCTATTTTTTTCCTTCAACTTATTTGAAAAACCTTGTTTTATACTTCTAATAGCCATTCACTTTTCATAGGAAAGGAAAGGAAAAATAACCACATTGAAATGTATACTGTTTACTGTAGGGAGGGAGAGTGGTAGAGGGGACAGCCTTGCCCCTGATGAAGCCATTTTTACAAAGGCAGCCCTCTAATCCAAGTGCATGAATGAAATTCCAGTCAAGAGTGTGTCTGGCTTTGACTACCACCTCTGCATACTTAAGATATGTGACCCTCATGAGTCACATAACCTCTCTGGGCCTCACTTTCCCTGTCTGCAAAATGAGAATCACAACAGAACCCACCCTTCAGGGTGGTGGGGAGTATTAGATCTGGCCCAGAGTAAGCCCTGGAAACACAAGAGTTGGCACTGTTCTTGTCTTTTCTGAATTTTTAAAGGCTCAGGACTGGGAACAAGATAAAAGCTGGTGAACAATAAAGAATGCATGTTGTTTTCACTCCAGAGTTTGAACTTTTAATCATTAAAATATACAAAAATATCAATGGAAAACCTGGAGCCCAGGGAGCCCAATATGAGTCTCCACCACACTGACTTTCAACAACTTACTGTTCCCTCAGGCTTCCCAAGAGGGAGCAAGGAAGGCTTGCTCAGAGATGTTCAGGCCACCCACTCACTGCCCTCCACTCCAAGCTCCTCCACAACCACCAACTGCAGACACTGCTGGTCAACTGTGGCACCTGGGAAGGGCACTTGAGATGTGCCTGTAATCCATTCTCCTTCTTTTCATGGGATGCCTTGGAAAAAAAGGAAAGTGACCCAGTCAACCCCCCTCATAAACATGTTAATGACTGACTTTCTGGAAAGCACAGGTGATATTTATCTGGAAGGAGTTCTTCCCTGAGGACTCCTTCCAGGTAAATATCTGGAATCCCTGGATTTATGGGGCACGGCTCCCTGGAAGGTGTTGGGTAAACTTTGTGCTTAGCAGAAATGCTTCATGATCGTAATTGCTCTATTATGTGTAGGTTTGCCCCCACAGGCATTGTTTAAAGACTATTTGTTAAATCTGGAGTAGGGATCGTTCTAATATAGCAAGAGAGTGCCTAGGGACTACACATGTGGCCCTGGTCTCTCTGCTTCACCTGTCCCTGGCGATAACTTATGTCCTTAAAACTGTCAGTGAATTTGGGTACTGGGTGACAGCTCCAATTTTGCATGTTTGATTTGACATTTCAGTCTTTTGTGTTATCTCAGCACCCAGGGGCTAAAAAGAGTTTGAGCTATAGAGACTGCCAATACAAATGGTGACCTTCTCTTGGTCAGTGACTTTGCCCTGTCTCTGTGTCACACATTGGATCTGACCATAACAGGTGGTCAATAAACATTCACTGATTGAGTATGGGCTGTTTCATCTTTAGGAACTGACTTCTTAAAAGTCAGGCTTAACCTCTGACTGTTCAACAGAAACACTGTTATACATCTCAACTAGGAGAGCAGAAAGAGGAGTCAGAGGAAGGGGAAAAGTCATTGCAGAAAGCTATGTATTTCCTTCAATTCATTGTGTTTTTGTTTTTTTGGTTTTGTTTTTGTTGTTGTTTTTTAGCAAGAGACAGACACAGAAAGGGGGAGAGATAAGACGCATCAACTCATAGCTGCAGTACTTTAGTTGTTCATTGATTGCTTTTTCATACATGTCTTGAGTGACCTTGGACTTAAACCAGTGACATTGGGCTTCAAGCCAGTGATCTTTGGGCTCAAGCCAGCGACCATCGTGTCAATGTCTACAATTTCACTCTCAAGCTGGCTACCTTGCACTCAAGCTGGATGAGCCCATGCTCCAGCTGGTGACCTTGTGGTTTCAAACCTGGGTCCTCCATGTCCCAGGTCGATGCTCTATCCACTGAGCCACTGCCAGTCAGGTTTCTCCAACTCATTATGAGAACTTTAAGCCCAAAAACTACTGCCATGTGAAAGAAAGGTCTGGCCTGTGTTGAACACCCTTCTGAAGCAGTTCCATTAGCTCAATACAGTATTCCCAGCCACAGCAAAAAATAATCCATGAATTAAAAGAGATTTAGCCTGACCAGGCGGTGGCACAGTGAATAGAGCATCAGATTGGGATGTAGAGGACCCAGGTTTGAGACCCTAAGGTTGCCAGCTTGAGCACGGGCTCATCTGGTTTGAGCAAAGCTCACCAGCTTGGACCCAAGATCGCTGGCTCGAGCAAGTGGTTACTGGGTTTGCTGTAGCCCCACAGTCAAGGCACATATGAGAAAGCAATCAATGAACAACTAAGGTGTTGCAATGCATAACGAAAAACTAATGATTGAGACGTACCAACATCTACCTCCCAGAACCAAAGTGGATTACAAACTAATTTTATGAACTATCATCTGGAAAAACCAACTTTGGACTAAACTAAGAGGACTCTTCAACCAAGGAACACTGAAGAAGCCACACAGAGACTGGTAGGAAAAGCGGAAACAGAGAAATGCGGAGAGGGCTGCCCAGCTCCCCAGAGCGAACAGCAGCAGGGAGAGACTCGCGTGGCGGGAAGTGAGTTTAGCAGAGGGGGAAGGGTCCTGAGCCCCAGGAACAAAGCCCCAGCCTGTAGCCCCAGAGCCCAGAAGAGGCATAAGGACAGTATTTAGCTGGAAACAAGTCAGGATACTGTTTTTGAGAAAGAGTCTGATTTCTCAGACCCAGGATCCTTCTTAAAGGGACCGCGCAGAACATCTGTCTCATAACCACCCACCCGGGGCTCCTGGGGACCGGGGGGGGGAGAGAGGAGAGGACCAGAGTAAGAGGAAGAGAGTGTAATCTAGGAGGCACAGGGTTCTAGGCTAGCATTTTGGGAGATAGCCACCCTAACCCCTGGGACAAGTCACCTCCCAAAGCTGAAGTGAATATTTCCCCCAGAAACAGCAATACCAGCAAAGGGAAACAGGAGAGCAGCCAAACAAGCTCCCCCGTGGCACGCAGAGCAGAGTCGCATAGAAGGAGGGAGCTTTTGGGTCTACAGTAGTGGGTCTTAGGGTCTGAGCTGCAACGCCCCCACCCACGCGGCTGAGGGCACACCAGAGGGCAGGCAGCAGCAGGAGACAAAAGTGCGGTTCTGCTGGCAGGGGAGGAAGCCAGCTGGCCACCATTGGGCTCAGGTGTGAGCTCAATCTTGCCCGACTAGGGAGAAGGGGGCGTGCAAAAGTGGTCAAGCTCAGCTGCCGGCAGCCTGTAATCCAGCCTGTGGGGAAAAGTGTGGGAACCCCGGAAAGGGTGGAGACCAGCCCATGAGCAAGGGCAGAGGAGCACAGCCTTGCCCCGCCCGTGCAACCCAGGCTTGCGGTCTGACTTGGTAGCCGGCTCCTCCCGCAGAAGTGGACCCAAAAGCCCAGTAGAGGCAGAGTTCCGCTACTGAGCTGAGCTTGGGAATGCAGTCCTGCCCGGCGGTAGAGCCAAGGCTAGCAGCCGTTCCTCGAGTGGGCTCCTCCTGCAAGGGCAGGGCGAAAGCCCGGAAACAGGTGGAGACCTGCAGCTGAGCAAAGGTGCTCACCAGTGCCCTCAGGACTGAGCATAACGTCACACATGGGGGCGGGGAAAAGGCCAAGGTCACCAATGCTTGTGCACTCGAGCACAGGATCACAGCCACTCCCGTGAAGAGAAAATGCAGAGGCAGAGAAATACAACACAAATAAACCAGGAGAAATCCCCAGAAAAGGACCTAAGTGAATCAGATATAACCAAATTACCAGATGCAGAGTTTAAAATAACGATTGTTAGGATGCTCAAAGATATCAGAACAACCATAGATGGCCATTACAAAAACCTAAATAAAGAGATAACAAATATAAAAAAAGACATTGAAATAATAAAAAGGAATCAGTCAGAAATGACAAATACAATATCTGAAATAAAGAATACAATGGAAGGAATTAAAAGCAGGATGGATGAAGCAGAGAATCGAATCAGTGAGTTAGAGGACACAATAAATAAAGGCATGGAACCAGAGCAGAAAAAAAGAAAAGAGAATCAAAAAGTCTGAGGAAACTCTAAGAGAGCTCTGTGACAACATGAAGAGAAATAACATCCGCATCATAGGGGTTCCTAAAGAAGAAGAGAAAGAACAAGGGATAGAGACTTTGTTCAAACATATTATAGTGGAAAACTTCCACCAATTAAGTCAGGAAAACACTACACATATTCAGGAAGCACAGAGAACTCCATTAAGGAGAAACCCAAAGAAACCAACACCAAGACACATCATAATTAAAATACCAAAGCTAAATGATAAAGAGAAAATATTAAAAGCTGCTAGAGAAAAAAAGACTATCACCTACAAAGGAGACCCCATAAGGATGACTTCTGACTTCTCAACAGAAACACTTGAGGCCAGAAGGAAATGGCAAGAAATATTCAAAGTAATGCAGAACAGGAACCTACAACCAAGACTACTTTATCCAGCAAGGCTATCATTTAAAATTGAAGGAGAAATAAAAAGCTTTACAGACAAAAAAAAACAAACTCAAGGAATTCACTGCAACCAAACCAAGGTTGCAAGAAATGCTAAGGGACCTGTTGTAAACAGATCAAAGGAAAAAAAGAATTTAGCAAAAGAGAAATACAGTTTCAAAGGAAAAAAATGGCAATAAACAATTACATATCAGTAATAACTTTAAATGTTAATGGATTAAATGATCCTATCAAGAGACATAGGGTAGCTGCGTGGATAAGAAAACAGGACCCATACATATGCTGTCTACAAGAGACACACTTTAAATCAAAAGATGCACACAGACTGAAGATAAAAGGATAGAAAAAAATATTTCACACAAATGGAAATAAAAAAAAAGCTGGGGTAGCAATACTTATATCAGACAAAATGGACTTTAAAACAAAGACCATAGTTAGAGATAAAGAAGGTCACTACATAATGATAAAGGGAGCAATCCAAAAGGAAGATATAACCATTATAAATATCTACGCACCTAATATAGGAGCACCTAAATATATAAAGCAGACTTTGATGGACTTAAAGGGCGAGATCAACAGCAATACTATAATAGTAGGGGATTTCAATACCCCATTAACATCATTAGATAGATCCTCAAGAAAGAAAATCAACAAAGAAACAGCAGACTTAAAGGACATATTAGATCAACTCGATTTAATAGATATCTTCAGAACCTTTCCCCCTAAAACAGCAGAATATACATTCTTTTCAAGTGCTCATGGTACATTCTCTAGAATAGACCACATGTTAGGGCACAAAAGAGGTCTCACCAAATTTAAGAAGATTGAAATTATATCGAGCACTTTCTCTGATCACAATGGCATTAAACTAGAAATCAACCACAATAGAAAAATTGAAAAACATTCAAACAATTGGAAACAAAATAGCACGTTATTAAATAATGAATGGGTTAACATTGAGATCAAAGAAGAAATTTAAAAATTCCTAGAAACAAACGATAATGAGCATACATCAACTCAAAATTTATGGGACACAGCAAAAGCAGTCCTGAGAGGGAACTTTATAGCATTACAGGCATACCTCAAGAAGCTAGAAAAAGCTCAAATAAACAACTTAACCCTGCATCTAAAAAAACTAGAAAAAGAACAGCAAGTAAAGCCCAAATGTAGTAGAAGGAAGGAAATAATAAAGATCAGAGCAGAAATAAATGACATAGAGGCTAAAGAAACAATACAGAGGATCAATGAAACCAGGAGCTGGTTCTTTGAAAAGGTAAACAAGATCGATGAACCTTTAACGAGACTCACCAAGAAAAAAAGAGAGAGGACTCAAATAAATATAATTAGAAACGAGAGTGGAGAAATAACAACTGACACAACAGAAATACAAAATATTGTAAGAAAATACTATGAAGAACTGTATGCCAAAAAACTAGACAACCTAGATGAAATGGAAAAATTCCTTGAAACATACAATCTTCCAAAAATCAATCTGGAAGAATCAGAAAACCTAAACAGATCAATTACAACAAATGAGATTGAAACAGCTATCAAAAAACTCCCAAAAAAGAAAAGTCCTGGGCCTGATGGCTTCACAAGTGAATTCTACCAAATATTCAAAGAAGAACTAACTCCTATCCTTCTCAAACTATTTCAAAAAATTCAAGAGAAAGGAAGACTTCCAAACTCCTTTTATGAGGCAAGCATAATTCTGATTCCAAAACCAGGCAAAGACAACACAAAAAAAGAAGATTACAGGCCAATATCCCTGATGAACTTAGATGCAAAAATCCTCAACAAAATATTAGCAAACCGGATCCAACAATATATGGAAAAAATCATATACCATAATCAAGAGGGATTTATTCTTGGAGGGCAAGGCTGGTACGATATTCGCAAACGAATCAATGTGATCCATCACATAAACAAAAGAAAGGAGAAAAAACACATGATAATTTCAATAGATACAGAAAAAGCATTTGATAAAGTCCAGCACCCATTCATGATCAAAACTCTCAGCAAAGTGGGAATACAGGGAACATACCTCAACATGATAAAGGCCATCTATGACAAACCCACAGCCAACATCATACTCAATGGGCAAAAATTAAAAGCAATACCCTTAAGATCAGGAACAAGGCAGGGGTGCCCCCTTTCACCACTCTTATTCAACATAGTTCTGGAAGTCCTAGCCACAGCAATCAGAGAAGAAAAAAAAATAAAAGGCATCTGAATTGGAAAAGAAGTAAAACTATCATTATTTGCAGATGATATGATATTGTATATAGAAAACCCTAAAGTCTCAGTCAAAAAACTATTAGACCTAATAAATGAATTCGGCAAGGTGGTAGGATATAAAATCAATACTCAGAAATCAGAGGAATTTTTATACACTAATAATGAACTGTCAGAAAGAGAAATCAAGGAATCAATCCCCTTTACCATTGCAACCAAAAAAATAAAGTACCTAGGAATAAATCTAACCAAGGAGATTAAAGACTTGTACTCAGAAAATTATAAAACATTGATAAAAGAAATCAGGGAAGATACAAATAAGTGGAGGCATATACCGTGCTCATGGTTAGGAAGAATAAACATCATTAAAATGTCTATATTACCCAAAGCAATTTATAAATTCAAGGCAATACCGATTAAAATACCAATGAGCTACTTCAAAGATCTAGAACACATATTCCAAAAATTTATATGGAACAAAAAGAGAACACGAATAGCCTCAGCAATCTTGAAAAGGAAGAATAAAGCGAGAGGTATCACACTTCCTGATATCAAGTTATATTATAAGGCCATTGTACTCAAAACAGCATGGTACTGGCATAAGAACAGGCACATAGATCAATGGAACAGAACAGAGAACCCAGAAATAAACCCACAGTTCTATGGACAACTGATATTTGACAAAGGAGGTAAGGAAATACAATGGAGTAAAGACAGCCTCTTCAACAAATGGTGTTGGGAAAATTGGACAGCTACCTGCAAAAAAATGAAACTAGACCACCAACTTACACCACTCACAAAAATAAACTGAAAATGGATAAAAGACTTAAATGTAAGCCGTGAAACCATAAGCATCTTAGAAGAAAACATAGGCAGTAAGCTCTCTGAATCTGTCGCAGCAATATATTTGCTGATTTGTCTCCACAGGCAAGTGAAATAAAAGACAGGATAAACAAATGGGACTTTATCAAACTAAAAAGCTTCTGCACAGCTAAAGACAATAAGAAGAGAATAAAAAGACAAACTACACAATGGGAGAATATATTTGACATTGCATCTGATAAGGGGTTAATAACCAAAATTTATAAACAACTTGTAAAACTTAATACCAGGAAGACAAACAATCCAATCCAAAAATGGGCAAAAGAGATGAATAGACACTTCTCCAAAGAGGACACACAGATGGCCAATAGGCATATGAAAAAATGCTCAACATCACAAATGATTAGAAAAATGCAAATTAAAACCACAATGAAATATCGCCTCATACCAGTCAGAATGGCGCTCATCAATAAAACAACACAGAGTAAGTGCTGGCGAGGATGTGGAGAAAAGGGAACCCTCCTGTACTGCTGGTGGGAATGCAGAATGGTGCAGCCACTGTGGAAAACAGTATGGAGATTCCTCAAGAAATTAAAAATCAAACTGCCTTTTGACCCAGCTATACCGCTGTTAGGAATATACCCCAAGAAAACCATAGCACTGTTTGAAAAGAAGAAATGCACCCCCATGTTTATGGCAGCATTGTTCACAATAACAAAGATCTGGAAACAGTCCAAGTGTCCATCAGAGGACAAGTGGATTAAAAAGGTGGTATATATATATGCACTATGGAATACTACTCAGCCATAAGAAATGATGACATAGGATCTTTTACAACAACATGGATGGGCCTCGATAACATTATACTGAGCGAAAGAAGTAAATCAGAAAAAACTAAGAACTATATGATTCCATACATAGGTGGGACATAGAGATGAGACTCAGAGACATGGACAACAGTGTTGGGGGTACAGGGTGGGGGGAGGAGAGGGAGGGGTTTGGGCGAGGGGAGGGGCACAAAGAGCATGGCTTTTCAGCATTTGCCATATTCTTCCTTTAATCTATAGACAGACAGCAAATATTTACTTATGGTGTTCCCACTATAAAGACTGCTGTCTTAGGGACAAATGCTGATGAACTATTTCAGCAGTTCCTCCTTCAAAGACTTATATGTCAACATAGAGCTCCATGTTTCATAGGACATACTCAAGCTCACTCCATGCTCCCTGGAGCTTTAACACAAGGAAATGCCTTTTTTTTTTCTTTTTTCCTATTTTCTTCTCTTTTTTTCTTTCTTTTTTTTTTTTTGCATTTTTTATTTTATTTATTTATTTTATGTATTTTTCTGAGGATGGAAATGGGGAGGCAGTCAGGCAGACTTCCGCATGCGCCTGACCGGGACCCACCTGGCATGCCTACCAGGGGGGATGCTATGCCCATCTGGGGTGTAGCTCTGTTACAGCCAGAGCCATCCTTAGTGCCTGGGGTGGCTTTGCTCCGGTGGAGCCTTGGCTTCAGGAGGGGAGGTGAGAGACGGAGAGGAGGGAGGGGAGGGAGAGGGAGAGGGGTGGATGGGCGCTGCTCCTGTGTGCTCTGGCCAGGAATCGAACCCGGAAATCCTGCACACCAGGCCAATGACTCCTATGGGTCTACCATATCATGCTTTTTACTTAAAAAAAAAAATTTACATTTCTTTTGAAGGCTGATAAACAGGAGACACCAAATCTTTTTCGCCTGCAAACTACTACCTTCTTTATTAGATCCAGCTAATTACACTGTTTTATCTTTTTCCAAATAGCTCCAGATATATGGAAAACATTTATATAGGTGGATGGGATCCTTAAACCCCTCAGCGAGATCTTCTGAGCATGGCTTTTAAGATACCTAGAGGCAGAAAAAGCCCAATAGAGATCAGGGGAACTACCAGCTTTTAGGATACACCCTTAAAGGCTCCAACGCCCCAAAGGGGTCTCATTGGATGCCATCTGGGTCCTGCTTCAATAGTGGAAAGGAAGGTCATTGAGCTAAAGCCTGCCAGGCTTACATGCCTCTGCTGTGAGGAAACAGGGACACTGGAAGGTAGGCTTCCCCCTCGCTCCTCTAAGGGAGGGTTCAGTCTCTTCCAGCCCTGCTCCAGCCACCTATGACCTAACCTTGCCCAGAAAGCTGGGGTTTGCCACTGAAGGCTGAAGGTGCCCAGTGCCGTCGGCCCCATCTATGACACTGTGGATGAGCATAGGGTATTTCTTCCAAGAAGCAGGTAAACTGATCTCATTTGCACAAGGGCCACTTAACTATGTTTTGCCTGAATAGTCAGGTTCTTTATTCTTCCCTCAAAGATCTATGTTGTGGGTGTTGATAGTCCTATTTTATGCTGCTTTGCTTAGTATATAGTGTTTTTCCTTTAGCCCTCCTACCTCAATGCCCCACTCATATTTCAGGCTGGGACTTACTCCTAATGTAGAGCTCTCCTTCCCCCTTTTGCCAACTTGTATTGATATTATGAATTTACCTTTGCCACCCAGCTTAGTGTATCCCAAGGTTCTCTTTACCATGCCACAGTCGCAGAGCTCCAGGGAAAAGCAACCTGGTCTCAACTCTCCAGGCAGAGGAGAACAGAAGCTTCATACCTACGCATGCTGCAAATGGCTTTTCCAGTCTACCTGAATCATTACCAGCTAGAAGCAGCTGTCATTGGGACTTGGACATGAGCTGCAAAATATAGAATGGTGACAACAATTCCAGCGACATGCGGACTTTTTCTGTGTGGACTTTTCCTGGACTCCTGCTCCCTGTGACAGCTCCTAACAGACTGAACTGTGGTTGGGTTGCATTTCTCAGGGATTTGGCATGGTATTGTGGCCAACTTGGACTTGGTGAACATGTTAAGGACACTACTCTTTTATGGAGTCTTGCTGTATTGGCCAAGAGTTTGCTTAAAGGCTTTTAATCACTGTAAAAAAAATAGAAGACTGGATAAAGAAGATGGGGCACATATACACTGTGGTATACTATTCAGCTAGAAGAAATGATGACATCGGATCACTTACAGCAGAATGGTGGGATCTTGATAACATTATACAGAGTGAAATAAGCGAATCAGAAAAAAAACAAGAACTGCAGGATTCCATACATTGGTGGGACATAAAAGCGAGACTAAGAGACATGGACAGGAGTGTGGTGGTTACAGTGGGTGGGGGGAGGGAAGGAGAGGGAAGGGGAAGGGGAGGGGTACAAAAAAAACTGGATAGAGGGTGCCGTAGGACGATCTCTCTTTTGGTGATGGGTATGCAGCAGAACTGAATGACAAGATAACCTGGAAATGTTTTCTTTGAATATATGTACCCTGATTTATTGATGTCACCCCATTAAAATAAAAATTTATTTATTAAAAAAATAACTCTTGCCTGACCTGCGGTGGTGCAGTGGATAAAGTGTTGACCTGGAAATGCTGAGGTTGCCGGTTCAAAACCCTGGGCTTGCCTGGTCAAGGCACATATGGGAGTTGATGCTTCCTGCTCCTCCCTCCCCCTTCTCTCTCTCTCTCTCTCTCCTCTCTAAAAATTAATAAAAAAAAGAAGGAAATCTTATCTTTAAAAAAATAAATAAATAAATAACTCTTTGGAAAACACTGTTTTATCCAAAATGTTTGTTTACTCCCTTCCTCAGTTCATATTTCATGGCAAAGGCAAATAATGAAAAATCAGATAGGGAGTGTCACTGACAAGTAGACAGAGCTCAGGTGTGGAGTGAGAAGACCCAGAGTGTTTTATGGGAGTTTTGTCCATTTGACTACTTTTTATTTTGAAACTTTTGATATTCACAAGAAATTATAAAAACAGTACAGAGTTCCCATGTACACAGCTTAATGGTAATATCTAACATAACCATGGTATCAAAAAAATGACATTGGTACAACACTATTAATTAAGCTATTGTTGAATTCCACCAGTTTTTACCTGTACATTTTTTGGTGTATAGATTTATGAAATTTTATCACATGGATAGATTTGCACAACCACAACCACAAGCAGGATACACAGCTGTTCCATCAGCACAAAGAAACTCCCTCATGCTCTCTCTTATAATCACACCCTCCACCACCCTTAGTCCCTAGCAACCATCACAGTAATTTTGTCATTTTGAGAGTTATGTAAATATGTAGCCATTGATGTTGGCTTTTTCTCTCAGCATATCCTTGAAATCCATTAAGTTGTCAGGTGTATCAATAGTTTATTTTTTTATTGCTGAATGGTATTTTGTGGTATTCATCACCTCTTGAAGGATATTTGGATGACTTCCAATATTTGCCTACTGCAAATAAAGCTGCTATGAACATTTGTATGTAGGTTTTTGTGTGAACATAATGTTTTCATTACCCTGGGATAAATATTCATGAGTGCAATTGCTGAGTTGCATGGGAAATATATACTTAACTTTATAAGAAACTGCCAAAGTGTTTTTCAGAGTAGCTGTACCATTTTCATTCACACCAGGAATGTATGTGTGATCTACTTTCTCTGCATTCTTGTCAGCACTTGATATTGTCAGTATTTTTTATTTTAACCACTATAATAGGTGTGTCATCATATCTCATCTTGATATTGAATTTACATTTGATTAATTGCTAATACTTTGAACAAAGATTCATGTGCTTACTTGCCATCTGTCTCCCCATTTTGGGAAACGTTTGTTCAAATGTTTTTTCCTTTTTTTTATTAAATGAGAGGAGAAGAGGCAGAGAGACAGAATTCCACATGCACTTCAACCAAGATCCACCCAGCAAGCCCCCTAAGGGCAATGCTCTAACTATCTGGGCAGTTGCTCCATTGCTCAACAACCAAGCTATTTTTAGGACCTGAATGGGAGGCCACAGAGCCATCCTCAGTGCCCAGGGCCAACTCATTCAAACCATAGCCCTATGACTGCAGGAGGCAAAGGGGGCTGGAGAAGCAGATGGTTGTTTCTCCTTTGTGCCCTGACTGAGAATCAAACTCAGGACATCCACACACCTGGCCAACGCTATACCACTGAGCCAACCACCCAGGGCCTTTTGTCCATTTTCTAATAGAATTATTTTCTTACTCTTTCTTTACTATTGAGTTTAGAGAGTTATCTATACATTTCTGGATACAAGTCCTTTGTCAGATATGAACTTGCAAATATTTTTTCCATCCTTTAGTTTGCTTTGTCATCCCTTACCAGGGGCTTTCACAGAGCAAAGCTTTTATTTTTGACGAAGTCTAGTTCTTCAAATTATTTTTTAATAGAAATTGTGCTTTTGGTGTCATGTCTAAGACCACTTTGCCTTAGCTTAGATAACAAATATTTTTTTCTAAAAGTTTTATAGCTTTAAACTTTATATTTTTAGATATATGATCCGTTTAGAGTTAATTTTTGTCTGAGGTGTGAGGTTTAGGTCAAGATTCATTTGTACTTTTTTGTTTTCGTTTTTTGCCTAAGAATGTCCAATTATACCAACAGCAGTTGTTGAAGACTATCCTTTTGCCATTTTACACTTTTATAAAAAACAAGTTGGCCACGCATCTGTGAGTCTATTTATACAATCTGTTGTGTTCAGTTAATCTAGTGTCTGTCTGTCCATAAACTGTGAATATATTACTTTATATGACAAATGGAACTTTGAAGATAGGATTAAGGCAGCAATTTTTTACCTTTTTCATCTCATGGCACATGTAAACTACTAAAATTCTACAACACCCAAACAATATATATTTTCCAATCTGACAAAAACAAAATAGGCATAATTTTGATTCATTAATACTAACCAGCTATTGTGTTGACTGTTGTCGTTTTTAATTTGCCAATCTAAGGAAAAAGAGGTCAGCGCTCTTGACTAAATAGTCAGGTATTGCATGTTTTGTTGTGGCATACCAGTTGAAAATCACTGGATTAAGGTAAAGAACTTTGAGATTATTTTGGGTTATCTGGGTAGGCCCAAATATAATCACATGAATCCTTAAAAGCAGAAAAACTTTCTTGTCTGTGGTCAAAGAAGGAGAAATGTGAAGACTAGGGTAAGGGCCAGAGAAATGTCATATTTCTGGTTTTAAAGATGGAGGATAGGGACCATGAGTCAAAAAATGTGGGCGGACTCTAGAAGTTGGAAAAGGTGAGGAAACAGATTCTACCCTCGAAGCTCCAGAAAAGAATGCAGGTCTACTGACACCTTGACTTTAGACCTGTGTTGTACCTCTGATCCACATAAGTATAAAATAATATTTTCATGTTGTTTAAAGCCACCCAGTTTGTGATACTTTGTTAAAAAGGCAATGAGGAAACTAAAGCACTTAATAACTGTGGGATTTTGTCACATCACAGAATGTCTCTCCATCTCAGTTTTTTCACCCTCCAAATGATGATGAGAGGATACAGTTTGGATCCCAACATGTTTAAAATGTTTTTTTCTTGAAGTTTGGCACTGTTGTGAGAATTAGAAATGTAATGTACAAAGTGTCAGGCACATTATAGGCACTTAATTCAGGTCTCTTCTACTTCAGAAAAAAAAATGAAACCTTATAAAGGAAGAGATTGTTCTAAGAATGAGAGCTCAGTTAAAATGGAAAGGGATTTTTTAGTTTAAGTGTCTAACAGTTTCTGAACATCAGTATCCTCAACCATCAAAGGAGAATAATAATAGAGTGAAATCTCTGGTCACTAACCTGCAGGCACCCAGTCCACCCAATTAACTCACACCCTCAGGTGCACAGTGATGACTGTCCATCCCATCTCAAACATTCTCAGCAGCTCTAAAGACGGTTTCTGCTCCTTCCAGCCTATCCCCCATTTGAGCTGATGTTTTGATTAACCTCAAACTACAGATCTTAATTATACCAAATGAGAAGGCTCTTCTCCAGTATGCACCACCCAAGGGAATTATTGAACCCACTTCAGTGGTTATTAGTTGAATGTATTGTCTTTAGTCACCCAGGGAGGGGTATTCCAGCTTCATTGCTGTTAGAGCACATGTAGCTTATTCACTCCCTGTGGCTTCCAGGCAGGTGGGAGACAGTGCTCAAGCCTTTCCAGAGCTACTGAGCACCACAACTCAAGAGTAATAAGTGGGGCTTCTTTCCACAGCAGAGGAGGGGCAGGTGCTCTTTCATTGAGCCATGAAGTGTTCCTCCTATCCCTCCTTCCTGCCTGGGCCTTTCCATCTTCCTCTTTTTCACCGGCTGTGAGCTTGGCCTTTGCAAAGAAGTCAAGTCATGTAGAAAGGTCAACTTCTTTAAGTGAACACATGAGAACAGTGCTTTGGAAAAAAAATGATGCCCTTTCCCCAAAGCAGAAGATCATATTTAATTGTGCATCAACCCCTGGGCACACTTATGCATCAGATGTGGCTGTACAGTGTACTTGTTAAAATTCTCACTTGTGCGCACTTTAATTTCAAGCATGTATATGTAATAACTGCCCAGATGAGAGGATACAGTTTGGACCCCAACATGTTTAAAATGTTTTTTTTCTGGAAGGCAGGACCACATGACTTTTAATTCTTCTCTCTGTATTTGATTCCAATTTTCTACAATGAGTAGTACTATTTTTGTTTTATGGAGGAAAAAATAGATAAAATTTATTTTTCTGAATAAGAGTGCTGATTTAAGGGAAATATTTTCCAGAAGTCCATTTATACACTCTAAAACAACCCTTCAATTTGGGCTGTGTTTTTGGTCAGATGGGAGCCTGGCTTGCAGTTTTCATAAGTGCTCTCACAACCTTGACTCTGTCCTCTCACAGGATGAGAGACAAGGAGGGAGGTCCCAGGGCATGAGCCTTCAAAAATACCGCCTATGTCCACATCCCCAAACACCTCTTTCTAGCTGTGGGACTCTGGACTTTGTACCTCAGTTTTCTTTTTTGTAAAAAATCAACAACAATAACAACAACAGCAACATGGCCTCACATACACACATTTACATGAGCATGTAAGTTGTTTAACACAATGTCTAAACATAATAAGTACTCAGTAAAATTTGGCTATTTTTCCTTTCTCTTGCAATTTTCTATAAATGTTCTGAGTTCATCTCCATTAACTCCAGCACTGTGTCCTGAGAAGCGCAGATAAACAAAGAGTCTCTTGTGTCCACAGGTCCTAACTGGGTGGAGATTCATATGGAAAGATCTCTGTGCAGGTATAATCAAAGTTAAGTCTCACTCCTTAGGGAAATGGTAAAAGGCAGAAAAGAGAACTGTTGATAAAATGTGTGAACCAAATGTGGTAGCCAACCTTCAAAGTAGCCTCAATAATTTTTACTTTTTGATACTCACACCCATGAATAGTAGTACCCTCATTTACTAAATAGAGATGATCTGTGTCATCATTAGGACATTGCAAAAATAATGTGAACTTTGAAGCTGAGGCATAGAAGACATATGGTTTTGCTTTGCCCACTATTGGATCACTCTGCCTGAAGATGCCAGCTGCCATGTCATAGAGAATCTCAAGCAACCCTGAGGGAGACTCAGAAGAAAAAGAACTGAGGCCTCCAGCCAAGCAAGCCAATTTATCCAGGCTTGTAAGTGAGCTGTTGTGGAACAGAATTATTCAACCTTAATCAAATCTTCAAATGACTTAATCTCAGCAAACATTTTGACTATGACCTCATCATAACCTATTCAGGTTGCTATAACAAATATGTAATAAACTGGGTGGCCTATGAACAACAGAAATTTATTTCTCACAGTTCTAGAAGCTGGGAAGTCTAAATTCAAGGTCCTGACAGACTCAGTTTCTGGTAAAAGCTCAATTCTGGTTCTTAGATGGCCATAATGTCACTGTGTCCTCATATAGCAGAGGGATGAGGGAAATTTCTGGGGCCTCTCCCTATAAGGGCACTAATCCCAAACATGAAAGCCCACTTTCATGACCAATCACCTTCCAAAGGCCACACCTCCAAATACCATCACAATGAGGACTAGGATTTAACTTATGAATTTTGGGAGAACAAAAGCATTTAGTTTATAGCAAACTTCTTTTGAGATCTTGTGGTTTTGATCTAGAATTACACAGTTAAAGTACTCATGAATTCCTGACACACAAAAACTGTAAGGGATAATCAATATTATTGTCTTTTTATTAAATTTATTGGGGTGACACTAGTTAATAAAATTATATAGGTTTCAAGTGTATGATTCTATGATACATCATCTGTGGTAGGCACAGAATGCAATATATATATGGTCTTTTTAATCTTCTAAGTTTGGGGGCAATTTGTTATGTAGCCATAAATAACTAATATACAAAGACTGAATTATCAAAGGACCCTTTAAAATAAAATGGTCAAAGTGGAACACCGAGAGAGATGTAACAAGAGTCACAGATTCCAAGTAAAATAAGTCGAGCAGAGCTAAGCAGGCTGCCTCTAGAAACTAAGAATGATTCTGCCCAAAAGCCAGAAAAGAAATGAGGATCTCAGTCCTATAACAACATAGCACTGAATTTTGTGAACAATCTCAATCCTAAAAATGGATTCTCCTCAGTATCCAGAGGAAAGCCAAGACCAGTTGACACTTTGATTTTGGCCTCCTGAGACCCTAAGTGGAGTATTCAGATGAACCTGCCTCACTTAAGTCCTAGAAGGTGGTAAAAAAAACAAAACAAAAAACAGTTAATTGTGAGAATCAAGACTATTGTGAGAAAGTTTAAGGACAAGTTCACCAACATTTTGACTATAATCCTAGGCAATCCTGCAAACTCCAGCAAGAAAAGAGACAATTAAAGTTTGCTAACTATATTTAGAAAAGCCAAAAATTAAGTAAAATTTAACAGAAAATATGATTAATATCATGGCATTGCCATGTTGCCACTTGAGTTTTATGTTCTTTATTTTTACTGATTTCAAAATAGAAGATCAAGTGAGGTTGTACATGTGGCTTTGTTATTTATGAGATAGAGCCAGACAGACAAGAAGCAGAGTGATTCAATGCACAACCCAGTGGACACCTTCATACAACATTCAAGCAGGATCCAATAAGCTTCAAAAGCAGTATATCCAAAAGGAGATCTCAGCAAGCAACAAATCTTGCTGAAGCTAACTCTTTTTTGTGTGGTCAGCACCTGTATGGCAATTCACACAGTGTGGTCAAGGTTGAGCCTCACAGTCAATCAGCTTGAGGGTGGATCCCAGCATGAACAAGCTGATAGCAATCAAGAATCAATTACAACAGAAGGGCCCACATAACCTGCACAAGAAACATTCCTGAAGCACCCAGCTCAGGTGATCAAGGAGACTGTACCACTGGACCCCACAGGATACCAACTACATAAGGCCACCCTACAAATATTGGTAGCCATAACATATCTATCAATACATAAAAGCAAACAAAGAGGCAGCCAAATGGGGAGACAAAGAAATAGACCCCCAAGTGAAAGAATAAGAGAAATCTCCAGAAAAGATTTAAATGAAATAGAAGCAAACATGAGCAGATATAGAGCTTAAAAGAATGGTTATAAGGATACCCAACAACATAAAAAGAAGACATAAAAACCATAAAAAATAAAACAAAAAGGAATAAACAGTAAGTTGGACAAAGCAGATCAAACCAGCAATTTTAAAGACGATGTAGAAAAAAAACAACCAATCAGAGCAGCAAAAAGAAAAAAAATTAAAAAGAATCAGGATAGTTTAAGAGAACTTGGAGACAACATAAAGCATAAAATATCGGTATCATAGGGTTACCAGAAGGAGAAGAAAAAGAGCAAGGGATTAAGAACCTATTTGAAAAAATGACTAAAAATTTTCCTAACCTGGTAAAGGAAAAACACACACAAGTCTAGGAAGCACAGAAAGCCCTAAACAAGATAAACCCAAAGAGGCCCACACTAAGATACATCATATACTGCTCACAAAAATTAGGGAATATTTCAAATTAATATGAAGCCATAAAATATCCTGTAATTTTTGTGAGCAGTATAATTAGGATGGCAAAGGTTAAAGACAAAGAGAGAATCTTAAAAGCTGCAATAGAAAAGCAGTTAGTTACCTATAAGGGAATTCCCATAAAACTGTCAGTTGATTTCTCAACAGAAACATTTCAAGCCAGAAGGGATAGGCATAAAATATTCAAAGGGATGAAAATTAAGGACCTAAAACCAGGACTACTTTACCCAGCAAGATCTCATTTAAAATAGAAGGAGACAAGACAAAACTAAAGAAGATTGTTACTACCAAACCAGTATTACAAGAAATATTAAAGGGTTTGCTTTAACCCTAAGAAGAAGTGGAGAAAGAGGAGGAAGAGGAGAAGAAAAACAGAAGAACATAGTTAAAAGAATAAAATGGCAATAAATATGTACCTATCAATGATCACTTTAACTGCAAATTGCTTAAATCTCCAATCAAAAGATATAAAGTGGCTGAATAGATAAGAAAACAAGACCCACATATATCTTGTCTAAAAGGGACCCAACTCAATGAAAAATACACACTGACTAAAAGTAACAGGATAAAAAAAGTTATTTCTTGCAAATGGAAAGAAAATAAAAAGTTAAAGCAGCAATATTTATATCTGACAAAATAGACTTTAAAACAAAAGCTATAATAAGAGATAAAGAAGGATACTACATAATGATAAAGGGAGCAATCCAACAAGAAGATATAACCCAGGGGGGATTCCAAGATGGCAGCAGAGTAGGCAGATGCACAGACTGCCACCTCCCACTACCAAACTGGATTACAAATTAATTTAAGAACAATCATTGTGAAAAACCAACTTTGGACTAAAAGAACAGGACTTGAAAACCAAGGAGCTTAGGAAAATCCACACCAATCCTCTTAGGGAGTGTGGGGATGCAGTGGGGTTTCCACCGCTCCCAGGAGCTGAGGCTGATGGTCTAAAAGGGCTTCCATTGCAAGGAGAGAAACCCTGAGAGGTGAGGGTCCTCAGTCCCACGACCAGAGCCCCAGCCTAGAAACCTAGGGACTGGAGGAGACAGCCTGACAGCTTTGAATGGGAAGAACAGTGAGAGTTCTGTATGTGGGAAGTGGCTGACAAAAGAAAGCACAGCCTTAAAGGGCCAGCACAGAAAATATCACTCAGAGCCACTTGCCTGGGGTTCCAGGAGCAGGAAGGGCTGAGAGGACTGGTCTTGCATGAGGAGAGTGGGGAGATCGAGACACAGAGAAACAAACGGTGACAGGGAGAGGAGAGCCTGAGCTGACCTGAGTCATTCTCCAGCCGAGGAAGCCATAGCTGGAGGAGGGGTCTCTCCCTCCACCCTGCACAAGCCAAGTGTGGAACCAGCTGACCCACCTCCAAAAAGCTCTCCAGCTCCAAACAGCATGAAAGGTTGTCCAGAAAGGAGTAAGTAAAGGGGAGAGGCAGTGACTCAGGTTTCCAGGGAGATCAGAGCTACACTTCACCCTTCATACTGAGAACATGCCCCACCCCCAGAGAGGCACTGGGCAGAACACACTTTCAGAATCTCAGAGGTCACCCCACACACACATTCCTAGATAAAGTTTCAACTAAAAAATAAAAATTTTAAAATTTTTAAAACCAAGATACACTCACTTCTCCCCTTCTAAAGACAGAAGCCCCCTGCTGGGGTCAGCAAACATAAAAGCTCCCTGCTGGGATCAGCAAACAAACAGAAGGGAAATTAAGACTTTTAAACAGCTCTACTAGTTAAGGAGAATTAAAATCTAAGCAACAAGCAGAGGCTGAGGAATAAAGTCCTGGAGGAGAAGCCACATTCCATAAACCAACCTCAGATCCACAACTCTAACCAGCTTGCAAACCACACACAGAAAGAATGGGAAGAGAGATGAATATAAACCATATGAATCAATAAGAAAAATCTGCAGAAAAATAATGAATGAGATAAAAGTAATGAAATTACCGGATTCAGAGTTTAAAATAATTATTCTTAGGATGCTTAAGGATCTCAAAGCTACAATGAATGGACTTAATGAGCACTTAAATAAAGAAATTGCAAGCATCAAAAATCATAAAAAAGAATCAGAAATGGCAATTACAATATCAGAAATGAAGACTACACTAGAAGAAATCATCAGCAGGCTGGATGAAGCAGAGGATTGAATCAGAAAATTACAGGAAAGGATAAATAAAAATAGAGCAGCAAAAAGAAAAGAGGCTCAAAAAGTCTGAGAAAACTATAAGAGAATTCTGTGACAATATGAAGAAAAATAACATCCACATCACAGGGGTTCCTAAAGAAGAAGAGAAAGAACAAAGGATAGAGAACATGTTTGAAGAAATCATAGCTGAAAACTTACCTAAATTGATGAAGAAAAAAGTCACACAAGTTCAAGAAGCACAGAGAGTCCTGATAAAAAGAAACCCAATGAGTCCTATATTAAGACATATCATAATTAAAATACCAAAGTTAAGAGATAACGAAAAAATATTAAAAGCAGCAAGAGAAAAGAAGTCAATTACCTACAAAGGAGACTCCATAAGGATGGCATCCAACTTCTCAACAGAAACACTTGAGGCCAGAAGGGAATGGCAAGAAATATTTAAAGGAATGCAGAACAAGAGCCTACAGCCAAGACTTCTTTATTCAGCAAGGCTGTAACCAAGCTCGTAAGTCAGTCAACTTGCATATCAAACTGATGATACTGGACCCATGCACCAATGTGCCAACTAGTAGCAGCTTCCCGAATCACGACTCATATCTCGAAATTTCGCTCAGATCTTGAACAAAAATATAGACTGAGTCACAGCTCATATCTTAAAAAAAAATTTATATGTTGGTCTGTTCATATCTCAAGGTACCACTGTACTGTGTTCATGGATAGAAAAAATTACCGTATTTCCCATATATAAGATGCTCCCATGTAAAAGACGCACCTTAATTTGGGGGCCCAACATTTGAAAAAATATATATTATAGAAAGTTGTTGAACTCAAGTTTTATTCATCATAAAATTCAATGAGCGCAAAAACAAGCACAAAAAAGCGGAAAATGCAAGTAAAAAAATCTACAATAACTGTATAAGACGCATCCAGTTTTTAGAGCCCAACGTTTTTGAATTGTGGTGCGTCTTATACATGGGGAAATATGGTAACATCATTAAAATGTCTGTACTATGCCAAGCAATCTATAGATTCAAGGTAATTCATATCAAGATACCAACGGCATATTTCACATAACTAGAACAAATATCCCAAAATTTTTACAGAACCACAAAAGACCCTGAATAACAATAGTAATCTTGAGAAAGAAAAACAAAGTTGGAGGAATCATGCTACCTTATATCAAACCATACCTCAAAGCCATAGTAATCAAAATAGCATGATACTGGAATAAATACAGACTATAGCTCAATGGAACAGCATAGACAGCTCAGAAATAAACCTACACCTTTACAACCAATTAATATTTGACAAAAGATACTCATACTCTGAGTTAAAGATAGCCTATCAGTAAACAGTGTTGGGAAAATTGGGCAGATAGGTACAAAAAAATAAAACAATACTGCTTTCTCACACCACACACAAGAATAAACTCAAAATGGATTAAAGATTTAAATGTTAAACTTCAAAACATAAAAATCCTAGTGAAAACATAGGCAGTAAAATCTCGGCCATGTCTTGAAGCAATATTTTTTTGTATATGTCTCTTTATGTAGGGAAACAAAAGAAAAAATAAACAAATGGGACTACATCAAACTAAAAATTTTTGCACATTAAGGAAACATCAAGAAAATGAAAAGATAATCCACTCAGTGGAAGAACATATTTGCTGATACATCTGATAAGGAGTTAATATCCAAAATTTATAAAAAATTTATACAAGTCAACACCAAAATAACAGATAATCCAATTTTAAAATGTCAAAGGACTTGAATAGATAATCTCTAAAGAGGACAAACAGATGGCCAATAAGCATATGAAAAAGATGTTCAATGTCAGTAATCATCAGAGGTATGCAAATTAAAACAATGAGATATCGCTTCTTACCTGTCAGAATGGTTATCATCAATAAATCGACAAGCAATTGTTGGCAAGGATGTGAAGAAAAGGGAACCCTCCTGCACTGTTGGTGGGAGTGCAGACTGGTGCAGCCACTATGGGAAGCAACATGGAGTTTACTCAAAAAAATTAAAAATGGAACTGCCTTTTGACCCAGCTATTCTACTTCTAGGAATATATCCAAAGAAACTTGAAACACTAGTTCTAAAGACTGTATGCACCCCTTTGTTCATTGCAGTGTTATTTACAATACCCAAGATTTGGAAGCAGCCCGTGTCCATCAGTAGATGAGTAGATAAAAAAGCTTTTGTACATTTACACAATGGAATACTACTCGGCTGTAAAAAGGATGGAAATCTTACCTTTTGCGATAGCATGAATGGACCTGGGGATTGTTATGCTAAGTGAAATAAGCCAGGCAGAGAAAGACAAGTACCATATGATCTGACTCATATTTGGAATCTAATGAACAAAATGAACTGAGAAGCAAAATAGAGACAGACTCAGAGAGCAGGCTGACAGCTATGGAGTGGGCAGGGGCAGAGGTGGAGGGATTGTGCAAAACAGAAAAAAAGGAGAAAAAATCTCATAGACAGCAGTGTGGTGACTGCCAGGAGGAAAGGGGTAAAAAAAAAAAAAAAGGTAAGACACTCGTACCCCTTATGCTTCACCATGTGCCAACCTCTGCATTACAGGAAGCAACCGAACGAATTGCATAAAATGCCAATATTAAATCTGAAGTTTGCGTATTACAGAGCTCATTGGTTATTTACATTTTACACTCCCCTAGTGGTCAGCTCTCAAAATGTAGAATAAAATGAATTTGCAATTAAGCATCTTGGACCTGTGTGGGGTCCCTGAAATGATGAAGGACAGAGGGAGGGTAGGAGGAAGGTGACAGGAGCAGCCAAGTGCAGTGGAACTCTCCTCCCCAAGCAGGAAAAATGCCTCAAAATTTCTTCCACTGCTTTCAGCCAGCACACCTGATCTTTAAGGCCTCCCATTTCTCAGGAGGAGTCCAGCTTGTAAAAAAGACACATGAAATCCAGCTCTTCTCCAAACATCACTGGTTTTCTCCTACCTACTTCTACGTCAGTTCCACGAACAAAGGTGCGAGATGGCAGATGAAAAGATAAGCACTTGTGAAAACCTGGATAGCGTCTAGTTCTGATAAAGGTCTGTTGTGTGAAGAAAATACACCCAGCAATAAAACGCTTATTTGCTATAAGGAAATGATGACAGAAATGTATTTGGTTATGATTATTCCCTATAACCAAAAGCCATCCAGCTCTCTGAACACGTGTTCTCTAAAATATTTGGGCTTTTGTTTTTAGTTTTTAATTGAGGTAACATTGGTTTATAACAGTATATAAATTTCAGGTGTGCAACATTATAATTTAATATACTACATTGTGCCCAACCACCAAAAGTCTAGTTTCCATCTGTCACTACACACTTACCCCTATTATCTGTGTCACTCTCTCTCCACCCCCTTTCTCTCTGGTAACCACTGATCTGTTGTCTGCCCCTATGCATCTGTTTACTTATTGTTGCTGTTTGTTCCTTTGTTTTGTTTTTATTTAATATTCTAGCTATAAATGAAATAATTCAGTATTTGTTTTTTCTGTTGATTTATTCACTTAGCATAATACTCTCAATGTCTATTTATGTTGCCACAAATGGAAGAATTTCACCTTTTTATGGCTGAGTAGTATTCCATTTTGTGTGCATGCGCGCACACGTGTGTGTGTGTGTGTGTGTACACACATATATGTACCATACTTTCTTTATCCAGTTCTCTATTGATGGACATTTAGGTTTTTTCATATCTTGGCTATTATAAATAATACTATAATAAACATAAAAGTGCATGTATCTTTTCAGAATCATATGGCAGTTCAATTCTTATTGTTTTACGGAAACTCCATAACTGTTTTTTCCCAAAACTACATCATTCAACATTCCCACCAACAGTACAAAGCTTCTCTTTTCTCCACATCCTCTCCAGCACTTGCTCTTTCTTGTCTTTTTGATGACAATCATTCCAATAGGTGTAAGGTGATATCTCATTGCAGCTTTTATTTGTATTTTCCTAATAATCAGTAATGTCAGACATCTTTTCAAGTGCCTCTGAGACCATCTGGACGTCTTCTTTGAGAAAATGTTTATTCAAATCCTCTGCCTACTTTTTTATTGGGTTGTTTCTTTTCATGTTGAGGTGTATGAGTGCTGGATATATTTTGGATATTAAATCCCTTATCGGACATATGATTTACAAGTATCTTTTCCGATGTAGTAGGTTACTTTCTCATTTTCATTTTGTCTACGGTTTCCTTTGCTGTGCAGAGAAAATTAACTCAAAATGGATTAATGACTTGAATACAAGACCTGAAACCATAAAATACATAGAAGGAAACGTAGGCTCTAACCTTCTAAACATCATTCTTAGCAGTGTTTTATTTAATTACTTTAAAAAAAATTTAAATTTTTGTGAGAGACACTGGAAGAAAGGGAGATGAGAAGCATCAACTTGTAGTTGTGTCAGTTTAGTTGTTCACTGATTGTTCGACCAAGTGCACGTAGAAAGGCAGGCGAGAGTGAAAACTGAGCTGGACCAAAGATCAAAATGGGGCCAGAGTAATAGGTTTACCGCATGAGTTTTCTGTTTTGGGAAAATGTATCCTCTGAGTTGGGAATGGGGGTCCTCCAAAAGGCAGCAGGACTCTGGTTTCGGAACTTCCGCTGAGCCCAGATACTCCTTTCTAAGAGAAAAGAGACACAGACCATTTCTCCTAGAAATTCTGCCCCTGACTTGAGTGCTGAAAATCCACTGCCCAGCCCACTTAGTAGGGTCAAGAATTTCAGTAATTTACATTGATGTAGTCCCATTTGTTTACTTTGTTTTTGTTTCCCTTGCTGTTGAAGTGAATCCCTAAATATTGGCCAGTGATGGCATAGTGGATAGAGCATCTACCAGGGACACTGAGGACCCAGGTTTGAAACCCCAAGTCACTGCCATGAGTGTGGGCTCATCCGGCTTGAGTGCAGGCTCACCAGCTTGAGAGTAGGATCATCAACATAACCGCATGGTCACTGGCTTGACAAGGTCGCTGGCTCAGCTGGAGCTTCCCCACCCCACCCCAGCCCCCATCAAGGAACATATGAGAAGCAATCAGTGAACAACTAAACTGACACAACTACAAGTTGATGCTTCTCATCTCCCTTTCTTCCAGTGTCTCTCACAAAAATTTAAATTTTTTTAAAGTAATTAAATAAAACACTGCTAAGAATGATGTTTAGAAGGTTAGAGCCTACGTTTCCTTCTATGTATTTTATGGTTTCAGGTCTTGTATTCAAGTCATTAATCCATTTTGAGTTAATTTTTTTGTATGGTGTAAGATAGTGATCTAATTTTATTCTTTTGCTTGTGGCTGTCCAGTTTTTCCTATACCACTTATTGAAGCCAAATATCTGTTGGATTTTTCCATGTATGAATTAACCATTTTATTTCAAATATTTGTTTTCAACATTTACTTTTTGAGGGTGTGGGCAGAGACAGATGGAGCAGAACAGTAAGCAAGAGGATTCACTTCCAATCATGGCATAAGGGGTGGGGTATTCATCAAGCACTGGCTGGTCTAAATCAGCAAGGCAAAAGATGAGGCTAAACTCAACCACTGACTAGGGTACTGGGAGAGACTAGGTCTGTGCAACCCCAGACATAGTATTTCATCCCATTAGGAAACATGAAATAATCCCTGAATGCATTGTTAACTATTGAGAGAGATTTAAGCATCAAGATCCACTGGTGCCTGTCATCTGGAAGAGTGCCAGGAAGCCTCATGGGGAATTTCGAGCAAGTTCTTTAGCTTCTATATACTTTATCAGTAAAATGGGAACAATGATCCTAGTAAGCCCTTATATATTGAGTGTCAACCATGCACCAGGCAATAGGCTGCAGTTTATTTAGTCCCCAGAATACTAATATCTGATGAGAAAGTTAAACAATTTGCTGGGATTTGGCCTCAAGGCTCTCTAACGCCAAAACTATGTTGCTAACCACTGGGATATACTACATCTTTTTTCACAAGGGTCAGGTTGAGCAATGCAAGAAAAACTAATGTGTCAACCATAAAATGATATTCAGATATTAAGGCTGGTTGTTATTTTTAATTATTAATAATTAAGAGAATCATAGAAGCTAAGGTCATAACTTTTAGCAAATGACAGTCCAAAGCAGACTAGTGTTGGATGTAGATGTCTCTAATATGCACACAAGTGGATAAAAAGTAAACCAAAAAATTTTATTAACTAAGAGCTTATTTGTATATTTTTAAATTTATTTATTTTTCCTTTTATTGCATTTATTGGGGTGACCCTAGTTAACAAAATTATATGGTTTCAGGTGCACAATTTTACAACTCATCATCTGTACACTTTATTGTGTGTTCACCATCCCAAGTTAAGTCTTCTTCCATCACCATTTATCCTCCATAACTTCCTCCACCTCCCCTACCACCCTCCCTCCAGTGATCACCACACTTGTCTGTGTCTTTGAGTTTTTCTCTCCTCTATTTTCCTTTTGCGCTCAATCCCTCTACCCTCCTCACCCATTGTCCCCCCAACAGCTGTCAGCCTGCTCTCTATGAGTCTGTCTCTATTTTGCTTGTTAGTTCATTTTGTTCATTAGATTCCACATATGAGTGAAGTTATATGGTGCTTGTCTTTCTCTGACTGGCTTATTTTACTTACATAATGCTCTCCAGGTCCACCCATGCTGTCACAAAAGGTACGATTTCTTTCTTTTTTAGGGTCAAAGTAAACCAAAATATTAACAGATGAGTGAAATAAAAGGGACTAATATGCTAAGCAAAAAGAGACAACTGGCACAGCCATTCAATAAGGTCCTGCTTACCCACCTGCTGAGATCTTAGTCACTTCTTAAATTTTTTATTGATTGACTTTAGAGAGAGAGGAAGTGAGGCAGAGAGACACACAGAGAGAGAAACAAAGAGAGAGAGAAACATTGATTTGTTACTCCACTTATTTATGCATTCATTGGTTAATTCTCATGGGTGCCCTGACCTGGGATTAAATCCACAACCTTGGGGTATTGGGAGGATGCTTGAAATGAGCTACTGAGCCAGGGCATTTAGTCACTTTTGTTGATCCTTAAGAGGTCAAGACTCATAAGTGAGTGTTGATGAATTGTATACACATAGAGACAAAAAACTTCAATTAATATTTTGTCTGAACACTTTTCATCAAGGAGCCAGGGGCTTAGGTAAAGTAAAAAGCTATTACCCTTCAACAAAGAGTCTAAATGGGACCCACATCAAGGAATTTACTTCGCTCTCTTTATGGATTTAGGTCAAGGTTGACCTCTGCAATGAATTTCAAGCACTGTTTCAGCGACCAAGTGCATGTAGAAAGGCAGGCGAGAGTGAAAACTGAGCTGGACCAAAGATCAAAATGGGGCCAGAGTAATAGGTTTACCGCATGAGTTTTCTGTTTTGGGAAAATGTATCCTCTGAGTTGGGGATGGGGGTCCTCCAAAAGGCAGCAGGACTCTGGTTTCGGAACTTCCGCTGAGCCCAGATACTCCTTTCTAAGAGAAAAGAGACACAGACCATTTCTCCTAGAAATTCTGCCCCTGACTTGAGTGCTGAAAATCCACTGCCCAGCCCACTTAGTAGGGTCAAGAATTTCAGTAAAATTGAATTCTGAGATATTAGACTCTTAGAATCATAGCCTGTTAGAATCACTGAATTCCATGAATTCCTCCAGGGCATGGATCATTTCTTAATTATATTTGCTCCCTTGGTGCCTAGCACAGAGTCTGGCACAGAAGAGCCAATAGAATAAAATGTTTTTGTAACTGTAATAGATTCCAGACACTCCCCTGACTCTGTCTCTACAAAGTCATATTCAAATAAGCAAGGTCCAGCCTCCAAGAAGAAATTTTAAAAAATACCTGTTTTCTTGTGTTTATCAGGAAACCTCCCTGCAAGGGAGCCAGTTAGTAACCACCAAGCACTTCTGCTTCTTTGCCCAGTTTTCTCACACCCACAGGCAGCCTTTCTAGACCGAGGCTCCCTAGCACCCTCCAGTCCTGGCCTCCAGAGCATTTTCCTCTCTCCCTCCTCCATCCTAATCCCAGTCCATTAGACTATATCTCAGCTTGGATTCTCCAGCTAAGTCTTCCCTTCCTACTCTGGCCCTCTCCCTACATTTTCATAAGATTATTATATATGACAAAAGCTCTGAGAACCAGGCTCTCAACCACAGAACCATCTTGGATGGGAAGGGGAAGGTGTCAAATGTAAAGGAGGCCAATCAGAGTAATGCAAGGCAACATTTAGCAGAAAGGTGAGCTGGGAAACACTCTTCTCCACTGTAACTTGCTGAGAGGCCATTCTGAGTGGGTTGATGAATGGGGGGCAAGTAGAATATCAGGGTCTGCAAGGGTCCAGAGCCTACCTCATTCTCTTTCAATCCCTGACCAGCACCAAAAATTCTCTTTGTACTACTCAGAGTTTATAAAGCTTCCATGGGAACACAACTGGGAATCGGGAATACCTGTAGAGTAGTAGTGCCTAATGCGAGCACGTCTCTCCAGAACCCCAAATTGTGAAGGTGCATGAGGCTCAGTCAGGAGTGGGAGACCTCAAGCAGAGCTCAACCCTCACACTGCTCCAAATGAACAGCACCCGCCACACCTACCTCTCCTCTCAGAAAACTCCTGAAGAAATGTCTAGAACAGTGATTCTCAAACTTTTTGAAGTCTGAGCACATTTAAAATCCTACAAATAATTGTAGGCACACTATACATAAATTTCTGAGAAATATGTTATAATAATAATTAAGTCAAATATTAAAGAAAAAATATAAAGTCCAAGAGTACTTTTATGGTAATTAAACTAAATATGAACAAATTAAATTTATTCTGACATTAAAAAATATTTTTATGTTATATTTTTTGAGTTATGCTTTTTAGAATTTGTAAAAAAGAGGGGTTAAAAATTTTTTTAAATGACAAAAAAGTTATCTTTTTATATATATAGATGCATTCTTAGTAAGATTTAGTAAATTTGGCAGGTTCCAGTGTGAATGTGTTAAGTTTTTTCATTCTTGTGTTTATGAGAAACATAAGCCTGATGTGTCCTAGTGATTTCTTCAATGTTTGGGCATATATTTGAAAGGCAAACTCTCATTTCCTCATCAATACATGGAAGAATTCCTCTCCTTTTTACTCCTGTGTTGAGTGCAAAAACCCTCCACCATATATATCATCTTAACTTTATACCAAACAAAGGATAGAAGAAACTTGCCTCCAGTCTTTCCACGGAACATGGGGGGTAGTGTAAACAATCCAGCACCACAACTGAACAGCCCTTTGCAACCTAATCAGGCAAGTGAGGTGGTGGGTTGGGCAGACTGTCTGCTTACAGCCAATTCTCCACACCTGTCTCCCAAAATCTAAATTCCAAAAACCCTGTTGGTTTTTTGGTCCCCAACAGGTACATATTTCTCTGGAATACCATAGGGCGCACGTGGAAATCTTCTAGGGTGCACTGGTGTGCCCTGGCACACACTTTGAGAACCACTGGTGTAGAGAATACCAAGAAACAAATGAGCTAAAGGAAGGAATAGCAGGAGAAGACAAGGACAATGCTGTCTCCACCTGGGTGCAGAGCCTTGGCAGTTTCCACAGCCTGTTTGGGCACCAGATCCCAAGACTCTGGACCCAGGATGACCTTCAGTCCTCAGGCTGTGGCCTTTATTTCGTCGTCACCTTGCTCCCAACATTAAAGGCAAAGGTGTTTAGGAAAGCCCATTCTATTTCTCTTCTTTCCTGAGGCCTCATCCATGCTTACCAAAGCAGTGGTGGAGGCTTCAGTTGAGGCAGGCAAGAGTCCCCATGAGACTTGCCTGCAGAGGCCATTTTTGAATAAGTGCACCAACACTACCACACATCTCCTTGCCCCACAAGGAAAGAGCATGAGCACAGCAGGAGGTCACAGATACAAAAACCCACCTTCTCAGCAGCCCCAGGAGCTGCATCAACTTTCAAAGAGCAGTGTCTGGCAGATGTTGGGGCAGAGCAAATGATACATTCATATGTTTTCAGTAACTCAGAGCATGCCGGTGGGAAGCCAGCCAACAGCACCAGCTGCTGTCCTGGAGATGCTTCTGAAATGGCTGCTCCAACTGGGATCAATGGAGAGATAAGGTGATTGCATGTGAGATGTGGGTGGGTATCTACTCAAAGGGGAACAGTGGGAACATTTGATCAGGATGGCTTTGGGAAAGGGAAAGGCTATATATATATAACTTTCTTGTTGGGGCAAAGGTCAGAGTATGAGAACTGAGGACTTACATTGCTAACCATTTAAGGTGCCAATTCGAGACAGCCTCTTCCATTCACAGGCAAATTAGATGATTTGTGCACTTGCTATATGGTGGTCCTGACCTGACGCTGTGTGCCGTGGTTCGTGGACAACCCAAAGATGAATCAGTCATATATCAGACTGTTTAGTACAGTCTCCCATCAGACAGAGCCCAGTTAAATCCCAGTTTCTCCATGCTGTGGCTGTGTGACATTTTATGTTACCAAACCTCTCTGTACCCCAGTTTTCTCATCTTAGAAATAATGCCTGTATCATAGGTTGTGGGAATTCAATGAGATAGTACATTGTAAGGGGCATAGCATAGCACATTGTCAGTGCTTAAAATTAGATGGGACTGATTTTAGTAAATTAATTTTTAATAAGTTCCACAGCAGACTCTGGTTAGTGCAACAGTGAAAGGAATTCAAAAAAGAGCGTGTGTGAGAGAGGAGCAGGGAAGCCTCTGGGATGAAGAGATGCAGGCAAATTTATGACACCTGTTCCACTATAAGGTGCTGACAGAAAAGGTAACTTCGTCTTGAATCTTCACACTCATTTTAATCAAAAGGATTGGAAGGATGAGAGAAATATCCACAGATAAAAATTTATCAGAGGTAGATATCATTTTAAGAGGTAAAAATAAGTTAATAATGATCAATTATTAACTCTCATAGTCATGGAATCTAAGACACACCAATATTTCAATTACCACCAAGAAAGAACAATGCCCTAGTTGGACAATGATACAGTGTTATCTTAAGAGCAATTGTAAGATGCATTTATTTCAGATTTGTTAAAAGGTGAAAACAAATGTGCATTGAGAATCAGTGGAGTGTGGTACTTGCCATACTCTGCATGCATTTTAAAAACACTTTTATATTGAATCTACACAATTCAGTAGTTATATTTGACAGATGAGGAAGTCAAGACAGAGCAGTGACACAACTTGCCTAGGGTCCTGTACCTGGTAAATACAAAGCTGGCTATCTGATTCAGAGCTGCCTATAAGTCCAAGGCTCATGCATCAGGCTATACACAAAAGACCTAAAACTCAAAACAGCTGAGTGAGCAGGGAGAAGTGCTATGGACTAGGTCAGATCCTAGAGAACCCTGAATGTCAGGAAAAGGACTGGTCATCCACTCCAGGATCATCTGTTAAGCCCTGCTGTATGGCAGGCACCATGCTGAGCACTAGAGGGAAGATGGCACTGAGCAAGAGACAGAGTGGGGCCCAGCCTTCACGAAGTGAAGTAAGCCAAGTAAGGGGTCTGCAGCTTGCCGAACCACTTAGAAGAATGCATGCCAAGATGAGTGTATGCACAGGTCACACATAGGAGGAAACTTTGACCCAGCAATGGGTAGGTAGGGGAGGGTTTCCCAGAGGAAGTGACTTTTCAGGATGACCCCAGAAGTGGGTCAGAAGAGGAGAAAATGGTGGCACCAAGTAGTGGTTCTCACTAAACATCTCATATGTTGCCTACGTTACCCAGCCTCCTTTGCTCTCAGGTTGGAACCA
Source organism: Saccopteryx bilineata (assembly GCF_036850765.1). NCBI lineage: Eukaryota > Metazoa > Chordata > Mammalia > Chiroptera > Emballonuridae > Saccopteryx > Saccopteryx bilineata. The sequence goes on from NC_089499.1 coordinate 81,856,388, forward strand.
TGTGACCAATTTTGAACAGTAGAAAAAGTGACCTGTGGCACTTCTCAGCTGAGTGAAAAATGAAGTACCTCTTTTAACTTATTTTTCTTTGTACCAGTGACCATGGAGGCCACTTCCTCAGATTGAGAAGAAGCACCCAACACACACTGCACATTGCAGGACTGAGACATAAACTTTAATGTGCTAAGTGACTGAAATCAGGGGTTCATTTATTATCACCATATAACCTAACTGATCCAGACTAGTTCAATATGAAAGTGTTCCATGCAAGGAAAACATAATGTGCAAAGGCAGGAAAACATGGAAACTTGGAGCAAGTGAGTATTTCTTGTGGCTAGAGAAAGGACACCAGGGACTGGTGGCATGAGGTGAAGCCAGAGAGGAACTGGGTGTCTCTCAAGGCCCCGCAGGCCCTGTAAGAAGTTTGGGCTGCTGTGTCTCAGAGAATGGATTAAAGCTGGAAATAAGACAGGTGACAGATGCTGGAGACAGATATGGGAATAACATGACTTGGAGTTCATGTGGGTAACCAGTGAGACTGCTGGGTCAGAGTTGCCTCCAAAGTCTTGACTTGAGACATTGGTGGTGTGATAACATGGATGGGAAAATCCAAACAGAAACATTTATGGGGGATGTTCAAAGGTCCAACTTGGAACATGTCGAGGTTGAGGTTCTGAAGGAGCATCATGCAAGAGGATTTACAAAACAGGACTTGATCGGGTGCTGTCCTCTGCCCATTCCAGGGGTGCAGTTCCTCCCTGTTCCTCTCTAGTCACAACAGGTTCAGTTAGATGTACTCTCTAGATTAAGGCTTCTTGTGACAGCATAGGTTTTCCTAAATGCTTTTAAAAAACAATTAATTACATTAATTTATCTATCAGCTCTATTTGGAATGAGCTTCTAAGATATAATTAGACAATTGCCATTAAACCTATGGAAGAGCTCCCGGAGAACAGTCAATAATGAGACTGTGTTTTTCTCTGTGGCTGCCCACCTCACATGGTTATGAGGAAATACAAAGAAATAGAGGTAGAGAGGCGATAGGGATGGGAAGGAGCACATATGAGCCTCAAAGCCACCACCTGGTGATTCGCTTCCCCAGGAGGAATGTGCTGGGACCTGACAGAGATCTGCTCTGCTAGCACCTACTGGCTCCAAGATCTGATGATTAATTATCCAGGATTCGTATGGGCTAGTTGATGGCCTGAAGTTGGCCAGGGTGATGGAATTTATAGCTCAGAAATCAGCAAACACTTTGTGGAAGTAAGAGGAAACCAGTTTAGCAGCAGACCACTGGTTCATACCAAAGGAAGGTTGCAGGAAGGAGGGGTTGAAAGTCATCTCAACATCTGGTTCCACCCAGTTCTCCTGTGCACACCCAACAGTTATTCATGAGCCTGACCAAGAGGTGGCGCAGTGGGTAAAGTGTCAGCCTGGAATGCTGAGGACCAGATTTGAAACCCCAAGGTCACCGGCTTGAGCGCGGGCTCATCAGGGGTCACTGGCTAAAGCGTGGGGTGATCGACATGACCCCATGGTCACTGGCTTGAGCCTAAAGATCTCTGGTTTAAGCAAGGGGTCACTGGCTAGGCTGGAGCCCTCGAGTCGAGGCACATATGAGAAAGCAATCAATGAAGAACTAAAGTGCCGTAACTATAAGGAGTTGATGCTTCTCATCTCTCTCCTTTCTTGTGTCTATCTGTCCCTTCCTGTTCCTCTCTCTAAAAAAAAAAAAAAAAAGGTTTTTCAGGAGACCTGCCTTTGCTTCCTCCTCTGATCCCCATCCATCAAATACTCTCAAGTCCATCTCCCAAATATATTTTCATTGTCTGCACCTGCTCCCCTCACCTAGTATCCCTTTCCTTCTCACTTATAACACTCTGACCACACCAAGAACTCTTCTCACCTGTAACTTTGTGTACTCTGGACAGTCTTCCTACAATTTCTTCCCCCCATTATCAGGTCTCAACTTAAATGTCATTTCTCTTGAAGACCTCACCAGATGACATCACCTAAAACAGCACTCCCTTCACTTCTTTTCCTTTTCAAATTTTATCTTCTTCAAATAAATTTTTACACTCTTATTAAAATGTAATATTAAATAAATATTACACTCTTAAAGTAGGCAAGTTTATTTCCTACTTTACTACCCATGTCTCCCACTGACCTGGCACACAGTTGGGGCTCAATAAGTTTTGTTGTTGTTGTTGTTGTTTTGTATTTTTCTGAAGTGAGAAGCAGAGAGGCAGAGACAGACTCCACATGTGCCCAACTGAGATCCACCCAGCATGCCCACTAGGGGGCGATGCTCTGCCCATATGAGCATTGCTTCTTTGCAACTGGAGCCGTTCTAGTGCCTGAGGCAGAGGCCATGGAGCCATCCTGAGTGCCTGGGCCAACTTTGCTCCAATGGAGCCTTGGCTGCAGGAGGGGAAGAGAGAGATAGAAAGGAGTAGGGAAAGGCTGGAGAGGAAGATGGGCACTTCTGTGTGCCCTGGCCAGGAATCGAACCCAGGACATCCACACTCCAGGCCAATGCTCTACCACTGAGCCAACCAGCCATGGCCGCTCAATAAGTTTTCACTGTGGAAACATTGGATAAAGTAGCAACTCCCCAATTTTGTAGTGAGTGATGCCAGATCCCTTTTCTCAAGGTCTGGACATTCTTAGTTTGGAGGGTGTTCATACAAAAAATGTCAAACCAATGAAACTCACAAGATGGATGATTTCACTGATGCCATAAGGTCTCTCTAGTGACCCTCCAGGAGTAAGGGGATGAATGCTTCCTGCCTTCCTGACATTGGAATGCATTGCAAAGAAGATCTGTCCAAGTTACTGAGTTCACTTCTTCCATTGCATTATTTCACAACCTCCTCTCATCACCATGACAACCCCAGGCAAAATCAAGGGGAAAAATTTGTCTGTCACTGTGACCTTCACACCTAAGCCTGAGGTCTTTATTTTTGATGGTCTCTTCTTTTTTCTGGAGCTTCCTAATATCATAGGACACTCAGGACCTGCCTCAGAAGTACAAAAGGATTTTGGTTTACCAAACATCTTGGCACCAAGGAAACCATGTGGCTCCTCCCATGCGTTCAACACAGCATTAGATAAATATAAAACTTCTGTAGCTCAATCGTCTCCATGAGGGAAAGTTCTAAGGTGAGAAAATGCAGAGATTACTGGCTGACTTTTCTCAAAAATTAAAGCCATACCTTATGATGGGACGGAGGGAAGGGCTGCAGAGATGGCAGCAAGTATATGAAGCAGTGTGGCAGAGAGACCCTAATGACCTCTACTTCCTGGTAATCACATAATCCCCTACCCTGTGTGTAAATAGAAATGGTGGCTTGTTTCTACTCAAAAGAATAAGGCAGGAGAGAGACAAGATGGCCATGGAGTAGGCAGACATTCCAACTCCCACATCCCAGAACCAAAGTAAATTACAACTTAATTTTGAGAACAGTCATCTTGAAAGACCCACTTTAGACTAAACTATGAGGATTCTATAGCCAAGGACCACCAAAGAACCCACACAGAGACTGGTAAGAAAGGCAGAAACAAAGAAAGGGCTGCCTGACTCCCGGGAGTGAGCAGCGGCCTGGAGGAACTCTCATGGTGGGGAGGATTGCCCAGCGAGTTGTGGATTATGGGTCCTCAGCCCCAGAACTGGAGTCCCAGCCTAGAGCCCTGGAGCCTGGAAGGGGTGAAATGACTGTATTTGGCTGAGAAAGGAGCCTAGATACTGTTTGAGAGGAGACAGAACTCTCAGACCCAGGCTTCGTATTAAAGGGACTGTACAGAGAGCCTCATTCACAGCCAACTGCCCAGGGCTCCGGGAGCAGGGACTGCTGGGAGGACTGGAGTTGCCAGGGGAGAGGGTGGTCTCGGAGGAACAGGGGAAGACACTTTGAAGAATGAATACCCTAACCCCTGGGATGAATCACTCCCCAAATCTAAAGTGAACATTTTTCCTCAGAACAGCCACACCAGCAAAGAAAAGAAATTACTGCGCCCACCAGAGGCTCTCCTGCTCCAGTCAGAACAAAGAGGCACTTAGAATCAGACAGCATGTTAGGGACACAGGTAATGAGTGCTAAGGTCTGAGCTACACGAATCCTCCACGCTGATGAGTCCTCTCCCGGGGCAGGCGGGCTGGCAGTGGCAGCAGCGGGGTGCAGCTGCAGGAGCCAGGGCAGTCCGAGCGAGTGTGCATGGGTCAGCCCATGAAGGCAGAAGCTGTGGCTGCAGCTGTGGAGGTCGGAGTGAGCATGCAAGCCCGCCCACGGCGGGAGCCCAGATGACTGCGGAGGAAATCCCAGCGGGCCGCATGGGCCAGCCTGCCCAGGTGGGAGCCACGGCGGCTGCTGCGGAGGTCTGAGCTCACGCAAAATCCCGCCAGCAGCGCGAGCTCGCCCTTGGAGGCTGAGGGGGCCAGGACCACAGCAGAGATGGTTCCAGTGGCTGCACGTGGCCCACCCACAAAGGCAGAGGTCCAGAGCAGCTGCTGTGGAGGTCCGAGCTCCCCCGCAATCCTACTCACAGTGTGAGCCCACCCTTCATGCCGGCTGGGTCCAGGGCGACTTGAGAGGCAGTCAGAGAGGGTGCATGTGAGCCCTCCAGGTTCAGCGGAAGCCATGGCAGCCATAAAGGCAGGCTGGCACCAGCAGTGTCCAATCCTAAATGCCCAAGGCAGCAACAGGGGCAGTGGGGGGGGGGGTGGACAAACCACACATCGAGAGCACAGAGGCCACACCAATTGGATCTCTGTGACCACACACTTCTGAGTGCTGAAAAAGAAGAAAAAAGAAAAAACAAAACAAAATAAAATAAATAAAAAGTCTGGATACATAGATATGTGAGGCTAAGGGGCAAACCACATCCAATACCATACCTCATCACTGAATTACAGTACTGAGTCCAACAAGTAGCCAGAAATAAGAGGCAGCAGAAAGCTGATCTCAAGGGGACTTGAACTTTTAGAGGAACTTACCCCAGGCCAACAATTTCCTCCCCCCATTATCAGGTCTCAACTTAAATGTCATTTCTCTTGAAGACCTCACCAGACGACACCATCTAAAACAGCACTCCCTTCACTTCTTTTTCTTTTCAAATTTTATCTTCTTCAAATAAATTTTTACACTCTTATTAAAGTGTAATATTAAATAAATATTACACTCTTAAAGTAGGCAAGTTTATTTCCTACTTTACTACCCATGTCTCCCACTGACCTGGCACACAGTTGGGGCTCAATGAAGGTATGGAAGTAGAGCAGAAAAAAGAAGAGACTCAAAAAGTATAAGAAAAGTCTAAGAGAGCTCTGTGACAACATGAAGAGAAATAACATCCACATCATAAGGGTTCCTGAAGAAGAAGAGAAAGAACAAGGGATAGAGACTTTGTTCAAACATATCATTGTTGAAAACTTCCCTCAATTAAGGCAGAAAAACATCTCACAAATTCAAGAAGCACAGAGACATCCATTAAAGAGAAACCCAAAGAAATCTACACCAAACACATCGTAATTAAAATACCAAAGCTAAGCAATAAAGAGAAAATATTAAAAGCTGCTAGAGAAAAAAAAACTATCACCTACAAAGGAGCCCCCATTAGGATGACTTCTGACTTCTCAACAGAAACATGTGAGGCCAGAAGGGAATGGCAAGAAATATTCAGAGTAATGCAGAACAAGAGCCTACAACCAAGACTACTTTATTCAGCAAGACTATCGTTTAAAATTGAAGGAAAAATAAAAAACTTTCCAGACAAAAAAAAAAAAAAAACCTCAGGAATTCACTATAAAAAAACCAATGTTGCAAGAAATGCTAAGGGACCTGTTGTAAACAGATCAAAGGAGAAAAAGAATATAGCAAAACAGAAATACAGTTTTTAAAGAATAAAATGGCAATAAACAACTACATATCAATAATAACCTTAAATGAAAATGGATTAAATGACTCAATCAAAAGACATAGGGTAGCTACATGGATAAAAAAAAAAACAGGACCCATACATATGCTGTCTACAAGAGACACACCTTAAAACAAAAGATGCAGGGCCCTGGCCGGTTGGCTCAGTGGTAGAGCGTTGGCCTGGCGTGTGGGGGACCCGGGTTCGATTCCCGGCCAGGGCACATAGGAGAAGCACCCATTTGCTTCTCTACCCCCACCCCCTCCTTCCTCTCTGTCTCTCACTTCCCCTCCCGCAGCCGAGGCTCCACTGGAGCAAAGATGGCCTGAGCACTGGGGATGGCTCCTTGGCCTCTGCCCCAGGCGCTAGAGTGGCTCTGGTCACGGCAGAGCGATGATTCGGAGGAGCAGAGCATCGCCCCTTGGTGGGCAGAGCGTCGCCCCTGGTGGGCAGAGCGCCGCCCCTGGTGGGCGTGCCAGGTGGATTCTGGTCGGGTGCATGCGGGAGTCTGTCTGACTGTCTCTCCCGTTTCCAGCTTCAGAAAAAAGTACAAAAATTTTAAAAAAACAGATGCACATAGACTGAAGGTAAAAGGATGGAAAAAAATATTTCACGCAAATGGAAATTTAAAAAAAGCTGGGGTAGCAATACTTATATCAGACAAACTGGACTTTAAAACAAAAGCTATAGTAAGAAATAAAAAAGGTCACTACATAATAATAAAGAAAGCTAAAGGGTGAGATCAACAGCAATACTATAATAGTAGGGGATTTTAATACCCCACTAACATCACTAGACAGATCCTCAAGAAAAAACATTAACAAAGAAACAGCAGACATAAAGAACACACTAGATCAACACGATTTAATAGATATCTTCAGAACTTTTCCCCCTAAAGCAGCAGAATATACATTCTTTTCAAGTGTTCATGGTACATTCTCTAAAATAGACCACATGTTAGGGTACAAAAGAGGTCTCAACAAATTTAAGAAAATTGAAGTCATATTGAGCACTTTCTCGAATCACAATGGCATGAAACTAGAAATCAACCAAAACAGAAAACTAAAAAATATTCAAACACTTGGAAACTAAATAGCATGTTATTAAATAATGAATGGGTTAACAATGAGATCAAAGAAGAAATAAAAAAATTACTAGAAATGAATGATAATGAGCATATATCAACTCAAATTTATGGGACACAGCAAAAGCGGTCCTGAGAGGGAAGTTCATAGCATTGCAGGCATACTTAAGAAGCAAGAAAAAGCTCAAATAAACAACTTGACCCTGCATCTAAAAGAACTAGAAAAAGAACAGCAAGTAAGGCCCAGAGGTAGTAGAAGGAAGGAAATAATAAAGATCAGAGCGAATATAAATGACATAGAGATTAAAGAAACAATACAGAGGATCGATGAGACCAGGAGCTGGTTCTTTGAAATGGTAAGCAAGATCAATAAACCTTTAACCAAACTCACTAAGAAAAAAAGAGAGAACTCAAATAAATAAAGTTAGAAATGAGAGTGGAGAAATAACAACTGACACAACAGAAATACAAAATATTGTAAGAAAATACTATAAAGAACGGTATGCCAAAAAACTAGACAACCTAGATGAAATGGACAAATTCCTTGAAACATATAACCTTCCAAAAATTAATCTGAAAGAATCAGAAAACCTATACAGACCAATTACAACAAATGAGATTGAGACAGTTATCAAAAAACTCCCAACAAAGAAAGGTCCTGGGCCTGATGGCCTCACAAGTGAATTCTACCAAATATTTAAAGAAGAACTAACTCCTATCCTTCTCAAGCTATTTCAAAAAATTCAAGAGGAAGGAAGACTTCCAAGCTCCTTTTATGAGGCGAGTATAATTCTGATTCCAAAACCAGGCAAAGAACACAAAGAAAGAAAATTATAGGCCAATATCCCTGATGAATTTAGATGCTAAAATCCTCAACTAATATTAGCAAACCAGATCCAGCAACATATGAAAAAACTCATACACCATGATCAAGTGGGATTTATTCTGGGGAGGCAAGGCTGGTACAATATTTGCAAATCAATCGATGTGACTCATCACATAAACAAAAGGAAGGAGAAAAGACACATGATAATTTCAATAGATGCAGAAAAAGCATTTGATAAAATCCAGCATCCATTCATGATCAAAACTCTAAGCAAAGTGAGAATACAGGGAACATACCTTAACATGACAAAGGCCATCTATGAGAAACCCACAGCCAACATCATACTCAATGGTCAAAAATTAAAAGCAACACCCTTAAGATCATGAAGAAGGCAGGGGTGCCCCCCCTTTCACCACTCTTAATCAACATAGTTCTGGAAGTCCTAACCATAGCAATCAGACAAGAAAAAGAAATAAAAGGCATCCAAATTGGAAAAGAAGAAGTAAAACTACCATTATTTGCAGATGATATAATATTGTATATAGAAAACCCTAAAGTCTCAGTCAAAAAACTACTGGACCTGATAAATGAATTCAGCAAGGTGGCAGGATATAAAATTAATACTCAGAAATCAGAGGCATTTTTATACACCAACAATGAACTGTCAGAAAGAGAAATTAAGGAAGCAATCCCTTTCACCATTGCAACCAAAAAAATAAAGTACCTAGCAATAAATTTAACCAGGGAGATTAAAGACTTGTTCTCGGAAATTATAAAATATTGATTAAAAAATAAAACACAAAGACGACAGGCTGAGGGCATTACTGTAAGTGAGTGGCACTTCGAGAAGGTGGCTGACATAAATTAATATTGAAATTACTCCATCAGCTCTGCTTGCCCCCCATCTCACCCCCCAAGCAGAAACTAGTCTTCTTGTTGGATTGCCCATGCACTTGTTGCAGAAACAGCCAAGATCCTGGCTCTGGAGGATGTTGAAGGAGGAAGACACAAAAGTAGGATGACCCAGAAAGATTAAGCCTCTTGGTCCTGAAACAGTTCTGGAAGCCAGAAAGTATAAGATCACAGTGCTGGCAAGCTCAAGAGCCCTGCAGTAAGTAGATAAAGCCTTAAGAGTTATAAGCTTTTGACCTAGAAATAACACAACTGAAAACTGGAGGCAGACAACACCAAGCCTAGACTCAACCAACTCTACAAATAAAACACCCAAATACAGACAATGAGAAGACAAAAAAGTGCAATCCAAATGAAACCACAAGAAATCCTTCAGGAGATGAACTGAGTGATATGGAAATAATCAAACTTCCAGATGCAGACTTCAAAATAATGATTATAAGGATGCTTAGGGATCTTAGAACAACAATGGATGGTCATTATGAACACCTAAATAAAGAAATAGCAAGCATAAAAAAGAATCAGTCGGAGATGAAAAATACAATATCAGAAATAAAGACCCCAATGGAAGGAATTAAAAACAGGATAGATAGAGCTGAGGATCGAATCAGCGAGTTGGAGTACAACTGGAATGAAGGTGTGAAAGCAGAGAAGAAGAAAAAAAAGAGACTCAAAAAGACTGAGGAAACTCTTAGAGAGCTCTGTAACAACATGAAGAGAAATAACATCCGCATCATAGGGGTTCCTGAAGAAGAAGAGAAAGAACAAGGGATAGCAACTTTGTTCAATCATATCATAGCTGAAAATTTCCCTAAATTAATGCAGGAGAAACTCTCACAAGTTCAAAAAGCACAGAGGACTCCATTAAAGAGAAACCCAAAGAAACCTATACCAACACACATCATAATTAAAATACCAAAGCTAAGCGATAAAGAGAAAATATTAAAAGCTGTAAGAGAAAAAAAAGCTATCACCTACAAAGGAGCTCCCATAAGGATGACATCCGACTTCTCAACAGAAACACTTGAGGCCAGAAGGGAATGGCAAGAAATATTCAAAGTAATGCAGAACAAGAACCTACAACCAAGACTACTTTATCCAGCAAGGCTATGGTTTAAAATTGAATGAAAAATAAAAAGCTTTCTAGACAAAAATCAACTCAAAGAGTTCATTACAATGACACGAATGCTGCAGGAAACGTTGAGGGGCCTGTTGTAAACAGATCAAAGTGGGAAAAGAATATAGCAAAAAAGGGATACAACTTTAAAGAATAAAATGGCAATAAACAACTACATATCAATAATAACCATAAATGTATATGGATTAAATGATCCAATCAAAAGACATAAGGTAGCTGCGTGGATAAGAAAATAGGACCCGTATATATGCTGTCTACAAGAGACACACCTTAGAACAAAAGATACACATAAATTGAAGGTAAAAGAATGGAAAAAAAACATTTCATGCAAATGGAAACAAAAAAAAAGCTGAGGTAGCAATACTTATATCATACAAATTGGACTTCAAAACAAAGAATATAGTAAGAGATAAAGAAGGCCACTACATAATGATAAAGGGAGTAATCCAACAGAAAGATATAACTATTATAAATATCTATGCACCTAATATAGGAGCACCTAAACATATAAAGCAGACTTTGATGGATTTGAAGGGCAAGATTAACAGCAATACTATAATAGTAGGGGATTTCAATACCTCAATAACATCACTAGATAGATCCTCAAGAAAGAAAATTAACAAAGAAATAGCAGACTTATTGGACACACTAGATCAACTCGATTTAATAGATATCTTCAGAACTTTTCACCCTAAAGCAGCAGAATATACATTCTTTTCAAGTTCACATGGAACATTCTCTAGGATAGACCACATGTTAGGGCACAAAAGTGGTCTCAACAAATTTAAGAAGATTGAAATCATATCAAACACTTTCTCCGATCACAACGGCATAAAACTATAAATGAACCACAACAGAAAAGCTCAAAAATTCCTAAACACATGGAAACTAAATAGCAGGTTGTTAAATAACTAATGGATTAAGAATGAAATCAAAGAAGAAACAAAAAAATTTCTAGAAACAAATGACAATGAGCATACAACAACTCAAAATTTATAGGACACAGTAAAAACAGTACTGAGAGGGAAGTTCATAGCACTACAGGCACACTTTAAGAAGCTAGAAAAACCTCAAATAAACAACTTAACCCTGCATCTAAAAGAACTAGAAAAGTACAGCAAGTAAAGCCCAAATGTAATAGAAGGAAGGAAATAATAAAGATCAGAGCAGAAATAAATGACTTAGAGGCTAAAGAAACAATACAGAGGATCAATGAAACTAGGAGCTGGTTCCTTGAAACGGTAAACAAGATTGATGAACCTTTAATTAGACTCACCAAGAAAAAGAGAGAGAGGACTCAAATAAATAAAATTAGAAATGAGAGGGGAGAAATAACAACTGACACAACAGAAATACAAAATATTGTAAGAAAATACTATGAAAAATTGTATGCCAAAAAACTAGACAACCTAGATGAAATGGACAAATTTCTTGAAACATACAATCTTTCAAAAATCAATCTGGAAGAATCAGAAAACCTAAACAAACCAATTAAACCAAATGAAATCAAAACAGTTATCAAAAAAACTCCCAACAAAGAAATGCCCGGGGCCTGATTGCTTCACAACTGAATTCTACCAAATATTCAAAGAAGAACTAACTCCTATCCCTCTCAAACTATTTCAAAAAATTCAAGAGGAAGAAAGACTTCCAAGCTCCTTTTATGAGGTGAGCATAATTCTGATTCCAAAACCAGACAAAGAAAAAAAATTATAGGCCAATATGTCTGATGAATATAGATGCTAAAATCCTCAACAAAATATTAGCAAACCAGACCCAACAATATATGGAAAAAATCATACACCATGATCAAGTGGGATTTATTCTGGGGAGGCAAGACTGGTACAATATTTGCAAATCAATCAATGTGATTCACCACATAAACAAAAAGAAGGAGAAAAACCATATAATAATTTCAATAGATGCAGAAAAAGCATTTGATAAAAATCCAGCACCCATTCATGATCAAAACTCTCAGCAAAGTGGGAATACAGGAAACATACCTCAACATGATAAAAGCCATCTATGAGAAACCCACAGCCAACATGATACTCAATGGGCAAAAATTAAAAGCAATAACCTTAAAATCAGGAGCAAGGCAGTGGTGCCCCCTTTCACCACTCTTATTTAACATAGTCCTGGAAGTCCTAGCCACAGCAATCAGACAAGAAGAAGAAATAAAAGGCATTCACGTTGGCAAAGAAGAAGTAAAACTATCATTATTTGCAGAAGATATGATATTGTATATAGAAAACCCTAAAGTCTCAGTCAAAAAACTACTGGACCTGATAAATGAATTCAGCAAAGTAGCAGGATATAAAATCAATACTCAGAAATCAGAGGCATTTTTATACACCAACAATGAACTGTCAGAAAGAGAAATTAAGGAAACAATCCCCTTCACTATTAAAATAAAAAAATTAGGCCCTGGCTGGTTGGCTCAGCGGTAGAGCGTCGGCCTGGCGTGCGGGGGACCCGGGTTTGATTCCCGGCCAGGGCACATAGGTGAAACGCCCATTTTGCTTCTCCACCCCCCCTCCTTCCTCTCTGTCTCTCTCTTCCCCTCCCGCAGCGAGGCTCCATTGGAGCAAAGATGGCCCGGGCACTGGGGTTGGCTCCTTGGCCTCTGCCCCAGGTGCTAGAGTGGCTCTGGTCGCGGCAGAGCGACACCCCGGAGGGGCAGAGCATCGCCTCCTGGGGGGCAGAGCGTCGTACATGGTGGGCGTGCCCGGTGGATCCCAGTCAGGCACATGCGGGAGTCTGTCTGACTGTCTCTCCCCATTTCCAGCTTCATAAAAAAAAAAAGAAAAAAAACCCAAAAAAATAAAGTACCTAGGAGTAAACTTAACCAAGGAGACTAAAGACTTGTACTTGGAAAATTACAAAGCATTGATAAAAGAAATCAAGGAAGATACAAACAAGTGGAAGCATATATCGTGCTCATGGTTAGGAAGAATAAACATCATTAAAATGTCTATATTACCCAAAGCAATCTATAAATTCAATGCAATACCAATTAAAATACCAATGACATACTTTAAAGATATAGATCACATATTCCAAAAATTTATATGGAACCAAAAAGAACACAAATAGCCTCAGCAATCTAAAAAAGAAGAATAAAGTGGGAGGTACCACACTTCCTAAAATCAAGTTATACTACAAGGCCATTGTACTCAAAGCAGCCTGCTACTGGCATAAGAACAGGCATATAGATCAATAGAACAGAACAGAGAACCCAGAAATAAACCCACATTCTATGGACAACTGATATTTGACAAAGGAGGTAAGGAAATACAATGGAGTAAAAACAGCCTCTTTAACAAATGGTGTTGGGAATAAAGAAGGAATTCTTACCTTTTGTGACAACATGGATTGACCTACAAAAAAAAATGATACTAGACCACAAACTTATACCATTCACAAAAATAAACTCAAAATGGATAAAATACTTAAATGTAAATTGTGAAATCATAAGCAACTTAGAAAAAAATATAGGCAGTAAGCTCTCCAACATCTCTTGCAGCAATATATTTGCCAATTTATCTCCATGGGCAAGTGAAATAAAAGACAGGATAAGCAAATGGGACTACATCAAACTAAAAAGCTCTTGCACAGCTAAAGACAATATGAACAGAATAAAAAGACAAACTACACACCGGGAGAATATATTTGACAATATGTCTGATAAAGGGTTAATAACCAAAATTTATAAAGATCTTGTAAAACTCAACACCAGGAAGATAAACAACCCATCAAAAAATGGGCAAAGGAAATGAATAGACACTTCTCTGAAGAGGACTTTCAGATGGCCAATAGGCAGATGAAGAAATGTTCAACATCACTAATCATTAGAGAAATTCAAATTAAAACCACAATGAGAGATCACCTCACACCAGTCAGAATGGCACTCATTAACAAAACAACACATAATAAGTCCTGGTTCATTAACAAAACAATACATAATAAGTGCTGGTGAGGATGTGGAGAAGAAGGAACCCTCCTGCATTGCTGGTGGGAATGCAGACTGGTGCAGCCACTATAGAAAACAGTATGGAGTTTCCTCAAAAAATTATAAAAATTGAACTGCCTTTTGACCCAGGCATCCCACTTTTTGGAATATATCCCAAGAACACCACATCAGTGATTCAAAAGAAGAAATGCATCCCCATGTTTATGGCAGCATTGTTCACAATAGCCAAGATCTGGAAACAGGCCAAGTGTTCATCAGTGGACAAGTGGATTAAAAAGCAGTGGTACATATACACAATGGAATACTATGAAGCCATGAAAAAGAAGGAATTCTTACCTTTTGAGACAACATGGATTGACCTGCAAACTATTATGCCAAGTGAAATAAGCCAGGCAGAGAAAGAAAAATATCATATGAACTCATTCATTTGAGGAATCCAATGAACAATGTGAACTGAGGAATGGAATAGAGACAAAGACTGGATCAAAGGAGCCAGAGGGAAAGAGGACAGAGGGAAAGAGGATGATAGGATGGGATAATCCTGGAGAGAAGAGAGGAGGGCGTTGTGAGGAGGGGGCAAAGGAGATGTTGAGGAGAACACAGGGGAGGGGGGATGCATTTGGGCGGACACTAGAATCTTTGTAAACGCAATAAATTAAAATCAATTAAAAAAAGAATAAGGCAAAGATGAAGGGATTTTGTTAATTTAAGGTCCCAAATAAATTTATTTTGAGTTAATCCAAGAATAGATTATCCTCAGTGGGTTTGACTTAATCAGGTGAATGCCCTTAAAGCATGAACTGTGCTCTCCTTGAGGTGAGAGGAATTCTGTTTGCCAGCATGATGATGTATGCAGCAATGAGAAGGAATCCTGTTTGTCAAGGGACAGAGGGAGGTCTCTAGAACCTAAGGTCAACCTCCAGTCCACAACCAGAAAATATATGGAACCCTCATTCACACAACCACAAGGAAATGAGTGACATCCTCAGTCACACAACAACACAAATAAGTGTAGAAGTAGATTGTTCCCCAGCTGAGCCTTCAGATGAGAATGCAACCCCAGTAACATCTTGATTATAGCATTATGAGACACAACAGAAGACACAATTAAAATGTGTCCTGAATCCTAACACAAAGACATTTGGAGATAATAACTATTTGTTATTCATTAAGTGTGTGGTAATTTGTTATGTAACAGACCACTAACACAGGGAATGACATAGCTAATTCCAGGAAATAATAACAGGACAATCATCAATACCCGCCCTTCTGTAATACCCTACTTGTGGCAGTTGTCAGTGATTTCTTCTTCCAGAAAAAATATTTCAGACACTCCCTAGGGTGTAAAGTTGGTCATTCATCAGTTTGCTGAACACCTACAGTGTGCCAGCTGCTGTGTTAGGGACTGAGGACTCCAAAGATGACTATAATATTGTTCTTCTTTCAAAGAGTTTACAGACTAAGAGTACAGGTAATGCAAGTTACCCCTTCATGAACACATACTTACAGAGGGCTGACAGTCTGGCAGGTGCTGGGTTAACCATTGTGGCCAGATAAGGATAAAGACGTGCTCACCTTGAAGTATCAGTCCGGTTAGAGGGAGCAGGAGCCAGTTCAAATTGGCTCATAAAAACCAATTGTTAAATTTTCAGTAATTATGACCTACTTGTTAAACACAACCACTATTAAAAGTTAAATTATTTAAACTAAAAAAAATAAATTATATTAAAAATATAGTAATACATACTCAAAACTCATCAAGTCCTAATTATATTTCTACATTTTACTATTATTTATGCTCTTGAAACTATACACATATGTTGTCTATGCACATTGAAAAGTATATATACCATTAGTGATTTCACAGTGGTAGCTTGAAATTAGCCACAGAGTGCATATATACACCACAAAAATTGGCAAACATTACAAATGTGAGCTTGATTTAGTGCTTTGTTGGTTGTAGACTTAAGATATGCAATAGAAAAATGTTAATAATGCAGTAAATATAAAAATGTGTCATGTCTGTGGCCATTACACTTGAATTGAACAAAAAATTAAGGAAATGTTCTTCCAGTACTCAAAATCTAATGTCTGATTCAGCAGTCATTTGCATCATTGATAATCAAGTTTTGACGTATATCTTCAACATTTACTTTTATCTTACTCATTAACATAAATGAAAATATCAACCACCATTTATGACAGAACTACACTTGCTCATTAAATGACCTGAAAGACTTATTTGCTGAGCAGAAAGTAATTATTTATTCATGGTCTAATTTTGTCAAATCGTGGTTGAATTACAACCATATATTGGCTAATACAAGATGTTGGCAAAAATGAGTGAGAGCATTCTATGAGAGTCAATGACTATATGAAATTTATAAGAGAGAGTATTATGTATCTTATTATTATTTAAATAACAAATATGTGTTTGATATACATTCTTTATATCAGCAAAATATAATACACTTATGTATGTATAGATATATACACATTTTTTTTTCTGGAGAATTGGTTGTGAACAGCACACCACTTGTGAATATGGACACAGATGACTATCAGTGAGCTTGGGCAATCATTAAAGTATGTATAAAGTCATCAGGCAGTACTGGGTAGTGTTTTTCATCTCTAACTGAAAGGCTTTCATGGAGTGATTTCTGACCCAGGTCACTGCTCTGAACTTGGTTGGGGAAGATATGGCTGTACAGGGTGAGAGGTAAGACACCAACTTTCTACCTCACCCTCTCCCCAACTTGAGACAGGCTTCCAAACACCAGGCCTCTTTCCAGCTCAATATGAAAAGAGGCATTTAGAAATCAGTGTCAGTTAAGAAATTCCCTTTGCTGCTCCCTGAGTCCTGGTTCTGGACCTCTCCACACTATCTGGGAAATGGGACCATACTGCCTAAGGCAGAAAGTCGTCAGCATCCACCAGGATGGCTTTCTGCAAAAGAGAAGCACAGTGGAGTCAAGGAGTTCACAAAAAAAAGACATCAGCTGTCAGGGAGGAAGCATCCCACTCTGAGCCAGGTTCCATGCTGTGAGTTTTACCCACATATCTTATTGAATCCTTATGACAACACAGTGAAGGCAGCTCTCTTATCAACATCAGTTGACAGAGGAGGAGGCTCAGAAAGAGGAAGTGACTTGCCGGAGCCAGTTCACCTCTCTGGTCAGTGCCAGAGTTAGAATCTGAACCCAGGTAAATGAACCACATGCACACTAAAGTGATAGGTGGGGCCAAATCTTGCCCAACCATCTTGGTGAAGACAAAATGTGTGCATGGAGGGAAACATGGAGAACACGTGGAAAGTCTTTGTCCACACCCTTTACGATGGCAATGATGATGGCAATGATGAAGATGACAAAGTGTCTAGAAGAATCAAGAACAAAATTCTTCTATTTCAGTTGATTTTCAGATTTCTTTGCTATTAGATTGTTTCTTCCAGCTAACAGGAAGCAAATTTTTCATTCTTTTCAGAAAGTTTCATTGAGTTCCTAGTATATTCCAGGAATGGGAATTACAGCAAAGAACACCAGAAACTGGAAGAAACACACATCCCCCCAGACTATGTCAGGAGGCAGGTTTATTTTTGCTTTTCGTTGTACCCAGGAGTCCCAGCTTAGTGTCTAGCCCAGAGAAGGTATTTATTAAATATATGCTGATGAACAGCTGAACATCACAAGGATCGATCACACCTGAGTACAGTCTTACCTTTCCCCTCCAAAGGTGCCCAGACACAACTAGAGTGTAGTAGCTCCCAAATGTGCTCAGTGCTTGTCTTTTCTGAGTGGCCCCTGGGAGAAAACACACCAGCCCACATCCTGAATGGCCACCACTCAGAGCCCAGTCCCTGGAGGGGAATCTCAGGGTCACCCACCTTAGGCCATGGCTCCCTGAACCTCTGCTTTTCTCCTCAGTCACTGGAGAAGCCAGATCCCACTGCAGGAGGGCAGATTCCAACCAGCATGGCTTCCCAGAAGCTGGAAAGGTGAGTTCTCCCCTTTGGACTGAAAAAACAAATAGCTGTGAGCCCCTATTAAAAAGCTATGAGGTGACCGTAAAACCCAGGTTCTTCCTCTCAAGACCATCAAATTCCCAGCTCCACTTTAGCCTTTCCCATAGCCGAGAAAAGCAGGGTGCCTCCAGTTCCCTTTCCAAGGGTTTACCTGCATTGTTAACCCTGTGCCCGCAGCCAAGGAGGACTCTGGTCCTGAGAAGTAGGGCACTCAGTTGGAAGGAAAGGCCAGTGGAGA
Source organism: Saccopteryx bilineata (assembly GCF_036850765.1). Lineage (NCBI taxonomy): Eukaryota > Metazoa > Chordata > Mammalia > Chiroptera > Emballonuridae > Saccopteryx > Saccopteryx bilineata. The sequence continues at coordinate 81,874,490 of NC_089499.1, forward strand.
CACAGAATATTGACTATGAATCTTACTGTAATTATTTTAAAGAGTGTTAACTGTAGAAAATGCAGGTGGGAGCAAGAAGAAGAAAATTAAAATCACTGTAATCTCACTTCCAAAAGATAGCACTGTTGGTACTGGTTCTACTTCTTATATCTACACACATGTCTGCTTCTCACATTGTGTTAATTGGAATCCTTCACAAAATACTGTTTAAAAATCCATGCTATGTGCAGAGAAGGGGATGCCAGATCGCTTTTCCACAATATCATTAAGCCCTTCCCCTCTCCCATTTTTTGGCAACCAGGAAGGATGCAAAGAGCTCCAGAATCACAGTTGGTACTGAATTTGCACCATGATTGATACTGAGGTTATTGCCACCCTGACAGGTGGAGGTTTGGTATGCGAATTAACTTGATTTAGAAGAATAAATAATATGGCATTTCTTACACCCATGGTATAAAGTAAAATCCATACTAGCTGAGTAGATAAGTTGATTGATGGATGGCTAGCAGGCAAGAGAGAGAAAGAAAAACAGAGAGAGGTACAAAAAAAGGGAAGAAACAGAGCAAGAGAGTCACCTACATATGCTTGTATGTGCATAGAAAATTCTAGGATACTTGGAAATTGTGAACAGCAATTTCATCTTAGAGAGTAGATAAAAGTGGCATTTAAATTATTATTTCAGGAGTGTAGGCCAATATCCTTGATGAACATAGATGCTAAAATCTTCAACAAAATGTTAACAAACTAGATCCAGCAATACATTAGGAAGGTCATACATCATGATTAAGTGGGATTTATTCCACAGATGTATGGTTGGTACAACATCTGCAAATTGATAAACATGATAGATCACATAAACAAAATGACAGAATAAAAATGACATCATATCAATAGATGCAAAAAAAAAAAAACCATTTGATAAAATCCAGCACCTACTTATGATAGAAACTCTCAGCAAAGTGGGAATATAGGAAACATACCTCAACATGATAAAGGTCATATATGACAGACCCACAGCCAACATCATAATCAAAGGGCAAAAATTAAAGGCATTTTCCTTAAGGTAGGAATAAGACAGGGATGTCTGTTATCAACACTCTTATTAAATATAGTACTGGAAGTCCTAGCCACAGTAATCAGACAACAAGAAGAAATAAAAGGCATTGCAAATGGAAAGAAAGAAGTAAAACTGTCATTATTTGCAGATAACATGATACTGTATATAAAGAACCCTAAAGATTCTGCCAAAAAACTACTAGAACTGATAAATGAATTCAGCAAAGTAGCAAGAGAAAAAATAAATATCCAGAAATCAGTTGCATTTTTATACACCAATAATGATCTATCAGAAAGAGAAACCAAAAAGTAATATCATTCACAACTGCATCAAAAAGAATAAAATAGGCCCTGGCCAGTTGGCTCAGCGGTGGAGCATCGGCCTGGCGTGTGGGGGACCCTGGGTTCGGTTCCCGGCCAGGGCACATGGGAGAGGCGTCCATTTGCTTCTCCACCCCCACCCCCTCCTTCCTCTCTGTCTCTCTCTTCCCCTCCCGCAGCCGAGGTTCCATTGGAGCGGAGATGGCCCGGGCGCTGGGGATGGCTCCTTGGCCTCTGCCCCAGGCGCTGGAGTGGCTCTGGTCACAGCGGAGTGACACCCGGGAGGGGCAGAGCATCGCCCCCTGGTGAGCAGAGCGTCGCCCCTGGTGGGCGTGCCAGGTGGATCCCCGTCGGTCGGGCGCATGCGGGAGTCTGTCTGGCTGTCTCTCCCCGTTTCCAGCTTCAGGAAAAAAATAAATAAATAAATAAAATACTTGGATAAATTTAATCAAGGATATAGGAGACCTGTACTCAGAAAATTATAAGACACAGAAGAAAGAAATTTAAGAAGATACAAACAAGTGGAAGCCTTTACTGTGTTCCTAGATAAGAAGAATTAACATCATTAAAATGTTCATACTACCCAAAGCAATCTATAGATTTGATATCATTTTTATCAAGATGCCAATGGCATATTTTACATAATTAGAACAAATATTTCTTTTTTTTTTAATAAATTTTTATTAATGGTAATGGGATGACATTAATAAATCAGGGTACATATATTCAAAGAAAACATGTCTAGGTTATTTTGTCATTAAATTATGTTGCATACCCCTCGCCCAAAGTCAGATTGTCCTCCGCCACCCTCTATCTAGTTCTCTGTGCCCCTCCCCCTCCCCCTAACTCTCTCCCTCCCTCCCTCCCTCCCATGTCCTCCCTCCCCCCACCCCTGGTAACCACCACACTCTTGTCCATGTCTCTTAGTCTCGTTTTTATATTCCACCAATGTATGGAATCATGTAGTTCTTGTTTTTTTTCTGATTTACTTATTTCACTCCTTATAATGTTATCAAGATCCCACCATTTTGCTGTAAATGATCTGATGTCATCATTTCTTATGGCTGAGTAGTATTCCATAGTGTATATGTGCCACATCTTCTTTATCCAGTCTTCTATTGAAGGGCTTTTTGGTTGTTTCCATGTCTTGGCCACTGTGAACAGTGCTGCAATGAACATGGGGCTACATGTGTCTTCACGTATCAATGTTTCTGAGGTTTTGGGGTATATACCCAGTAGAGGGATTGCTGGGTCATAAGGTAGTTCTATTTTCAGTGTTTTGAGGAACCACCATACTTTCCTCCATAATGGTTGTACTACTTTACAGTCCCACCAACAGTGGATGAGAGTTCCCTTTTCTCCTCAGCCTCTCCAACATTTGCTATTACCCGTCTTGTTGATAATAGCTAATCTAACAGGGGTGAGGTGGTATCTCATTGTAGTTTTGATTTGCATTTCTCTAATAACTAATGAAGCTGAGCATCTTTTCATATATCTGTTGGCCATTTGTATCTCTTCCTGGGAGAAGTGTATGTTCATGTCCTCTTCCCATTTTTTTATTGGATTGTTTGTTTGTTTGTTGTTGAGTTTTATGAGTTCTTTGTAAATTTTGGATATTAGGCCCTTATCTGAGCTGTTGTTTGAAAATATCATTTCCCACTTAGTTGGCTGTCTGTTTATTTTGATATCAGTTTCTCTTGCTGAGCAAAAACTTTTTATTCTGATGTAGTCCCATTCATTTATCTTTGCCTTCACTTCTCTTGCCATTGGAGTCAAGTTCATAAAATGTTCTTTAAAACCCAGGTCCATGATTTTAGTACCTATGTCTTCTTCTATGTACTTTATTGTTTCAGGTCTTATATTTAGGTCTTTGATCCATTTTGAATTAATTTTAGTACACGGGGACAAGCTGTAGTCGAGTTTCATTCTTTTGCATGTGGCTTTCCAGTTTTCCCAACTCCATTTGTTGAAGAGGCTTTCTTTTCTCCATTGTGTGTTGTTGGCCCCTTTATCAAAGATTATTTGACCATATATATGTGGTTTTATTTCTGGGCTTTCTATTCTGTTCCATTGGTCTGAGTGTCTATTTTTCTGCCAATACCATGCTGTTTTGATTATCATGGCCCTATAATATAGTTTAAAGTCAGGTATTGTAATGCCCCCAGCTTTATTCTTTTTCCTTAGGATTGTTTTGGCTATTCGGGGTTTTTTATAGTTCCATATAAATCTGATGATTTTTTAATTAGAACAAATATTTCAAAATTTTTTATGTAACCACAAAAGACCCTCCAATAGCCACAACAATCTTGAAATAGAAGAAGTTAGAAGAATCATGCTACCTGATATCAAGCTATACTACAAGGCCATAGTAATCAAAACACCATGGTACCTGTATAAAAATGGAAAGATAGATCAATGGTACAAAATACAGACCCAGAATCACCCCAAGCCTATATCAATTAATATGTGAAAAAGGAGGCAAGAACATACAATTGGATAAAAAACAGTTTATTCAATAAATGGTGTTGGAAAAATTGGACAGATATTTGCAAAAAAATAAAACAAGACCACCTTCTAAAAGAATAAATAAGAATAAACTCAAAATGGATTAATGACTTAAATATTAGAATGAAACTATATAAAAATCCTAGAAGAAAACACAGGCAGTTAAATCTCAGATATGTCTTACGGCAATATTTTTTCTGATATATCTCCTCAGGCAAGGAAAAAAAGAGAAAGGTTAAACAAAAGGACTACTATATCAAACTAAAAAGCTTTTACACAGCAAAAGAAGCCACCAACAAAATGAAAAGACAACCCCCTGAATGGGGAGGACATATTTGCCAATACAGAAATTACTATCCAAAATTTATAAGGAACCTATAAAACTCAACACCAAAAACACAAATAATCCAATTAAAAATGGGCAAAAAACTTGAACAGACACTGTTCTAAAGAGAATATACAGATAGCCAATAGACACATGAAAAAATGTTCAACATCATAATCATCAGAGAAATGCAAATTAAAGCTACAAAGAGATATCACTTCACACCTATCAAAATGACACTAAAGCAACAAACAACAAGAGTTCGTGAGGGTGTGGAGAAAAGGCAACCCTCATGCACTGTTGGTGGGAAAGCAGATTGGTATAGCCACCATGGAAAGAAGTACAGAGTTATTTCAAAAAATTAAAAATATGATAGAACTGCCTTTTGAGCCAGCAATCCTACATCCAGGAATATATGTTAAGAGGCTTGAGACACTAATTTGAAAGAATATATGCACCCCTATGTTCATTACAGCATTACTTACAATAGCAATTATCTGGAAACAGCCTGAATGCCTACCAGTAGTTGAGTGGATAAAAAGCTGTGGTACATTTACACAATGGAATACTACATAGCTCTAAAAGAGAAGGAAATCTTATCTTCTGCAACAGCATACATGGACAGGAGATCATTATGCTAAGTGAAATAAGCCAATCAGAGAAAGACAAGTACCATATAATTTCACTCTTATGTGGAATGTAATGAACATGAACTAACAAACAAAATAGAGACAGACTCATAGATAGTGAGCAGGCTGATAGCTACAGGGGGTGGGAGACAAAAGGACTGGGCGAGGGAGCAAAAAAGGACAAAAAAAAACTTTACAGACATGGACATCAATGTGATGATTGCCAGGAAGGGGAGAGGTGGAGAAGAGTATGGGGGCATAAATAGTGATGGATGAAGACTTACGTTAACTAGTGTCACACTAATAAATTCAATAAAAAGAATACATAATTAAAACATTAATAATTAAACCATTTAAAAATTTACTTGTTCTTTCATATAGCTATGCACTATCCTGGATATTTTCTCATGAACAAGCATTTCTTTTATAATGCTTAAAACATTTGAAGTGATTTTCTTGCTTCAAATATCATAAATACATTAGGGTCAATGGCAAAGGGGAATTAAGGCTGCATATATGGAATTAAGTTTGCTAATCAGTTGACCCTCAAATGAACAGATGATCCTGGATTGTACAGATAGATCCAAGGTAATCACAAGAGTCCTTAAAAGAGAGAGAAGAAAGCAAAAGGGGGTCAGAGAAAGATGTATGAAAGAAAGAAGGGTCATAAAGATGCAACACCAGGGCCTTGGACCGAAGAAGCCAAGAAATGGGAGTGGCCTCTGGAAACTGGAAAAGGTAAGGAACAGATTCCCTCCTTGAGCCTCCTGAAGGGGGTGCAACCCACAACATCTTCATTTTAGCTCACTGAGAGCCATGACCAACTTCCAACCTGATCCAACCACCCTGTCCCTGTCCCCACCTAGAGCAACAGATGCACACGGTGGACATTTTGGCCAGGCTGCTGGTGACCCAGGCTTCCAAGCCCAAGAGCTTGTCCCTGGCTGTCCACTCCCATTCTGGCATCGGTGGGAAGACATCCATCCCCACGGTGTGCTGTTGCTGTTGTTCAAAGGAACAGTAGGAGCACTGAAAGAAATGAATGGAGGAATGAATTATTAAGCTTGTGAAAGAACTTTCTAACTGTCTGTATTCTGTCATTGGCTGTGTCTCATGCCAAGGCTCGGATTTTATTACATAGCAGATCAAGGTATAAGTTACATGTGTCCACATTAGAGTTGGTCAACTATCAGGGTGAGAAGAACTATAAATTGTTAGTAGTTCGTTGATGGTGCCACTCAGCGTTGTGACGCTTTGTGTCTTTCTCTCTGGCTTCAGCGTGCACCTTCCTTCCTTTGTGATCAAGGCCCAGGCTGATTTGACACTGCAGACTGTACAAAGAGGACCTGCATAGGTCCTGGGCCCAGTTTCTTCTCAAAGATTAGAACTAGGAAACTCGATGTAGTAGATGTTTGTTTCATTAGGAAACCAACACTTTTGTCTTTGGGCACCCAGAAGGTCAAATACAGCCTATACACACACACCTGAGAAGCCCCGTGCACACTCACACTCACACACTATGGGAACCACACTCAGACACACACACGTGCACACACACTGCCGCTGCCCTGCTGTTTGGTCTGAGGCAGGCCCACGCTGGGTCTGTTGCTCTGGGCTTTTTCCTCTGAGTGAAGAGTTCTCATTCAGAAACTACCCCAGGTCTGAGAAAATAATCTTTAGTTTGTCTACCTGCCAAAAACATGCTCAATTTTTAAAAAGCGCCTCATTTCAGGAAATTCTGGGCATCCCTGGAAATCCTAAAGCCCTAGAGGAGGTGCAGCTGCAGGATTTTGAAGACCTCCTGGCTGAAGGCAGCTCTCATAGGGAGGTGTGCGTGCGTGCATGTGTGAATGTGTGTATCCCTCTTCAACTTCCTGCTTGCCAGTTGTGTCACCATAGGAGAATTACGTAACCTATCTGTGCCTCAGTTTCTCATTTTTAGGTAAATATAGGACTTCCCTTGGAGGGTTGTAGTTAGGATGAATTCAGATTACACATGTGCCTTGTTTACCAGAGCACCAGGCAGATGGTAAATGCTCCATAAGGCTGCCCCTGCTATTATTCCTAGTCCCGCACTCATCTACTCTCTCAGCTGTTTACAAACACACACCCAGAGAGGGGAACACACACAGACACGCCAACGAGCTGGGGCTTGAAGAGGCAGTGCTTCAAATTTGGCTTTCCATTTGTTCAGCTCACGCTTCTCCCCACAGTTTTGAAAGAACCCGGATATTCATTGTCTCCCTTTTGCTTCATAAAACCTTGTGGGGTAAGAAAGCTTGAATTATTGCTTCTATTTCTTTAAAGAATGAGGAAATAAAAGTGCACAAAGATCACAGAATATGCCTGCAAAAATCCATGACAGTGTACACACACACACACACACACACACACACACACACAGAAATGCCGAGCAGTGAGTAGGATAAATGAGATGGTGCTTTGTAACACGATCATGTGCAGTCATTAAAAGATCTGGTTTTCCAGGCCCAGAAAATGCCTCAGCTGTGATGATAAGTGAACAGAGAGGGTATGAGCGGGATGCACAGGAAGACCTCCTCTATAGGACTGGAGGGGAAGAAAGTCAAAATGTTAACCTCGTTCCCGATGCGAGATTATATTTGCCTGATTTCTTTTCCTTTATGCCGTCTGGTGTTTTCCAAAATGTCCACAAGGAACTATATAGTTTTTTTAAATTAAATAAGAGGAATAAGCTATTGAGTGACAATTACTACCCTGAGTGCTTACAGCCGCCTGATGGCAGAGCCATGCCTTGAGTGTTAGCAACAGAAGGAATTCCCACCACCTCCTGACTGTTGGGTCAGCCTTTGGCACCAACACATTCCAAGGAAGTGAATCAACTATCAAATACCAATAACTGCACTTTTAAGACCTCTGGCAAACTAGAGTTATTGGGCATCTACTATGGGCCCTGTTCTCCACCTTCATAGTAGGCTGGTGTAGGGTCTCCCTTGAGGAGGTGACATTGGAGGTCGGATCTGAATGATAAGAAGCACCAGCCCTGAGCAGAACTGCCCAGACTGGGGAGGGGGGGGGGAGACACAAAACCAGGCCCCAAACCAGTCAGGATGCAGGGAAGCATGGCCCGCAGGGGGCCCCCTTCTCTCCCCAGGGACCAGCTGGGCAGCCAGAACACAGGCCTAGGGGCCATCTCAGTGCCCAGGGGCCTCATCCTCCCACCAGCTCCCAGGAACTTGTCTCTATTTTCTGAGCATCTATCGGACCTCCTGTCCCTGGATATTCATTTCCAGCAGGCCACACACCCTTTCTGGAAGCAGCCAGGGTAGATATCGCCAAGGATAGAACCACATCCTGCTGACAAACAAGTGAGAAAGGCTCACAGGAGCCCAAGGGGAACACAGTGCCTCCTGGGAAATAATTCATCCTAAGGGGAAGAAGCCTTCCCCGGGATAAGAATCTAAGAATCATGACTAGTGAGAAGCCTAGGGGGGCGAGTAATGGATCGGGAGTGGGGGACCCTGAGCCCTTCCAAATGCGCCTGGAGTTCTAGGGAGAGAGACATTACACACTGCCTGAAGCACTGATATTCTACCACATGTTGGTCCTTCTCTGTTCTTTCTCCCTCTCTCTCCAGCTTAAGTTCGAACTCCATGTGCCCCAAGTGAAATGCAGAATCTTTTCCCCAGACCGCTTCCTCTCCCTGGTTTCTTTAGTCCTGATTAAGGGTTTCTCCTTTCCACTATCCAGGCTGTCAGCAGTCACCTTTCACCTCTCCTTCTTTGCTGCCCAGTGCAACCCACAGTCTGTCTGTGTCTCAGCCCCCCACGCTCACCTCCTCCCTGCTTCCTCCAGAAGCCCCACCCTGACTCAGGGCCTCTGAGCAGGTGTCAGAACCTTCACTAACTCACTCTGGCTCCCACTTTACCCCCCAGGGCCTAGGGAGGCTGGCAGCACACATGGGATTCTTTTGTTTGGGGTTGGGGCTGGGGGCAGTGTTTGGTTGTATTTTGTTTTGTGTTTTTAGGCAGCAGCTGTAGTATATTAGTCCCAATTAAGTTGCTCAAATTCCCACCCAAACCTCCTCTGCCAGGGCCATAACTGTGGTGAAGAGACACCCACAGCCAGAGACGGATTTAACAGTGGGTACACCAAACGTGTGCCCTGAGCCCTGACTACAGAAGGGCCCCGCTGAACCCCAATTTGACACATTATTCTAATGACACCAAGTTTGGTTTCATATGTGCAATTTTAACATTTAAATAGTACATAGTATCTTTTATTTATTAAACAATGTGGTTAACATGTATTTTTATTTTCCCTGTCTCTCTCTTTTTTTTAAAGGGCCCAATATTCTCTTCTGCACCCGGGATCTCAACCAACCTTCATCCACCTCTGCCCACTGCCTGGGCCCTAGCCAGGGCTCCAGGGACCTCCTCGCCCAGATAAAACTTTAAACTCATTTCCTGCCAGTGAGCCCTTAAATTAACTTCCTCCTTCCTGATGAGATGATTTAACAGGGCAGGGACAGTTTATAGCAGGCTTCTCCGAAAGAGGGCAGAGCCAGGGCAGGGCCAGGAGGAGCCGGCCTACTCAAGCTGATCTATGAGCCGCTTCGTCCTCCCTCCAGGCCTGCTGCATCTACAGATCGGCGTGGGAGACCAGACTCTTAACAGGGTGGTGGTCAGCTGACTCAGGAATCCAAATCACCAGCTGCAATCTCTTGCCTTCTCCACTGAAGCAAGGAAGTGGGAGCCTGGAGCCCTCAGGTACGTTTCTAGGAGAATGCAAAGGGCAGCTCCTCTCGGGGCACATTGTAGAGAGCAAGGAAAATGAAAGTGAGGTGGATGAAAATAAGGAGTGAGAGAGTCTAAGAGAAAGACAAGAAGAGAGGAAGAAGGAAACCACATAATGAAAAAGATTTTTTTATTATTATTTTATTTAGACAATTAACTTTAACAGGTGACATTGATCAATAAGCATATGTAGGTTTCAGGTAAACATTTCTATAGCATTTGAACTGTTGATTATGCTGTATACCTACCATCCAAAGTCAAATCATTTTCTGTCACCTTATATCTGTTGCTCTTTACACCTTTCCCCCACCAAGAGATTTCCAAGATGAGACTAAGGAAGGCAGGTAGATTTTATCTGAGGGGCCAAGTCTGATTAATTAATGATGGACCATGATAAGGGTTCTCAGGCTGGGTTCAGGCTCAGTACAAAGAAAGGTATGCCATGATTGATTGGTTATGTCTGTCATGGACACAGGGATGAGGTGGGGTAGGCAAGCCAGAGATTTGATAACCCACATGGCAGGCTTTTTTCCTTAACCACAGAGGCCTCTTGGTATTTCTTCATTCATTCACTCAACTATTCACTCAAAAAGCACAGTAGACCATCAACTATAAGCCACACAAATATTTAAAGAATAAATGAAGAAGAAAGGAATATTGTTCTTCTGCTCCAACTCTCATTTTTCTCAAAAAATAATGGCCTGAAAAGTTACAACAAAGGTTCATCATCTTAGGAGGTTTACTAGCCATGCAATGTCAGACAAACCCTTTCCTTTGATTAAGATTCGATTTTCTCATCTGTCAAATGGGAGTGATCATCCCCTATTAATTCCTGTAGTTCTCACTCTCTAGCATCCAAGATAATAATCACTAATCCACACACAGTAGCATCTACTATGTGCCAGGCTCTATTCTAAGTACTCTCTGTATAACACATTTCATCTTCATGCCACATTTATGAGGAAGACACCATTATTCCTCCTATTTTTCAGGTGGGAAAACCTGAAACCAAGGCACTGAGCACTGAGAGGTTAAACAGCTTGCCCTGGCAGTGGCCTATAGTATCTATTCTCCCCACTACCATGCAGCACTGCCTTTATGATGCAGCTGATTCTAAGTTCATGGCTAGAAGGGAGCTGGTGTGGGAGTATCTTTCCAGATGATTCCTTTAGTGAGCAATTAAGCCTGCATCTCCAATAAACAGGGATTACCAAGATAGGACAGCAAAGCTGATATGGTCCTAGGCAGAAAGTAAGAAAACGACTTGCACAGATAGTCATTTCAAAACAGTTTTGACACATGCCTTAAAGAAGATAGCCCCAGAATCAGGACAGACTTCTCCAAGATTAAATTTGCAGGGAACACTAGCAGGGGTAGGAGGGTGGGTGTGGGGGAGGGAATAAGTATTAAGCATACAGCAGAACCTAAGTGAAGTGGGAGAGGGAGGGCTGGAGAGGAAGGCAGTTCTCACAGAGTGGACAGGAGCTGGTAGTGGAAGGTGAGGCAGCGAGGTAGTCACTCCCAGGCCAAGCACAGCTGTGGGGAGGAGTTTGGCTTTGCTCAGTGTTTGCTCATCTGCCAACTGTCTGTCTGCTCTAGTGCATCTGCCAGCCCCCTGTACAGGCTGTCTGCTGCCCTCCTCAAGCTGCACCAGAACAGCCAATATGAGACGGGCTAGTCTCACCTGAGGCAAAGCAGCTGGCTGCCACTTGGGTTCTGTCCCATGATCATCCTTTACACACCTCTTTCTGAGCCCAAATCCCTGTTTACACACAGGCCCAGCAACCCCATTCCTATAGAAATTTGGGGACCTACAGGGCCAAGGGGCCCTTCCTGTGGTAAGGAACGCTTGAAGCCATGGTTTGCCAACATGTTGAATTGGGCAACTCCTCAGATGAGACCAACCCCTGTCTGATATTGGCAAACCTAGCACAGGTTTTGGTGGGCAGCAGCCAGCCTGTGTGAGGGGTGGCAGCCCCAACCCAGTCTGGAGTCCCACAGGGTAATTCCCCTGTGACCAAGAGATGGAGCACACTCATCAGGTAGTCCTGGTCCACGTAGCCACCCCTGGAGCCAGAAATGGGGCCAGCCCTACCCAACTGCATGATGGTATGAGGGCACTCATTAGAAGAAGAGAGAATGGATAGGAGACAGATGACCAAAGTAATAGATGTCTACCACATCCTACCTCCAACTGTTCCTACTTAATTTACAACACTACATGAGTCATTCTACTTGTGTGAGTCACATTCTACTTGGACAAATCACTTCATCTCTTCAACTCAACCCCAGTTTCCTCGTGGACAAAATGCAGTTAATGAAAGAATTTGCCTCACAAGATTGTTGAGAAGATTAAAAGAAAGGATAAAGGGTTCAAAATGGGCAGACTAACAATAATAACATTTATTAGAATCATTATTATGATTATTAGTAAGTCTTTCTCCTTCAAAGATCTCTGGATCCCATATCCCTCTATGGTAGATTTATTCCAAATGCCTTCTCAAGATCCTGTTGACTTCACCATGAAGGCTGCCATCTTGGTTAATCAAAGAGGCCAAGACCCAGCTACCTCTATTGGAAAAGAATAGCTTTACCCACTGGGTCTGAAGTGAACCTCCTCATTCTTGACCTGCTGAAGTGATTTGGACCGGCCAACAGCAGGCCTGCTGTGGTCGGGGGTGAACTCAGGTGTCCCAGGAAGCCCCTCCCTGACTAATCAGTCCTCTCTGGTGACTCACAGCCAGGCTCTCGGGAAAGAGGCACAAACTGGCCTTTTGGTCTCATGTATGTGAACATGCCCAGCGGCCTCAGAGGAACAGACACCGGAAGGGAAGGGGCTGTACATTTGGCTAGATGACCTCTCCTTTCTCCCGCTCCTCTGTCAGAGCCTGGAGGATCCCATTCCCCATCGATGCACACTTTTCTCTCATCCTGGATAGCTTTCTGCCTCCTTGGGAAGGAGGGTGGAGGGTATAGGGGACATCCCCAAGGGAGAGAGAGGGGGGCCTACTTGCTTAACAACTGTCTGGAACACTTCATCCTTGAGTGCATTCTCTCATTTAATCTTCACTAAATGAAAGATTGTGGTGGCCATGTACAGACAAAGAAACTGAGGCTGAGAGGATTATGCCCACAGACCCATGGCAGAACTCAGACAGGACAATGAAGCTCCACTCTTAATAGCCACGTTATACAGACTTGCAATTCCCAGCCAGATGAGGCTTCTGCAAACCTGAAAGTGCAAAAATGGCCTCCTGGTGCCAGGCACTGACCACAGCACCTTCAGGTGATCAGCTAGTTAGGTGAACAGGGAGGAAAGTCCCCCTGAAAACCCACATGGGGACAGAGGGCTGGCAGCTGAGTCCTGCACAGCAAGCAAGGGGCTGGTGGATGCTCCCTGTGAGGAGGGCACTGGCTGGTAGGGAGGGAAGAGGGACCAAATGTCAGGAACTCTCCCTAATCCCACGGAAGTCTTCCCTCTCCTCCGCTGTGACTGACCAAACCCAGACAGGCTGAAGCCCAGCAAAGGGAGCAGCAGGGCTGGTGTCCACCTTGGCTAAGAGGGGCCACACTCAGAGTGGGAGTCCACAAACTGCAGCCCGCAACCAAATCCAGCCCCTCACCTGTTTGGATAAATAATGTTTCATTAGCACACAGCCACATTCGTTTCCCTTCTCCACAGCTGCTTTCCTGTTACAATGGCAGAGTTGAGTAGTCGTGACTCGCAGAAGCCCCAGATATCTGCTCTCAGGTCCTTTACAGCAGTGGTCCCCAACCCCCCCTGGGCTGTGGACCAGTACCGGGCCGTGGGCCATTTGGTACTGGTCCGCAGAGAAAGAATAAATAACTTACATTATTTCCGTTTTATTTATATTTAAGTCTGAACGACGTTTTATTTTTTAAAATGACCAGATTTCCTCTGTTATATCCGTCTAAGACTCACTCTTGATACTTGTCTTGGTCACGTGATACGTTTATCCATCCCACCTTAAAGGTCATACCATGAAAATATTTTCTGACATTAAACCGGTCCGTGGCCCAAAAAAGGTTGGGGACCACTGCTCTACAGGAAACTCTCAAGCCCTGTCTAGAGAATTAGAGCTCAATGTGGGCTTCTGGCTAGTCTCTGCCTGGGTGTCTCTGCCTAGGTGTCTCTGCCTGGGACCCTTCCTTCCTCTGACTCCTACCAGCTGTGAGACCTGACCTCTCTGTGCCTCAGTCAGCCCAAATTCCTCATTGAGCAGTTGTAAGATGAAATTAGTTAAAATAAGGCAGAGTCGCACAGCAGTGCCTATTGTCTTATTCTGGGAAACATTTCAGGAACTAGGCGGGTAAAAGCTCTGAGAATCCTGTGGGTTACATCTTCCTACATCTTCCTGTGTCTCCTGCTGTGCGGCCCTCCATGGCCAATAATTCTACCACAGGCCAGAGCTGGAGGAAATCATTAAAACCAATAAATAAAATTAAAACAGGGCATAACGGAAATAATGGGCTTATTTCCTTTTGAAATAAATGTCACTGGGACAAATTGTTGGAGCCACCAGCCTTATTATTTATAGATTTATTCACTGTTTATCAACCTCTGTATTGGTGATGTGATCAATAATTGCCTATAAATACTGGGAGTTTACAAGAAAGACCACTTGGAAAATCAGAGGCTGCCTCTGGTTACATTGATTACCACACACAGGCCTGGGCCACGTTGGTTGGAAATTCAGGGCAAGAGGAAATCGGATCTGGGAAGATTTACACACATGCCCTGGTTCTAGGCCGGCTCTCAGCAACCCCCGACTCACAGGTATGTATTCAGGCATGCACATGTCACATGTGCATGCACGTCTATCGGCTTCAGCCTCACTGTCTCTGCCTCTGTGTTCTGTTCCTGTCCCTCTACCTCAGTCTTAGCTCTTTCTTCCTGAGTTGGTCTCCCTCAGACTCTGTCGCTCCCTCTGTGGTTTCCATCCCCCACACCCACGCATGCAGGATTCATCCCTCGCAATGACTTCCTGCCCACGTGTGGTAGAACAGAAAGAAGCCAGTGGAAAAACAGATAGTGCCCCCCTGCCTTTGGTGGCAACATTGAATCTACAGACTTTCCATGGATGATGAGGAAATTGACCCAAGTTTGAATTTCCAAAGGAGAATAGTTAGATTCTGACACCTGAGCAGGCCGTCTGGATGGAGTTATGCTCTGGAGAAAAATGTTGGGCCTGGGGTGAAAGGAAGCAACTATTTAGATGGAGGGAGCAGCTCCTGTTTTGTTTGTTTCATCCCTTATTTTCTCCTCCAAGCAGAAAGCCACTCACACCCTTCTAACAACACTGGTGCTAGCCCAGGGACGTGAGTGAGGGCACCGAAAGCCACTGCCTGGAGGGGACACTAGCCCCAAATCAGGGCTGAACGTGAAGCATGACAAGGTTCCTTAAAGGAAGAAGTCTCAGAAGGTCAGGGATGGGCCAGGAGCCAGGGGCCAGGACAGCTTCTTGGAGGCAGTGCTACTTCCTCCAAGCTGAGCTGAGGTTTCATCACTGTCCCTATTTAATTCTTCCTGTGCCCCCTCAGTGCCCTCAGAACAAAGCCTGAGCTCATTCCCTCACTCCCCAAAACCCTAGTGATTCACTTTGGTCTCTGCCATCAGAGTACCATGTTTATCTCTCTTCTGAGCCTCCGCACATGCTGTTTCATGTTCCTAAAACACCTTCCAGAAGCACTTCATCTGCCTAGATGTCACTTCCTCCAGGAGGGCTTTTCTGGCAGCTCCCTAGGCCAGGAGGTTCCCTGAAGGAACCCCAGCATAGTGATTTCTTAGAGGGGATTCTTGGAAAATATTGTAGAATGAAAAACTAAGTTGGATTTTTAAAAAAGATGTCACAGAGATCCCCAAATAATTCCTGACCAAGCAGATTTAAAGGGCTCAGACCTGCTCAGGTAATGATGTCTCAGGCTTGTCTGGAGGAAGAGGGTAGCGTTAGCCACATCCATGATGTTTCTTCTGGTTCACGAAGGCCATTCCAACTCCATTAGCCCTGCACTCTGCACGAGAGCCCCACTCCCGGGATGACAAATATCGCATGGGAAAGAACCCACACCCTCCTCTGTTCTCAGCCTTGAAAGGTGATCTGTTGCTCCACTGGGTCTAGCAGGAGTGGAGTGCAGAGTGGCTGCACACATGCTCATACTTGCCACCCCTGCCCCTAATGTTCAATTGCTAAACGAAGGATATGAGCCCCATGGTATTTAAATATCATCCTTGAGGTCAGGACAGTCTTAGTGTAGGTTCATCTCAATTAAAAGACATACTTTTTCAAGAGTCAGTCAAACCTTACTCGTGAGCACACAGAACTCCCCCGCACCCGTTCCTTTCCTGTTGGGCCGTAGTGGGCGACAGTAAGCCGAGGCCTGCTGGTGGTCCGTGTTTCCACCCCCTGCTGTCTGCGGTGGATGGTGTGAAGCCCAGCTCTGCCAGCCCAGCTGGGGGGCCCTGGGCACCTGACTTCCCCTCTCCAGCCCTCAGCCTCCTCCTGTGGGTAGTGAAGACAGTAATGAATCCAACTCAGGGATTTGGCAAGATATAAACATTAGATTTTTAGCCTGATTCCAGGTACTCAGCAAGCCCTCCATAAATAGTAGCTATTTTTATCATTTTATCTATAATCTATTATTGTTATTATCAGTTAAGCAAGTCTTGCTCAAGGACTCACTAAGAAAACAACCTGGTCTCCCTGCCCTGACAGGGCCCGGGGTTTAGACAGGCTGTGGATCCCAGGCAGAGGGAAGGGGGAAGGTAAGGAAGCTTCTTGGCTGAGCCCGGGCAGGAAGGAAGAGTCCCCTCCAGGCCAGGCTGGTTCTTCAGGACAGCCCTGGGTGTGAGTGGCGAGAAAGGCAGGGCCTGTGGGAAGACAGAGCCTGGAACTGGGAAGCCAAGGGCAGCAGAGAACCAATTGATTTTATATTGTTTGAGCTGGTTTCCTCAGAGGTAAGCCCTAAGGAAAAAATATATTTTATACAAGGAAAAATAGTTTATTTAGAAAGTGACCTCAGATGACACTGCCAGGTGAAGGGAGAGTATGGCAGGGAAGGCAGGACTCTATAAAGGGTGTGATAACCACCAGGCCACTACGGGCAACTGCGGCCGGTCCCATTGCAGGACTCCAGGTGACAGAGCAGACCACGCAGTGCCGCCAACTGGATGGCCAATGGCAGAAATGCATTATCTCAGTTCTGGAGGCTGGAATCCTGAGATCAAGGTGCCAACAGAGCCGTGCTCCGAAGGTGCTGGGAAGGAGTCTCTCCCAGCTTTGGGTGGGTCCATAGCTTGTGGCAGAAACTCCATTCTTCCCACAGCATTCTCTTGGTGTGTCTCTGTGTCCAAATTTCCCCCTATTAGAAGGGCATCAGTCATGCTGTATTAGGGGCCAACTTCATCTTAACTAATTACATCTGCAACCCATTTTCAAATAAAGTCACGTTCTGAGATACAGGGGTTAGGACTTCAACCTATAAATTTTAGGGGACACAATCCAACCCATAATACCCACGTAGGGATGAGAAGGCACGAGCATTATCTTCAAACCCTCAGCCATACTAGCTCAGGGCTGTTCCTGGGGCATTCATGCCCTGGCTCTCACAGCCTGCCCCCGGGGGGGCCAAGAGAAAGCCGGCAGGTGGGGTGTCACAGTTTCTTGTGATAGAACTCTAAGAATATGTCCTGGAAGGATGAATGTCTGTACTTCCTTCTTTGGTAAACTGTCTAAAATAGAAGTGGAAATCTGTTGTTTCTGCCTAAAGTGCTGAGTTGAAAGGGTTGAGGCCAAGGTCAGGATGAGCTGTTGATGTCTTCTGTGGGAGCAGGAGGATCAAGGCCACATGTGCTATGTGTTTGCCATTTTTTTCTCCCAAGTGTATCTAAATGGGCTTTTCCTGCTTGTGGGTCCCAAGTTCTGGAATTTGGGCAGTAATTTGAGGTCTGGCTCTGGACAGAAAGGAGAAAACCTGATTACCAGCAGGTGCTGGAAAACTGAAGGACCAGAGCTCGTGGATGGGTGGGCAAAGCTACAGCTGTGCTACTTACAACCCTTTCTCTAAGCTCGATATCTGGCTTCAAGCTCACCGGCCCTCAGAAATGGCCTGGCAAACAGACAAGTTGAATCTGGGGCTAATGCCCTTGTCAAGGAAGATGCAAAGGGTGTTCACAGAGGTCAGTTTCCATCTTACCTGTGACTGGGGGCTGGTTCTGAAGTAACTTTTGACTGAACCGGGATCCTCATGATGAGATAGAAAGCAGCTTCAGCATTTTGTCGTCCCCACAACAAAGGCATTCTTGGGTAAGGATCTGAGAAAAAGGAAGGGTTGCCCAAGGGTAGGAGGCAGGGAAGGGAAGTCTAAGTGGAGAGAGCAGCCTGCACCGGGCTGGAAAGCGGGAGAGCTCCCTGGGGCAGTTCTGGGTGACGGGCCAAGTGTGAGGTGGGGGCAGCACGTGATGAGGTTGGCAAGGTCACCCTCAGGTCAGGGTCAAGCTCGCAAGACCCTATAAGCCACATGAAATACTTTGGCCTTCATCCTGAGAGCAGTAGGGAACACAGACAGTGGTGGGATTCAGCTGGTTTGCACTGGTTCAGTTGAACAGATACCTAATTTTTTGTTGAGTTCGGTGATCCGGTTATTAAAATGGCACTTGTATTTAGGGTTTTCCCCAAGGTGGGCACCTGGGCAGTACCCAATGTGGAAATCACAAATTTACATCCCTTACTCTTTATTTTTAATTAAGTGAGAGAAGAGGAGACAGGGAGGCAGAGAGACAGACTCCTGCATGCGCCCCGACTGGGACCCGCCTGGCAAGCCCACTATCCCTTACTCTTTTTTAACGTTCATCTGCGCAACAGCTTATTCTAAGCGCCTGTAGTAATGTTCATTGCATCCATAGGTGAAAAAAATTGCAAGTGAGGATGCCAATCAAGAAGCAATATGTAAATATCTTAAATAACAGTTTTATTGTTTTTAATCAAGTATTATTTAATAGCTTTTTATTAATACTTTAAAACTCTTTCTTATAACATAATCTAATTTTGTGTACCTCTTTTGTTGTTCTTATTTAAGTATGAAATGCATGAAATAATAAACTACCTTTCAGTACATTGTATTTTTATACTTAAAATGGTTATTGGGGCAGAGAAACGGTTGTTAAATTATATGAATCCCACTACTGAGCATAGACAGAGTTAAGTGGGGAAATACCCACTTATTTCTTCATCGAGGTGCTTTCCTCAACTGTCCCCGCCTGCAGAGAAAGAAACCCTCTCCCCGTCCATGTTGATCTTGGGACAGGTTACAGTTGAGCTGAAAGGCCCCTTTGTACACAGGGCTCTGGGAAACAGTAAGAAACCAATGTCCTGGCTCCTATAGGGCCATTAAGAAATACCACAAGCAATCAGGCAGGGAGAGACTGTGATGGCATTTTGGTTCCACAGAAAGAACAAACATCCATGCAGGAACCCTGCCATGGAGTTGTACCGTCAGGAAGCCGCAGGTGGTGGGGCTGCCAACAGGGAGGAGATGGGCGATGCCAGCGGCCAGCACGCCGTTTCTTGACAGTTGGTTGCCCTGCTCCACACCCTGTTCAGGACAGGTAGATAGCATCTCTCTCACTTTACAAAACAGGAAGCGAAGGCTCAGAGAAGTGTGCCCCAAAACACATAACTAGTAAGTGACAAACAGCTGTCTGATCACACAGTCCATCTTTTTTCCTAACATCACAGGCATTTTACTGCCTGATTCTTTCAGGACCAAAAGCACACATACTGACCCCACTGCTCAGTGTCTGCACCTTTTGGTGGGACTTGTCTACATCAGGAGATGATGTGTTGTAATGGCTGAGAAAGGGACTCCAGAAGCCCCAGACTTACAGATGTCTAGCTTAGCATCATCAGAAGAGAAGAGCCTCTGCCCTCAATTTCCATAAATCCATCCAAAGGAAAACTCTGATTGGGTCATATGTTCCATCCTGAACCAATCTCAAGGAAAACATAATATTTTGATTGGCCAGCCCCTTTGGACAGGGTCATGATGAATGTCCCCAAATACAGGACCACAGGTAAGTGTTTAACCTTGATTTAAAAGATCAGAGAGACTTTTCAGAGAAAGTGACTTCTACACTGAGACCTGAAGGAAAAGTAGGAGTGTCCCAGGCAAAGAGGCAGAAGAACAGTGTTCAGAGGGCCCAGCAATGCAAAGGTCCAGGATGTTCCAGACAGTGTCTTGCTCATAGCATCCATGCCTAGTATACAGCCCTCTTTCCCACAAGTGCTTAAAGAATACTTTGGGAATAAAATCCATAATTTTCTGTGTGGCCTTAGATAAGCCAATTGCCTTCTCTGAATTTCAGCTTCCTTTTCTAGCTAGTGACTTAAGCATCTAATCTTCTAGAACATGCAAGAATCAAGTTCATTTAATCCCCAAATTCTCAGTTACTTCCTCAGTGCTCAACTTGTACTAGGCCTGCAGGAGGCAAGGCCTGCCTGCTATGGACAAATAAGGACTCATGCATTTGGCCAGATCTACAGCCAGAAATCAGAAGAGGTCCAGGGGGAGAGGCAGGATAAAGAGAGAGGCTCAAGCACAGTGAGTGTGGACAATGGGCTCCCCAGTCAGGGAAGGGAGGAACAGTTTTCAGCAATTCTTGACTTCCCACTCCCCATCCTCCATCCCCAACCCCTACGTTTCACCCTCCCACGCCCTCTACCTGTGATCACACACTACTCTGGAGCCGCCATATCCATGCCTGCACCCATCAAACAACGATACAGAGAGGGCAGTAGGCTGTTTCTCCCCGTGCCCTTGCCCCGGAACTTGCTAACAAGAATAACAGGTTGTGACAATCTCAGCAGGAACAAGAAGGAAGACACTGTTTCGGGTTTGGGTGGCTGCAGAGAGAATTCTTGTCCCACCTTGCCTACACACCCATCTCAGGTGACTTTTGCCCTCCGTCCCCACTGCCCAGCAGGCCAGTTTTGGGCTTCAACTCCAGAGCACCTACGGGCTGGCAGGGTGAGCCCTGCAGATAGCCTGCAAGTGCTGAGTGGGTGGTCGGGGACTCAGCCAGGAGGGACAACAGGCTGAGAGGGCTCTCACTGGCTGTCTCCCTGCTCTGAAGCCAGAGTTCCTGCTTGGCGTGGACATGACAGCAAGAGGCTAGTACCCTGCCCATGTATGTGCCCCACCCTACCTCTTCTCTCTCTGCCATCAGTCTCTCTCTCTCTCTCTCTCTCTCTCTCTCTCTCTTTCTCTCTCTCTCTCTGAATCTGGGTGTACACAGGTTGTACTTTTTCTTTCTCTCTCCTCCTACCTCCATTTCTCTGCTGTCTTGTTTTTTTTTCTCTTCCTGTTTCTGTATCTTCCTGATCCATATCTTGTCCTTGTTTCTCTAGTCTCTCTGTGCATACTGCCTCTATGAATATCCATGTCTGTCCATTCATCTCTCTACCCACTTCTCCTCTGTCTGACCCGTCCTGTCCACCCCCAAGTATCTTAAATCCTCCATGCACGGGGACCCCATGGAATGTCCTTGAAGCCTCATCCTGGGCTCCTGAGCTATTGGTCACTCCCAAGAACATTCAAGAGCATAATATATTCTTATATCTGAGGGTGAATAAAGGTTGGTCATTTGAATTTCAGGAAGTTAAGTTCTACAAAATCTCTGTGGAGAGGTCCAGGCGACAGCTCAGGTTTATCACCTCATAGACCCTAGGGGACAGGGCCTGGATGGGTGGGAGGAGTTTTACAATTCTCAAGAGGAGATGGAGATTTGTACTTGCTGTTGCTGTTGCTTAAATACCAATGACAGGCCAAGCCCAACCTCCTCAGCACCAGGTCTCCTAGCTCATATCTGGATCCGTGGCAGTTGTGCTTTGGACACCGTGTCTGTTGAGATGGATTCTTAGGATAAAGAAGGTTTTGAGGTGGGGACGGGACAAAAAGACTGGTGGGAGCAAGTCACTGCCACCAGAGACCTGTCAGAGACCCTCTGGCAGGTGGTCAGGAGTGCAAGACCTAGGACAGTTACCTCCACCCCCCCACCCCTACACCCCTGGCTCCAGAGTCCTGCTGGGGGTTCTCAAAGCTGCCAAATCACTGGTAACTGCCCAGTTTCTGGGGTTTGGCACAGGGGTGAGGTGGGTTCAAGGATGACTGTACCCCTGCCCAGGACTCAAATGAGGAAGAAACTGATTTCAACACTCCTCTGAGACTAAGAGCACTAGGGCCAGGGTTAGTGCACCCCCTATGGATACTGGGCAGCCAGAAGCCTGCATCCAAATTCTGACTCTTCTGCTTGCAAGTTGAATCACTGTGAGCTTAATGTGGTGAGTCTTAGCTTACCCCTAAAATGCAGGGCTGTGGGGGCTAAAGCAGATCATGCATACACAGCACCCAGCACAGACTCCTGTCATCTTCATTTCACTATGTCAGCAAGATCTCCCGAGTGCTCCTCCATGATGGTTTTCATGGGGCTAACTAGCTTAAAGCTTCCCAGATGCCTAGAGAAGTGGACAGATGGACAGATGAACAAATGGATGGATGGATGGATGGATGGATGGATGGATGGATGGATGGATGGATAAATAAATCAATTCTCCAAGAGATAGTGGCTAGCAGACTGTACCTCATTCTACTTTCTAATCTCAAAATGTGAAAAAGCTATATTAAATATATACTCCCAGGTGCAAAAGGGAAGGAGAGGTGGAGACAGAAAGAGAAGGAATAAAACTGCTTCTCTGTTCATACGGCAGATGGTGAGGAGCCAAACTGGGAGGACAGTGACCCCAGTTAGAGGTGCTTATCCCTACTCTTCAGCCTTGGTCACTTTCAGACCCCAGATACCAGTTTCCAATTCAATTTTCTTCTCTCAACAGGCGAACACTGACCCCAGGCCACTCCTCACGTGGACAGGATGAGAGTATCAGGTAGGGCCAGGTCTGAGGATTCTAAAGCCCCATGTTGAGGTCCAAAATTGGTTTTGGAATCATTTTTCTGTCAGCAGCATCTGCCTGTTCTGGGCTTGGAGGCCATTTCACTTTATCTTTCTCCAATGGTCAGTCCAGAATTCCAGGAGAAAACCAATCCTGGGCAAGCCTGGAGGAGTGGAAGAGGCAACTTTCTGCTTCAAGGCTGAAGGGCTGGACAAACCTTGGTACAGTGACTCGCTTGCCTGGGATCATGGGGATTCCTTATCTTGGAAATACCTAACCCTGGTTGGAAATTAGGGACAAAGTACTTGCTTTAAGGAAGACTCTTCTAGACTCCTCATACCATAGGGCTGAGTATGAGGAGAAGGCTTCGCCTTCTAGACTACACCTTCATGCAGTTCCTCCCTTGTACAATTGGAGAAACTGAGGCACCAAATAGAAAATGAACACTGTTTACTGAACTCCCAAACAGCTGTGAGGAGTTAAGAACACCAGTTTCAAAGTCAGTTTACTGCCCTGGGTTCAAATCTCACCTCTATCACTTATTAGCCAGTGACCACCTCTCTGAGCCCCAGTTTCCTCATCTGTAAAATGGGAATATCAATAAGATCCAACCCAGAGGATTACTGTGAGGATAAACTGAGATAATGTAAGTGAAAGCTGGTGGCACAGTGCCTGGCACAAAATGAATGCTGGTAATGTGACCCCGAGAGCAATTCTGGGTACCTCCACCACACTGTGTCCTAGAGTGTGAAGGACCCCACACACTTGAGCCCTACCCCACAGGATCCAGGGGGCCTTCTTACCCATCCAAAGTGGCTTGAGACCAACACGAGGCCACAGAGCTGAATTCAGGGCTGAGGAGAAGGATGATGCCCAGAGAGAGGTCAGGTGGGGAGCAAGGAACTTGCTGATGGTCGGATTGGATTTGGAAGGCAGCAGGAGCCACCAGAGTCCTTAGCAGAGGTGTATTGGATCCCACTGCTCACCTCGTGGGAGAGTGAAGAAAGGGACCAGGAGCTCAGGGTGGTCCATTTATGGGTGGGGTTGCTCCCCATGAAGGGGGACAGGGTCAGGCAGCAATCTGTGTGTGAGGCAGGGGAGACTGCCTCAGCAAGGCCAGTGTGTGTTCCTGTTGAGAGCTTTGTGTGGTTATTTGTGGTGGCTCTTGGAGGGAGTGGACAGAAAACGTGGGAGACCAACCCCACTCCCCAGCCACCCTAGAGTCTGCCTATTGGTAACAAGTATCACATTTCTCCCCACAAGCCATGGGCTCAGTGGCCAAGGTGTTACCATGTCCCATCTATGACTGAGGGACTCCAACTCAGAGAGGCCGAGCTCCTGTCTGAGATCACACAGCAGTGGATGGCTACCTGGGCACAGGGCACAGCCTTCCGGACTCCTGTGGCAAGGTTTGCCTCCAGGGCCACTGCAGCACACCCTGCCTCCTGCCTTCATGCTGCAGGTTCCCAGGCCTTACCCCCAGATTCTCCTTGTGGAGGGCTCCTGGAGGGGCATTTCTAACTTTCTCTCCCAGTGGTCCCACGGGGAAACATGGCCGTGTCATAATGCAGCATGACCCCACAAATCCCCTCGTCACTGATCTCACCTCATGGGCCCATGGACTGGTCCACAGTGCAAGTGTGGTGTGGACCTACAACGTGGGGTCTCACAGCACAGTCTCACTGTGGAGATCTGGCCAGGACTCGCGTGGAGTCTCAGCATGTGGCCTTGAGATGCAGTCTGTGTTCTCACAGCAGTGTTTCCTTGCCCTGCAGGACTGCTTCATTTCCTGGCCTTAGTCTTTGTCCTGATTACCTCGTGGACCCTTATCCACAGCTATGCCAGCTTCAACATGAGAACCATTCGTCTGCCCCACTGGCTGGGTGAGTGTGGCTCACTGCTGGGGTCAGGGCCCGTGGACCAGGGCAAGTGCCAAGGATCTATTCTTCCTCCACCCTGGGTGACCCCAAAGACACCACAGGATGTGGGCTTATTTCTGGGACCTCAGCCATTGAGGAATGGGAAGTGAGAGAGGATACTCCCAGGCTATAAAAAGCCTGGAGCCTTTGGGGAACAGAGAAGTGTTCCAAGACCCTGGACAAAGCATGTGCCTACATCAAGAGCTAGTTTGGAAATGTGACCCAAAAAGGAAGGATATAGGGAGGAAGAAAAGAAGAGAGGAAAAGGGGAAGAGAGAAAACTATCTGTGCATTGAGTGGCTTCCACCTGTATTTGCTTTCCCCTCTGCCTGGGACCCTCTTCACACAGATCTCCCTGTGGCCAGCTCCTTCACAACCTTCAGGTCTCTGCTCAAAGGCTACCTTCTCTGAGACACCTCCCTGACCCTCAGCTGTAGCCATACCTCCTTCTCCTACTACTTAGCCTCTCGTGTCAGCCAATTTCCTATACCACTTCATCATCAATGTCATTTATTTATTTGTTTGCCTGATTGTTGTCTATCTACACTCTCTGGAATGTAAGCTTCCTAAAGGCAAGGATTTTATCTTGTGTAAATCCATCTCTAGCACCTGTTGTAGAGCAGATGCTCAGTAAACATTTGATAAGTGAAAGAAAAATGAATGGTTGGATGGATGATGGGCAGATGAATGAATGATGAATGGGGGGTGAATAGGTGGATGATTGGAGGGATGGGTGTGTGATGGGTGCTAGCTTCTTACATGCATAGTCTCATTTAATCTTCACAGATGCCCCATGGAGTGATACATGGTGTGGCTGTGAAGTGGACTCATGCATGGCCTCATTTTGTGGTTTTATGTGCAGTCTAAGAAAACAGGAGCTCAGGGAGATTAAGAAATTTACCCAAATTCCCCTTGTAGATGTCAGAATAAGAATGGGAACCCAAGTCTCCCAGAGTCAAATCCTATCACAGGAAGGAAAAAAATGGAAGAGATTTGTTCTAATGAGTTTGTCATCCTCAGAGACCAATAACTGCCTCCAATGACATAGTCGAACATAATAACCTATAATGGCCCAGATCAGCTCACAGCTTCACATTAGTGAGAAGCTAGTACCCTGTCTTTAGTATAAACTACCCACAGTGGAGTCTCAGATATCCCTTACCTCACCCACATGTCAACCATGGTTTGTACCCAGGTCAACATCATTTATATAGATGTTTGATGGCCACCATGTCCCCAGGCCCAGGGCACTGCTTTTATAGACTAGAGATTGGCTGTGCTGTGCTGATGTCCTTGAAAGAGATGGCCCAGGTTGGTGATAGAGGCTCAGGGCAGGAGTTTCCCAGAGGAGAGGGCCCCAGCTGGAGGTATTTGAAAGGAGACCTCAGAATTGTTTCCCTCTCAGAACTCAACCGCCTGGGGTTTGACAAATCAACACCTTCCACCAAAATCATCAAGCAACTACTGTGTTAGGTCCCAGACCCTGAAATGAGGAGACAAACAGACTTAATTACAGAATATACAAAAACGAGAGTATATTAACATGATCCAGAGTCTTAAAAAATGCTTACAGTGGGGCTTTTGAAGATGGCAGCGGAGTAGGCGGATGCACAGACGCCCAGCTCTCAACACCAAACTGGAATACAAATCAATTTAGGAAAAATCAGCATGAAAAACCAACACTGAACTGCAAGAACAGCTCTCAAAAACCAAGGAGCAAAGAGGAAGCCACAGTAATCCTGGTAAAAAGTGCTTGAATCTCCTCTGCTTATAGGAACGGCAGGGGGGGAGGTGAGGCTGAGAGCCCAGAGAGGATTTCACAGAGGAAAAAGAGCAGAAACTACTGCTCACAGCCACTTACCTGGCGACCAGGGAGCAAGATGGGTTGAAAAGACCAGCTTATCTCCCAAGTGGAAAGGACAAGGAGTGGGATAGACTGTGAGGGGCTAAGGTATGCAAGAAACGAAATAAAAAAGCTGACTCATTCATGCTGGAGGCAGCCATAGCTGAGGGAGGGACTGAACCTTTCACAAAACAGAGCTGAAGTGCTTCCGGATCAGAGATCTCCGGACATCTATCCAGCTCCAATCAGCACAACAAGACACAGCTGAAAACAAGAAGTGGGGAGGAGGGGCAGTAACTCAGGTCTCCATGGAGATCTGAGATACACCTCCCCCTACTGAAGCTGAGAAAAAACCCTGCCCCCAGTGAGATTAGTTGGTGGAAGAGACCTTCAGCATCTCAGGTTACACCCACAGCATTCCTGGTTACAGTTTCAAGGAAGCCCCCTGCTGAGATCAGTTAACAAGACTATCACCTGTTAAGAAAACAAACAAATCAAGACTTCAAAGCTGCCCAAATCCGAAAGTGGATTACAAATAATAGCCGATACCAACCCAAGAAGACCTAGAAATAACACAACTGAAAACTGGAGGCAGACAACACAAAGCCTAGACTCAACCAACTCTACAAATAAAACACCATTATGAAAACACAAAGGAGTGCAACCCAAATAAAACCACAAGAGACACCTTTGAGAGATGAGCTGAGTGATATGGAAATAAACTTCCAGATGCGGAGTTCAAAATAATGATTGTAAGGATGCTTAGGGATCTTAGAACAACAATGGAGGGGCAGTTTGAAAACCTAAATAAAGAAATAGCAAGTATAAAAAAGGATATTGAGCCTGACCAGGCGGTGGCGCAGTGGATAAAGCGTCGAACTGGGATGCAGAGGACCCAGGTTCGAGACCCCGAGGTCACCAGCTTGAGCGCCGGCTCATCTGGTTTGAACAAAAGCTCACCAGCTTGGACCCGAGGTCACTGGCTCGAGCAAGGGGTTACTCGGTCTGCTGAAGGCCCGCGGTCAAGGCACATATGAGAAAGCAATCAATGAACAACTAAGGTGTCACAATGAAAAACTGATGATTGATGCTTCTCATCTCTCTCCGTTCCTGTCTCTCTATCCCTATCTATCCTTCTCTCTGACTCTCTCTCTGTCTCTGTAAATAAATAAATAAATATCTTTAAAAAAAAAAGGATATTGAAATATTAAAAAAGAATCAGTCAGAGATGACAAATACAATATCAGAAATGAAGACCACAATGGAAGGAATTAAAAACAGGATGGATACAGCTGAGGATCGAATCAGCGAGTTGGAGGACAACTGGAATGAAGGCATGAAAGCAGAGAAGAAAAGAGAAAAGAGACTCAAAAAGTCAGAGGAAACACTTAGAGAGCTCTGTGACAACATGAAGAGAAATAACATCTGCAACATAGGGGTTCCTGAAGAAGAAGAAGAAAAAGAACAAGGGATACAGACTTTGTTCAATCATATCATAACTAAAAACTTCCCTAAATTAATGCAAGAGAAACTCTCACAAGTCCAAGAAGCACAGAGAACTCCATTAAAGAGAAACCCAAAGAAACCTACACCAAGACACATCATAATTAAAATACCAAAGCTAAGCGATAAAGAGAAAATATTAAAAGCTGCAAGAGAAAAAAAAAGTTATCACCTACAAAGGAGCCCCCATAAGGATGACATCCGACTTCTCAACAGAAACACTTGAGGCCAGAAGGGAATGGCAAGAAATATTCAAAGTAATGCAGAACAAGAACCTACAACCAAGACTACTTTATCAAGCAAGGCTATCGTTTAAAATCAAAGGAGACTGACCTGTGGTGGCGCAGTGGATAAAGCGTCGACCTGGAAATGCTGAGGTCGCCGGTTCGAAACCCTGGGCTTGCCTGGTCAAGGCACATATGGGAGTTGATGCTTCCTGCTCCTCCCCCCTTCTCTCTCTCTCTCCTTTCTAAAATGAATTAAAAAATTAAAAAAAAATAAAATCAAAGGAGAAATAAAAAGCTTCCCAGACAAAAAACAACTCAAGGAATTCATTACAACCAAACCAACGCTGCAAGAAATGTTAAGGGGCCTATTGTAAACAGATCAAAGTTGGAAAAGAATATAGCAAAAAAAGGAATACACCTTTAAAGAAGAAAATGGCAATAAACAACTACATATCAATAATAACCTTAAATGTAAATGGATTAAATGATCCAATCAAAAGACATAGGGTAGCTGCGTGGATAAGAAAACAGTAGCCATACATATGTTGTCTACAAGAGACACACCTTAGAACAAAAGACACACATAGATTGAAGGTAAAAGGATGGAAAAAAATGTTTCATGCAAACGGAAATGAAAAAAAAGCTGGGGTAGCAATACTTATATCAGACAAATTGGACTTTAAAACAAAGGATATAGTAAGAGATAAAGAAGGCCACTACATAATGATAAAGGGAGTAATCCGACAGGAAGATATAACTATTATAAATATCTATGCACCCAATATACGAGCACCCAAATATATAAAACAGACTTTGATGGATTTAAAGGGCGAGATCAACAGCAATACTATAATAGTAGGGGATTTCAATACCCCACTAAAATCACTAGATAGATCCTCAAGAAAGAAAATTAACAAAGAAACAGCAGACTTATTGGAAACACTAGATCAACTCGATTTAATAGATATCTTCAGATCCTTTCACCCTAAAGCAGCAGAATATACATTCTTTTCAAGTTCACATGGAACATTCTCTAGGATAGACCACATGTTAGGGCACAAAAGTGCTCTCAACAAATTTAAGAAGACTGAAATCATATCAAGCACTTTCTCCGATCACAACGGCATGAAACTAGAAATGAATCACAGCAGAAAAGCTCAAAAATTCTCAAACACATGGAAACTAAATAGCAGGGTGTTAAATAATGAATGAATTAAGAATGAGATCAAAAAAGAAATAAAAAAATTCCTAGAAACGAATGACAATGAGCATACAACAACTCAAAATTTATGGGACACAGCGAAAGCAGTGCTGAGAGGGAAGTTCATAGCACTACAGGCACATTTTCAGAAGCTAGAAAAAGCTCAAATAAACAACTTAACCCTGCATCTAAAAGAATTAGAAAAAGAACAGCAAGTCAAGCCCAAATGTAGTAGAAGGAAGGAAATAATAAAGATCAGAGCAGAAATAAATGACATAGAGGCTAAAGAAACAATACAGAGGATCAATGAAACTAGGAGCTGGTTCTTTGAAAAGGTAAACAAGATTGATGCACCTTTAAGTAGACTCACCAAGAAAAAGAGAGAGAGGACTCAAATAAATAAAATTAGAAATGAGAGTGGAGAAATAACAACTGACACAACAGAAATACAAAATATTGTAAGAAAATACTATAAAGAACTGTATGCCAAAAAACTAGACAACCTAGATGAAATGGACAAATTCCTTGAAACATACAATCTTCCAAAAATCAATCTGGAAGAATCAGAAAACCTAAACAGACCGATTACACCAAATGAGATTGAAACAGTTATCAAAAAACTCCCAACAAAGAAAAGTCCGGGGCCCGATGGCTTCACAATGGAATTCTACCAAATATTCAAAGAAGAACTAACTCCTATCCTTCTCAAACTATTTCAAAAAATTCAAGAGGAAGGAAGACTTCCAAGCTCCTTTTATGAGGCGAGCATAATTCTGATTCCAAAACCAGGCAAAGACAACACAAAGAAAGAAAATTATAGGCCAATATCTCTGATGAATATAGATGCTAAAATCCTCAATAAAATATTAGCAAACCGGATCCAACAATATATGGAAAAAATCATACACCATGATCAAGTGGGATTTATTCTGGGGAGGCAAGGATGGTACAATATTCGTAAATCAATCAATGTGATTCATCACATAAACAAAAAGAAGGAGAAAAACCATATGATAATTTCAATAGATGCAGAAAAAACATTTGATAAAATCCAGCACCCATTCATGATCAAAACTCTCAGCAAAGTGGGAATACAGGGAACATACCTCAACATGATAAAAGCCATCTATGACAAACCCACAGCCAACATCATACTCAATGGGAAAAAATTAAAAGCAATACCCTTAAGATCAGGAACAAGGCAGGGGTGCCCCCTTTCACCACTCTTATTTAACATAGTCCTGGAAGTCCTAGCCACAGCAATCAGACAAGAAGAAGAAATAAAAGGCATTCAAGTTGGAAAAGAAGAAGTAAAACTATCATTATTTGCAGATGATATGATATTGTATATAGAAAACCCTAAAGTCTCAGTCAAAAAACTACTGGACCTGATAAATAAATTCAGGAAAGTGGCAGGATATAAAATCAATACTCAGAAATCAGAGGCATTTTTATACACCAACAATGAACAGTCAGAAAGAGAAATTAAGGAAACAATCCCCTTCACAATTACAACCAAAAAAATAAAGTACCTAGGAGTAAACTTAACCAAGGAGACTAAAGACTTGTACTCGGAAAATTACAAAGCATTGATAAAAGAAATCAAGGAAGATTCAAACAAGTGGAAGCATATACCGTGCTCATGGTTAGGAAGAATAAACATCATTAAAATGTCTATATTACCCAAAGCAATCTATAAATTCAATGCAATACCAATTAAAATACCAATGACATACTTCAAAGATATAGAACACATATTCCAAAAATTTATATGGAACCAAAAGAGGACATGAATAGCCTCAGCAATCTTAAAAAAGAAGAATAAAGTGGGAGGTATCACACTTCCGAATATCAAGTTATACTACAAGGCCGTTGTACTCAAAACAGCCTGGCACTGGCATAAGAACAGGCATATAGATCAATGGAACAGAACAGAGAACCTAGAAATAAACCCACAGTTCTATGGACAACTGATATTTGACAAAGGAGGTAAGGAAACACAATGGAGTAAAGACAGCCTCTTTAACAAATGGTGTTGGGAAAATTAAACAGCTACCTGCAAAAAAATGAAACTAGATCACCAGCTTACACCACTCACAAAAATAAACTCAAAATGGATAAAAGACTTAAATGTAGGCCGTGAAACCATAAGCATCTTAGAAAAAACATAGGCAGTAAGCTCTCGGACATCTCTCGGAGCAATATATTTGCTGATTTATCTCCACGGGGAAGTGAAATAAAAGACAGGATAAACAAATGGGACTATATCAAACTAAAAAGCTTCTGCACAGCTAAAGACAACAAGAACAGAATAAAAAGACAAACTACACAATGGAAGATCATATTTGACAATACGTCTGATAAGGGGTTAATAACCAAAATTTATAAAGAACTTGTAAAACTCAACACCAGGAAGACAAACAACCCAATCCAAAAATGGGCAAAAGAGATGAATAGACACTTCTCCAAAGAGGACATACAGATGGCCAATAGGCATATGAAAAAATGCTCAACATCACTAATCATTAGAGAAATGCAAATTAAAACCACAATGAGATATCACCTCACACCAGTCAGAATGGCGCTTATCAACAAAACAACACAGAATAAGTGCTGGTGAGGATGTGGAGAAAAGGGAACCTTCCTGCACTGCTGGTGGGAATGCAGACTGGTGCAGCCACTGTGGAAAACAGTATGGAGATTCCTCAAAAATCTGAAAATCGAACTGCCTTTTGACCCAGCTATCCCACTTTTAGGAATATACCCCAAGGACACCATAGAACGGCTTGAAAAGGAGAAATGCACCCGCATGTTTGTGGCAGCATTGTTCACAATAGCGAAGATCTGGAAACAGCCCAAGTGTCCGTCAGAGGACGAGTGGATTAAAAAGCTTTGGTACATATATACTATGGAATACTACTCAGCCATAAGAAATGATGACATCGGATCATTTACAATAACATGGATGGACCTTGACAACATTATAC
This sequence comes from Saccopteryx bilineata, assembly GCF_036850765.1. NCBI lineage: Eukaryota > Metazoa > Chordata > Mammalia > Chiroptera > Emballonuridae > Saccopteryx > Saccopteryx bilineata. Next base: position 81,906,743 of record NC_089499.1, read on the forward strand.
GGAGTGAAATAAGTAAATCAGAAAAAAAAAAACTAAGATGAATCCATACATAGAAGGGACATAAAAATGAGACTCAGAGACATGAACAAGAATGTGATGGCAACAGGGGTGGGAGGTTGGGGGAGGGGGGAGGGGGTGAAGACGGAGAGAGGAGTTAGGGGAGGGGAGGGGCACAAAGAAAACCAGATAGAAGGTGACAGAAGACAATTTAACTTTGGAGGAGGGGTATACAGCACAATCAAATGTCAAAATAATCTAGAGATATTTTCTCTCAACATATGTACCCTGATTTATCAATGTCACTGCATTAAATTTAATAAAATAAATAAATAAATAAATAAATAAATGCTTACAGTGGCAGAAATGTACCCATTGGGAAAAGTGACCATCAAAACTCATTAGTGTTTGGGCACAGGAAGAGGTAAAATTCATTTACTACAGAAGTTCCTAACCTGATCTCACATACACACACACAACTTGTAGTTAATACATTAATAAAGGAGCACATATATTACTATAGCACAAATTTATTTTTTAATATAATACAGTGGTACCTTGAGATACAAACAGACCAACATACAAATTTTTAAGATACGAGCTGCAACTTGGTCCGTGGTTTTGTTTGAGATACGAGCTAAATTCCAAGATACGGGTCATGATTCGGGAAGCTACTGCTAGTTGGCACGTTGGCGCACGGGTCCAGTATCGGCAGTTTGATATATGAGTTGACTGACTTTTGAGCTTGGTTATAGAACAAATTAAATTCAAGGTACCACTATAACTTATAGTCTGTTTCAGTAAGAAGTACTAAGTGTCTCAAGAGAATTAGGAATAAATTTGTTCACAGGTTTTTCCAGACTCCACAGGGGTTGATGGCACAGAAATCAGGAGATTGAGACACCCGATTTGCCTGGCAAATTAGTCAGGGTTCTTTTAGATAGGAATGACAAACCCAACTCTAACTAGTTTAAATATAATGGGATGTCTTGTGTCATGTAATTGGGAAGTCTATGGGCTTCAGGTGTGGCTAGATCTAGGGACCACCACAAAGCCTCCAGAGTCTCTATGAACCTGGGCTCTGCTTGTTGCTACTTAACCTCATCCCATGGGCAGCTTTCTCTCTAAGACAGGTATGATGGCTACCACCTCTCCAGATGTTCATCTTCCAGCTGTGCTGAAGGAAGCACTTCTCTCCCCCAGGGCCACATACCAACCCAGCAAAGGGTTTTCTCCAAAGGAATGTAACATTGTGACTGGTCCAGCTGAGGTCCTATCCTACTCCTGGAGTCTTGGAGGCAGAAGGAAAGGACACTCCAGGATGAACAGCCCCCTGATGACCAAATGGAAAGTGTTTCAGTGTAAGGGTCCCCCCAAAAAGGAGAGTTCTGTTCCCAGAATTTCTCTGGCCACTGGGACCCCTCTCCTCTAGGAGGTGGGTGCTGGTATAGTGGGATAACTAACATAGAACCACAGAAACAACCAGGATTCAGTGTGAATAAGATGTCAGGAAGTGACGAGGGTCCTTAGGCCCAGTGCGGACATTTGGTGCTGGGGAAGTCAGGAAGGGAACACTGACATGGCTGACTGACACCAGCCACACACTCCTGCCCCTCACTGAGGCCAGGGTGCCAGGCGCTGGGCTGGACCCTCACTGGACCTTCTCCACGGCCTGTGAGGGTGGGTGTGATGGCCTCCACTGTCAGTCAAGGAGACCTCAGACCTGGTCACCCAACCAGGAGTAGGGCTTCAACTCCAGTGATTCTCACAACAGAGCTCTGCTTCTTTGTAACCATGGCAGAGTTGTGTGTGGGCCTGTGTGTGCATGTGTGCATAAGCATACACACACATGTCTGTGTAAGAGCATGTGTATGTGTGTGTGCACGCTTGTGTGTATATATATGTATATGCTTATGTGTGTGCATGTTTATGTATGTGTCTTGTGTGCATGTGATGCTTGTGCATGCTTATATGTGTTTGTACCCATGTTTGTGTATGTTATGTGTGTGCCTGTGCATCTGTATGTGTGCATGTGTGTGTGTTTGTGTATGTGTGCATGTTTGTGTATATGTGTAGGCATGTGTGTGTGTGTGTGTGTGTGTGAAGGGATGTCAGCAGCAACTGAAGAAGGGCTTCCAGCTGAGATGGGACTTTTAGCTCATTTCAACACTCCCCGTGGGAGGGCACTGTGCTCAGCCAGCCAACACCACTCTCAGTTACCTTCTTCCCATTCCCGAGCCCCCACCTCCAACCACCATCCTGCAGGGAAGGCCCAAAACACCTTCTCTCTAATCAGATTCTGTCTTCTCTCCAACAGGTTCAGTCCCCAAGGAGACCTGTAAGTATCTCCACGGCACCCCCTTTGCCTTAGAGTGAGACAACCCAGGGTCTCTAGTCTTAGCATTTCAGGTTCCAAAAAAATCTCCTTTTCCAAAATCTGTCCAGCTCTCTCCTCCCATAGCCCAGTGTGCCTTCTGAATCCCTAAGCCCCGTGGAAGGAATGGCTCAGCTGTCCTCCTTCCTCAGTGCCCCCTCCCCTGCACTTTGGATTCTGCCCACCCCCACCTCCCCTGTCACAGACCTTGGCCTCTCTCCTCTCTGACTCCCTGCCAGCTGGGAGCCCTGAAGATGGAGGCTGTGCTTAGTATCACCATTGCTCTGACCCCAAGCTTGGCTCCTAGTTTCTGCTCAAAGTACCACACCAGCCCCCTGTCAGGCACTACTGGGGCCCCCAGGAGCAACAGGAAGGGGTGCTGATTGTCTGCTGGGGTAGAAGTGCCAATTGTGCCAAGAGAGGTGGGGCCTAGTGTTCTGAGCTCCAGGGGGGCTACTCCCTGCCAATGGGATGGAAAAAGCATCAAGGAGGGGGTGACTCTTTAGCTTTGCCTTGTGGAAGCAGAAATGGCCTATGCAAAGGGCCACAGACAGGAATAATGGGACTCCCGGGGAAGCCTTGGCTGCAGAGTCAAGGACATGAGGAGTGGAGAGTGGAGAGCACAGCACACTGGGGGGCAAGGATGCTGACACCCCAAATGCTGGACACTGCAGACATCTGAATGGCAAGACCCCCATCTCCCCAGGTGCGAAGGTGGAAGGGAGAGATAGCTATGATGATGATAATAGTAATAATGACTGTGTGCCTAATGAGTGCCAGACAGTATATTTAGAACTTTACAGGCATCTTATGGAATACTCACTATAGTCCTATGTAGGTGCTGTAATTATCCCCATTTCATAGATGGGGAAACTGAGGCTCAGAAACATGAACTCTCTTAGCCAAGGCAATGAAGCTATAGTGGTGAAGTGAGTCACCTTCCCATCTACTTCAAAGCCCAAATTCTTAACGCTGCCTTACAAGAGGCAATACCATCAGGTTCCCCCTCTCTCACCCCATCATGGTGGTAACTGAGCAGGAATGCAGCTCCAGGAATGGGATTTTACATGATGGAGATGCCTGAGAGGCCCAACTCACTATGAGATTACAGAGAACAAAGACTAAGAGTGAACACAAACCAGTCACCCTACACCCCAACCCCATCTGCCTGAAGCCTCCTCAGAGGCTTCAGAGTCACAGCATCTTGGTGCTAAGCAAACACTCAGATGTCAACTGCAGGGAAGATGGCAAATGCAGGCACACCTACTGCATTCCACCTTGCCTGGTACCATGGTAGACATCACCAATCAATCCCAGCACTCTTTGCCTCCCACAGGCAGCCTCTAATAAGAGATCCATTGACACTAAAAGGAAACCTTTTTGACGACCCTGATCTAAACCAACTTCCTCATTTTTCAGTTGGCAAAGGTAAAGGGAGAGATTTCTGGCAAGTCGCACAGCAGATTAGCGCAGAGCAGCCCCAGCGTCCTGACGGCACCCCTGCAGTGCTCAGTGTACCCCTAAGCAACAGCACGAGGGACTCCCACAGGACTTGGGCAGCTTGTGAGGCAGCCCCTAAGCCCAAACTCAAAGAGCAAATCCCCTGCCTTCCAGTGGCTGAGGACCCTGGGCATCATCCCCTTTTCATCCATCAGCCCACTGTGAAGGCTGGATGGTCAGAAAATCAATTTTGGAAAAGCCTACTTAAGCCGACCTGTTGACATCGGGTTTATCAGACTTAGCTGCAGTTGATTAGGCTCTGCGCAAACTCTCGGGTGGTTCCCGAGGCCTGGAACAATGCCTCCAGCACAGGTGAGAACCTCTGGTTGCAGAAGTAAACTGGCCTCTCCGTGACGGGGCAGGTGGTCAGAAGTGGGGTTCCAAGGCTCATAAGAGAAGAGGACCACTCCTCAGCCTCATCCTTGGCCAGTCCCGCTGCAGGAACCAGGCCCCTTTGTGGGGGGTCCTGTTCCATCTCCAGCTCTCCCCCGCCACACTGCCTCCTGCATAGCTCCTCAGCGGTGTTCCTACTCCCTGCTCTCTGTGTGTATTCACTGAGCGCCCACTCTGTGCCTGGCACAGGAGCTATTGAAACGATTTCACAATATAACAAATGTAAAGCACTTGCCCCGTGCCCAGCACACAGCAAGCCCTTGGTATGTGCCAGCTTCTCTAAGGAAGTCTGTGAGTTTGCTCCAAGCATGCGCTGGCATAGCTCAGGTAGATGCCCTGTGCAAGTCCTGAAGGGCAAAGAGGCTACCCAACCACTTTCCCTTTGTAGGCAAATTTCCTCTAATTCCATATTTACCAGTTCTCTCTAATGATGCCTTCCCAACTGTCAGGTGGTGTTAAAAACACCCATTAGTATAAATTAGAACCTGCCGGGCTAAGAGCACAGGTGACACCCCAGCTCACAAAGATCAGCAGAGGCTAGTGGCTCAGCAGCTCTGTCTGGGGGTGCCACCCATATGTCCCACCTTTCCTGGGCCACCTGGGTCAGCCCTGTGAGGATCATATGGAGAGGACATGGAACTTAACAGCAGCTGCAATAAGCAGAGGTGCCACATAGGGAAAGAGTCCTCAGTGGGTTCCAAGAACCGTGCTAAGCACCCAGGTGGGTGGGCTGACACTGCCCACTGGTTCCCTGTTGGATCCCAGGGTCCAGCCCACGGTAGCTGCTCAATAAATGAGTGATGACTGGATGATGACAATGGAAAGAATAGTCAATAGTAAACTGTGCTCACTTATCCTCACAAGAACCCAGTAGGGAAGCTACCATAGTTATCCCATTTAACAGATAAAAAAGTTGAGGTCCAAGGAGGTTGAAGACTTGCCCAGGGGAGCCCACTGGTGAGAGGCACTGCTACCCACAATGCTAAGGCCCCCACAGGTTGTCAACAAGGACTGCCTTTCTGGAGAGAGGGAGTTTATGTGGCCCCAGAGAAAGATTCTCAAGAAAATCTCTTTATCATGGTGCCTGTCATTATTACCAGCTCTCATACTCCACTTGCACTGAGCAGGGGCCTGTGCTGATTCAGGCACTGTGCGGGCTGGGGCTGGGGCTGTATCGGGAGGCCCAAAAATGTGTGCTGTGGTGATCCCTCACACAGCTGCTGCCACCAAGGCTGGTCTGTTTCTTCCCCAGGGGTCATGAACAACAAGTGTGGCCTCAGCAAGCCCTGCCCAAAAAACTTCTTTGCATTTAAAATCATCAGTGGTGCCGCCAACGTTGTGGGCCCCACCATATGCTTCGAAGACCACATGTAAGTACCGGAGGGGCTCCTGTGTTTCGTTTCTTCTATTTCATTCATTTGTTCATTCATTAGCTAATTCAGAAGCTGTGGGGGCAGCCCTGAGATAAGCCCACACCTTCCACATGCTTCCTTTCACTCTGGGTGGGTGAGTCACAAATAGCAGTAATCCTAACAGCTTCCTGTCCACTGGCACTGTGCTGAGTGTGGACAGCAGCATCTCACCTAATCCCTCAACACTCCCAGAGGTCAGGCTGTAATTCTCCCCCTTGTAAAGATGGGGAAATTGAGGCTCAGGCAGGGTCACCCCACTAACTGGTGGTAGAGCCAGGATTTGAACTCAGGTCTGACAGCCAAGCTGTTGGGCTTCCCGTGAAGTGGGTTCCTATGGGGAGGTTCATGATCAAGATCCAAGCATCAAAGTCTGAACCCAGGAGGTACCAGGACTTCCAGGTGTAAGAGAAAGGCTCAGGTAGTAAAGGCCATGGGATAGCAAGTTCATCCTACAGAAGAAGCCAGAGATGGAGGTTTGAGTCAGTATTCTGAACCTACCTCCAACTTGCTTAGACACAGCAAGGAACTTAGTGGTTCACGGACCTGAAAGGCCAGAGGCAGTGGCTTCAGGACTAGCTGCATCCAGGGTTCAAACCATGTCATCAGGACTCCCTCTCACACTGTCTTCAGCTCTGCTTTCCTCTGTCTTTACATTTTCTCTACTGAAAATAAGCTTCATCATTGGGAAAGGGAGAGGCCACAGCCAGGTTAACCCATTAGCCCAAACTAGTACCCCACAGGAAAGAGAGCTTTCCCTCTGAATTATCCCTGTGTTAGTCCCCAGACTGTATCTCATTGGCGGGCTTGGGTCCCATGGCTGTGACTGAGTCTCATTGACTGGCCTGGGTCACATGGCTGTGGCTGGTCCAGTCACTGTGGTCAGAGGCACAGGTTGCTCTGCTTGCCCAAGCCTGGGAGATCAGTCAGTCCCGAGAACCACCTGGCCTGAGGAGCAGGACAGTTTTCCCAAGGAACACCAGAAGTCAGGAGTGAGGATACTGGGTGGGCAAGGACACAGCTGCAGTTCACATGGGAATCCCAGATACCTCGGAATAGCAGCAACATTCCAGGCTGTGCCTTCCTCACGCCCGGGGGTGAGGGCTGGCCATGCTTCCAACACTTCGAGCCCCAGGCAGGGACCTTCCCTCTTCTCTGAGTAGACTGTCTGGTCCCAACAAGCCATGAGGGACTCCTTGGAGAATCCAGCCCACCACTCATTTCCAGAAGGAAACAGATGGCTCAGATTATTGTGTGCAGCTCCTGACGCTTCTGCATCACACCATGTGGGCCCTCTCTGGTTCCAGAGTCACAGAAGCAGAGTTTCATTCCACACTCACATGGACTGTTGTATTTTGTTTTTCTTTTCTTCTTCAGGATCATGAGTCCTGTGAAAGACAACGTGGGCAGAGGCCTGAACATTGTCCTGGTGAATGGTGAGTTGCTGATCCACTCCCTTACACAGCACCACCTTGGTGGGGAGAGGGTTGGGAGGAGGGAGATGTGCCTTCATTCAAGGACATTGTCTCACCTCCTACCACATACCCAGGGTCATTGGTAGTATCAGGAGGCGAGGCCTGTCTGGCCTGTGGGAACAGAAGGTATGAAAGACCTGGTCCTATCACAGTCCTAGCCAGGCCCTGGCCTGTGTGCCTGTCCCAGGAGGACATACTTCTCCTTGAGGCTTAAACCAACACCCATGAAACTGCAAGAGACAACCAACAACAACATGAGATCACAAACGGAGTGCACATCATTCATTATTCAACCAATTTCTACAGCGGCTCTGGTGTGCCAGGCCATGCCCAGACCTAGAAGAACAGGCTTCACAGGCCCTGTGGGTGTCCATGGAGTTCACAGTCGCCATGGGATAAGCTGCTATGGAGAAGGAAGCACAGCTCTGGGGGTTGGGACCCAGAGCTGGGCACAGGAGCAGTCAAGAGAGGCGAGGTGATGGTCAGCTGAGGCCTGAAGCATAGCAGGAGTGGGGAGGTTGCATCCAGACAGGCACAATACTGTGCAGGGAGCCCAGAAGTGAGGAGGGAGGAGAGGGCGTTGGGGTCCAGGCAGGGTCTTTCTGGCTGTGACCTTGAAGCAGGCAGTGGTGAGAACGACGGCTGGAGAGGCTGCAGAGCCAGAGGACAAGGGGCTATGTATCCTACTAGAAAGTGTGGGCTTGCAGCAGAAGGCAGTGAGGAGCCTCGGAAAGGCTTTGAGTAAGGCATGATGGCCCAGCCCTGCATTCCAGAAACTACTTTCTAGCTTGAAATAGGGAAGCTGGAAGCAGGGAGACCCAGGGGGCAGCCTTCCAGTCTCACTAACCCTGCATCTCCAGCAGACAATGAATGAGAGGCCAAGCCGGAAACAGGGATGCATTTCAGGAGGGGGTGGTTTTATAGGGATCAAGAAGGACCGGTGGTCTGGCCCCAGCCAAGACCCTCCTCTCTGCTCCTAGCTCTTAGTTGGGGAACAAAGGCCATCTCCCTGGATCTAAAAGCCACTTCCCAGGACAAAGATCAGGGCGAATGGGAAAAGGGCATAGTGGACTCTCAGGAGGGAAAGGCCAGGCTTGTGTGTGGCATGTGGCCACACTCCTGCACTTAGGAAGTGACAGGGTGGAACTGAAACCTCAGGGAAAGGTGGGGGCTTAAATGGGTGGGAGGCCAAGAAGAGTGGGCCTCTTCCAAAGTCTTGATGAGAGGAAGGCCTGATTTGCTCCAACAGTGGCCCCTTCCTGTAAGGAGGGTTTGCAGGCAGCTCAGACCGGTCTCAGAGCACTCTTCATGTATGCAGGAAATAGGCCTGGCTAAAACCTGCTGGCCTTTCTTCCCCCAACTGGGTCATAGCCAGAGAAGGCGTCTTGAGTAGTCTCTGATGAAATGGGCTCAGATGGAGGCCCCCTTCCCCAACCCTCACAAAGCCCAAAAATTAAAAAAATCAACTAAGCTAACATTTATTGAGCATTTATTATGTGCTATTATTTCATTTAATCCCATCACCATGCTGGAATGTTACCATACTCAGTATCCTATATTCCAGGTAAGCAATGGAAACTCAGAGAGGTTAGGCGACTTGCCCAAAGTTACACGGCCACTAAACCATCTAGATTTTAACCCAGATTCCACTGAACTACCTCCCTAGCTGAGAAATGTCTCCAAGCATGCATACAGTACCTGCTGTATGCCACCATCAGGAAATCCAAGGAGTCACTCCTCAGGGCAGGGCCTTCATCTGTGTAACGAGCCAGAACAACAAAAGGATTGTTAAAGACTGGTGGTTTTAATCTCTGTGGGGCAGAGATTACTTTCAGAAATTGTTCAAACTGCATATCCTCCCCCTAATTCCAGAACAGTGCACAAATGCACGTGAGCTCTGTTTAACAGTCCAAATTCCTCCTTCCAAGAGCCCCAGGTGAAGTGCCCTCGGTGCGTGGACATTAGTGGCTGGAAGAATCCGGGAGGGGCTGCAGTGTGAACTCTCAACCCCTACCCAGCAGAAGAACATTCATTACCTAAACCCTAGGTAGTGAATTCTCTTCAGGAAATCACAAACTACGGTGGAAGCCTGGGGAGGGACCGGTGGTGAAAAGGCAGACCTGCCATTCCCTCTGCAACACCCCCATCTAGTGGCAGAGCCTAAGAACTGCCAGTTTTCTCCAAAACACTGTTCCCTGCAGATCTTGGACCCTCTGCAAAACCCACAAAACGAAATTGAAATTACAGAACTCAGGCCACTGAGTACAGTTTAGCCCATTGAAAATCTCTTTCCTTTAAAGATTCGGAGTACTCAAATTGCATATTTCCTATTTAGATGAGAATAATGATGCCAATTATAGTTACTTTTGTTACTATTTTGCAACTAAATTGTATCTTGTATACTGACTATCTACTCTAAATACGTCTTATTTAGTTCTACAGCCCTTTGTTCAGATGCAAAAATTGACATGAAAATGCTAAGTTGTGCATTTTTAAGAAGTGGTGAGGACCCAGATCGATGGGGTTGGATCCCAGAGACCCTGCTCCATTATGTTCTCACACCTCTCAGGTTGGCCCAGTAGTCGTGGGGCACCTACTTAGTCCTGCACACTTTCTATAGCACATGACTTTATCCCATTATCATTCTAAAAAATATCATTTGCAACAGAATGACAGGCAGAATGACACATTATATCAAATAATAGTTCTGGTCTCTCATCCCTTAGGAACCACGGGAATGACGCTGAGACAGGGCCACTTTGACATGTATTCTGGAGGTAGGCCCCTCTGTTGGATGGATTGATCTCCTTCCTGTGGCAAAGGATCTCTCGGGGTGCCAGGAGGGTTTGGTTCTTGTTTCTACAGAAGACAACCAGAAAGAGGCCTGGTGGGGGTTGATGTCATCCTGCTACCTTTGTGTGACAGGAAAATGACACCCAAACAGAGGATCATAGACACCCAGACAACTTAATAGAGGAAGAAGAATTTATCAGTAGCCAGCAGAGTACGTGGATCTAGTAGCACCAAAGCACGAGCTCCTCGAATTTAGATTTCTCACATATGATATACCTTTTACAGTGTCCATGCAAGGAGCATGTGATTCCTTTGTCTGAGGTCCTATGTGCACCTTGTGACTCAAGGTGGGGAAGGGGAATTTGGGCGGTGCAGCAAGGGGGAAGTGGTTTCCAGACCCCTGGTCCTATCTATTTACAGATCCTGTTTTTCTCATGAGTATTGTAAGAGTCTCCAGGGATGTGGATAATCTTTAACTGGCTAAATCAGTCATTCCTGCCCCTTCTCTTGCATTCTTCTGGTTTCTCCCCTCTCGTTTGCAACTTCTTCTCCTGTCTTACTGGGCTTTCCTAGACACAGATCCTGAGACAAAGATACAAGTTTCTTGTTTTCTTTGGGAGGCAGTGAACTCAACACATATCAGTAGAGACATGAAAAGGGAAAGGCAAGCGCCCAGTGCACTGTGTTCAAACCACTGAACACTGCAGGTATTGAAACTTGGGAGCCAGCATTGAGCACAGGCCTCAGCCTCGAGATATCCCAGAGGGAAAGGGAGCTGGGGGTCTCCTACCCCCAATTCCATGGTATTTTAACACTCTGGACTGCCCCAGGGCACAAAAGAAGATATAGAGGCCAAATAAGACCCTCAGGCAAAGAAATGCTGGTGCTGGCAGTTCGAGACCAGGCATGTATGCAACTGAAGTGTGGCCCAGTTGGCTCTGCTATATAAAGAGTATTTTATTTTAAGGCAACATGAGTCTTCAGTGGGCCTAAGAACAAGACAAGGCCTCCCAAGGCCCAGAAAGAACAGCCGTAAGGTTCCACACTCTCTGTCTTCCTGCAGCTGCTCTATGTACCGGCCACCACTTAAGACAGGGACTTTCAACTGGTGTGCTGCAAGAATTTTCAAAACATGCAATACCTGACTATTAGTCAAGGGCACTAACATATTCTATTTTATTTTATTTCATTTTATTTTATTTTATTTTATTTTATTATTTGACAATCTAAGGGCAAAGATGGAGCATACCATATTTAGCTGGGCTCCAAGGAGTGTGCTGGACTGAATTCATCTGTCCCCATGGAAATATCCATGTATCTGTGATCACAGAGCCAGCTCTAGGCCCGGGTAATCCCCATGTGCTGAGCATGTGACCACCTACCCTGGCTTCTCACACCATGAAAGGGGCTCTGCTCCTGCCAGTGAGCTGGCTTCCTTCTCTCTTGAATTCCTTTCTTTGCCTCCACATCAAGAAAAAACCTTCTTTACTGCACCCACCTAAACACCTGAGCCCAAGAGCAGAGAAAACCACCAGGCAACAGAGAGCAGGAAGCCTCTAGGATTTGCAAACAGAGGAGGCGCTGAAAGGAGGAAATGGGAACCTGCTGCCAGAGAGTCACATCTGGGCTTGTTTGAAACATGATCTCTGGCAGCACCCATACAGATGAACAGCTGGGACCCTGCCTGAGCCCAGGGCTTCACAAGGTCCCACTATGGCCATCCTCCAGCCGCATCCCACCTCACAACGGGGTCTGCAGGCTAGGGATACGCTGACCTAAAGTCTGCCTCAGGGCTCACATGGGCATCTTCAGGTGTGCCTCCAAGCTGCAGACACACCACCAGGACCAAGGGGTGGCCAGGAGGTGGCTGTTACTGAAGGGGAGGGTGGCATGAGTGGAGCCTATCCAGGAAGACTGGGTTGTCCACTTGCAGGCAGTCAAGGCTTCTGGTGCAGAATGGAGGTGGAAACAGGCATAAGAAGAGATGGGGGCAGGCCTTGGGCTGAGGGTCAGAGGTCTTTATTTGTTCTCTCTGTAGGAACCTGAAAGTGTTCTGGGTGGCCTGGGGCCAGGTTTACGGAATAAGTCCAGTCTCTGGAGTCAGAGACTTCAGGCTACATGACCTGAGGCAGGTGACGCCTCTTGAACCTCAGTTCTACCATCTATAAAATAGAGGTAACCATAGTGCCCATGTCATATGATTGATTTGAGGATTAAATAACTTGCAAAGGTTGGTAGGAAGGACCAGCCTGGCTGGTGGAGGGCCCAGAGAAGCTCATGCAGTTATCTCTCTTGCCTTCCCTTCTCCCTCACTCTGTCCACTTGATTTAGAAGCAGAATTCATCTGTCAGAATGGAAAGGGAAAAAATAAAAAGATAAAACTAAGTTTCATAATGTCTTGTTATGAAGTTAGATATAACCATGGCAGGAGACAAAGAGGACAGACAATGACGTCTCAAAGTGAGATGATAATGAACAGAAGGCTCACTTCCTGTTCAAACATCCACTATCCCCCCAGAGAAGAGCCAGGCCTTGTTACTGGCTAATGAATGATTGAAAAGGGTGCTTTCAGAACTCATTCTCTTCTCTCAGGAGTTCAAGGGCCATTTCTCTAACAGAGCCACTGGAGTCACTGATTGGAGGCCTCTGTGTGACTACTTGGTTGGTGGCTGGCCCTGCTGGGGGACTTGATTCTTCCCCTCAGTCTAAGACATCCCCATAGAATGCTAGGAATCAGAGCAGCTCCTTGGGTGAGTGCCCTGGCCCACAGTCACACAGGACCTGAACATAGAGGAAACTCATACTAGGTTTGATATTCTGTCATCACAGTCTTGAAATTTTTAATAATTTTTTAACAAAGGCCCTACATTCTCATTTTGCACCAGACCCCGGATATTATGTAGCCTGATGTGCTAATAATTATAATTCCATTATAGTGTACTGACTATATGCCCAGAGTCATTGTCACATCTGATCTTTACAAAAACGCTATGACCAGGGCTATTAATGTTCCTCAATTGATAAATGTGGCCCCTGCTTTACCTACTAGGCCAGTCTTGCCCACACATGAATCATTCAAGAGCCCCCTGCACAAGGTACAGCATATCCAGAGAACCAGCTGCATTATTAGTATTTTTCTTTAAATGGCTTAGTTTTTTTAATCTAAATAAATATCTCTTAAAAGGAAATTATATCACTGCCCTAACTGGAAAACCATTATTGCTTTTTTTGGTCACAAAAATTAGCACAATGGGCCCTGGCCGGTTGGTTCAGTGGTAGAGTGTCGGCCTGGCGTGCAGGAGTCCCGGGTTCGATTCCCGGCCAGGGCACACAGGAGAAGCGCCCATTTGTTTCTCCACTCCTCCCCCTCTCCTTCCTCTCTGTCTCTCTCTTCCCCTCCCGCAGCCAAGGCTCCATTGGAGCAAAGTTAGCCCGGGCGCTGAGGATGGCTCTGTGGCCTCTGCCTCAGGTGCTAGAATGGCTCTGATTGAGGCAGAGCGATGCCCCAGATGGGCAGAGCATCACCCCCTGGTGGGCGTACCGGGTGTTTCCCGGTCGGGCGCATGCGGGAGTCTGTCTGACTGCCTCCCCGTTTCCAGCTTCAGAAAAATACAAAAAAAAAAAAATTAGCACAATGGAAACAACTCAGTGTTCTAGAAGGGAGCAGGGAGCTGATGTTCCTCTGGCCCATGCTATGCCTGCTCTCTGTTAAATGCAGAGATTTCACAGGGCAGGGAGGTGTTAAGGATGCAAATAGAGCCTAGGAGAGTTGTAGGAACTTAACATTCTCTCTCAGTGACCCCAGTTGTCTGCAACCCAGTGGGTATGCCCTTCAAAGAAATCCAAAATATTAATCCAAAAAAACATATGCACCCTATGTTCATTGCAGCATTATTTACAATAGCTAAGATATAGAAACAACCTAGGTGTCCGTCACTAGGTGAATGGATAAAGATGTGCCATATATGTATATACACATACAGTGGTCGCTCGTCTATCATGGGGGTCAGGTTCCAGAACCCCCCACGATAGGCAAAAATTCACAAAGTAGCGACCTTATATTTATTTTATTTATATATATATATTAAGACATTACAAACCTTCCCCACACTCTTATGAACTTTTTCAATTTTTTAGACTAGAAAATGCTTATTTTACCACAAAATAATTAAAATAATAATTATATAAAAATACCTATATATTGCAAAATCCCATGATATAACGAAAAATCTGCAATACAAAATTAGATATATACAATTTAAAAATTCGCAATACAGTGAGACCTCAAAAAGTGAACCGCAATGTGGCGAGGGATGACTGTAGTCTACTATATGTGATATATGTGTATATATAGTAGACTATAACTCAGCCAAAGAAAAGAATGAAATATTACCATTTATGACAACATGGATGGACATGCAGGATATTATACTAAGTGAAATAAGTTAAAGAAGAACAAACACCATATGATTTCACTTATATATGAAATCTAAAAAAACAAAACAAACAAAATAACAGATGCAGAGAACAAACTGATGGTTGCCAGAGGGGAGGGGGACAGAGGATGAGTGAAGAAAGTGACGGGAATAAGAGGTACAAAATTCCAGTTATAAAATAAATAAGTCACAGGGATGTAAAGTACAGCACAAGGACTATAGTCAATAATATGATAATAACTTTGTAGGGTGATGGATGGTTAGTAGATTTATCTGGTAATCACAAGTCAGAACACACAAACTGGGTCCTTAATCAGTATAGAAGAAGCTGGCAAAGGATGTGCAAAGAGCCCAGAGCTCCAGAGATAACTAAGCTTCCTCCCCTGAGTGACAGTCCCCAGTGGCCCTTACACCAGTAGTTCTCACCCCCCACTGCACATCAGAGTCACCTGGGAACTTTGAAATTCCAGAACCGGCTCAGATTACCTGAATGACGGTGACTTCACTCCTCAGTTCAGAAGGTACCACCTCCTGCTGGGCCAGAACTGCAGATGAAGCTTGGAGTCAGCCTGCCCAGGCCACTCCTAGACCATTAGGGCAGCCAGAGAGAGTGAGAATAGCCAACAGTCTTTCCTCTAAGTGACCAGCACCCTGTTTTCCTTTACTACCCCAGATGCTACGCTCCTGTTGAAATTCCTTAAAGAAATTCCAGAGGGCATGTTGATGCTAGTGGCCTCCTTTGATGACCCAGGGACCAAGTAAGTGGGAACCACCCCCTGCCAGGCCAGGGGGAGAAAGGAACCAAATGCTTCCAAACCCTCCATGCCACTTCTCACTTCCTCCAGCCCCATCTTCCAGCAACTTCTAAGGAAATAACCGGACAAGTGGCAAAGAGATGTTTTAGGAGATTCATTACATTGAAAAACTGGACACACTCTCCCTGTCCAATAGAGCTGACTAGTTACAGAAATCATGATACGTAGTGGTATATGACACCTTTATATATACCAGAGGATATACTGCATCAAAAATGGTGATGGAAAAAATATTTAAGATGGAAGAATAATTATCCTTTAGTATTTTTTTATTTTATTTTTTATTACAGTTTGCATTCAACACTATTTTGTATTAGTTTCAGGTGTTCATCCTCTGGTATTAAGTTTAAAAAAAGCAGGCTATGAAAGAGTTTGTATGATTGGGAAAAGACATGTAGAAAATATATTAAAATTTTACAATAATTATGTCAATGGGGTGAGACTGTAAGTGATTTTTAGTTACTTTGTAATGTTCCATATTTGCCAAGTGAATACGTATTACATTTGTAAACAGAAGCAAAACAGTCTGACACCGCTCCATCTCCCTCCAAGAGGCCTGCAGAGGAGGGCTGGCCCCATTGCCCTGGTCCTCCTCAGGATTGTGCAGCCTCTGTGGCACACGGTGCAGGGGCATCTAGTCCTCGACAAGCCCGCCCTTGTCCTGCCCTGCTGCCTGACTGTTCTCTCTGGTCCTCTGCAGAATGAACAATGAAATCAGGATGCTCTTCTCCAACTTGGGCAGCTCCTA
Organism: Saccopteryx bilineata; assembly: GCF_036850765.1. Classification (NCBI taxonomy): domain Eukaryota; kingdom Metazoa; phylum Chordata; class Mammalia; order Chiroptera; family Emballonuridae; genus Saccopteryx; species Saccopteryx bilineata. The sequence continues at coordinate 81,922,683 of NC_089499.1, forward strand.
TGCAAAGCAGCTGGGCTTCCGGGACAGCTGGGTCTTCTTAGGGGCCAGAGACATGCAGGATAAAAGCCCCTTTGAGCAGGTGGGTTTCCTGGCAGCCTCCCCATCCCAGTGAAGGGTGACTGGGGGCAGTGCCAGGACTGGGTGGACAAGGACTGAGGTGGCTTGAGAAGGACACACAGGACAGTGTGGGGAGGGCCCTTGGCTGTCATCCACCTCAGAGGTCAGGGTGGCCTGATTGGCTAATCCCCCAGCAGGAAGTGACCTTGACCATTTTGCAAGAATATATATAAATGCACAGATACATAGATAAGTACCAAAAAGGAGGAAAAGGAGAGAAGAAAGGGGACAGGAAAGGGGAGGCGTGGAAGGAAGAGAAATGAATGGAGAGGAAGCCTGAATGGTGGGGAAAGGGAGCCCAGAGCAGGGCTCAAGAGGCCTGGCTTCTGGTCCCACCTTAGCCAAGCCCCTCTTCCCTCCAGGCCTCAGTCTCCCCACCTGTAAAAGGGAGAGTTTGGACCAGGAGAGCCCACCTGAATGTGTGGAAAGAGTTATAGGGCTACACATTCACAATCTGGGGTGGCCCAAAGAGAGGGGGTTAGGGAGCCACCCAGAGGTGGAGGAGCACTCAGAGGATGAAGGGTGAGTTGATAGCACATTGAGGTCTCCAAGAAAATGTTTCATTTTCTCCCCCTGCCAAAGGCAGGCCCTATCTGTGCATCCCCAGCTCAGAACAACTCTGAAACCTGAGAGAACTGTTCAGGCTTCCCTGGCATGGTAATGAGAATATTCAGCTCTGCCCAGGTCCAAGATGGGAACTAAGAGTCAATGACCTAGTCATGTGGGACCGCAAGGACATGGACTCTGTCCTGAAGGCAGTGGGGAGCCATGGGAAGCTGAAGAAGGAGAGTGGTGAGAGCAGATTGATGGTGAGAAACCTAGCATTCAGCAAGCACTTGCTCTGTGCAGGCCATAGAGCAAATCCCCTGCAGGGTCTTGTTTAACACCCGCCATGAAGTGGGAATAATTACCATCCCATCACAGAACAAGATCAGGAGCCTTGGGGAGGTTTTAACCAGCTTGCTCAAGTCTCAGTAATGAAGCTGGGTTTCTCATCCAGGTCTGCTGTCTCCACAAAGATTTTCTGTCTACTACTTTTAGAATGGCCACCCTGGCTGAGCATGGAGAGCACTGTGGAAGGGAACCTTCAGAAGGCAGGGAGGAGAGGCTGCAATGATCAGACCCAGACCAGCAGCCTGGAGGGCATGAGCCCTGGAAGCAGAGCAGGGATGGAGTTAAGAGGCCAAGTGCTGACAACCGGGGAGGGGGAACCACAACTGGGGGTAAGAGTTTCTGCCTTTTCTGGGAAATACAGGCCTGGTTTGTATGCCTGTGTTTCTAAGAGAATGTATATTCAGGTAAGCAGAAATCACTTTTTAAAAATAAGGGTTCAGGCGGTGGCGCAGTGGATAGAGCATCGGACTAGGATGCAGAGGACCCAGGTTCAAGACCCTGAGGTCGCCAGCCTGAGTGTGGCTTCATGTGGTTTGAGCAAAAGCTCACCAGCTTGGACCCAACATCACTAGCTCGAGCAAGGGGTTACTCGGTCTGCTGAAGGCCCACAGTCAAGGCACATATGAAAAAGCAATCAATGAACAACTAAGGTGTCACAATGCGCAACGAAAAACTAATGATTGATGCTTCTCATCTCTTCGTTCCTGTCTGTCTGTCCCTGTCTATCCCTCTCTCTGACTCTCTCTCTCTCTCTCTCTCTCTGTAAAAAAGGAAAGGATAATACAAAGTAGCTGTGCTAGAGGTAGAAAGATGACCCTGTTTATATCCTCTGCATGAAGAACACAAGAGGCAGAGGCCAGCATCTTCAGAAAGTCCCTCAGGGGAGGAGGACTTTCCAGAAAGATGCCATCAAAACTGGCCCAAGATAGCAGAGACGAAGCACATAAGTAAAGGGAAGTCAGCACCATCCTTTACCTGAAATTTATGATCAGCTGACTGGGACCCATCACCCAAAAATGAATCAAAGACCATGATGTCATTAAAAACATCATGTCATTTGTTCCCACAGATGGGGAACTGGGTTTTAGAGAGCAGCATCTAGAATCTATTCTTTCTTTCTGAGAGTTAGCCACAATCATTCCAACTGTAGATTTTGCCATTTACACTTTTTCTTCTGTAAAATAAACTCAGGCATTTTAAACACAATCTTAACTGTTGTTATTACCTTTATATACCATATTTTGCATGTATAAGACACACCCTTTTCCGAAAAATCTGGGATCTGAAACCTGGATGTGTTTTATCCAGTGGGTTGTAGATCTTTTACTTGCATTTTCCACTTTTTCGCGCTTGTTTTTGCGCTCATTGTTGAAGATAGTGATCAGACACAGGTGAGGACAAGCTAATGGATGGGAGTTTTGACAGTGATGAGGAGCTGTATGAATTTAATGATGAATAAAACTTGAGTTCAATAACTTGATGTAATACATTTTTTTCAAATTTTAGGCCCCAAAATTAAGGTGCGTCTTATTCATAGGAGCATCTTATAAATGGGGGAATACAGTAGTTACTGTTAATAGTAATTTATATTACATAGTGGTTGTACTATGTACCAGTTACTTTGGCCTCCTGTGCCCCAGTTTCCTCATCTGAGTAACAGGATGATAATAGTGTCACTTCTTAGGACTACTGTAAGGATTGAACACATAAGGCACCTTGTGCCTGGCATAAAGCAAGCATTCAGTAATTGCTAGAATGCTTTTTTATTGTTGTTATTTTTGTTTTGGTTTGGATGTACTAAAAGGGCTGATGGAAAATTTTGGAGAAGAGCTAAACTGTGCAGCCCCACCCCCACCCGTGGTATTCCCCACACCAATCCCCCAGGACAGGCAATGACTAGGCTCTAAACCCATCTCTGAAAACTTGAACAAGTTACAACCCCTATGAGCCTCAGTTTTCCCATCTGTGAAATGGGCTAGTAATATCCAAAACTACCCCCTGGATTAGTGGTGAGGATGAAGTAAGTGAAAGCATTTAGGTTTTAAAGCACAATGCAAATGCAGATATGAGTCCTGAACATCCTCCCATATTGTCAATGTTTCTCCCTCTTCTCTCGCTCTCTAGTTCTTAAAAAACAACGCCAACACGAATAAATATGAAGGCTGGCCAGAGCTGCTAGAACTGGAGGGCTGCGTGCCCCAGAAGGTGTTTTAGGGCTGCTGCGGCTCCCCCTGGGTTGCACGAGCTGGACTGACTGGAGCTGCAGGACAAAGTACTGGGGACAAGGTACCGTCTGCAGCAGCTTGGAGGTGCTGAGGGTCAGCACACTCTCTGTGCACTTCCCTCTTCAGGAACAAAAGCCTCCATGGTCTGAGGGGTCTGTCCTACCTGGAACTAGCCAGCCTCAGAGGGCCTTTCCAGAGCCGCTGTGGAGAGAACAGGTGTGTTTCCCCTCAGGAACTCTGACTGTTGCCCCGAGAGAGGGCAGACTGCTCACCCCTTGGCAGAATTAAAATTTATTTTTGCTGATGATGAATGAACTTTCTTACCACTCAGTGTGCATGCAGTGTTTCTCCCTGGGATCAAAATTGTCTGTATTGTGATTACTTGGGTCGGTGACAACTTCTGGCACCTGATTTGCAGCTGGAAAGAAGGTTGATTTCATAAGGATTTCTATTTAGGCATGAAAAATTCACAGTTCCCAGCATCCGATGTAAGACCCACAAGAACATCCAAGGGCTGGATGCAAAGAACATTGCACCTGCTGTGTGAGTGAGAACTGGAGAGGAGGGGAGGTGGGGAGATCTGACAGAGGCGGGAGGGAAGAGCCAGGCTGGGAGGCAGGCTTCAGGGAGAGCTTCCTAGCTGTCTTCATGACATTTCCCAGGTACAGCCCCTGAGATCTAAGTGGTTCTAGAAAACACCAATAGGGGGATGGGGAAGTAAAAGAGGGAAGAGAAGGAGTCAATAAAGGGTGTACCTTGAGTGAGTGAAGCTAACCCTGCAGACATCTTTAGGAGTCAGCTGGAGTATGCACTCCAGAGATCTCTTAGTCAGGGTCAGAGAGCTGGGATCCTTACGTACAACCTCCCATTGGTCATTGTTGGAAGACTGCTAGTATCAGGGCCATGTGAATTCTTGGGCACTTCTCATCTGCTCTACATAGGAAAGAGTGGTCATCTTTCCTTCACAGAGATGTAGATACCAGCTGGTGGAGCCCACTGAAGTGACAAGACCTAAAGGATACAGTGCTAAGACCCGACCAGAGGTCTCTGAGAAGGGCCAAGGAGCCCTAGACCAAATCCTGGAAGCAAAAAGCCCTGGCACATGGGCTCCTGGCATGTGTACCAGGAAGACTGAAAGGCTCATGGAGAAGATGCTCGCACCCCAAGTGCAGCTGCCCCGAGCAGTGGGACAGCAGAAGCTGAAGTCCTGCGCACTCCACTGGTGTGGGCTCACAGCTCCCCGGCCCTGGGGACAGGCAGGGCTTCAAAGGTGCATAGGAGACCTGAGGTAGGGAAGGACAGAGAGCGGGAAGCTTTGACAGGGGCCGTGGCAGGCTGGGACACAGGCTGCAATTCCCAAGTTAAAAGCCTGATGGAAAGGGGCCCCAAGAAAATTGTTGATTGGGCTCTTCTGATTTTGCCAATTGGATTTTTAAAAAATAGGTCAGGAACTCTCTGAAATGGAACTAACAATACATGGGCATAAATTTAAAGGACTTTTAGATACTGGAGCTGATGTATCTATTATTGCTAAGCTATTGTACATTGGCCTCCTTCCTGGCCCACTCATGCAGCAGCCACAGAATTACAAGGTATAGGGCAGAGTAAATCCCCTCAACAAAGTTCTAGTTTTCTACATTGGGAAGATTAAGAAGGTCATTCTGGGATTTTTAAGCTGTATGTGCTCCCTGGATGGCCAGTTAATTTGTGGAGTAGAGATGTTTTGAAAAATACAGGAGCATTGCTTGTTAGTCCTAATGGTCTAGTCAGTACTCAGATGCTTGATCGGGGGTTTTTGCTCACTAAGGGACTAGGGAAAGAACAGCGAGAAATTCTCACCCACATAGAAGTGGCACCCAATACCAGAAAGTGTGGATTGGGATATCAAAATTTAGCAAAGGGGCCTTGGTAGCTCCTGCTACCTCAATAACACATTGTGCAGACACAATTACTTGGAAATCAGATAATCCTGTATGGGTAGACCAATGGCCCCTTCCTCAGAAGAAACTTAGGGCAGCTGCTCAATTGGTACAAGAGCAGCTACAGCTTGGGCACATTGAACCATCTAATAGCCCATGGAATACACTTCCATATTTTGATCTTGTTACCTCCTGGATTATCAAGGGGCATAGGCGACCCTTACAGCTTATAGGTTTTGAGCCTCAAAATTATTGTTGTTCCTTTTTTCAAAGGATCAACAATGGCTCTGGGAAACTTCCACTAAATGGCAAATCGCTTTTGCAAATCAATGGACAACTTTATACTGAAACTGTCAACTTAAAATCAGCTCAAAGACTAGAATTCTATGCCATTATCATGACTTTCCAGCATTTGCCATATTCCCCCTTTAATCTATATTCAGACAGCAAATATTTACTTACTGTTGTTTCCACTATAAAGACTGCGGTCTTAGGGACAACTGCGGATGAACTATTTCAGCAGTTCCTCCTTCTTCAAAGACTTGTATGTCAACATAGAGCTCCATGTTTTATAGGACATACTCAAGCTCACTCCATGCTCCCTGGAGCTTTAGCACAGGGAATGCCCTTGTTGATCAAGCTACCCAAAAGAAAATTATTTGGAGCAACCATGACAGATCAAGCAATTCACTCTCATACTATCCATCACCAGAATGCTGCAGCCCTCCGTAGACAGTTTCAACTTTCTCGGGAAGCAGCACAGCAGATTGGTAAATTCTGTCCAAGGGGTCCTATACTACAATCTGTCCCTTCATTTGAAGTTAACCCTCAAGGACTCCTACCAGGACAACTTTGGCAAATGGATGTTACTCATATACCTTCATTTGGAAAACAGTCCTATGTCCACGTTACAGTGGATACCTATTCTGGATTTATAGTAACCTCTGTCAGAACAGGAGAGGCTGCTAAGCAGGTTAGAGCTCATTGTCTTTATGCATTATTCTATTATTGGATTTCCTAAACTGGTTAAACTGACAATGCTCCTGCATATGTAGCAAAAGCATTTACTGTATTTTGTCAAACCTTTCAAATTATGAGTATTTCTTACAATCTTTAAAGTCAAGGTATTATTAAAGTGTACCCAGCAAATATTTTAAGGTCAATTTAAAAAAATTTAAAAGGGAGGAGTCATATCCTGGAACTCCTATGGGTCTACCATATCATGCTTTTTACTTAAAAATTTTAAATTTCTTTTGAATGCTGATGAACAGGAGACGCCAAATCTCTTTTTCTCCTGCAAACTTCTACCTTCTTTTATTTGATCCAGCTAATAACACTGTTTTGTCTTTTTCCAAATAGCTCCAGATATATGGAAAAGGTTTATATAGGTGGATGGGGATCCTCAAACCCCTCAGCAAGATCTTCTGAGCATGGCTTTTAAGGTACCAAGAGGCACAAAAAGCCAAATAGAGATCAGGTCAACTACCAGCTTTTAGGATACACCCTTAAAGGCTCCAATGCCCCAAAGGGGTCTCATAGGATGCCATCTGGGTCCTGCTTCAATAGTGGAAAGGAAGGTCATTGAGCTAAAGCCTGCCAGGCTTACATGCCTCTGCTGTGAGGAAACAGGGACACTGGAAGGTAGGCTTCCCCCTCGCTCCTCTAAGGGAGGGTTCAGTCTCTTCCAGCCCTGCTCCAGCCACCTATGACCTAACCTTGCCCAGAAAGCTGGGGTTTGCCACTGAAGGCTGAAGGTGCCCAGGGCCGTCGGCCCCATCTATGACACTGTGGACGAGCCTAGGGTATTTCTTCCAAGAAGCAGGTAAACTGATCTCATTTGCACAAGGGCCACTTAACTATGTTTTGCCTGAATAGTCAGGTTCTTTATTCTTCCCTCAAAGATCTATGTTGTGGGTGTTGATAGTCCTATTTTCTGCTGCTTTGCTTAGTATGTAGTGTTTCCTTTAGCCCTCCTACCTCAATGCCCCACTCGTATTTCAGGCTGGGACCTACTCCTAATTTAGAGCTCTCTTTCCCCCTTTTGCCAACTTCTATTATGAATCTACCTTTGCCACCCAGCTTAGTGTATCCCAAGGTTCTCTTTACCAAGCCACAGTCGCAGAGCTCCAGGGAAAAGCAACCTGGTCTCATCTCTCCAGGCAGAGAAGAACAGAAGCTCCATCTTCACACATGCTGCAGATGGCTTTTCCAGTCTACCTGAATCATTACCAGCTAGAAGCAGTGGTCATGGGGACTTGGACTTGAGCTGCAAAGTATATAATTGTGACAACAATTCCAGTTTCAGGTAGACTTTTCCTGGATGTGGACTTTTCCTGGACTCCTGCTCTGTGTGACAGCTCCTAACAGATTGAACTGGGGTTGGGTTGCATTTGCAGGGATTTGGAATGATGTCGGTGCCAACTTGGACTTGGTGAACATGTTAAGGACACTACTTTTTTATGGATTCTTGCTGTATTGGCCAAGAGTTTGCTTAAAGGCCTTAATCACTGTAAAAAAAAATAGAAGACTGGACATAGAGAGATGACGTCAGAGTAATGGTGCGGTAGGAAGTGATACCGATAAATCTCCCCCAAATGTCAACAAGATCTTCAACCAGAAACAGAAAAACCTATCCTTGGAGCCTCCAGATGTTTCGCAATACACCCAAAGGTATGGTCGAGCGAAAAATTGGCTAAATATATAATCAAACCCCGAAGGAAATAGGGAGTAAGAAATGCTCTGCCTTCCTCACTAACCTAAATAGGGCTGCTTTCACTGGGAACTGAGTATAGAAACTAAGGCAGGCAAAGGGGGTGAATAGATCCAGGCCACGGCACAAACAGCCAAACCAGGCTGTGGTATGGAGATCGAAGCCAAGGAAAAACTGTGCCTGTGGCAACCCAGGCAATACAAGCTAACACTCGCACCAAACCCAGACAAAGAAAGACAAGTGGGGCAGCCATTTTCCCCGATCTCCTGGTCGGCGCGTGCAGATAGTGGGCAAGAGATTCCTTTGAAAGTCCCGGGAGTGGGCGCCCGTGTTATCCCACAGAGGGGCAGAGTCAGGGGCCTTTGTGTGGGCTGAAAGCGGAATCTCCAGGCCGCCCAGCGTCCTGAAAAAGCCACGCATGGGGAGGGAGTGAGAGCCAATTCCAACGCTGGAACTTTTCCGTGCGGGCGGGGGTTTCACTCAGAGTGTGATACGGCCAGCCTGATATCCTGGTTGGTGCACAAAGAAAGTGGGCAAGAGACTCCTCCAAGCACCTCAGGAGTGGGCGCCCGTGTTATCCGACAGAGGAGCAGAGTTAAAGGCCTTTGTGTGGGCCAAAAGAGGAATCTCCAGGCCACCCCAGCGCCCTAAAAAAGCCGCGCACGGGGAGGGAGTGAGAGCCAATTCCAACACTGGAATTTTTCTGTGCGGGTGGGGGTTTCACTCAAAGTGTGAGACTGCCGGCCTGATATCCTGGTCTGCGCGCGCAGATAGTGAGCGAGAGATTCCTCCGAGTGCCTCGGCAGAGGGCGCCCCTGTTATCCCAAAGAGGGGCAGAGTCAGAGGCCTTTGTGTGGGCCGAAAGAGGAATCTCCAGGCCACCCCAGCACCTGAAATAGCCGCGCATGGAGAGGGAATGAGAGCCAATTCCAACGCTGGAACTTTTCCGTGCAGGAGGGGGTTTCACTCAGAGTGTGAGACTGCCGGCCTGATATCCTGGTCTGCACACAGATAGTGAGTGAGAGTTTCCTCCAAGCGCCCCAGGAGTGGGAGCCCGCCCATGTTATCGGAGAGAGTGCCAGAGACAGAGGTCTTTGAGTGGGCAGAAGCCCCACCTGATTATGCTAGCAGTTCTGACTGACTGAGCCCTGTGCTGAGTGGGAATAGAGTGGGGAGTTGCCAGCTCTTTGAGCCTCTTACTATCCAGGCAGAGGCAGTAGCAACCTCATAGCTGGATTATCAGGCTACTAATTGAGGAAGGAAAGACTAGGAGAGAGGCTCCAGGAATACGGACTCTCTCACTGGCGGAGCCTATAAATGCTAATGAGCCTCGACTGCCAACGAGAGCACAATACATGACACTGCCATAGAGACTTATCAACTGCAAACCTATACCTGAGCGTGCCAAAAAGGCAGAACCCAAGGTACAGAGTCACCGACCAGGAAGAGGGAGAGAAAAGAAAAAGCAAGAACATAACCTCTCAAAATCAAGAATAATACGCAGACTTTATAACCTATCCCATTTTATTATATTTGTTTGTTTGTTTCTCTTATCTTCATTCTTGATTTTTTTTCCTCCGCCAACTTGTTCATTTAACTCTCTGCCAGTCTTACTCTCTCCTCTCCTTGAACTACACTACCCATAAGTGTTACATCTCCCATTATCTTTTCTCTCCTCTTCCTTTCTCTCTATGAGGGTTGCACTCCAAAACCCTTAACTCTTTCTCTCTCTCTCTCTCTCTCCTTTTTTCTTTTTTCTTCTTTTAGTGGTTTCCTCTTTTTCTCTCTCTCTCTCTTTCTTTTCTCCTTCTATATTAGTTTCTTCCTTTCTCCTTTACGTCTCCTCTCATTCAAACCTCAATAACAAACAAATTATCTTATCTGGGACTCAAACTTATGTTTGTGGCATTTGGGGGGGGGGGTTACTTCACCTTTTTAACTCACTAGCAGTGCTCCGATCCCTGGCTCTCCATTTTATCTAGTTCTTATTCCACTAAATACAATAGTAATTTTTTAATTTGTCCCCCCATTGTCCTGTTTCCCTCTTATTCCTCTCATCATAACTCTTAGTCAACCAACACCTAAAAGCAAATCATTTTATTCTTGACCCAATTTTTCCTTATTTGCTTTTTGTGGGTCCATACCCCTATTTTTTTCTTTTCTTTTTTTTTTTTTTTGCCCCTTTATTACTTCTCCCCAATTCAGGCCCTTCATTACAGGCATTGTTTGTTCTATTTAGAACAATATAATTCAGAGTTCACCACAAGATTTTCTCAAGAAAGAGGGGAGAGGAAAACAACGAGGAGGAATAATTTCCTTTTTTTTTAATTTTTATTTTATTTTAATTTTCTTTATTTAATTATTAATTTTGTTAAAAAAACAAGTTTTTGATTTTTTATTTTTTAACTTTTTATTCTTTATTAAATCTCATTAATACTATCAACAAAACCACCCTCAGATGCCATTAAGGAAGAGAAAATCGAATATCATGGATACAAAAGAAAGAGAGGTAACAGATAGATGAGGAAAAATCTATGGAGAAAAAATTTAATATATTGGAAACCTTGGAGTTAAATGACAGAGAATTTAAAATAGAAATCCTAAAAATACTCAGAGATATACAAGAAAACACAAAAAGGCAATTTAGGGAGCTCAGAAAACAACTCAATGAACACAAAGAATATATTTCCAAGGAAATTGAAACTATAAAAACAAATCAAACAGAGATGAAAAACTCAATTCACGAGCTGAAAAAAGAGGTAACAAGCTTAGCTAATAAAACAAGCCAGATAGAAGGTAGGATTAGTGAAATAGAAGACAAGCAACTTGAGGCACAACAGAGAGAAAAAGAAAGAGACTCAAAAATTTAAAAAAAAATGAGATAGCCCTACAAAAATTATCTGACTCCATCAGAAAGAATAACATAAGAATAATAGGTATATCAGAGGGAGAAGAGAGAGAAAATGGAATGGAGAACATACTCAAACAAATAATAGATGAGAACTTCCCAAGCCTGTGGAAAGAACTAAAGCCTCAAATTCAAGAAGCAAACAGAACTCTGAGTTTTCTTAACCCCAACAAACCTACTCCAAGGCACATCATAATGAAATTGGCACAAACCAATGGCAAAGAAAAAATTGTCAAGGCAGCCAGGGAAAAGAAGAATACAACATATAAAGGAAGGCCCATTAGATTATTATCCGATTTCTCAACAGAAACTCTACAAGCTAGAAGAGAGTGGACCCCAATATTTAAAGTCCTGAAAGAGAGGAACTTTCAGCCAAGAATACTATACCCATCAAAGCTATCCTTTAAATATGAAGGAGAAATAAAAACATTCACAGATACAGAAAAAATGAGGGAATTTATCATCAGAAAACCCCCACTCCAGGAATTACTAAAGGGGGTTCTCCAATCAGATACAAAGAACAAAAAAAAACAAAGCCACAAGTAAAACCTCCAAGAAGAACACAATAAAACCAAATTTAAACTGTGACAACAAAAAGAAAGGGGGGGAGAGGATGGAGATTAACAGTAGCAAAGGACGATGGAGTACAAAAGTACTCACAAAATAGTGCACTACAATGAACAGGATAGAAACCCTTTTCATTACTTAAAGGTAACCACCATTGAAAAAACCACCACAGAAGCACATGATTTAAAAAAGATAGCAACAGAGGAAAGATGTATGGAATACAACCAAATAAAAACAAAGGATAGAAAAACGAAAGAGAAGGATCAAACAAGACACAAAACTAACAGAAAGTAATCTATAAAATGGCAATAGAGAACTCACAAGTGTCAATAATTACACTAAATGTAAACGGATTAAACTCACCAATAAAAAGGCACAGAGTAGAAGAATGGATTAAAAAAGAAAATCCAACTATATGCTGCCTACAAGAAACTCATCTAAGTGACAAGGATAAAAACAAATTCAAAGTGAAAGGCTGGAAAACAATACTCCAAGCAAATAACATCCAAAAAAAAGCAGGCGTAGCAATACTCATATCTGATAATGCTGACTACAAAACAGCAAAAGTACTCAGAGACAAAAATGGCCATTTTATAATGGCTAAGGGGACACTGAATCAAGAAGACATAACAATTCTTAATATATATGCACCAAACCAAGGAGCACCAAAATATATAAGACAGCTACTTATTGACCTTAAAACAAAAACTGACAAAAATACAATCATACTTGGAGATCTCAATACACCGCTGACGGCTCAAGATCGGTCATCAAACAGAGAATCAACAAAGACATAGTGGCCTTAAACACAACACTAGAGCACCTGGATATGAGAGACATCTACAGGACATTTCATCCCAAAGTAACTGAGTATACATTTTTCTCCAGTGTACATGGATCATTCTCAAGAATTAACCATATGTTGGGCCACAAAAACAACATCAGCAAATTCAGAAAAATCGAAGTTGTACCAAGCATATTTTCTGATCATAAAGCCTTGAAACTAGAATTTAACTGCAAAAAAGAGGGAAAAAATCCCACAAAAATGTGGAAACTAAACAACGTACTTTTAAAAAATGAATGGGTCAAAGAAGAAATAAGTGCAGAGATCAAAAGATATATACAGACAAATGAAAATGACAATACAACATATCAGAATCTATGGGATGCAGCAAAAGCAGTGATAAGAGGGAAGTTCATATCACCTCAGGTATATATGAACAAACAAGAGAGAGCCCAAGTGATCTACTTAACTTCACACCTTAAGGAACTAGAAAAAGAAGAACAAAGACAACCCAAAACCAGCCAAAGAAAGGAGATAATAAAAATCAGAGCAGAAATAAATGAAATAGAGAACAGAAAAACTATAGAAAAAATTAATAGAACAAGGAGCTGGTTCTTTGAAAAGATCAACAAAATTGACAAACCCTTGGCAAGACTCACCAAGGAAAAAAGAGAAAGAACTCATATAAACAAAATCCAAAATGAAAAAGGAGAAATCACCACGGACACCGTAGATATACAAAGAATTATTGTAGAATACTATGAAAAACTTTATGCCACCAAATTCAACAATCTAGAAGAAATTGATAAATTCCTAGAACAATACAACCTTCCTAGACTGAGTCAAGAAGAAGCAGAAAGCCTAAACAGACCTATTAGTAGAGAAGAAATAGAAAAAACCATTAAAAACCTCCCCAAAAATAAAAGTCCAGGCCCAGACGGCTATACTACAGCGAATTCTATCAAACATTCAAAGAAGACTTGGTTCCTATTCTACTCAAAGTCTTCCAAAAAATTGAAGAAGAAGCAATACTTCCAAACACATTTTATGAGGCCAACATAACCCTCATACCAAAACCTGGCAAGGATGGCACAAAAAAAGAAAACTACAGACCAATATCTCTAATGAATACAGATGCTAAAATACTAAACAAAATACTAGCAAATCAAATACAACAACATATTAAAAAAATAATATATCATGGTCAAGTGGGATTCATCCCAGAATCTCAAGGATGGTTCAACATACGTAAAACGGTTAACGTAATACACCATATCAACAAAACAAAGAGGCCCTGGCCGGTTGGCTCAGCGGTAGAGCGTCGGCCTAGCGTGCGGAGGACCCGGGTTCGATTCCCGGCCAGGGCACACAGGAGAAGCGCCCATTTGCTTCTCCACCCCTCCGCTGCGCTTTCCTCTCTGTCTCTCTCTTCCCCTCCCGCAGCCAAGGTTCCATTGGAGCAAAGATGGCCCGGGCGCTAGGCATGGCTCTGTGGCCTCTGCCTCAGGCGCTAGAGTGGCTCTGGTTGCAACATGGCGACGCCCAGGAGGGGCACAAAGAAAACTAGATAGAAGGTGACGGAGGACAATCTGACTTTGGGCGATGGATATGCAACACAATTGAATGACAAGATAACCTGGACATGTTTTCTTTGAATATATGTACCCTGATTTACTGATGTCACCCCATTAAAATTAATAAAAATTTATTTATTAAAAAAAAAATCTGACTATGTAACCAAGTGGGGCACTTAGATTCATATGAGTATCCTGCTTGAAAAAAACTTAAGTGTATTTTCTCTTTTCTAATAAACTGCTGCCCACTTTGCTAAAAAAAAAAAAACAAAAACAAAAAAAACCCTGATGGAACAGCTCTGAGCAGGCTTGGCTGAGGAAAGAGCCAGCCAGCCACTTGCCAGTTCCATAGCCCCTCTCCCCCACCCACTTGTAGTTCCTGCTCAGGGATGAAAAGAGAGGGGTTGCTGGCATCCTCAGCTGACCATCAATGTAATGCTTAGCAGCTTTCAGATTTGCTCCATTCTTCCTATTTTTTACCAAGTGGCCAGGCCCTCCACCCACACTGGACAGAAGGTACTAGACCCAATGCCTGCCTTCCCAATCCCCAGGACTAATTTTTTTTTTTTAGATTTTTTTTATTCACTTTTAGAGAGAGAGGAGAGAGAGAGAGACAGAAGGGGGAGGAGCAGGAAGCATCAACTCCAACATGTGCCTTGACCAGGCAAGTCCAGGGTTTCAAACCAGTGATTTCAGCATTCCAGGTTGACGCTTTATTAACTGGGCCACCACAGGTCAGGTCAACCCAACCCCCCAGGACTAATTGAGTAAAGCTGTGGGGTGGGGGGCTTCCACAGGCTGTGGACCCTGCCAAGCCACTCCTTTTCTCTCGGCTGACTCACTCCTGTTGTCACCAGTAGCTGCCTGCCACCAGCTGTGTGGCTGCACAGAGGCTGGCGGCCTGGCTCTGCACGCTGGCTCTGCCACTTGCTAGCTGGGTAAGCAGCCATGTCACCTCTCTGAGCCATAGTTCCCCAGTGAATAGGAGATTATATCAGTTTCTCACAGGCTCATCTACATTAAATATTACAAAATAGCCACATCACCCAAAGTTAGAAGGGAAATAAATAAATAGAAAACATCTGACCAGATACCCACTCTGGAATGAAGGTGGCAGAAAGTTCCCATTATTACCACAAACTACCTCTGTGTGTTTAAATACTTTTCTTTATAACAAGCAAAAACACCTTATGAAATTGAAAGAAAACCAGTAAGGATTACTAACATGAGTTCATGGCCAGGACCTAGGCTAAGCTCTTGGCAGTGGTGCTACTTGGACCCGTGTGTTTTTTTGTTGTTGTTGTTGTTTTTAATATATTTTTTAAGACTGTATTTATTCATTTTAGAGAGAGAGAGAAAAGGGAGGAGGAGCAGACATATGTGCCTTGACCGGACAAGCCTCGGGTTTCGAACCAACAACCTCAGTGTTCCAGGTCAAAGCTTTATCCACTGTGCCACCACAGGTCAGGCCATGTTTTACTGAATTCATCTGCCTGCCTGCACACCCTGGCCCGGGGAAATGCAGGAGCAGTGTCGGGAGCCGATTCACTAATGCTGGCTAACTAGGTCACAGCAGAAGAAGATCCACAACTGCTGGTTGACAAAGTCACAGCAAAAGAAGATAGAGTCACCGCAGTAAGACCAACAGCTGCGGGTTGACAAAGTCACCGCAAAGGATAGGCACAATGATACTCCCCCCTTTAATCTTTTGAATTAATCTGGCCTTATATTCCCCCCTTTTTCTGGGTGTGTGCTATTATTTATGGCACAGGGATAATAGTACCGTGCTTTCCCTGTAGATTTGTAGTAATTTCTTTGGAAATGAGACAGAAGGTGTAAGTTGCACAGAAAAGCCTGTAAGCCCCTTGAACTAGGCTCATAAACATAAGAGGCTGGCCATGATATCCCTCATAAAGGGTTAAGTTTGTAGAAGAACTTCTTCTTATTAATCATGTTAGAAAGAATAAAGTTAGAACTTAGCTAGTATATGAATATAGTAAATGAATAAAGTTTAACTAGACATTAGAATCTTAGGTAAAGTGTAGTGGAGTGGCCTGTTGCGTTGGCCTTGGATAGGAGTGCAGCTGGCTAGTAAAAAATGTTTTGTTAAAAGACTTGTTTTGTCACTGAAGACAGTCACTGGGCTTTTCTCAGTAAAACATTCTCATGAGATTTTTGTATTTTCCAAGAATAGGAGAGGTATGTGGTGGCATTCATAGCAGCAGTAGCAACGAATGCCTTCTGATATTATGTTGCTACTAGCTATCTTGCAGGTGCACTCTATGTATCTCTAAGTAAAAATTACTCTTTTTTTTTTTAATAAATTTTTATTAATGGTAATGGGATGACATTAATAAATCAGGGTACATATATTCAAAGAAAACATGTCTAGCTTATTTTGTCATTAAATTATGTTGCGTACCCCTCGCCCAAAGTCAGATTGTCCACCGCCACCCTCTATCTAGTTCTCTGTGCCCCTCCCCCTCCCCCTAACTCTCTCCCTCCCTCCCTCCCATGCCCTCCCTCCCCCCACCCCTGGTAACCACCACACTCTTGTCCATGTCTCTTAGTCTCATTTTTATGTTCCACCAATGTATGGAATCATGTAGTTCTTGTTTTTTTCTGATTTACTTATTTCACTCCTTATAATGTTATCAAGATCCCACCATTTTGCTGTAAATGATCTGATGTCATCATTTCTTATGGCTGAGTAGTATTCCATAGTGTATATGTGCCACATCTTCTTTATCCAGTCTTCTATTGAAGGGCTTTTTGGTTGTTTCCATGTCTTGGCCACTGTGAACAGTGCTGCAATGAACATGGGGCTACATGTGTCTTCACGTATCAATGTTTCTGAGGTTTTGGGGTATATACCCAGTAGAGGGATTGCTGGGTCATAAGGTAGTTCTATTTTCAGTTTTTTGAGGAACCACCATACTTTCCTCCATAATGGTTGTACTACTTTACAGTCCCACCAACAGTGAATGAGGGTTCCTTTTTCTCCACAGCCTCTCCTAAAAATTACTCTTTATACTATGTCAGTTTCTTAATAGCAAGCCTTTTGTAGTCTTGTGAGAAAAGAATTAGGACACTACATGAACTCAAGGCTATTTCCCTGAGCAAGCGGTGGTCCTCTGCTAGTCCTTGATGATTTCGTCTGCTATCTCTTTCTGTGCCCTTGACTCACAACAAGAGTAAAATAGAGTTATTAATTAGTACTAATCTTTTAGAAGTTTGTACCAATATTATTATTACTATTGTATAACTGTACTTTGAATAACTTACCACCTGACTTGTAACTTATAGATGTGAATTAACTGTTATCTAGAAATGTGTAACCATAGTGAAACTAAAACAATGATGTATTCAAAATACCATGTGATTGTAACTTAGTGTGTGTGCATAAAAAGTAATGTTAGACCAGCCATTGAGAGAGATGCCTGGCAGTAAATGCTAACCAGAGAATAAAGAATTCGGCTCTCTCACTCGATTTTCGCCAACGCCGTCTCCTCCTGTGGGACCCCTGGATTCCCCCTGGGGCTGGACCCCGGCAGAGCAGACGTTTGCTGTTTAGAGAGAAAAACAGTTTAATATTCAATTGGCCGATGTGGACACAGGGAGCTTATGCTCTAACCCTGACTCCCTGATGGCATGTAGTTTACAGATTCTAGATGGCAAAATCACAGGGCACCATGGTCTAGGGGTTCAAAGTCATGCTGGGAGCTGACTGGTCAGAGGTGAAGTGAGGGTAATGAATCATTTCTTTTGGTCTGGAGGACAGTTCTGAGGTCTTTTCCAATATTCCTCTATCCGGTTCCATGGAAAAGTAGCCAGGTGGTCATTCTACCTTAGGGCTCAGGAGCCGAGACATAACTTAGGTCAAGATGTTATCTTTAGCCTATCAGAGGTCCAGACCTGTGACCATTTGTCAGGGCCAAGCTACTGTCTTCTGCTTCCTCGGGGGTTGCTGTTTATCCAGGGGATAGGCTGGATCTCTGAAGGATACAGACACACTGGCACATGCGCGTGCGTGCGCGCGCGCACACACACACACACACACACACAGTGATGATAATGACTTTTAGAGCTAGTTTTTAAAACTAAATTTAATCAAAGTTCTAGGAACCCTCACTTTCAGTGGCCACTATTTTAAAAAGACATGGTGGCCAGCTGGTTGTAAAAGAAGACACAGGTACTTCCCTGGAAGCTTCATTGCACAACACTTTACGGAGGACTGAGAGAATGTCAATGGGCTGAACCAGAGATGTGGGGAAAGGGTCTCCTGGAGACTGGAGAGCTTGCAAAGGCAGCTTTTGCTGGACTGTTTAATCTTCACTCTGGAGAACAGCCCTGGGGCTACTTGAACCTTCTTTGCTCACAGATGCACAGAGAGCAGCCAGCAAGTGCCAGTTTGAGTGACACCAGGGTGATCCATAGCTAATGATCTCCTGGCTGGGACTGTGAAAGCCCAGTTCCCTGATGGGACAGGACAAACAAGAGGTGTGACTTACACTGCACAGTTGTTCCTCATGGGATCAAACTGAAGCCAGGACTTTACCTGAAAGCTTTGTTTGGTTCCTTCCCCTTCCCATCCTGCTGCCCCCTCCCTTACCCTCACCCCCCAGGGGCCAGTCCTTAATAAAGCACCCTCCCAAGAATCCTCTCCCAAAGTCGGCTTCTATGGGACCCATCATGAGAGAAACAGTGAGCATTGCCCCTGAATAGGGCTGGGCCCAGGCCTGGGTGAGGAGACAAGACCACTAGTCTGCAGGGATTTTCATCATTATAAGATCAGTTCTCGATGAGGACAAGCTCAGACTGAGGAGGCTGCACTTCCTACAGAGCCTGGGCGAGAGGCCTCTTGTTACTGCTTGCTGGGGAACATGAGGCTAAGACTACGCATCAAGTGCCTCCCCTTCCCCTCCTGACCAAGGGCTGGTCTCAGTGGCTCTTCCTGCAGATGAGGTTATGGAAAGGAGCCTAACAGACCATCAGCCATACCACCAAAGCCCACCAAGGCAGAATTCTAGAGCCAGCCCCCACTACCAAGAAGCCCCAGGGCTGTTCTCCAGAGTGAAGATTAAACAGTCCAGCAAAAGCTGCCTTTGCAAGCTCTCCAGTCTCCAGGAGACCCTTTCCCCACATCTCTGGTTCAGCCCATTGACATTCTCTCAGTCCTCCGTAAAGTGTTGTGCAATGAAGCTTCCAGGGAAGTACCTGTGTCTTCTTTTACAACCAGCTGGCCACCATGTGGACATCACAAAGTGGCCAAAGTCTGTCAAATTCTCAACATCATTTGATTGATTAATTTTAGCAAGAGAGGCAGGGAGAGGAAGACAGGAACATCAATCTGTTCCTGTCTGTGTCCCAACCAGGGATTGAACCAGCAACCCTTGCACTTCGGAACAAATGCTCTAACCAACAAGTTATCCAGCCAGGCTCAATATCATTTTTAGGGCACTCTAAGATCTCTAGTCAGCAAGTCAGAGTGCAAGAAGATAGCTCTAGAGCCTGACCAATGATTCCACAGAGAATAGAGCATTGACCTGGGATGCTGGGGTCCCCAATTCAAAACCCCAAGGTCACCGGCTTGAATGTGGGGTCTCCAACTTGCATACAGGATCATCAGCATGATCCCAAGGTTGCTGGCTTGAGCAAGAAGTCACTGGATCGGCTCGAGCCCCACCCTCCACCCCATCAAGGCACATATGAGAAGTAATCAATGAACAATTAAAGTGACTCAACTATGAGTTATTTCTCATCCCTCTCCGTTCCTGTCTGTCTGTCCATCTCTGTTCCTCCTCCTCTCTCTTTCAAAAAAGAGAGAGAGAGAGAGAAATAAAGAGAGAAAATGGCTGCATAAAGTTGTCTATATCATTGAGTCTATTACCCATTAAGAGCCAGTTTCCTCGCTCGACAGTTGTTACTCACCTGCAATGTGTCAGCAAGTAGGTAAGCACTGGAAATACTGCAGTGAAGAAAAGCAGGTGCAGTCCCTGCTCACAGTCTGGGGTAGGGGGGGCGCACATCAAGAAGCAACATGGCTTGATAAGGGCTTGTTGGGGTAAAGACAGCAGAATCAGGGAAGGCACCCTTGGGAGTGAACAAGAGTTTGCCAGGCAGAGGGAAGAAGGAGTGTGCCAGGCACGGGAACAGCACAGACAAGGCCTGGAAGGGCAGAGGGCAGGTGATAGAGGCTGAGTGGGCAGGAGTGAGTGAGAACTGAAATGCCTGTGGGCTGGTCAAAGGGGCTTGGACCTTGTCCAAATGCCACAGGGACACACAGAGATTTAAACTGGTGGATGGCATGATCAGATTTGCAGTTAAAAAAAAAATTCCTCCTGGCTGCTGTGGGAAGAAGGCAGTAGAAGCAAGAAGACTGGGAGGAGGCTGGCCTGACCCAGGGAGAGAGGGTGGTGGCAGGGACCAGGAGATGCCACGGGGATGGAGAAAAGGGGACCAGTCCTAGAGATATTCAAGAAGTAAACTGGGCCTGACCTGTGGTGGCACAGTGGATAAAGCATGGTCCTGGAACACTGAGGTCGCCGGTTCGAAACCCTGGGTTTACCTGGTCAAGGCACATATGGGAGTTGATGCTTCCTGCTCCTCCCTCATTCTCTCTCTCTCTCTCTGAAAATTGAATAAAATCTTTAAAAAAAAAAAAAGAAGAAGAAGAAGTAAACTGGACAAGACCTGGGGACCGATTTTCTCATCATCGGGGTAGACAAGCCTACAGGAATCTTTGCAAGCTATTCATGGCCTCAGAGTTTGGGTCTGATGTTTCCCTCTCCTCCCCTGGTCAACATGCCTGTCCTACCTCCTGTGGAGGTGAGGACGGGCAATGATGGGGAATGCATTGCTGTTCCCTCAGTCACAGCAAGCTCTTTCCAGCAGCTGTAATTCTAGTCCTTGCCAGTAGGTGGGAGCCCAAGATAGAAAGGAAAGGGTGGCAAGTTTCCCGTGTCACCCAATGCTTGGGAAAGTTGTTGTGCTTAACGTATGCATTACCTTGGACTTGCCAATGGGCTGCGCACTTACCATCACTGTTACTAACACCATCATAACAGCAGCACCTAAGGACAGTCCATGCAGTTTTATATGAATTACCTCATTTCATCCTCACAACCCCATAGGTACGGGCTATTGTTATCCCTTTTTACACATGAAGAAAATGAGACTCAGAGAGGTCAAGTGACTGGCCAAAGTCACACAGCTAAGGAGCCTCAGAATAAGGACTGGAATCCCAGGCAATGTCTGTCATTATAGAAAGCAGACTTTTCAGAAACACCCTAAAACTATCCTGAGGTAAACAGTGACCACCCCCCATACTTTCTCCTTCTCTCTCTTCCCCTTCTTCTTTTCTTCCCCCTTCTTCCTCCTCTCCTCCCCCTCCCCTTTCTTCTCTTCTTCCTGAACGCTTCTGAATACATTTGAAAATTGCTCAGAACCTCTGAGTCAATGTTCTCAGTATCCAGCATCATTGCTTTAGGTGAATGGAGAGGGAGTGAGTTTGAGAGATTTGGAACTCCTCTTCAAAACCCTCTCACATTTTTAAGGTTGCTTCCTTCTCCAAGGTTATGGGTCAAGAAGGAGCAAATGTATCCTCATTTTGCAAAGGGAGGGAAAAAAGGCTAAGATCTATGCCGAGAGCACACAGTAAGCTAGACCTAGAACGCCTGATCCTTGACCCCTCACCACCACCTTTCACTTCGTAAATCATTGAGTCTATATTCCAAGCACCTCCTCCATGCCAGGCCCTAGGCTAGGCTCCAAGACCACCACCCACATTTTTCCTGCCCATGGCATGCTGTCTGAATGCTGTATTTCAGACCTACATCTTGCCAAGAACCAGGCTTCAAACTCTCAGCCAGTCAAGGCTCTCAGTCATCCAGGCTTTCGGTACTGCTCATTAGTCATAATTCAGCAGGAATCCAATCAGATGGGGGGGTATTAATAAATGTGTAAAATTCCTTTTATCTCCTCCAATCCCACCAAGAGCCAAACTTGTGCATATTTTTGGGATGGCTCTCTAAAAAGTTTGATCTTCAGGATTGACTTATGACAATTTTACTGCTCTGGATGACAGTCCATTTAGTCATTGCTTTTTACAACTTGGGGGACACTCTTCTTACTACAGGAAATCAGAAGCTGTGCCCCAACCATGACTGGAACAAAAAGAAAAGGCACAGGAAACTGCAACGGCAGGGGCTGGACCCAGGAGAAGGGGTAAAAGGAAGTAGCCACATCTTTGTTTGGCTGGAAGGGGCCTGGGTGTTGAGAGAAATACAGCAACAACAATAACAGCAGTATTAATAATTTCAGTACAGGGAGCACTTGTGAGTCAGGGCTGTGTTAAGCACTCTACATACTTAGACTGTTTAAATCCTCAATCATTTTTTCATTCATTCCACAATGTTCACTGAGTCACTGCCATGTGCCAAGCACTATTCTTGACCCAGGGGTAACCTGGTGAACAAAACAGATCAGGTCCTGGCCCTGGCCGGTTGGCTCAGTGGTAGAGCATCGGCCTGGCATGCAGAAGTCCCAGGTTCAATTCCCGGCCAGGGCACACAAGAGAGGCGCCCATTTGCTTCTCCACCCCTCCCCCTCTCCTTCCTCTCTGTCTCTCTCTTCCCCTCCCGCAGCTGAGGCTCCATTGGAGCAAAGATGGCCCGGGCACTGGGGATGGCTCCTTGGCCTCTGCCCCAGGCACTAGAGTGGCTCTGGTCGCAACAGAGCGACGCCCTGGAGAGGCAGAGCATCGCCCCGTGGTGGGCATGCCGGGTGGATCCCGGTCGGGCGCATGCAGGAGTCTGTCTGACTGTCTCTCCCCGTTTCCAGCTTCAGGAAAAAAAAAAAAAAAACAGATCAGGTCCTGGTCTTTGTGGAGCTGCCATTACAGGTGGGCAGACAAACAGTAAACACAGAAGTGATATCATTTTAGTTGCTGATAAATGCTATGAAAAAATAATAGACAGAAAGCCTGGGAAGCTGTTTTGAGAGGGTCAGGGAAAGCTCTGAGGAGGTGATCATTGAGCCTGAAAGACAGAAAGTAAATAATGATGCAATTTTCAAAAATGGAGTTGAGGGAGAAAGTTGGGAAATATTCTGGGCAGAGAGAGTAATAAGTACAAAGGGTCATACCAGCAACTGTTAGGGAGAGTGGGAGGAGGGAAATGAGGTCCGAGGAGCAAGCAAGGTTGATAAGTTATGTGTGCACCCCAATCATCTTGTAAACCATGGTGGATGTCATGCCATGGGCAAAGCTGGATCTAGTATGCCTAATCCTTGACTCTTTACCACCAACCGCCATTTCATAAACCATCTGTCTCCACCTCCTTTGAGCAAGGTACTGTGCTGGAAGGAAGAGAAGGGTGACAAGTCTTTCCCCACTCACCCAGTTCTTGGGAAAGGTGTTCTGCTTGATGAATTGGCTACCTGGGACTTACCAATGGGCAGAGGATTTATCAACAATACTGCTAACAGCATCATAACAGAAGCACCTAACTTCTGTGGAGAACTGCTGTTGTCCAAAGATGCTCTGTGCAGAGTTTTACATGAATGACTTCATTCCATCCTCAGCCCTGTGGGATGGCACCACTGCTATCCCCCTTTGGTCAAGAGGAAGATTACAAAGTGGAATGACATGACCTGATTTATGCTGTAACAAAACATTGGCTTCACCACCCACACCCTCCCCTTTCAGCCCTTGGAGCAAACCTGTACAGTGAGATTATCCGACCCCACACACAGATGAAGAAACTAGGCTTACAAAAGTTAAGTCATGTGCCCTGAGTCACACAACTGAGAAACAGAGCTATGACCAATGAGATTCCAGCCTTAATCTTGGCCCATGTTGGCAACAAAAAGAATGAAGGGGCTGGCAAGTGAGGAGGAGGGGACTGTCAGGGGGTACTTTGAGAACTTGGCCCTGGCCTGGAATCTGGCCTCCAGACCTTTTCCTGGCCTGAGCTCAGCCCACAGCCCTGCATCCTCCAGCCCTCACTGCTGTCCCTGAATGGAGGATTCTGCTGTCAGAGCCCCTGCTCAGGGAGGGCTCCAATTATAAGTGTCTTCAAAGATCTGTCATTAATGGGCCTCTCCAGCCTGAAGTTTATCCCCACGCAAACCCACCCGAGCCCCATGCCCTGGCCGCCCTGTGCAGCCTCCACTATCTGGGTCCCATCTGCTGAGCGGTGCCCAGGATAGCAAGAAGGCCAAGTCCTGCCTGCTGGGCCGGCCAGATGTCACCCGCTGTGCCTGAGCTGCCAGCCAGCAGCACAGTCAGAGGACTGCTTTGCTTCTCCACAGCCCCAGCTGCCTCAGTTTTCCTTCCCCAGAGAGAGGCAGTGGTCTAGGAGGTGACCCCAGAGGGCGTGTGGGTCATGTGGCGCCACCAGGCCCTTCTGTCGGGATCAATCGCCCTAAGCCTGTCTGAGGAGCCCCAGGCTATGCAGCAGCAGTGAAAGCTGCCTTTGTGCCCGAGGAGAATGAGCCCTGAGAGGACGGGATGCCCTGGCCCAGGCCCTGGCTCCTGAGCTCAGCACCAGCAGGGAGGACCCCAGCCTGGCCCCTGAGGCCCACCCAGGCCTGGTACCCACTTCGTGCCATGGGAACCACCCAGGGGAAGAAGGTAGGAGCCCCCGAGGGTCCTGTTCGGGCCCTGGACATGGGAAGGGAGACTGGCTGTGCCAGGGTTTGGGGGAAGGGCTCACACACACACACACACACACCAGCTGCTTGGAGCCTCAGTCAGGCACTGCCCACCAGTCTCCTCCACCGAGCTCACAGCCGAGATGTGCATCTAGAAACCTGGCCAGGGCTCAGGGCAATGCCAGTGACTGACCTTCCCATCTCCAGAACAGCCCGGGGCTGCCGGTCTCACAGCAGCCCTCTCCTACACACATGCTCTCTCCTTCCCTGCACACAGGCACCCTGACCAGCCCTCCCCGTGTCCCAGGGTAGTGTTGTCACAGGTGGATGTGGGGGCAAGATTAAAATATAAGGATCGTGATAATTAAGTTGGGTAACCGATTGTTACCAGATATAGGCCTGGGGGTAAGTTACTGAAGCTTTCTGCCACTCATTTCCTTGTCTGTTAAATGAGAACAATAGTAGACACTATCTCAGAGGCTCATAGTGAGAATTAAATGAATTAAAATATGTAAAGTGTTTGCAACAGCACTTGGAACATAGTAGGCTATGTGTAAACCAAACTCTGTTATTATTAGAATGCTCTTCATATTATCATCCAGAACCTTCTGAATCTGGACTCCCAGTTGGGGTTTGTAGACAGCACAGCCAGCGCTGCGTTTCTGAACATGCGGTCTGTGGAAGCCCCGCGCCAGCATTCAAGATGGCGTGTGGAAGGGGGCTGATTAAAAGGTCACCTTCTCAAGATCCACTCAGACGTCCTAGATCAGAGCCTCTAGGAATCTGAAATTATTCACCAGCTCTCCAGGGTGGCCCCCCACAGCCCACATTGGCCCAGGGCCCTGAGCCCAGCGGTGTGGGCAGGCTGCCCGGGTCCCGGCTCCTCTACCATCGACCCTTTGAATCTCAGCTCCAGGTCTGTACAGTGGGGCTGCTACCCATGCTGGGGGCACTCAGTGAGATGATGCCTGTGAAAGGCTGAACACACTGCCTGACACACAGAGGTCTCAATAAACAGGAGCTCCGATCTTCAAACAACTATGATGACCCAGTACATTAAAGTTAGGGAGCAGCTAGTGCCAGGGATGGGGCTGTTCTTCTTCAGTACAAACTTTCTGCCAACCCTGTGCATCCCACATTTTTTTAAAACTTAAAGCAAAACACATCGTGGACCCCATGAAGGAAGTTCTCTGGACCTCAGTGTCCCCATTTGCAAAATGAGGGTGGTGGCCCAGACAGCACCTAGGAGCCTCCTAGTTCTAGTCTCTGTTCCTGCTCCCTCAGCAGGCCCCAAATTCATTTTCTTAAAAACCTAATGCCTTAGCACTGTCACTTCCCTTGTCACAATGCTCAGCCCTGCCTACAGGGGCCAGTGTGGGTCACCTGCAGTCCAGGCTGGTTGATTATCTGACTCAGGGTGTCCCAGAACTGCCCTCCCAACCATGCGCCAGCCCTGGCTCCAAACAATCTGCTCTTCCTGCTCCTTCCCTCTCCCATGGGAGAATGAGCTCAGTCTCTAGAACTCATCTCTACCAAACATGAATGTGGGGAGAAAGTCACCTTGGAGAGCAGCTTCTTAGGGCCAGAAAAGCCCTCACCAAGTCTGACCCAGCAATAGCAGAATGTGTCTCATGTACTGCCTCTCCTGCTTCCCTCACCCGTGTAAACATCACAGATCAACCCCTGCACCCTTTCCCGCTGAGTCTAGACAGGCTCAGAGTCCTTCTCAGCACGGAATCCCCAGACTTCCCCACCAGGGCAAGGACTAGCCCCCAGGTTGAAAGCTATGCCTATCCTGGGCCCAGTCCTTTCCTCCGCCTTCAGGGAAAAGCCCTCCCAGGAGGAGGCAGCAGGGCGCGGAGACTGAGAACATGGACTTAGAGTCAAACAGGCCTGGGTCAGTGTTATCTTTCCCTGAATTTGATCCTCTCACTGTGCATCCTCTGTTGAGCTCACAACTGTTCCTTTGAGCTATGAGGGCACCCATAGTACCCCAAATGGCAGATGAAAAGGCTGAGACCCAGCAAATGTGACTGGCTTAGCTGTGTGGAACAGAATCATTTATTCCCCTTGTAGCTTGTCTTATAAAGGTCACTCTACTGTCCTCAGACCCATTCCCACAGCTACAGCTTAATCTTAGTCATAAAATAAAAGCTTTGGAATACCTTTGGCGATAGGGTCCAATCCCCTCCGCATTATATAGCTAGGAAGACTGAGGCTTGGGGAGGGGATGGACTTGCCCAGGGCCATGCAGCCAGGGTGAGGGCACAAGGAAGGCAGGAGTCTCCTTCTCAGCACCTTGAGGCAGGACCAAACTGCCCCTTGGAGATGACTCCTGCCTACTAAAGCACTCTTTCCTGGTACATAATTTGCTTTTGCACCCATCTCCCATGGAAAATATTCACTGGGTTCATGCTGCCCCGTATTGAGAACTGAGCCAGGAGTGGAAAACATGGGTCCTGCCCTCACGACCTTCCCTATTGGTTGGAGAGACTAAACACAAGCAAATAATGACAGTGACAGTGGAGATGGGGTGTCTGGTTAGATGAGCATCAGAACCACATGTAGCTCTGCAGTGTAGGGACTGGGTGTGAGGACAGCTGTGGAAATTCCCTAACTCAGATGTGATTTGATTTAGAATGTTGTCCGCTACAAGAGAGGAAACCCCAGCTCTAGCTAGATTAAACAAGAAGAAAATACATTGGGGTCTAAGTAAAAGTCCAATGGCTCAATAATGTCCCCAGGACTTTTCCCAGAAGCCCCCAGCCAAGGTTCATTGCCTCAAATTGAGTCATGCTGTCATACATGACTTGTCCCCTGTGGCACTGGCTTTACCTGGAATTCTGAACCTATCACCAGCAAAGGAAGAAAGTGGGACCATGGGACCAGAGCTTACCTTGAAGCTAGAGATCAGCTCCCCAGTGGCAGACCTACTGCTCAATGGAAGGGGGTAGGGTGGATGCTGGACATAATCATAATGCCCCAACCTGCAGGAGGGGAGTAATGTCTCCAACCATGGTGTGAACAGAGGGAATGGAAAGAACTTGGAAAGTTCAAAGGTATGACAGAAAGAGTACTATACCAGAAGTCAAAACAGAGACAGTATTGGTTCTATTCATCCTCTTGAACTTCTCTTGGACCTGACATTTTTTTAATATGCAAAGTTTATCCCCTGGCCACAATCAGGATGTTTGCAAGGATTAAATGAAAGTATTTTCAACACATGGAAACAATATCTCTGTTTTGAAATATTTCGGAAGCTGTAAACATTGCCCAGTTGGGCACATGTTGAGACTAGAGAGTCATTGTGCCCTGGATAAAGCTTTTGTTTCAAGCTGGTGCCTCTCAGAGCATGGCCAGAGCTGTTTGGGCAGCAAAGGGTCTAGGAAAAGCAACTCTATATGGGCTTCAGACACCAGCTGAACATTCACAGAGAACACAGGGTCTGTAGGCTTGGTCCCCAGACCTCCATTCAGCAATCAATGTCTCTCTCCCAGGAAGCGGACAAGTCCACAAGCTTCCATAAGCTATTCCTACACAAGGTCAGTGCCCTGGGCCAGGATCTGAATTCCACCCTTAAAGAGGCTGATATTAAAAAAGATATTAAAATATATATATATTACTGATAACAGTATATATGCATTCAGCTTTTGCGCTTATTCTCAGATTGCATCCTCCAACAGCTCTTGGAGGTGGGTACATTTGTTACTCAAACAATCTGAGGCATGGAGAGATTGCTCAAGAGGCTCAGGGTCTCCCAGCTAGAAAGTGATGAAGTGGAAGCAGGCAGTCTAAAGAGCCCAACCTCTTAGCCAATGGATTTCAGTGCAGACACTCATGAGAGAGGGCTCTTGAGCAAGCAGAACAGTGTTCAAATTCCACCTGGAACCCCTATTGGGGCAACTTGTCAAACTTCTCTGAGATCTAGTTTTCACATCCGTCAAGTGGGATGATGATTTCACCTGCCACGCTAGGGTGAGTTGAGGAGTCTGGCACACACCAGGTGCTCAGGAAACAGCGTGTGAAACTGTTATTACTACTCTAGAAGCTGAAGATGGTGCTTCAGCAGAAAGGGGCCAGGCATGCCCCCAAGTCCACAGTGTAACCCTTGAAGGCTTAGACACTTAGCATTCTCTAAAACATTCTGCCAAACTCAGCACCATTCAGTTTTTTACTTCCCAGAAATCCTGTGTTCTTGATGTTTGCCAAATTCATCACTTCACATTCATCTTCATTAGAAGAACGTTTCCTTGGCTAAAACAAATGGGAAAAAATATGGGAGATATGGCTAAATTTGATGAATGGACTGGAAGGGAGTGTTTGTTCTTACAGAGCCCAGAAGGCACACACGTGGCGGGGCCCACCGACTCCCAGAACAATTATCCTGGCTGATGATGAATGGTTTCCGCCAGCTGGTACCCAGCTCAATGGGGCGTGAGGAGAAGGTTGTCAGGAGCCCACGGGGAGCGAGGGAGTGAGAGAACAACCTATCCTCATCCCCAACAAAGCAGAGCTCAAGCTCCTCACTGAGCCTCGTCTTCCAGAATCACTCCAGCCTCCCAGCCTTTACTCACTGCAGGTGCCCCCTGGACTGCCCTCCCAACACCTACCCACAATCCGGGCCCAGCTCCCACCCATCTGCTCTTGTAAGTGTTCTTGGACCAGTGTGTAACTGCACACCTGACAGATATTTTATCACAGGGTATGAGGGAAGATGAGGAGGGGAGGGATGCCAGCTATTGAGCACCGCCCCCCCTTGGCAGACACTATGCTGGGTGCTTTCCACTCTTTCCCTCCCCCCCCCCCCCCGCAAGGTGAGGCTGCCACGCCCACATCATGGATGTACAGCACTCTGGATAGACTCCTCTGCCCTTCCTGCCTGCTCTGGGCCTTATGCAGGTCCTGAGGCCCATGCCCTGCCTGACACTGAGCTACACACTCCACTCACTTTCCGTATATTCTCGCAAATGCCCCATGAGGAGGCTACTGTTCTTATCCCCATTTTTTAGACCAGGACACTGAGGCTCAATGGTCACCAGCAAGGAAGTGTCAGGGCCAGGTTTTCACTGACATCTTCCCAGTGGACACTCACTGAGGCCAGGCACATTGTATCCTTATCCCAAATACCCCCACCACCCTACAACCCCATTACACAGATGAGAAAACTGAGACCCCAGCAACAGGCTCAGGGTTCTTTGGAAAGCACACAGGCCAGGGAAGAGGAGGCCTTGTCAAATTGAGGCTCTGGCATTCACTCGCTGGGTGATGCCCAAGCCTCTCTTTCTCGTTGTAAAATAGGGATGAAAAAAATAAGGGATGAAAAGAGCACCGACTCTGGTGTCGTGGTGTAAGTGAGGAAGTACCTGAAGCACCTTGGACACTTTCCTTTCTCTTTGGGTCTCAGTTTCTCCATATGGGAACTGAGGGCTTGAATTGAATTATTCCCACTGCCCCTCTCAACCATGGTAAAAATGACAAATTCCAATTAATTTTTGGATGGGAGTGGGCACCTTTCCAGACCTTTAAGCTGCAGCTCAGAGATGAAGCCCATGGCACTGACTTTACCACTTTGTCCTTACTTAGCAGGACCCAAAGCAAAATGAAAATACAGGGCCCTTTGTTCAAAAATTATTACAAATCATAAGACAAGGACAACATAGGATTAATCCAAGCACAGGATCCTTCTGAGTACATTTGCAACTGCACAGGTCACATGCCCAGAAAGCCAGGCCCGGTCATCAGTGCCAGCCAGTGGGTATTCGTGTGTGGAGGGCTGCATTTCTGGAGGTTCTGGGATTAGGTACACATGCTGCAACTGTGAGCATGGCTTTCCAAACCCTGGATGTTGTCACTCAGTCCCAGGCTCCCCTTTCTTTAAATTTGTGTGTGTGTGTGTGTGTGTGTGTGTGTGTGTGTGTGTGTCAGTGAAAGAGAGACAAAGAGAGGGACAGATAGGGACAGACAGACAGGAAGGGAGAGAGATGAGAAGCATCAATTCTTTGTTGTGGCTCCTTAGTTGTTCATTGACTGATTTCTCATATGTTCCTTGACCAGGGGGCTACAGCAGAGCAAGTGACTCCTTGTGCAAGCCAGTGACCTTGGACTCAAGCCAGGGACCTTGGGCTTCAAGCCAGCAACCTTTGGGCTCAAGCCAGAGACCATGGGGTCATGTCTATGGTCCCACACTCAAGTCAGTGACCCCATGCTCAAGCTGGTGAGCCAGCACTGAAGCCAGCAATCTCAGGGTTTCAAACCTGGGTCCTCTGTGTGTGTCCCAGTCTGACACTTTATTCATTGCATCACTGACTGGTCAGGCTCAGGCTCCCCTTTTACTTCATCTGTTCACACCTTGGATATGAAAGCCCCTGAATGTTCTCCTCCCTGGCCAGAGCAAATTGGTAAATACACGGTCTTGCCCTTCACTAGAAACTGTCCTCCCCATCCCATTCACCCCACCCTCCAAACGGCCTGGCCAGAAATCCTCGGAAAAGTTGGAGTTGAAATTGCTTCCCTGGGGGAGCCCAGGAACAGAGGGTGGGGATGGAGAGTGACACGGGTGTACTGGCAGCAGCTGAAAGAGGCATTTGAAGGCAGGCAGAATGACCTTTGGAAGCAGGGAAAGGGCAATTTTCCCATCCCCCAGGGCTGCCCAGTGGGGCTTTTATTCTTCTCTGCCCTTGGCTTCCCCAAATTTGGCTCAGGAGTTGAATGCCAGGGCTGCCTTGAACAGAACAGATTGGTCAATGCACAAAAGCAATGAGCAGACAGGTTAACGGGGTAGGAATCCGGTGCCCTCTCCACCAGTGCAGCCTGCTGCCCAGGTTCTGGCAAGGTCTGCAGAGAGTAAGGATTGTTACTTTGTAAATATACAGTGAGATCACTTAGGGCCCTGCAGACATCTCTTCCAAGATGAAAACTTTTCCTCTCTATCCTGTGGCTGGAAGCCTGTTTTGGGACGAAAAGAAATCAAAGGTGGAAAAGGAAGACAGAGGCCAATTCAGCTGACACTTCTAGGAAGCCTCCCCGAGTGGATCTCAAATATCCACAGAGGGTGAGGGGCTCAGGTGAAAGAGAGGGGGAGCAAGCTTGTCTCAGAGCTGCATTGGCATAGCTAGGCCTCAGCTTTTCTCAACCTGGAGGACTATCAGGGGAAGCCAGGAGGGGCCAGAGAGATGAGAAGGGGCTAAGCCTCCTTCAGGGGTCCCATGGCACCAGCACTCACCCTGTGATCCCAGACGGAGGCAAATTCCACTATGATCTCAACAGTCTCCATTCTGATCACAGTTGTAGTTTCATGTTTAATTTTGTGATTTATCTATGAGAAAAGAGAGGCTGCATTTGAATTTTGGCTCACTGTTCTGTCCCTGGTACCTAGCAGATAATGAGTGCTCAATAAATTCAGGAAAGAAAAGAAAGATAGAGGGAGTCCCAATCCCCTGGCAGTAGCTCAAGGGTGGGGTTGAAGATTAAGCTCATGAAAACATCCACACAGAGCTTCAGGCTGGGGGTAAGGATGTCTTTTCTCTCACATGTTCCCTCCTTGCCTTCCAGTGGCTTTAAAGCTTTGACTCAAATTCCCACATTCCCCACTCTGTTTCCACCTACTGATCACACACACATGCTCACACACACGCACAGACTTTTCACCTGCACAATTTCCTGGCCAAATGCAATATCCTCATTGATCATTCATCATTCATTCTCCAAGTGCAGACTGGGTGCTACTGGGTCCCAAGGTCCCAGGCACCAGAGACTAACCAATGAATAGCACCCAGGTCCTATCTTCGGGGTGCACAGCCTAGCAGTAACCTGCAATGACAGGGCAGGTGCTCTGTGTTGCTCTGATGAGAGTAACACAGGGGACCCAGAGCAGAACAGGGATATCAGAGGGAGAGGAGCAGTCAGGGAAGCTCCTGGGCGCATGTGCATTCTGAACAATGAAAAGAGGGTTAACAGGTCAGGGGACTGGGAGGAGCTTCTGGGGTCGCAATAGCTTCTCAGAGGTCTGAGGGGCATGGCACATCCCAGGAACTAAGAGAACCTCTTGATTTGCCATCTCTTCTTCCCAAGGTGCGTGGTGCCTCCTAATTCTTGGTTCTGGGCTGGGGCTGCCATGGGGACGTTTCAAGTGGGACCTTCACTCCCTACCCCCATCAGCCTCCCACTAGCCCTGCCCCTAAACCCAACTATGCATCTGCCTCAGACACTTTGATCAAGTTTTTTTTTCTCTTTCTTTTGCTCAATTATTCAAAACAGAAGTGAGACAAAGAGACTGAAAGGGAGAAAGAGAGCTAGACGAAGACACCAAGAGAAAGTCCCCTGAGAGCAGACTGAAGGACTACAGCTGTTCGCCTGACCTCAGCTTTCGTGCCACCTGGCCTCTTTTCCACTCCCAGATGTTTTCAAGCCTCCAGGCAGACAAGGGGAAAAGAGCCAAGATAGCTGCCTTTACCCCATCATCAGGCCACGGGGGCAAATCTCCTTTCCTGGGTGGTGGAGAAAAGGACATTTTTTTCATCCTTTTCCTTACCTCATGCACCTCTGAGTCCAGCCTCCTCTGCCCACTAACTTTGTATCAGAGGTCCTGAATGACCCTGGGCATGACCATCTCCCTCTCTAGGCCCTAAGTTTCCATTTCCTGTCAGATTTGGTAGCTGCACTACCCACTAGTTTAGGGGTAAATGAGTCAGGGAGGAAAGGGAACATGGGGAATCATCAGCCCTCCCCAAAGAATGTAGGGCCAGGACCCCAAGCATGTAATGTCATTAGCCCCTCTTAACAGCCTGGCCTGGGTTGTTTTTCCACATTTCATTGCCATAATGTGGTTCAATGAGATCACTGAGTTAACACAAGGTAGCCTTCAGATTTCTTCCACCCAAACCAAGGGCTTAAAGAGACCTCTCACACTCAGACCACTTCCTTGGTCTACACCCAGGAAGTGGACTGAAACCGCCCAAATGGCTCAGAACCTTAAGCTGTCACAATTCCTCTCAGACCTCCATATCTCTCATTTGTAACATGGATAAAAATAAGAATGCTTTCCAATAACTGAACTCCACAGGAACCTCACCTCAAACCCAGCCACAAAGGTAAGACATCCTGATTCACCAATACAAAATCCCAGACACAGGGAGGTGGATTCACCGCTCGAGATCACAGCCAGGAAGTGCCAGAGTGGGGACTTGAACCCAGGTATGTCTGGATCCACAGCCCACACTTTCAGTGACTTGATTTTCAAGCATCAAGATGAAACTGTGCATCTCAAGCCAGCATAAATCTCCACCTTGCTGGGTAGAGTTACTATCTGAGGTGACTTCAGTCCCACTGGGAGCAGTGCTGAAGAAGGGCCTTAAAGTTCAGAAGAATTTAATTTCCATCGTGAAAGGACTTGGAGGTGGGGTAGGAGGGGCCAAATCAAATGCTGGCTTTTGAGAAGGCAAAAACCCAAAAACGCACCCTAGCTGGGCTCCAGGGATCTGCTTTCAGAACACTGTGTCTCCTAAGCTGACATGAACGAAGGGCTTTGTTTAAGGGAGAGATCTGATCTCAGGGCGGGGGGGTGGGGGGGGTGGAGAGAAAGGGCGAAGAGCTGAGACTTTTCTTTTGTGACCTAAAGCCCTAAGAGGAGGCCAAAACCAATCAGCATGGCCTCTCCAGGGAAGTTGGAAGAGCCTGGCTTGGTCTCGGTGACATGTTGGTCCCAAGGATGAGGCCTAGGACATCCCACAAGGGATATCACAACCAGAACCTGCAGGACTCAGCCAGAAAGCAGGTGATTTTTGTGGGAACCATCCAGGGGTTCTTCCTGATGGACCTGATCTCTTGGGAACACTTTGGAGTTTAAGGTATACAGTACAAAAAGCCTTCATGGCAATACAATGTAGCAAAAGTCCACCTTATCCAGCGGACTCTTCCTGTCTCTGCCTAGAAATGGCTTCTTTCAGTCTCAGCTCAGAGAGAGGCCTCCCCTGACCCCTCCAGCCAAAGTAACCCCAATTTGGTCCCCAGTCTTGGAGCTGCTTCTCAGAACTTACCACTGTCTGAAATTACCTTCTTTGGTTATTTCTTTAGCTGTTTCATATCTGGCTTTCCCAATCAGCATTCAGCTCTGTGAGGGCAGGGCCCTTATCTGTCATTCAACTGGATGCTCAGAGCTTAGCCCAGATATGATCTCTAACAGTCATGAGGGCACCCAGAACTACCATGCAGGAAACTCCCTCCTTCACTCCACAAATAGTTCCTAAGCATCCACTTCTGAGCCAGGTGCAGCCTCAGGCTGGTGCACAGAAGACAGCCAGCCCAGAGCCACTCAGCAGCTCATCCACTCAGGGAGACAGACTGTGCAGGCCGCAGTGGATGACTGACTGATGGGAATCAGAAAAAGGTGCCTCTCAGCTCTTCACCAGCAGCTCCCAGAAAATGGTAAAATCAAATTGTATTATGTACCATGACGATGGTTGAATGCCAGCATGGAGATGTCACCAGGGACCAGCTGCCCCCTTCCTGATGCCTTAGTGCCCTCCTCTCCATAAGCCTTCTACCCTTAACAGCCCTGGAGCAGGGGAAGGAAAAGCAAGATTGCAAAATGATGGAAATGTTATTTCTGCCAACCAGCAAGCTGGGGACTTGACTTGTCACTTGGCATCCCTGAGAAAGCACGTCTGACCAATGGCTTGTCTGTCACAGCCCCAGTCAGTGTGAGCCCAGCCCAGGCCTGCGCAGGGCCACACCGCCCCCTATAGCCTCTGCTGTGGGGAAGCCCACACGTGTTCTGAATCCTCCGCTCTGGCTTCTTCCAGGCAGGACTTCCCTGGGGCCCCAGCTTCGGCCCTGGCCCCTAGGAGGCCCCAGGTTAGCTCACACCTCAGGTCAGGTCGTTTCTTTCTTCCAAAATTCCCACTTGGCGCCTTTTACCTACTGGATTCAGGTTTTCCTGGGAGAAGAGTCCAGAATTAACTGGTCTTTGCATAATAACTGTCGCATTCTTCCTCAAAGATGATTTTTGGATTGGTAAACAAATGTTGTATTTAATTATTAAATTTTACAAATTATTTTAACAAATATTAGTTACAATAGACTACTCGGAAAACATGCATACATAAAATATAACAAAGCATGGCCAACAAACACCCATTTTCTGACCACTTAGCTAAAGAAAAAGCACCTGACCAAGTACCTGGGAGGACCCTAGGCCCCTGCCTGTGCTTCTCTACTCCTCCCTCTGAGAGGCCCTGTCCCTCCCAGACCTGGTCACAGAACCCCTAAGTTCTAAATTATTGAGATTCCAGCTTTACATAAATGAGATTAGTGTGTGCCATCTGCAATTTGCTCTTAATTCACTGTGTGTTCCTGAGGTTCATGCACATTGTGTGTGTGTCTGAAAGGTATTTGCAAGGTTGAGTAGTGTTTCATTGTACAAGTATGCCATAATGCATCTGTCCACACACCTGCTGGTGGACACTAAGGCTGTTCCCAGAACTTCACCCTTATGGAAGCATTGCTGTAAACTTTCTTGTGCGTGTCTCAGGGTGCCTGTGTATCTCTCGGGTGAGGGTCAGGAAGTAGGACTGCTAAGTCGGAGGGCACTTACATTCTCACCTGTCGGGGAGGCAAAGCTTTACCTCTGCCCTCAGGGTCTCCACTAGGCCTGGGAATTAAGTTGACCTAAGACAGTTTAACAGGAGAAAAGCCTACATATTTTTACCTGTACATGGGAGTCCCCATGGGAGAATGAACACCCCAGAAATGGGTAGGCACCAGGACTTGCATACCAGGTCAAAGAAAGAATGGTGACTGAGGAAAAGTAACTGAACTCTATGGAGAAACTAAAAGAAGCTAAGAGTTATCTTAACAAGGTCTGTTCACACAGATTTCTCTCAGCCTCACATCCCTGTGCCTGGTGATAAGAACATTTTTTTCCTCCTGGTATAAGGGCGGTATCTGTTACAGGGGACTTTTATCTCCTGCTTTCAAGAAGAAAAGGGGAGGTCAGGGCACCCTTCTCACACTTGCTGTTTTTCAAGTGTCTTTAGTTCAAAATAACCCTTATGAGGAAGCAGCACACTTAGGGGTGGCATTTTCTACCATCCTTTGCATCTTTTTTTTTTTTTTGGCAGAGACCGAGAGAGGGACAGAGAGGGACAGACAGATAGGAAGGGAGAGAGATGAGAAGCATCAATTCTTTGTTGCAGCTCCTTAGTTGTTCAGTGATTATGTTCTCATATGTGCCTTGACCAGGGGGCTACAGCAGAGCGAGTGACCCCTTGCTCAACCTTGGGCTCAAGCCAGTGACCTTAGGCTTCAAGCCAGCCACCTTTGAGCTCAAGCCAACGACCATGGGGTCCTGTTTATGATCCCACACTCAAGCCGGTGACCCCTCACTCAAGCCAGATGAACCCGCACTCAAGCTGGCAACCTCAGGGTTTTGGACCTGGGTCCTCTACATCTTAGTCTCATGCTCTATCCACTGTGCCACCACCTGGTCAGGCATCCTTTGCAACTTTACTAGATAAAGCTAAACAGGTGATAACAACTCACCCACCGATGGGCATTGTGTTCGGTTGCCCTGCATTCTCACCAACATTTTCTAATGTTATTCACTTTGGGGAAGCTTGTTGATATATACTGGTATCTCACTATGGTTTTGCTTCCTTTTATAAAAAAACATTAGACTTGATTTAAAAGGTATATAGAAGCCTATAAATCTTTTTTCAAGCACTCATGGAACATTTACAAATGTTCTACATTGTAGATAACAAACAAACCCAGGTACCAAAGCATTGGTACCAGACACACCATAGTGTGTGTCTATGGCCTGATTAAAGGACAATAACAGACAAATAAAAAAGAAACTTAAATGTGTGAGAAAGATATATGACTTGTACATTGATCAAAGAAGATATCAACACAATGTTTAGACCTGAATCATAATAAAAATATTATATATCAAAATATGTGGGGCCTGACCAGGTGGTGGCGCAGTGGATAGAGCGATGGACTGGGATGCAGAAGGACCCAGGTTCGAGACCCCGAGGTCGCCAGCTTGAGCGCGGGCTCATCTGGCTTGAGCAAAGAGCTCACCAGCTTGGACCCAAGGTCGCTGGCTCCAGCAGGGGGTTACTCGGTCTGCTGAAGGCCCGCGGTCAAGGCACATGTGAGAAAGCAATCAATGAACAACTAAGAAATCGCAATGCGCAATGAGAAACTGATGATTGATGCTTCTCATCTCTCTCCGTTCCTGTCTGTCTGTCCCTGTCTATCTCTGCCTCTGTAAAAAAATATATATATATGTAGGATGCAGGTAAAATGACATTTAAGGAAAAGTTTACAGCCTTAAATTGCAGATAGAAAAGAAGGCTGAGATTCAATGAGCTAAATGTCAAAGTTAAGAAGCTAATAGAAGAACAACAGAACCCATCGAAAGAATGCAGAAGTAAGGAAAAAATTTTAAATAAGAGCAGACACTAAAGCCATGGAAAGCAAATGTATAATAATGAGAGTCAGTATGGCCAAAAGTTGGTTCTTTTAAGAAGATAGTAAGAGTGATAGAGCTGACATTACGCCTATAAAATTGTAAACTTTCTAGAAACATTTATAAAATGCTATTGAACAAAAATGACTCAAGGATAAATAAAAAACCTGACTAGTCAATAACATTTATTGTTTTTTATTTATTTATTTTTGTATTTTTCTGAAGCTAGAAACGGGGAGAGACGGTCAGACAGACTCCCGCATGCGCCCGACCAGGATCCACCCGGCATGCCCACCAGGGGGCGATGCTCTGCCCCTCCTGGGGGTCGCTCTGTTGCGACCAGAGCCACTCTAGCGCCTGGGGCAGAGGCCAAGGAGCCATCCCCAGTGCCCCGGCCATCTTTGCTCCAATGGAGCCTCGGCTGCGGGAGGGGAAGAGAGAGACAGAGAGAAAGGAGAGGGGGAGGGGTGGAGAAGCAGATGGGCGCCTCCCCTGTGTGCCCTGGCCGGGAATCGAACCCGGGACCTCTGCACGCCAGGCCGACGCTCTACCACTGAGCCAACTGGCCAGAGCCAATAACATTTAAAGAAATTGAATCATGAGTGAATCTTTCCACAAAGAAACCATAAGACCATCATTTTTATAGGTGAATTCTATTAAACTTTAAAGGAATTCATCCCTTTGGTTTTATAAAAAGTCTCCTAGATAATAAAAAATGAGGAAACACGACCCACTTCATTTTATAATAAAATAACTGACACCAAAATTAAACGAGCACAGTGAAGGAAAAGTAAACAACAGGCCAATCCACCAATGACTACTGATGCAAAAAACGTCCTAAGCAGGACTCCAAAATCCCACCCACAACCTGAGGGCATTGGGACTCTTTTTAGCCCATGTCTTCACATGCTCGAGACCTCTCCTCTCTGTGAGTCTACTCCTCTGAGTCCAGTCAGGGCCAGAGTAGCTTAGAGGCTCGAACCAAAGCAGCCACAGGCTCCCTCTTCTCTGAATCCTACTTCTCCGGAGTCAGGCCAGAGTCTGTGGAAAGTTCCAGTGGCAGTTTTTCCAGGGATGTCTCAGCCAGGTGAACATTGGAGAAAGGGAGGGATGCCCAGGATGACTTCGCTGGTCCAGTCTGTGGGCACTCCTGCAGCCCTGGCGAGCTCTGCCCACAGCCAGGAGCCTCCCTGCCGCAAAGTCCTGGCCTCCCCAGAGCCCCAGGCTGCAGGGAATCATGGCCCCTGAAGGAGCTGAGCCAGAAGGCTGTCAGATGTGATAGGGAGACCTTCGGCTGACCATAAGGACTTAAGCTTCTGTCTTCTGCCTCCTGTGTGGCAAGAGTTATGGCACCCCCAGAGCAAGGACTTGGCAGCCACTGGGAGACTGAGTACCTTAAGAAGGATGGGGAGGATGGAGAGTAGGCCCTCCTCCCAGCTCAACCCTCTCAGGGTAGTAATGGCCCTAGGATACCCAAACCTAGGAAGAGGGCATCAAGGAAGGCATCCCACAGAAGGTGCCATTTAAGCAGAGCCCTGGAGGGGGAAGCCAGCCCAAGAGGAGGGTGACAGCATTCCAGGTAGAGGGGAGACAGGTCTTGCCACCACTCAGGAGACTGCGTCCAACTCAGAGCAGGAGACAGAGGCTGGGCAGGACCAGGGAAGGGTTGAGTGCTGTTGGAGTAAGGACAGCAAGGGCCAGGTGTTGATGAGGCATGCAGGACCAGGCCAGGGAGCTTGGCATGGGAGGCTTGAGGTCAGCAGTTAGAGTCAGTTCTAGCACAGTGTTAGAAGCCTGGGCCATGAAGTCAGAAGAACTGCTGTTGAACTTCTGGCTCCCCTACTCACCAGCTTTGTGACCTTGGCTACCTCCTTGATGTTTATTGGCCTCAACTTCCTCATCTGTGAAATAAGAGAACCTATTGAAGACAATACTTGCATACAGTAAGAATTCAACAAATGACTACCATTTCTGCTGTTATTTTATCTGGCCAAAACTCAGTCACTCCCACGGACTGGAGTTCAGGAACGGTCATGCTGGTGATCAGCAGTATGTGTCCCTCCAAAGAGACTAGAACTGAAGCCCAGTGGTGGAGAGGTAACGAGGGAATTGGGGAGAGAGCAACAGAAACAGATCTCTAAACTCCACCCATGGCCAAAGAGCGAGAGTGGAGGGTCATAAAGATTCACTGCCCCAAAGAAAACAGATTTCACACAGCTGCCACCCAATCAGAGCAAGCCTGACTCCACATCCTGCATTTAGGCATGAGGGGAAGGAATCATAGGTGATTTGGTTTTTTCCCTCTTCATTTTTCAAACTTTCCACCATACTCCATTTTTATCATTTATAAGAGTAAATTTTCCCCTGTCATTTTTAAACATTTTTATTTTTTAATAAAATAGTACATTTTTGCAGAAAAGTCAGAAAATACTGATTAAAAAAAGAGAGAGAAATAAAATCACCCATCATCCTTCCATCCAGTATACCCACAGCTGACATGCAGTGTGAACCCTGCCAGGGCTTTGCCAGCCACATCTACCACCTGCAGCTGGACCTGCATGATGACTTCCTCTCCACATTCCACAGCAGATAGGTATCCTTTCCTCTTGATACCTTTTTCATGGATGTATAGTGTTCCAGTAGTTTGGACCGGCCACAATTTGCCTGGCCAGTTCTTGATTTGGGGACATTTAGGTTGTTTTTCTATTCTTTCACATCGTAGAGAATATATTTTTTGGTGCACACCCTTTGTCCTTCCCTTGGGATAAATTCTATGTTTAGGCTCATGGGTGAATTTATACGGAGTTTGGTACAGAATGCTATGTGCACATGAGGTCATGCAGACTTCCCAGGAAGAGGAAGCATGCCACATCAGATCCTTAAGGGTGCTTGTCTCCCAAGTCAGAACTTCTGCTGCAGAAAACACACCCGCAGAGTGTGACTTGTCCCCTCCCTTTCTTCATTCTCATACAGAGCACTCTGGCAACTCACATCACAGAGCTTCAAACAACTTCATTTCAAAGAAATGATAATTATGCCCTAGCCAGTTGGCTCAGGGGATAGGGTATTGGCCTGGCATATGGACGTCCTGGGTTCAATACCCATCAGGGCACACATGAGAGGTGACCATCTGCTTCAATTTTCCTCTCTCTCCCCCTTCTCTCCTTCTTCCCCTCCTCTCTCTTCCCCTCTCACAACCAGTGGTGCAATGAGGATAGCTCCATAAGTGTGTCAGCCCTAGGGCTGGGCTGATTTGAGTGTCGGCCCCAGACAGGGGTTGCCAGGTAGATTGCGGTTAAGGTGCATGCGGGTGTCTGTCTCACTATCTCCCTCCCCTCACTTAAAAATAAAAATAATAATAATAATAATTTCCCATTTAAATCATAATTATAATGTGCCAGGCACCATCAGAGTATTCACATGTACCATCTCACAACAACTTCAGGAAGTCACTGCCATTGTTATCCTCATTTCACAGGCGGGAAATTGAGCTCAGAGAGGTTAGGTGCCTTGTCCAAGGTGACACAGCAGGACAGTGGTGAACCCAG
This sequence comes from Saccopteryx bilineata, assembly GCF_036850765.1. Lineage (NCBI taxonomy): Eukaryota > Metazoa > Chordata > Mammalia > Chiroptera > Emballonuridae > Saccopteryx > Saccopteryx bilineata. The sequence continues at coordinate 81,964,053 of NC_089499.1, forward strand.
GAATCAGAGCCCACCGCCAATGCAGTGGTTGCGGATCCCAGGGCCCGGGAAGCAGCCCGGGAGCAGCGCCCTTGCTTCTCCCCAGCGAGTTGTCAAGGCCCTGGGCTGAGGTCCCATCAGGGACCTGCCTATAAACAGCTGCTGCAGAAAATTTGGACTGTATGCCTAATTGAGGAGCCGTCCAGGGTGGGCCAGCATCACAGTGGCCTGGCCGGTCCTGCTAAAGCTACACTAATGACACTGCCACTTGCTCAGAACAGCACCAACTCTGCAAGTACAAGGCCAGCTGCCAAAGCTCTGCTGGTCCCAGACTGGGCAGGGGAAGTAGAGAGGATGGAGCAGATATTGGGGGTTTTTGGACAGGACCCCCTCCTGCCCTGCCACCTGCTTTCACACCGGGGCTTGTGTCTGCAGCAGCGCAGGCCACGGGCAGCATCATCTGGCATGAAGCAGCCAACTCCTGGGGAAGCAGCCAATATGCTGGGGAAGGCCAGAGTTTCCTTGAGCTATGCCAACCCTGGCCCTGCCCCTCCCCCAGGTGGAAAGGAAGGTGGCCCTGGGAAATTCAATACATCCTCTGGGAATATCAGTGGTAAAGATATTAACAGCTGGATTTACTGAGCACTTTTTCTGCCTCATACTTATGCTAAGAAGTTATCTAATGTCACCCTCTCAGCAACACAGAACTGGGAGGTATCAGAGTAGGGATCAAGACAGTCTGACCCCAGAATCCACAGCCCTCTCCCTCTACCACACAGCAAAACCAGGGAATTGGGGCAGTTTCACATTTGGGCTTCTGCCTCCAGACGGTGAGCTCCCCAGAGGCTGAGACCAGGCTCCTCACTTGGACCAGCAGAGCCCCACGGATGAGGGATCCTGCATCGGACAAACCTGAGATAAAGTCCCTGTTTGTCACTTGCTAGCTGTGTGGCCTTTGGGGAACTACTTAACACCTCTGAGCCGCAGTTTCCTCATCTATGAGTGGGGATTAAAGAGACCCATTGAGTTTGGTGGCTGCACGCAGCATTTGAGATAATTCAGCACTGTATCTGGCCAGTATTGCACTTGATAAATGGAAGCAGTTGCCATTAGCACTGCTGTTATTTTCATCCTGCAAGGGATTCTGCTGCTGTCTCCTGAGGTTCATTACAAATCAGTCTCCAGGAGGGAATGGCCTCAGGCTGCCTAGCTCCCAACTAGAAAATAATGATGTATAGCTGTACCTGTGGCTAAGGTGTATTGAGCACACACTGTGTGCCAGACTCCCAAACTGTTTTACTAGTCTTGACATTAACTAGTTAAGCCGTAGCCCCGGGAGAGGGCAGCAGCTTCCCATCCTCATCCTCCAGAAAGGAAAGACAGGGATCAGTAAGCCATGCCCAGGCAGGCCTGTCTGTGCACAGGCCTTCTGGAGGGAAGTCCACCAGGAGGCTCCAGGCCCCAGTTTTGGCCCCATACTCATAAGGCCAGTGGGGACTCAGGTTTGGGAGTTGTCACCAGAGGGTTGGAGAAATGGAAGGAAGATGTGGGGTTGTTGGGGTCCAGGGTCTAGGACAGTGCTCAATTAAGTTTTGTTGACTCACTCTAAGTGGAGGTTTCATTTTTAGAGCACAGTGGCTCAGATATCAGGCTCTAACAGCCACCTATTTTATATATGTGTGGAAAGAAAGACTGGAAGTTTATATATACTGAATGTTAATTCTGATTACTTAATTGGGAAGGGGCAATGGGGAGCTGTAATGGTTATCTTTGTGGGTTTTTCTTTTTCTCTTTTTTGTACTAATTGTCTATAATGTACAAGTATTAATTTTATGCTGCAAAGAAAATAAACTTTTCTGTGAATTTAGGACTCATCCCATTTTACAGAAGAAGAAATGAAGGCTCAGAGGGGTTAAGCCATTTGCCCAAGGTCACATACAAGGAGTGCGTGGCTGGGACAGACCTACGTCTGCCATCCCATTCTCTGCACCCCCCAGGAACTCAGACCATTAGGACTAGCTCCTGCTTGGTGAGGCCTCGCTTTTCCTTTTCCCACAACCATGCCCTGCAAATGCCCCTACCACAATCCTGCCCGCCCCCATCTCCTGACCCACTCCCCTAAGAGAAGGGTCCCTGCAAGTCCCAGGAAAGTGGCCAGTGGAGAGAAATACATGTGACCTCTCCACTCCAGCTCATGCACTCACTGCTTATTCATAAATAAAAGAATGACCAGGCTATTTCGGGCACCTGTAATTTTCTACTTGAATAACCAAGGAAGTGGCTGCCTGCCCACTTCTCTGCCCTTCTCGTGGCGCCGGAACGGGGAAAGGCGATCTCTGGAGTAACAGGATCTGGGGCCAAGCCTCACTGCTGATTTCCTGGGCTTTACCCGTTTCAGAAAACCCAGGTGACTCCCAGGCCACTGCCATGGGGGTCGGAGGAGGGAAAATCCAAGCAAGGTTTGGATGCCATGGACTAGTTGGTTCCAGATGCAGAAGGCAAATCCCAGCTCTGCCACTGGTTAGCTGTGAGGCTTTGGGCAAGTGACTCAAACCCTTTGAGCCTCAGTTTCTTCATATGTTAAAAATGGGGATAATTACACCACCTTGCCAGTTTGGTACAGGTGAGGACCTGGATCTTAAAGTTGTTGTTATTGCCACTGCTGCTATTCCAGGTGTGAGGAAGGGACTGTTCTAGGAAGAGCCCTGCATAGGAGTCTCAGGCTGTCATCTGGTTCTACTGCTGACTAGCTCTGGGCTCTTAGACAAATCAATTCCCTCCTTAATTGTTTTATTTCTACTTACTGAAGTAATCCATAATTGGTGTTAAAATTTTAGAAAAATGAAGACACTTTAAAGTCATGATAACTCTTTTTTTTTTTTTTTTTAATAATTTTATTTTTTTAATGGGGTGACATCAATAAATCAGGATACATATATTCAAAGATAACAAGACCAGGGTATCTTGTCGTTCAATTATGATGCATACCCGTCACCCAAAGTCAGATTGTCCTCTGTCCCCTTCTATCTTGTTTTCTTTGTGCCCCTCCCCCTCCCCCTTTCCCTCTCCCATTCCCCCCTCCCCCCCCGTAACCACCACACTCTTATCAATGTCTCTTAGTTTCACTTTTATGTCCCACCTACGTATGGAATAATGCAGTTCCTGTTTTTTTCTGATTTACTTATTTCACTTCGTATCATGTTATCTAGATCCCACCATTTTGCTGTAAATGTTCCGATGTCATCATTTCTTATGGCTGAGTAGTATTCCATAGTGTATATGTGCCACATCTTCTTTATCCAGTCATCTATTGACGGGCTTTTTGGTTGTTTCCATGTCCTGGCCACTGTGAACAATGCTGCAATAAACATGGGGCTGCATGTGTCTTTACGTATCAATGTTTCTGAGTTTTTGGGGTATATACCCAGTAGAGGGATTGCTGGGTCATAAGGTAGTTCTATTTTCAGTTTTTTGAGGAACCACCATACTTTCTTCCATAATGGTTGTACTACTTTACATTCCCACCAACAGTGTATGAGGGTTCCTTTTTCTCCACAACCTCTCCAACATTTGCTATTACCTGTCTTGCTAATAATAGCTAATCGAACAGGTGTGAGGTGGTATCTCATTGCTGTTTTGATTTGCATTTCTCTAATAGCTAAAGAAGATGAGCATCTTTTCATATATCTGTTGGCCATTTGTATTTCTTCCTGGGAGAAGTGTCTGTTCATATCCTCTTCCCATTTTTTTATGGGATTGTTTGTTTGTTTGTTGTTGAGTTTTATGAGTTCTTTGTATATTTTCGATATTAGGCCCTTATCTGAGCTGTTGTTTGAAAATATCATTTCCCATTTAGTTGGCTTTCTGTTTATTTTGTTATCAGTTTCTCTTGCTGAGCAAAAACTTCTTAGTCTGATGTAGTCCCATTCATTAATTTTTGCCTTCACTTCTCTTGCCATTGGAGTCAAATTCATAAAATGCTCTTTAAAACCCAGGTCCATGAGTTGAGTACCTATGTCTTCTTCTATGTACTTAATTGTTTCAGGTCTTATGTTTAGATCTTTGATCCATTTTGAGTTAATTTTAGTACAGGGGGACAAACTGTAGTCCAGTTTCATTCTTTTGCATGTGGCTTTCCAGTTTTCCCAGCACCATTTATTGAAGAGGCTTTCTTTTCTCCATTGTGTGTTGTTGGCCCCTTTATCAAAAATTATTTGACTATATATATGTGGTTTTATTTCTGGACTTTCTATTCTGTTCCATTGGTCTGAGTGTCTAATTTTCTGCCAATACCATGCTGTTTTGATTGTCGTGGCCCTATAATAGAGTTTGAAGTCAGGTATTGTAATGCCCCCAGCTTCATTCTTTTTCTTTAGGATTGCTTTGGCTATTCGGGGTTTTTTATAGTTCCATATAAATCTGATGATTTTTTGCTCTATTTCTTTAAAAAACGTCATTGGAAGTTTGATGGGAATTGCATTGAATTTGTATATTGCTTTGGGTAATATAGCCATCTTGATTATATTTATTCTTCCTAGCCAAGAACAAGGTATATTCTTCCATCTCATTATATCTTTTTCAATTTCCCTTAACAATGGTTTATAGTTTTCATTATATAAGTCCTTTACATTCTTTGTTATGTTTATTCCTAAGTATTTTATTTTTTTTGTTGCAATCGTGAAGGGGATTATTCTTTTGAGTTCCTTCTCAGTTGTTTCATTGTTGGCATATAGAAAGGCTATTGACTTCTGAATGTTAATTTTGTATCCTGCGACCTTACTGTATTGGCTTATTGTTTCTAGTAGTCTTTTTGTGGATTCTTTGGGGTTTTCGATGTATAGGATCATATCATCTGCAAAAAGTGATACCTTTACTTCTTCTTTTCCAATATGGATGCCTTTTATTTCTTTGTCTTGTCTGATTGCTGTGGCGAGAACCTCTAGTACCACATTAAATAAGAGTGGAGAGAGTGGACAACCCTGTCTTGTTCCTGATTTAAGGGGGAAAGCCTTCAGTTTAGTGCCATTTAATATGATGTTAGCTGATGGTTTATCATATATGGCCTTTACATGATAACTCTTAACTGCTACTATTTATTGAGCACCTACTCTGTTCCAGGCCACATGCTAGATACTTTCCATTCACTAGCTCTAATTCTATCAAGTCTGCACCTGTTTGTAGAAGAGGAAACCGGGGCTCAGAGAGATGATGTGACTTATGTAAGGTCATACTGCTGATAAGCAAGGGCAGAAATCAAACCTGGGTCTCTCACTCTCCACAGCCCACTGCACTGGTTTCCTATTGTGGTGTAACAAATTATCACAATAGCAGCAGCTGAAAACAACACACTTTGATCACAATTCCCATGGGCTGGAGTGCTAGCCTGGCATAACCATGTCCTCTGCTTCATCTCACAAGGGGCTGGTCAGGCTCTGTTCTCATCTGGAGGATCAGCTGGGAAAGAATCTGCTTCTGAGCTCCTTCTGGCTGTCAGCAGAATTAATTTCCTGAGGTTGTAGGACAGAAGGTCCCAGATGTTGGCTGGGTGTTGTTTGGAGTCTGTCCTCAGATTCTATAGGCCACCCACAGTTCCAGAGGCTGCCCACAGTTCTTGGCCATGTGGGCTTCTCAGCATGGCTGCCTACTTTATCGAATCAGCAGAGAGAATCTCTTGCTAGTAGTGAATGCTGGCAAGACAGAGTCACTCACACACACACAAATAAAAATATATACTACCACGACTACGAGAGTGACAGGTCATCACCTTTGCCATAGTTTATTGTTAGGATCAAGTCCCAGATTCCACCCACACTCAGGAGGAGATCCCACAAGGGATGTGCAACAGGAGGTGAGGTTGGTGCAGGGCACTGCATGCTCCCCTTGCCACCACCAGTGCCTCGTCCCCCCCCACCACCAGTTCCTCAGCTCCACCCTCAGGAAAAAACTCAGAGCTGGCAAATGTGAAGGATCACATTGCAAACATCTGGTCATATCCTGGGCCAGGGAATCAGAAATAGACAAGACAGAGAGCTCACTCTCAGAAAACTTACAACAAGATTGAAAAGATATACCAGCCAAGTGCTCTTTCAGTTGCAGGAGCCCTGAATTAACCAGGGAAGAAGAGAAAACTTATCAGCTCTTATAGCTTTAAGCCTAGGAATGATGGCAGGCAAGGCTGGATCTAGGATCTTAAAATAAAGTCTTCAAGACCTAGATCCTCTCTTCCTTAATTTCACTTTCTTCTGGGGTTAATTCCATTTCTGGGCCAGTGCCCCTCATGACAACTCCCATCAGCTACAGGCTCTTATCATTCTTACAGCTGCAGGTATGAAGGTTAGAGGGAGAAATAGTATGGGGGAAGAGTGGCTTGTGACAAGAAGTGGTGGGAAATGAAATTGAAAGTAGGTTGAAATGTAAAAAGACTAGAATAAGGACAGAAAAGACTAGTCTTTGCTCTGTGGTACAGTGTTTTCCAGCATGTTCCATTTGGCTGTAATAGATGTTAAGGTAGCCAAGGATTTCAGGGCCAACAGACTGGTGAAGCCCACCCCCAGGCTTCCTTCTTGCAGAGGCTCTGCGTGTTCACACTCCAAGCTATGAATCTCCAGAAGGAGAGCTGTGGGCTACAGCATTCCCTAAGGGGAAGTTCTCAGTTCTATACTTTGGGAAATGCCACTGGGGGTCACAGGGAGCCACTGAAGGCAGTGGAGCAAGAAAGTAAGACAGGCCTGACCAGGCAGTGGCGCAGTGGATAGAGCATCAGACTGGGAAACAGAGGACCCATATTCGAAACCCTGAGGTCACCAGCTTGAGTGTGGGGTCACTTGCTTGAGCATGGGGTCATAGACATGAACTAATGATCACTGGCTTGACCTCATGATCACTGGCGTGAGCCAAAACATTGCTGGCTTGAAGCCCAAAAGTTGCTGGCTTGAAGCGCAAGGTCGCTGGCTTGAGTCCAGGGCTGCTGGCTTGAGCGAGGGGTCACTAACTTTGCTGTAAGCCCCTGGTCAAAGCACATATGAGAAATGAATCAATGAACAACTAAAGGTGTGGCAACAAAAAATTGATGCTTCTCATCTCTGTCCCTTCCTGCCTGTCTGTCTCTGTCTGTCCCTCTCTCTTGTCTCTCTCTCTATTTCTGTCTCTCTCGCTAACAAAAAAAGAAAAGAAAAGAAAGAAAGAAAGAAAGAAAGAAAGAAAGAAAGAAAGAAAGAAAGAAAGAAAGAAGGGAAGGGAAGGGAAGGGAAGGGAAGGGAAGGGAAGGGAAGGGAAGGGAAGGGAAGGGAAGGAAAGGAAAGGAAAGGAAAGGAAAGGAAAGGAAAGGGAAGGAAGGAAGGAAGGAAGGAAGGAAGGAAGGAAGGAAGGAAGGAAAGAAAGAAAGAAAGAAAGAAAGAAAGAAAGAAAGAAAGAAAGAAAGAAAGAAAGAAAGAAAGAGTTTCCTGGGAAGAATACAATGGAAGCCCTACAGGAGATGACTATAATCACACTCGTGTGAAGGGAGATGACCATTCAGATGGGGCCAGTGGAAGAAACAGGAATAAAGGTACACAGTGAGAGATGGGTTATGGGAAAATATGCCCATTGGCTCAGAAAACACAGCTATTTTGATGATGGTGTCAGTAAAATTTAGTTTGGATTTTAACTTTTCCACTGAAGGCAAGGGCAGTACAGGGACAAACATGGGCTCTAAAGTCCAATGAACTAGTTTTCAACTCTACCACTTTGTCATTGGACAAGTTCCTGTACCCTCTGAACCTCAGTTTCCTCTTTGTTCAATGAGGATATTAAGCCCTCTTCTCAGAGTCCTTGTGAACATTGCATATATATATGGACTTCTACTTCAGGTCATGATGGAGGACCTGGTACCAGACCAGCCCTCCCACCAAAAATAGCATAACACTGGACAAAATAAGATACAACTGCTGTCAGGAAGTAGAGAGAAGGCAATGGTGTGATTCTGAGGGAATGAAAACTCATAGGTGAACCCCCCCCTCACCAGGGCTCTCCTCCTGAGATAATTTCATGAGCATGGCACAGGGAAGCAGAGCCCAAAAAGAGCATGACAGTCCGTCTGAGCTCAGAATGCATTGATCAGAATTTAGGACACTGGGGCAACAAAAGCAAAGAGAATCTGCAGGAAGGGGGGGAGCTTCACAGACAATGGGACCCCAGAAATCTGTGTGTGGATCCCCAGGACCCACAAATCCTTGCCAAAGCCTGGGTTACATGTGTGTGGAATGAGATTTTCCAAGGCTTACCAAAAAGCAGCTGTTAGGGGCTTGAGAGTGAATTCACTATAGGTCAAGCAGTGCTAGGAGTTATTGGAGAGAACTTCATCCCCAGCATCAAGCTGAAACATCAGAAAAGCCATGTCTTAGGAGTGAGGACCATGTTCTAGTGCAGGGGTCCCCAAACTTTTTACACAGGGGGCCAGTTCACTGTCCCTCAGACCGTTGGAGGGCTGGACTATAAAAAAACTATGAACAGATCCCTATGCACACTGCTCATATCTTATTTTAAAGTAAAAAATCAAATTGGGAACAAATACAATATTTAAAATAAAGAACAAGTAAATTTAAATCAACAAACTGACCAGTATTTCAATGGGAACTATGCTCCTCTCACTGACCACCAATGAAAGAGGTGCCCCTTCTGGAAGTGCGGTGGGGGCCGGATAAATGGCCTCAGGGGGCCGCATGCGGCCCGCGGGCCATAGTTTGGGGACTCCTGTTCTAGTGTAAGGGCTGCTCTAGACCTGCCCTAACAAAGCCTGAGGCCAAATTCTTCAAGATCCTTGGAGGAGAGAGTTTGGCGTTGAGTTCTGCCAAGTTAGGGAGGCTTGGGAAATAACTTGAACTGTGCATGAATCCTCCCTAACAAAGTATAAAACTAAGCCCACAGAATTTCAAAGGGTATGGCCAATAATTATACTGCCTGCAAAAACAAACGTTAACACTTTTAAGAAGAAAACAGAATCCAGAGTCTCTACAACACATCATACATCACATCCATTATACAATAAAAATTTTCTAGACCTACAAAGAAAAAGATGTGACCCTTAATCAAGGAAAACAGCAGTAGAAACTGACCCCAAAATAATCCAGAAGTCAGATTTAGCAGATGAAGACACAAACGCACCTAATCCATGGTTTGGCACATAGTAGATGCCCAGTAAATGCCGGCTGCTCATCTCCATTTGAGCAAAGTAATCATTTGACCCCCAAAAGGCTTTGAAACACTAAATGAATAAGAGGACATTCATCCAGTCCTCATACACTGAATATCTGCTGTCTCACCATACAAGACTCAGGGGCTGGGTGCGGACTGCCTTGTGTAATAATGAGAGAGACAAATTATGACCACTAATTCACTGTGTGAGTCTCTCAATTCTTTGTGCTTCAGTTTCTCCATTTATGTATAATAGGGAGGGTGGGCAGGTCATCTCAAAGGACCCTTTGTCCCCAGGGCTCTGAGTTAGTCCAGCACAGGAACTGTGTTCAGCCAGATTATGCTCCAAGTTGGGACATGGAAGAACCAGTTGGAGAAGAAACTGGATCTACTTCTAATACCTTGGGGGACACATGTGCTGGGGATGTCTCCCTCCCAGGTATAATACATGGGGCTGTGGGCAGAGCCTGAGCTCATTTTCCAAAGGAACCTTTCTTGAGAAATGTCTCCTAGCAACCAGCTCCACCAACAGACAACCTTCAAGGACCTCTGCACACACACAAAGGCTTTTTGTGGCTCCCTTCTTCAGAACCCCAAGTTGGAACTGCTTATCAGCTGAGATCTAATGTAAAATGCAGAGAGTAGATGGAGGGGCACTTGGTGGGGCAGGGGATATTGGGAAGATGTCCACCCATAGTCTCAATCCCCTTCCCTTCTGTGAAATTACCAGGAGTCAGGGTTCATGGCAAGGACTTCAGACCTGAGCTCAAAACCCAGCTCTATCTCTTACTAGCCGGGTAACCTGGGGCAAATTATTTAAACTCTCTGAGCCACAGTTTCCCTATCTGTTAAATGGGAATACTAATATGTAGGAGGCTGGTGCTCCACCCGGATCCCTTTAACTGGTCCAGCACACCCATCCCTCAGTTGTTGAGCATTGCCTGCTAATACTGCACTTTTCTCTGAACAGCTGCCCTTGGCTGATGGAAGGTGCCTCACCCAGAAATACCTGGGAGTTTGACCCCATCTCCCTGGTTACCCCCTCCCATTGTCCTATAGCCAATGACCCACTGATATGGAGGGATAAAAGCCCAGCCTCCTTTCCGCAAAATGAGACAGTGCAGCGGTGTCATGTAGAGACCACAGCTCCCCATGGGAGATGAAACCCGACTTAAGCTGAACCCACCTTTTTTTTTTTTTTTTTTCTTCATTTTTCTGAAGCTGGAAACAGGGAGAGACAGTCAGACAGACTCCCGCATGCGCCCGACCGGGATCCACCCGGCATGCCCACCAGGGGCGACGCTCTGCCCACCAGGGGGCGATGCTCTGCCCATCCTGGGCGTCGCCATGTCGCGACCAGAGCCACTCTAGTGCCTGAGGCAGAGGCCACAGAGCCATCCCCAGCGCCCGGGCCATCTTTGCTCCAATGGAGCCTTGGCTGCGGGAGGGGAAGAGAGAGACAGAGAGGAAAGCGCGGCGGAGGGGTGGAGAAGCAAATGTGCGCTTCTCCTGTGTGCCCTGGCCGGGAATCGAACCCGGGTCCTCCGCACACTAGGCCGACGGTCTACCGCTGAGCCAACCGGCCAGGGCTGAACCCACCTTTTTACTTAACATCTCCTCCTGTTCCATCCTGCTTCTCTCCCTAACTCCTTGACAGATTTCCCATGAGAGATCTCCCTCAATACATCACTTCCACAAAGTCCCCATTGCAGGATCTCCTAGAAAAGCCAAAGACATGAGACTACTGATGTCTCAGGCCATTATGAGGATCCAAAGAAAGAACATACATGAAGTACCAGCCAATGCATGGTGCATAACATGTGCTCAGTGCACAGCCAGCATTATCCTCTTCCTCTCCATCATTACTGTTGTGATCAGAAACAGTCCTGGGATCAAAGAGGCTTCTGATATGGACAAGAGTTGGGGACAGTCATGTTATGAGGGATAATTGCATTTAGACTGGCTAATAACGTTGAGACAGAGTTATTGGCTTCCTAAACTAATATTAACAATTTTTTTTCTATTATAAAAACAACACAAGTTCATTGCCAAAAAGAAAACTCTCAGGAAATGTAAAGAATTACAAAAATGAATTAATGACTGAATGAATAAAATTTCCCACCATTTGAATATAATCACTGAGAATATTTTTATTCATATCTTCTTAAACATTTTCCACATAAATTTATATAATATACATATATAGACATATATACACATAGGTCTCTACATGTAAACATATATACTGTATTTTTATATATATATATAAAACACTTTATTTATGTATATATGTAACACTAAATCTAAAACAAAACATATATAATCAAATTTGTTTCCAAAAATTAGAACCACAAATACCATTCTATAATCTGTTTCTTCCTGCTTGATTTTCATATATATATAGGTGGTGGGCATCTCCCATATTAGTAAACACAAGTCTACAGTATCAATGTTAGCCACAGATTGCTATATTTTATGGTGATAACACAGTTTCTTTAACCAGTTCCCTATTTCTGGACCTTATTGTCAATCTTTTTACTGTTATCAACAATGCTGGTTAATGCACATCTTTGATCACATATCTTTGCATCTGTTCAGTTATTTAAACACATTTCTAGAGGTGAAACAGCCTGGACATTAGAATGTGCACATCTCCTGCAGGCTGATGGTACTATCAGCACTCCCTTCACGAGTGCACCCTGTTTCATTTCCCCACACGAGGTATCCAGCACTAGCTATCAATTTGTTTTAATTTTTGCCAATCTGATAGGTGAAAAATAATACTCCATTGTTGCTTGAGTGTGCATTTATTTGGTTTCTAGGGAGGCCAAGCATCTTTTCTTACGTTTTTGAGCCGTTTTGATTTCACCTGCTGGGAACTGCCATTGTCCAGTCCTTGGCAAGGCCTTTCTGGGTGTCTCCTCCTTCCTCCTCCTTCTCCCCCTTCCCCACGGAGGAGCCTCAGGCTGTGGCTCCCCTGGAGAGTTATTTTGTAAACTGCAAAGCCCTGCTTCCTACAGGATTGGCTTCCAGGAAGGAGAATTGTGGCCCTCAGACCCTAGCAGCCAGGCAGAGCTGGGATTAGTGGGGACCCAGCTTCTTGACCTCCAGGTGCACCCTGGCCAAGTCCCCTCTCCTGATCCTGTCCACATCCCTACACCACAGAGACTTTAGAAACCAGATCTGGGTTTTTTAAATCTATTTTTACCAAAATCCCAAACCCACCCAGCAAATACATTCCAAGGGTGATTATTAATATGACTTAAGGAGTCTTTTCAGAAGAATGCAGCTAGAACATTCCTTTAAAGTCCAGTGATCCTGAGAGGTTTAAAATGACATTATACTTATGCAAAGAACTATCACGATTGAAAATACCCAACTGTTGACCCAGGGAATCTAGTGGTAAGAACTGCCCCTCTGGGTGGGCGCCCTTGCCCATGTACAGATGTCACGTGTAAAGTACACATTGAAACATCACTCACAATAGCTAAATAACCTACATGTCCATCAGTAAATAACTGTAAAATTAGTCATGAATGACCTTCACCAGGGAACACTGCAAACAGGAAGATAATGTGGCAGATCTGAATGTACACATGTGGGAAGGTTCATTGCAGATGTCTTAAACTGACAGAAGCAAATGACAGAATAATGCATTTAGTGGGATCCTTTTTGTGCTTTCAAAAGGATAGACTGGAATTGTTCTAGGTGTTTACACATAAGTGGAGATATATCCTAGAGGGGCATAGGAAACTACTTATAATGGCTTCATCTGGGAGGGGGTAAAGTATTTGGAGACCTTTAGGTCACACTTTATACCCATTTGCATTGTTTAAATTATTATTGTAAATGTGCTTTACCATTATATAATGAAAAACTTAAAAGTTTAGAAGTGGGGACCTGACCTGTGGTGGCTCAGTGGATAACGCGTCGACCTGGAACGCTGAGGATGCCGGTTCAAAACCCTGCACTTGTCTGGTCAAGGCACATATTGGAGTTGATGCTTCCTGCTCCCCCCTTTCTCTCTCTCTCTCTCTCTCTCTCTCTGTATCTCTCCTCTCTAAAATGAATTTTTTAAAAACTTTAGAAGTGAGCCCATAATAATAATTATGATAATAGTATGACTGCTAAATAGCTTATTAAATACCAATTATTTGCCAGCCCCTGTGTACTCTCTCAGTTAATCTAAAACCATTTCATATGTTGATACCCATTTTTTACATGAGGAAAGTGAGTCTTAGGTTAAGACACTTGTTAAGGTCACATCTGATTACAAAGCCCTGGCTTTTTCCACAAGGTGTGAGTCAGTGCCCAAAATGACCCCTGGTGGTGTGTTGGAGGGGCTTTATCAGGACCTCTACGGTGGGGGGTCCCTCCTGGTGGAATGGATGTGGTTTCTGGTGGGCTGGAGCTGCTCTGTCATCTGTTCCCACAGCTTTTCTCCTTCTGATCTGACTCCTTAGAGTTACCCTGTTCAATACAAGCCACTTAAATTAATGAAAATTAAGTAAGACTAAAATTTTGGTTCCATGGTAGCACTAGCCACATTTTAAATGCTAAATATTTTCTTGTGGCTAGTGGCTACCATATCGTCAACACAAACATCGAACATTCCAACACTGCAGGACATTCTGTTGGCTAGCACTGCCTCATCACAGCTTTAGATCCAGGCAGAAGGCCCCAGCCTCGCCCTCCCACTCAGAGGAGGAACTGAGAGAGTTATGGAACCTTTCTGAGTCTCAGTGTTCTTATCTGTAAAGTGTGATCACAAAATAGCTACCTCACTGGGCTGTTGCAAGAATTCAGTGAGATTGTTTTTTGCACAGTGAGCCCAATGCTTGTTACATGAACTGCTGCTTAAAGGGAAGCAAGCAGGGTAGGAGTCTGCAGTCAATTTCATGACTGTTGGCAGGTCACCTCACTACTCTGAGCTCTGCCTCCTTGTCTGTAAAATGGGGTAAATGACACCTACTCTGAAAGGTCGCTGTGAGCATAAGAGCACATGGTCTGTGCCGAGAGAGGGTCAAGTCCCTTTTTTTCTTCCTGAGAATGGGTTCCTCTGCCAGGAACTGTCACAAGACCCCAAAGTAAAATATTCCATAACAAAGAATTCAGAAGGCCAATGTACCAGCAAAAGCAGACTCAGCCTCTAAAATAAAATTATCATGGAATGCTGTTTCATCATCCAGCAAAATAGGGTGGGGTGACAAAATAGTTTGAACTTTTTACTGAAGAGTAGCATACATATAGAAAAGTGCACCTGTCATAAGTACACTGCCCAACGAATTTTGAGAAACTGAAAATATCTGTATAACCCCTACTCAGTTAAGAAACAGAATGTCAACACTACTCTGTTGTGCCTTTCCCATCCACTATTGTCCTCCACAAAGGTAACCTCTAGCCTGGCTTCTGATACCATAATTAGCTTTTTGTAGACAAATTTAAAGACTCATAACCCAAAAACAAACTCATAGATACATAGAACAGGCTGACAGCTGTCAGAAGGGCGGGGCCTTGGAGGATTGGGTAAAAAAGGTGAAGGGATTAAGAAAAAAAACCATCATAGACAGAAAAAGGAGGCAGGTGGAAGAGGGAAAATGGGGGATAAATGGTGGCAGACACGCAACTTCAGGTGGTGAGCACATGATGCAGTGTGCAGATGATGTAGCATAGGATTGCACACTGGAAACCTGTGTGCCTGTGCGGTTTTACTAACCAATGGCACTCCAATAAATTCAATTTTAAAAAAAAGATTCATAACATGCAGAGGTAGGTGTAGACAATCCAGTAATCTCAGATACTACTGGTGGGCATCTGAAAGGATACAGGCATTCTAAAGGATAATTTGGTTGCACCTACTAAAATTTAAAATACACACATGTAGGCAAAAGTAGGTTTACAGTTGTGAGTACATCAAGTTTATTTTTGTGTTATTGTTTATTAATGATTATCTTATTTACCTCATGGCCCAGCACTTCCACTTCACAGCGTCCGCCCTGGAAAAACACTCACACCCATGCCCAGGGAGGCAGGCACAGGATGTTTGAAGCAGAACAATTTGTAATCATGACATATTGTAAACAACCTAAAAGTGCAACTGAAAGGGATTGCTTTAAGATAAAATAAAAAAAACTACAGGAACCGTGCTATATTATACGCTACTGGTCAAAAGAGCAAAGTGGAACTCCATGTATTGCCACAGAACTACCTAGAAGACATGGAGAGTTTGCAAAGCAAGCTGCAGAAGAACCACCAAAGACATACAGCACCAAAACCAGTGATAACTCCGGGGACGCAGTGAGAAAGGGGTTTGGAGGGGACAGTGAGGAGAAATGCCACTTTTAAACTTATATACAGTTGGGTTGTTTTAGATCAGTGATTCTCAACCTTTCTAATGCCGTGATCCCGCAATACAGTTCCTCATGTTGCGGTGACCCCAAACCAAAAAATAATTTTGGTGGCTACTTCATAACTGTAATTTTGCTACAGTTATGATTCAAAATGTAAATACCTGATATGCATTGTGTATTCTCATTGCCTCTCCACCTCCTAGGCTTCTGTCCTCTTGCGCTTGCTGCACCCGCCCAATGATGACATCAGCAAACCCGGGACACACGTAATGTGCTGCGCTGCTATGGACTGTGGAGCGTCCCCCCCCCACCCCGCCACCCCCCCCACCCCCGCTTCCGCCTCCCTTAGGCCCCGGACGGATGATGCAATCACGTCTGCGCATGACCGCAGGCATTCAGTTTGGAACGCATGTCCATAACGGCATGCGTTTAAGCTGAATAGCGCTGCTGCAGACGGTAGCGCGGCTTCTCAGCCGCTAAAGCCATCGGAAATATGTATTTTCCGATGGCTTTAGGCGACCCCTGTGTTTTGGTCGTGTGACCCCCCGCCGGAGTCGCGACCCACAGGTTGAGAACCGCTGTTTTAGATGTTTAAAGGAGAAATGGATTCATATATTGCTTGTGTGGACTGTTTTACAAGCTTTTCAGGAGAATTAAACAGCCCACCCATTAAGTCAAAGCAAGGAGAGGAAGGTGCCCTTCTGTTTGCAGGGCTGGTGGTGGCTTCTCACACAGTATCTGAGGGCAAGTTCTGAGCACTGAGGGGCTCCAATGACAGAACAATGACAGGACCCTGAGACTGGAATCAGGGAGGCTTCCTTGGATGGAAGACAGTGATCTCATTACTGTCCCTCAGGCTGAGAACCCAACACCAGTGTGATGTAAGGGGACCCCAAGAGAGGAACCAGCTCCGGGGTTTGGCGCCTTCTCTAAACAGTGCCACACACTTTAAAGGAAGGATTGCCAAGTTTGAGTCTCCGTCCCAGGGGATGAAAGATAGGAAGGCAGCAGATGTCGCCTCACACAACACGGTGGCTTTGTGAGAATCAGGAGCTGAGGAAAGGCTGAAGTAGAGCCCTATGACACCCAGTGGCCATGAGCTTAAGAAGGGGGAGCAGGAGGAGGGCAGCAGCCAAGGATCCACACTAACAATATTCTACCTTTAAGAATTTGCTCACAGCCCTGGCTGGTTGGCTCAGTGGTAGAGCATCTGCTTGGCATGTGGATGTCCCGGGTTTAATGTCCAGTCAGGGCACACAGGACAAATGACCATCTGCTTCTCCACCTCACCTCCCATCTATCTATCTCTCTCTCTCTTCTCCGACAGCCATGGCTCCATTGGTTTGAGCAAAGTTGGCCTTGGGCGCTAAGGATGGCTCCATGGCCTCGGTCTCAGGTGCTAAAATATCTCAGTGGCCGAGCAACAGAGCAGCAGCCCAGATGGTCAGAGTATTGCCAGGTGGATCCTGGTCAGGGTGCAAGAAGGAGTCTGTCTCTGCCTCCCAGCCTCTCACTTAATAATAATGAGAAGAAGAAGAAGAATTAACTCAGTGGGAAGGTTGGCCCAGCTGACTCCTCAGAGAAGGGTTCCTTAACCTCAGTGTCCTTTTCTGTAAAATGGGTTGCAGACTCTTACCACTACACACACATGCATGTACACACACACGTATCCTATTTGTGAATGTAGCTAAGACCATAGGCTCTAAGTCAGACTGCCTCCAGTCTAACTGCAATCCAACACTACTGCTTGCTAGGCATCTGTCTTAACCTGTCCAAGGCCTTTGCTTCCTTCCTCATCTGTAAAACAGGAGCCCCACTCTCCCCTAAGCTCAAAGGACTGTTATGAGGTGTAAGTGAGACCATGTGCATAAAATCTTATCACAATGCTTGGTTATAGGACATGCTCATAAGCATTTGCTACAATTATGAAGTTGGTTTTCCTTTACTAAGTAGCTATGTGCCAGGAACAATGCTATACATTGAAAACATCTATGAATAAATCACAGTCCCTGTTCTCACACTGTTTACAATTTAAGCCTAAACTGGAAACCACCCAAATGTCCATCCACAGGACAGACAACCACACTGTGATGTAGCCGTAAGATGGAACACTACTCGGCAGTGAAGAGAATGAACTACTGGTATAGGCAACAGCACTGATGAATCTCAAACATGTTGCTGAGTGAAAGAAGTCAGACCAAAAGAGTGAATGTTATGATTCCGTCTGTATGAAGTTCTAAAACAAGAGACGAATCTATGATGATAAGAGTCAGAATATTGCTCACTCAGGGAGAAGTCGGATGTTAACTGAGTAAGACACAAGGGAACCTTCTGGGGTGCCAGGAATGCTTTAGATCCTGATCATGGTAGTGGTTGTGTAGATGAACCCATGTAAACTTCATAGAGCTGTGCACTTGACATTGGTGCACTTTTGGATGAATGTTACACCTCAATTTTTAAAATGTTTACAAATAAACAAAGCAAAGTCCTATAAGTGTTACTTGGTTCATGCATCTCATGGAGAAAATGAGGGAGGGTGTGTGATAGGTCTGCAGTCTCCTTGACACTTCTCAAATAGAGGTATCAGCCTCCAGAAAAAGCAGTGGAGCCAAGTGAAGAAGAGCAGGCTGTGGGAAGGTCATCAAGGACCAGTCCCAAGAAAATTTTCTCAATAATCGGGACATGAAAAGGAAGCAGGTGGCAGTCACAGGAAGGACAGGAGAAATGCAAATGTCTTTGGCTTCAGCCAACATTGAGTTGTGTTCAGCCATATTTGGGTATATTATACAATGTACAATAATACTTCCTCTGGTATTGTTTTGTGTGTGCTAACACTCACTAACTAAAATTATAACTAAGCCAGCATCTTCCGATCCTTACACACTGTGAACTGATAAGAATTGGCTATATTTCTCAACACAGTTTTTAGAAAAGACTATCAATTACCTGTAATAGGTCAGCAAAGATCCAGGTGGCTTTTTAACTTGCCTTTGTTTTCACAAGAGGTTGCGTACAGGCAAGCATTCTGTCGCTCCAGTCACTGACAGGAGAGATGCCCTGCCTCGGTGGCTTTAGTGGACACAGATTGGCATGATTTTCCAACAAGTCTTTTATGCAAGAGGGGTTGGCAGGCATGCAAGAAACCATTTTTTTTTTTTAGAATTTATTTATTTATATTTTGGGGAGAGGGCTGGAAACTCATAGTATTTGCTTCCTGTCTGTGCCTTGATCTGGCAAGCCCAGGGTTTCAAACCTGCAACCATTCCGAGTCAATGCTCTATCCACTGTGCTTTGTAATGCTAATGTTGCCCTCACACCTGAGCTCCACTTCCCAGGTTTGTGTGGGGAGTTGTGAGAAGACACTCAGAGCCCCTTAGAGCCCTCTGAAGCAGGTCTTTTTTCTATGTCCTAGAATTTTCTTTCACAGATGAGGTTACTGGTCCTCTTAATCCCTTTGTCAAAAAACACAAAAGGGGATTGGCCAAAATCCCAACACTCTCCCCCTTCTACAGTTTCCGTGGCAGCAGAGCTCAAAATGGAAGCATCCTCAGGAAACATCCGGACCCCAGGCCCTTCTGTCCACCCCGAATAATCCATGGGGAGGCAGTGGGAGGCCTCCATTCTTACTCTCTGTTAAATTAGCCACTTCCCCTATATAGCCCAGAGCTCCCCATGTGGGTGCACTCATTCAATCATTCACTCCAGTCATTCTTTCAATCAATTGTTATTGGGCATCCGATCCAAGCTCTAGACTAGGCCCTGGGGAGGTAGAGGACTGCAAACAAGCAAATACAAACTAATGGAGAAGAGGGGGCTTACACGATCATAATTCAGTGGTAGATATTAACATAAGGGAAGTCTGAGTTCTGTGGGAGCACATAGTTAAGGAGACCTCAGTGAGGAAGTAGCATTTCAGTCTAGACTACAGGATAAGCAGAAGAGCAGGCAGGCTGGGAAGTGAGCTCTGGTAGAGGAAACAGCTTGTGCATAAGCAATAGGTAAGAGGCAGCATGGCTTACAGGAAACCTTGTAGTTCTGTTGTAAAGTACCGTTTCACCGGTTTTACATAGAGACACCAAGTCCAAGTGAATTTTTAAGGAGTTTTATTAAAAGGAGGTGATTTATTAATATGCTGGCCACATATAACTAACATGGGGCAAAGCTGACCCAAATCGTGCCCTCCAGCATATAGCCCTGAGGCAGGCTATATACCTTTGATCATATTCAGGTTTTTGGGGTGGAGGAGGGGAAGATGATACAATTCATAAGCAAGATTATAACATTCATCTATATGGTTTATAAAAAAAATATTTCTACATATTAAAACTTAAAAGGTAACCCAATAGCAAAAAATGTTGTTTTATATATTAAAAGACATTCCCAAATTTTCAGTGTTCATCTGCCATCCCTTTGTTTAGAGCCAGGATGGCAAACCTTTTTATAAAAACTGCCCACTTTTGCAGTGCTGGTCAACCTGGTCCCTCCCACCCACTAGTGGAGGGTCCAGCTTTCATGGTGGGCCAATCACCACGGCACCATTTGGACTACCCACCATGAAAGCTGAAACCCCACTAGTGGGTGGTAGGGACCAGGTTGACCAGCACTGCAAAAGTGGGTGGTTTTTATAAAAAGATTCGCCATCCTGGGTTTAGGTATCAATATATACATTAACTATACGCCTTCAGGATGGGAGGGGAGCCTGTATGGCGCCAGGGGGTAAGCGTCCCTGAACGGCCCGTTAAAGAAAGAAAGAAAGGGATATAAGAAAAGGCTTTCCTTAATCTCTCTTCCTTTCCTGCACCTGGCCAGGTGTTTATTCTCTTCCTCACAGGTGCAGGGAAAGGGAGAAAATCCAAGTTTCCCTTCTACTTCCACTCAAAACCTAGCACAAAGTCTTTCTATTTATAACACAGTACTGTCGCCCATCCTGAGTTGGTGCAAATCACACACAAAATAATATTTACAAAATCTTTCTGTATGCTTAGCCCAAATTATAAAATGCCCTTTAAGCTTTCTAGTAAAAGGGGGTTTTCTACACAGTATGTCTCTGCAAGCCAGAAAACTCCCACATTTCTCTCCCTGCACTCCCTATAGAAAGGAGAGAGCAAAAAACCTGACTTTCTCCTAAAATATTAATATTAATTTTTTAATTTTTTGGTAGTTTACCACAGTTCTTATTGACCACTAGAGTATGGGATGGAAAGAGTTACATTTCTTGGATGACTTTCCCTCATGTCATAGTCCCTTAGTCCCCTCCACTCCAGTCATCTTGACCACCTTGCTGTTCCCCGAACACTCTGGCCTTAGGATTCTCACTCAAGCTGTTGCCTCTGTCTATGACACCCTTCTCTAAGATAATCTGTTCAGCCAAGTCCCCCACTTCCTTTGTGCTCATATCTCACCTTCTCAATGGGACCCTCTGAGCAGCCATTTATTGCCACATACTACTCTCACTTACCACTAACCACCCTAATCCCTCCTCTAATTTTCCTTTGTGACACAGTATCCTTCACCTTCTAACTACTATCTACTTTACTTATTAATTATTGTATATTTCCTCCACAAAATGTCAGCTCCACAAGACAGGGACCTTTTCCTTCTTCACTGAGGCCTCCAAAGCCCTTGAATATTTGATGGAACAAATAGATGGGATTTCAGAAGCTAACAGAGAGGGTCCAGACTGCAGAGGCCTTGAAGGCCAGGAGAAGACATGTGAGTTTGACTGCAAGTATAAAGGAAAGGCATCAAAGGGCTTTGAGTAGGGGAGGATCAGAGTCTGAGTTACAATTTAAAAGCTTGGTCTGGAGTCTGTATGGACCACAGCTTGAAGGAGAACAGTTACTGCAGGCATCCAGGTTTGCGGCAGTGGGGGCTCAGCTAGGGTGAAGGCATCAGGAGAGGTGGGTGGATTGAAGAGATCCCAGCAGGTGATCCCACCATGCCTTAGTGACCTGAGGATCATGTGGTTTCAGAAAGACAGAAGGCAGACACACAGGTTCCTATCTGAGTGACAGGACTAGGAGCTGCTTGCCAAGATGGAGGTACAAGGGAGTAACAACTGGGGGCTGGAGTGGTCGAGAGTTCTCTCTGAGCCACTATGAATTGGACTTTCTGAATTATAGACTTTCAAATGGAGATGTCAAGTAGCCAATTCAACAATGTTTAAGCTCAAAGTGAAAGTTTAGATTGGAAATACGCATATGGGATCATTGACTTAGAGTTGTTCTTAAAGTCATGAGTGTAGAGGGAGAAAAGATGACTAAGAACTGATCTTGAGAACTAAACCCTGAAACCTTGAAGGGTGAGGAGTGTGTTAGAGAGGTGGGGAGAAAGCAGGCCGGGAAGAAGGAACTGTGTGGATATAACCTCAACATAAAAAAGACAGGAATCTTATCAAATTCTTCAAAAACCAAAGAGTCTTAGAAACTGTCAAAACCAAAAGGTGCCTAAAGAGACATGGCTTTAATTAATAATACCAAAATTAGTTCATTAATTGTAACAAATGACTATACTACATACATGTACACCTACATACATGTAAAATATTAATTAAGACAGAAACTGGATGCAAGGTATAAGAAATTCTCTGTAGTATCTTCTCAATTATTCTCTAAATCTAAACTGTTCTAAAAAATAATTTATTTTTAAAAAGTATGAGTCTCACATCACAGAATACAAAAGATTGTAAGAAAATACTATGAAGAACTATATGCCAAAAAATTGAACAACCTGGGGAAAATGGATAAATTCCTAGAAACATACAATCTTCCAAAACTGAATATGGAAAAATCAGAAAACCAGAACAGACTGATTACAACAAATGAAATTGAAACAGTAATCAAAAAAACTCCTAGCAAACAAAAGTCCTGGACTAGGTGGCATCACAGGTGAATTTTACCAAAACATGCAAAGAAGAACTAATATCTATCCTTCTCAAGCTATTCCAAAAAATTTAAGAAGAGGGAAGGCTTCCAAGCTCATTTTACAAGGCATGCATTATCCTAATTTCAAAACCAGGTAGAGACATTACAAAGAAAGGAAACTATAACCCAATATACCTGATGAACATAGATGCTAAAATTCTCAACAAAATAGCCTGACAAGGTGGTGGCACAGTGGATAGAGTGTTGGACTGGGATGCAGAAGACCCAGGTTCAAAACCTTGAGGTCACTGGCTTGAGCACAGGGTCACTGGCATGAGCATGGGATCACAGAGATGAACTATGGTCCCTGGCTTGAGCCCAAAGGTCGCTGGCTTGAAGCCCAAATTCACTGGCTTGAGACCAAGGTTGCTGGTTTAGGGTCACTCACTCTGCTATAGCCCCCAGTCAAGGCACATATGAGAAAGCAACCAATGAATAACAACAAAGAATTGATGTTTCTCATCTATTTCCCTTCCTGTCTGCCTGTCCCTATCTGTCCCTCTTTCTGTCTCTCTCTGTCTCTGTCACACACACAAAAAAAATTTTCAACAAAATATATATATTAGCAAACTAGTTCTAGCAAATACATTAAAAAAATCATCAGAAAAAAAAAAAGAGAAAAAAAAAATCATATGCCATGATCAAGTGGGATTTATTCCAAGGATGCAAGACTCGTACAATATTCACAAATCAATGAACATGAGTCATCACATAAACAAAATGAAAAATAAAACTCACCTGATCATGTAAATAGATACAGAAAGAGCATTTGATAAAATCCAACACCCATGTATGATTAAAACTCTCAGCAAAGTGGGAATGCAAGGAACATACCTCAACATGATAAAAGCAATCTATGACAAAATGACAGCCAACATCATATTTAATGGGCAGAAATTAAATGCAATCCCTTTAATTAGGAGCAAGACAGGGGTGTCCCCTTTGACCACTCTTATTTAGCATAGGACCAGAAGTCCTAGCCACAGCAATCAGACAAGAAGAAGAAATAAAAGGCATCTAAATTGGAAAAGAAGAAGTAGAACTGTCATTATTTGCTGATGACATGATACTGTACATAGAAAACCTGAAAGTCTCTGCCAAAAAACTACTGGACCTGATAAATGAATTAGGCAAGGCAGCAAGAATAAAATTAATATTCAGAAATCAGTGGCATTTTTATATGCCAATAATAAACTGTCAGAGAAATTAAAGAAACAATCCCATTTACTATTGCAACAACAACAACAAAATAAAGTATTTAGGAATAAATTTAACTAAAGAGGTAAAAGACTTGTACTTGGAAAATTATAAGATATTGAAAAAAGAAATCGAGGGTGATACAAACAAGTGGAAGTATATATATACATATGTATACAGGCAGACAGGAAGGAAGAATTAACATCATTAAAATGTCTGTACTACCCAAAACAATCTATAAATTCAATGTAATTCTTATTAAAATATTCAATACTAGTGTCATACTTCATAGGTCTAGAACTAATCTTCTAAAACTGTACATGGAACCAAAAAAGAACCCAAATAGCTTCAGCAATCTTGAAAATGAAGAACAAAGTGAGAGGTATCACATCTCTGATATGAAGTTATACTACAGGCCATTGTAATCAAAACAGCCTGGTACCAGCATAAGAACAGGCATATAGATCAATAGAACAGAACAGAGAACCCGGAAATAAACCCACACCTTTATGGTTAATTAATATTTGACAAAGGAGGCAAGTATATACACTAGAGTAAAGACAGTCTTTAATAAATGGTGTTGGGAAAATTGGACAGGTACATGCAGAAAAAATCAAACTAGACCACCAACTCCCACCATTAAAATAAACTCAAAGTGGATAAAAGACTTAAATGTAAGTTTTGAAATAATAGAAATCCTAGAAGAAAACATACACAGTAGACTCTCAGACATCTCTTGAAGAAATTTTTGCTGCTATATGTCCTTGGGCAAGGGAAATAAAGGACAAAATAAACAAATGGGACTTATCAAAGTAAAAAACTTTTGCACAACAAAAGACACCTTTAACAAAATAAAAAGGCAACCCACTCAATGGCCATATTCAACAATACATCTGATAAGGGGTTAATAACCAAAACTTATAAAGAATTTATAACTCTAAGCCCTGGCTGGATAGCTTGGTTGGTTAGACCGCTGTCCCAAAGTGCAGAGGTTGCTGGTTCAATCCCCGGTCAGGGCACATACAGGAACATCTCAATGTCTCTCTCTCTCTCTCCCTGCCTCTCTTTCACAAACACACACACACAAAAAAAAAAAGAAAAGAAAAGAAAAACCTTATAAAACTCAATACTAGGAAGGTAAACAATCCAATTTAAAAAATGGGTAAAGGACCTGAATAGACACTTCTCCAAAGAGGCCATACAGATGGCAAATAAACATAAAAAAAAAAAAAAAAAAATGCTCAACATCACTAATCACCAGAGAAATACAAATTAAAACCACAATGAAATATCACCTCACATCTGTCAGAATGGCTTTCATTAACAAAACAACAAACAACAAGTGCTGACAAAGGTTGAAGAAAAAGAAACCCTCCTGCACTGCTGGTGAGAATGCAGACTCATGCAGCCACTGTGGAAAACAGTATGGCATCTCCCAAGAAAATTAAAAATGAAGTTTCCTTATGACCAAGCTATCTCACTTCTAGGAATATATCCTAAGAATATTAAAACACTATTTCAAAAGGACATATGCACCCCCATGTTTATTACATTGTTGTTTGCAATAGCTAAGATCTGGAAACAGCCTAAGTGTCCATCAGTGGTGAGTGGATAAGAAGTGGTAACTTTGCATAATGGACTACTATGTGGCCATAAAAGAAAGGAAATCTTACCTTTTACAACAGCATCAATGGACCTGGAGATTATTATGCTAAGCGAAATAAGCCAGGCAGAGAAAGAAAAATATCATATGATCTCCCTTATATGTGAAATCTGATGAACACAATAAACTGAGGAACAAAATAGGAACAGAGGCAGGGTCACAGTGAAGAGATGAGCATCTATCAAAGGGAAGGGGGGAAAGGAGATAGAATCAAAGAAGGTGAAGGGACTAGTTAAATTATATATACACAACACAGAGATACAGAAAACAGGGTAGCAATAGCCATAGGGAAAAGGCTAGTGGAGGTAGGAGAAGGGTGCAAAGAGGGGAGATGAGGATAGAAAGAGACTTTGCATGGGGCATGGAGGGCACAATGTAATGTGTTGAGGGTGTTATATTGAGTGAGACGCTTGAAACCATGTCAACACAATCAATTAAAAATAAAAAAATTTTTAAAGGTCACCCAGAAATGAACACTGTTAATCTTTAAAAAAAATGAATATGAGTCTCATAAATGGCCCCCAACACACACATGCACCCTAAGGACATAGTAATTTGTTTCTCTGTAGAGGATTTTGACACTGATCAGTTCCATCTGTAGTCAAAAGACTAAGGGCGCTATGAATATCTCGTCCCTCCTCCCCTGCCAAAGAACAGATGGGCCTCACCTCTACCTACTTTCTTTCTGTTCACAGAAAGAATACTCTCCTCAGGCCATATTTCCTAATGAGAACAAGAAGCAAAGACTAAATGGCTCAGGTAAGTCAGACCCACCTCAATTCCTAGGGAGATACAAACTGAATTAATCCCTTTTGGAATGCTCTGTAAACACACATTCTTTAGTCATGATTTTCTTGAACCCACACCTAGTTTAATAGCTGGCTTGGTTTTCCCCCTGCAGCTTTGGTGCCAACTAGGTTCAAATTCCAGCTCTACAACTAACAAGTTATGGGATCTTGAGCAACTCACTTGAGCCTTATTTCCCTCGTTTATTTCTTATAAATATACTAAATTTTCTTCATTTCTAAAAGGGGCATAACCATACTTGGTCAGAGTGGATTAAATGAGATGAATGGTAAATTGAATATAATTTCATCTTCTGAAGAATGAATATGAGATAGTGAATTCCAGATGTCTTGCATCATGCCTGAAGCCCACAGGTTGGTTGTTGATGAGAGACATATCAGTGTGACCAATCAGTGAATTCTCGGGAGATAAAGTGTGTCACTTGGGTCCTTGGAACCTTGGGTGGTGACTGAGGGTTAGAGGAGTACAGGAATCTCTGAATCAGAGCAGAAGCTAGGAGTGAGCAGTGACCAAGGGATTTGGCTGGCATTTGGCCTAGGAGATAGCCAGACTGGAGAGGACCAGATGGAAGTGATATTCTGTGGCCGAGGTCCCAACAGTCAGCTCAAGACTCCCTGGTCCACACAGGTACAACTTTAACAGATGCCATCCAGTACCCTGGTCAGCTCCAGGGGTTCTGTAGATTTCAGGGGCACTAGTTTTGTGGGTGGAGACTGGATTGGGTCTTGGCTCCTCCAACTAGCTGTGTGAATGTGAGCAAGTTACCTCTCCTCCCTAAGTCTCAATTATCTCATCTCTAAACTGGAGATAATATCTACCCTTCAGTGCTTTTGTAAAGAGTCAATGAGATTACAGAGAGGCCTGTGTCTGATGTCAGACTGCCTGAGTTTGTGTCCAAGCTCCACACTGTGTGGTCTCAGAGAAGTTGTTTAACCTCTGTGAGCCTCAGTTTGCTCATCTGTAAAATTGAAAAACTAACAGACGCTACTTCATAGGTTTATGAAGATGAAACAAAATAGGACAATAAAGCACACAGTAAACATTAGATTTTTTTGTTTTAGAAGAGACTTAGCACAACACCATACAGAGTAGATCATCAAAATGGTCAGTTTCTTATATCTACCAAATCTACCTGGTTGACTTTGCCTCTTCCTCCACCTTTAAACTTATTTTTAAGTGAGGAGGGGAGATAGACAGAGTCCCATATGCGCCCAGAGGGGATCCACCCAGCAACCCCAGTCTAGGGCCAATACACGAATCAACCAAGCTGTCCTCAGCGCCTGGGCCAACATTCTAATTAATCAAGCCATACTGGCTGCGAGAGGGGAAGGAGAGAGAAGAGGGAGAGGGAGGGGAAGAGAAGCAGATGGTCATTTCTCATGTGTGCCCTGACTAGGGATGGAACCTGAGACAACCACATTCTGGGTGATGCTCTATTCACTAAGCCAAATGGCCAAGGCCTAGACTCTTTTGGTTGGTCTTCCCATCTCTGCTGTTAGAGATTCCAAAAAGTCAGAGAAATCAATCTTGTGGAGTCCCACAGGCTTCCCCCCATAATCATCTTTCCCCAGTGAAGTCTCCTGCTTCTCGGTGCCATCCACTCCAGGAAGTCTTGGAACAATTTTTTAAATACCAGTCTATAGTATTCATTCCGTGTTAGCCACTGTTCTAAGATAGATCATTTACCCTCACAAAACTGTGAGATAAGTACCCACTTTACAGATGAGAAAACTGAGACTCTGCGGGGTTAGGTAATTAAATCGTGGGATCACACAGCTATTAATTGGTGGCGCTGGGATCTGATCCCAAGAATTGCACTTCAGGACTCCACACCTGCTTGTAGCATTCAACGAGGTCAGCAGCCAGGGAAATGACGAAGACTGAAGGACACCCGGTTCTCGCCATGGACCTGGAACCACAGGACCAGGAAGAGTCCTGCCTGCTGCCTAGGCTGGTATACCTACCATTGCCCTTGCCCCCTGCCGCCGCGGCGCCTCCGCGCCTGGCTCTCGGAGCGCTGCGGTAACCTGATCTACGGGGTTTTGGCCTCGCGACCGCGTCACAGCCGCGGAGATGCTCGAGCTCGGGACTACGCTCCACCGTGCGCTCCCCGCCCGCAGTGCGGACTCCGCCGTCGGGTGCGCGGGCGCATGGCGCAGCGGCTGGGCGAACGGGCACGGGGGCCCACCGAGGCCACGGGGCTCTACCGGGCAGTGATGCTCAGGTCGGGTAAGTGGGGGCAAGGCCACCTGGCCTGCGACTCGGAAGAGAGCGAGAAGGGCACAGTGGGCGCACCGAGTTCAGCGACTGGCCAGCCAGCCGCCCAGAGCTTCCATACTTCATTGCTCTGCCTCCCTCCTTTCCTTTCTTCTTTCCTCCCTTCCTCCTTTCTTCATTTTTTCCTTTCTTCTTTCCCGTCTTTCATTCTCTCTTTCCTTCCTATACTCTTCCTTTTGCGGATCTTTACTCCTGTATGCGAGCGCGCGCGCGCACACACTCTCTCTCTCTCTCTCTCTCTCTCTCTCTCTCTCTCAGTTTCCTGACGACAAAAGTCCTGCGAGGTTCCATCCCCTGGCGGGTGGGTTAAGCAGAGACTCACACAAGTGCGCGAAGGCGTGCGTGGGCGTGGGAGCGCGGAAGATGGGTAAGATCCAGGACCCACGGGGGGGGGTGGAGGAGCACAGGGTACATTGATGTCCCGGGAGGGGCGAAGGGGAGCGAACAAATTACTGGAAGGCTAGGAATCGTTTTTTCTATATGTCATTTAAGAAGAAAAGGATTGGGAAGGAAACATAATGGTGATCGTTTTTGAGGATGGGAGTTGGATGACAAGTGTGTTTTTTATTTGTCTTTTAGTTTATTTGAAGTAAACATTACTTTTGTGCTCAGATCAATAAGAGATTTTAATTTAAGAAAATGAAACAAAACAATGTACGGTCGATGTGCAAATAATTTGAGGAACACAGGAATATAGAGAGAAGAAAAAGAATGCCAGCAGTAAGCGTTTGGGGCGTTTCCTTTCCGGACTTTGTGCTTGAGAGAGACGTTTGGGGAGGTGAAGGTTGGTCTCCTGTTGGTCTCTGCTAGTTTAGGGGTACATGTTTAGAAAGCATCGGGGGACTTGAACTTATGGCGCAGCGACCCTCTGCCGTGGGCAAGAACAGTCCCTACACAGTAGTCCTGCCCACAGAGAAGCCAGAGGTTGGCCGCGCATCTGCAGCGGTCGTGCCTGCCTCTGCCTCGAAAGCCGTTTGCTCTGGGACTGATTGCTTTCGCGCTCAGACTGGCTCCGCCCCGTATGATCCTGCCTCTTGCCTCGGAGCTACTGTTTGGGAACATTGGAACAAAGGGTCTCTAGGTCCAAAAGCAAGCACTAGCCAAGACTTCAGAGTTGGCGGCGCCTTACTGGGAGAGGGTCTTTTGTATTTTTCTGAAGCTGGAAACAGGGAGACAGTCAGACAGACTCCCGCATGCGCCCGCCCAGGATCCACCCGGCACGCCCACCACGGGGCGATGCTCTGCCCATCTGGGGCGTAGCTCTGTCATGACCAGAGCCATTCTAGCGCCTGGGGCAGAGGCCAAGGAGCCATCCCCAGCGCCCGGGCCATCTTTGCTCCAATGGAGCCTTGGCTGCGGGAGGGGAAGAGAGAGAAAGAGAGGAAGGAGAGGGGGAGGGGTGGAGAAGCAGATGGGTGCTTCTCCTGTGTGCCCTGGCCGGGAATCGAACCCGGGACTTCTGCACGCCAGGCCGACGCTCTACCACTGAGCCAACCGGTCAGGGTCTTAAATGTGGCTAAGCCCCGAAGACAGAAAGGGCGAAGCTCCCTAATTAGATGAATCTGATTTCAAATCGCAGTTCCAGTGATTTCCCCACTAAGCACTTTTCCTAAGTGTCCTCACTCAGTTCCTATCTTCTCAGAAAGATGGGGAGTATCTCTAGAGCCGTTCCAGGAGCCATACGCTTGCCTGGAAACTACTACACAGGGACACAGCCAGGAGGGGAGCCTGTGACTGGGGTCACTTTGTGCTAGGCTTCCGGTGGCTAGCTCATTCCATCTTCACAACCCAACAAGGTCACTGCTAATTGTCATCCCTATTTAATGCATGAGTATACTGAGGCTTCGAGAGCTGAAGCAGCTTACCCATAGCCTTGCTAAGGAACCCTTTCTATCCCACTAAAGGGTAGAAAACACATTCAAACTTGGATCTATCTGTGCCGAAGTCTGCACACCTTCTGAGAATAGTAATAATGGCAGGTGATTGTTGGTCACTTTTTATTGCCACTCTGCCAACTGCTGTACATCTCAAGAGCTTCATTCATTTAATCATTTATTGATTATTTTTATGCACTAGGCTCCATGCAAGGCACAAGGATGTTCCAATAACTAAAACAGGTATGTCCCTCCTCTTAGGGAGGTAAGTAGTATTCACCCCTAGTTTAAACATGAGGAGACGGAGGTTCCGATGGTAATATGACTTGCCTAAGGTCACTCCGCCAATCTGGTAGAGCTGAAATTCAAACCCAGTTCAGCTGTGCTCTGGCTGTCTCATGTAAGGAAGAGGAAGGAGTGAGAACAGGGGGTGAGAGAACCAACCCGGACATTTAGTGAAGAGACAAGAGCCCCCCTCCTTCAGAAACTCCAAAAGACCAGATTGTAGAATCAAACCCAAAATGGCAGCCATCTTCATACAGTAGCCTCAAGTCATGCACCAATGTAACATAACACTTTTAGAAAAATTATCATCCCAAATTATTTTAAAATATTTTTTTAATATTAAAGTATTACAGGCTCACCAGGAATATTTTGGATAATCAAGAATAGAGAAGGAAGCCTTATCCAGAATCTCACTAACCATAGGTAGTGACTTGTAACACCAAGGATGTATCCTTCCAGTCTTTGCTCTGCATGGTTTGTGTGTGTAGACCTGTGTGCTTGTTTTACATTGCTGAGATTGTACTGACTCTGGTCTTTGATCCCACTTTTTTCACTTGTATGAAAATCTTTAATGCTCTCAAATGGGTATCAGGCTAACAGCTACAGCTTTGGAGCCCAGACTCTGGGGCGGCACTGTATGAAGGCCTTCCCAAGCTGTATCTCCTTATTTCTCAAAAGAATGTCTGCCTCATTTTAGAGAAGTTGAAGGTCACTTGGCTGGCCAGCCATGGAGCCAGGAGTGGTGTCTGTGTTTGCACCAGAGCTGGGTCTCTGAACCACTGAGTTGGAAGGGCAACCTCTGGGGATTCACTCATGCTTGGCCGTGCCTGGTGGTCAGTGCAGTGCTGTAAAAGGCCTACCTGCGGCTCATCACCAGGCACCCTAGCTGGACCTCAGGCCAGGTTCCTGGCAGGGAAGGAAGCATGTCTCTGTGTCACAGACAGAGGAACACTCCCTGGGTGCCTGTGGGCATTGGAGACTGTGTACCCTCTGCAGCCAGAGGCACAGCCAGAGCTTTCATCCCTGCCTACCAAGCAGGGTTGCCAGGTAAAATACAGGGTGCCTAGTTAGATTTGAATCTCAGATAACACACCGAATAATATTTTAGAGTCTAAAAAATTACTCATTGCTTATCTGAAGTTCAAATTTACAATGAACATGCTGCATTTTTATTTGCTATGTTTGGCAACCCCACTGTCAGGAATCATGAAATTGCTTTGCCAAACCATGGTCTGCCTAAGTTCTTCTGTATGTACACACACACACACACACACACCCTCACATACATACCTCTCCTCATCCCTAGATCCACTGTCCATCTCTTGTCTGGCTACAAAGTACATTAAAATGTGCGGGGAGTGGGAGGCACCTCAGGGTCCTTCTGCAGCAAAGAGACCAGATTAACTGTGCCTAATTGCAGCTAGGTTGACAGCCAGCTTTCTGAAAAATAAGACTCAGTTCTTCTCCACTCCCTCGCACTTTCCTGTTTACATGCTTGAAATCCCTCCACCAGCTTAATTCTTCCTAGTTCAAACTTGTTGTAAAGGCTTCTCTCATTACTTTCATAATCTCCCTGTGGATCTAATAACAAGTTTTTCTGCCAACGCAGTTTCTCCCCCATGCCCTTCCAGCCCAGCATGTAGGGGGTATGGGCTGCTGTGTGGGTGGCTCTCAAAACTCTCAGTGAAGCTTTGAAAAGTGGCCTTGGAGACTTACAATGAATACAGGACTGGGGAGGAAGTTTTGAGTTGCCATGGAAACTTCTTGTCTGATGTTTGTGGGCCCAGATAAGTTGATCCAGGCGCCTGTCGGCTTGGAGCAAAGGGGCAAAACTGAAAGGAAAGACAGTTTGGAGTTCTTTTCCGCAAGTGCAGCCACAGTTCACGGTAGATGCAGGAAGCCTGCCCAGCTCCCACTCACAACTGCCTCTTGTGGTCTTCATAGCCCCTTTCTCTTGCTCCTCTTATTCCCCAGAAAACAAACTTCAGAGGGACAGGAAGGGAGTGTGGGAGGGTTGTGCTCAGCATGATGGAGTCTGGTCCCCAGGCCCCTCGTACTCCAGAGTCCTTCCTTTAAGGAAAACGGAAGGCCCCACGAAAAGCCATACAGACCAAGGCGGGAGGCAGCAGCCAGGGTTGAATTTAGCCATTACCTGGAGTAAACCACTGAAAGTTTCATTTTCCCAGAAGGCTTCTTCTTTCTAGTATTCACAATGGACATGACTGATGTGAATCACAACTATAGTTAGTTGAAAAAAGTTGCTCTTTATCATATTTTTAATCTTTATTGTTGTTTTCTGATACAAAAGAAATCTATGTTTGCTTGTCTTTTTTAAGTCACAAACTTTACAAAAATATAGTGTCAAAGGAGATGGCCTGTAATTTTATACCATAGAGTAATGATTCTCAAAGTCCCGAATAAAAGCACATCCCCCAGGGTGGGATATGTTAAAATCCAGATTCCTAGGCCCCTCCTTCATAGGTTCTAATACAGCAGTCCAAGAACATGGCCCAGTAATACAATTTTAACACTCATTTTAAGTGATGTCTGATAATGACATCTGAGATACATTGATCTTAAACTGACCTCTGCTAACAGTGTAGTGTATATGCCTCAGGTTGGTTCTCTGTGTATATACAGTTGACCCTTGAACCATATAGGTTTGAACATCATGGGTCCACTATAGGTGGATTTTTTTTTCAATAAACATGGTAATTATATTTTCTCTTTTTTATGATTTTCTTAACACTTTCTTTTGTCTAGCTTACTTTTTAAAAATAGAATATATAATACATATAACACAAAAAATAAAAAAGTGTTCATCGACTATGTTATCAGTAAGCCTTCCAGTCAAAAGTAGGCTATTAGTTTTGGAAGTCAAAAGTTATACGTGGATTTTTGACTGCACAAGGAGTTGGTGCCCCTGACACCATCATTGTTCAAGAGTCAACTGCACTAACATTTTAAACCAGGACAGAGGGGGAAGGAGAATCATCCTGTATGTGGTTTTCCAGTTTTTCACTAAACATGAAGTGGTCATCTTTTCAGGTCTGAAGTGTAGCATAATCTCTTACTGATAGGGTGTGGTTGGGAAATGGTGGTTGTTGATCTATGATCTCACACACATTACATGTGAACACATACAGTAAACGGGTGGTCTAACAAGCTCAGGGATGTCAGTGCTTTGGGTGTCTGCAAGTCAATAATTGTTAGTGAGCCTTTGGTAGTGGGACAGGAATACTAAGAAGGATGAGGGAGACCCTGCCCTCAGGCTGACAGCCTGGTGGGTGATCCTGATGGGTTTGTGTGCAAACTGAGCCATGAGAAGAGCTTTTGTGGAAGAACAGTGAGTCCCAGCTGCCTGGGCTGGGGGAAAGGAACCCAGCCTCTGGAGGTTTCTGCCCAGCTCTCCTTGGCTTTCGGTTGCTCCGGGGCTACTATCAGAGTCTTCCAATAAAGGAAACACACAGTAGGCTTGGAGGTCGTGCTGGCATGGGGATTTTCAGGGTCTGCCCCTCTGGAGTGAGCTGGATTACGGGATTCTGTCTTCTCGAGGGGTGAGCAGACGCTGTCAGCAGTCCCCCTGCCCCAGGAGCCCTTGTGTTCCTCCAGCTGTCAGCAGGCACAGGGACTGGTTCAGACACATCACTGTGAGCCCCAGGAAATGCGCTGTAGTCACACGTGGAGCAGGACAACAGATGTGTAGGACCAGGGACAGAGAAAAGGGGTTTGACAAGAATTTAGTTGTAGTCTTCCATGTCAGAATTTAGTGAAATTAAACCACAGCAGGATGGAAAGCTGGGGTGGGCTACCATTCAGAATGCCTGGAGAGAAGCAAAATTTAGGAAGAAGAAACAAAAAGGAACATATGTTGTTATCAGAAAATGACTTTCTACCCGAAAACTTGTGACCAGCAAAGTGGTACCAGAAGGGCCAGCTTGGCCACGGCTCCCAGGACATGCCTGACCTGCCCTGTGCCTCCCATTACCAACCTCATCCTCACACCCTACACTCCAGCCCACTGGCCTCCTCTGTCATACCATGCTTCCTCACACCCTACACTCCAGCCAACTGGCCTCCTCTGTCATACCATGCTCCTTCCCACCCTGGGTCCTTTCCCCGAGTTCGTTCCGTCTTACTACCTGCAGTGTTCTCCTGTGTTAACAGTCTCCATACCGTGGCTCCTTCTCACCGTTCAGGCCTCCCTCAAATGGCACTTCCCCAATGTCCACCTTCCTAAGCCCAGCCCTCTCTTTCGCCTCACCCAATCTTTCATCACAGTGTTCATCGATGCTCAGCATTTGCTTGTCTCATTTTTTGTCTGACCCTCATTCCCTTGAATGTACGTTACGTGAGCACAGAGCTCTCACCTGTCTCATTCACACTGTGTAGGTCTCCAGCACTTGTAACAGTGCCAGGAGCATAGTAGGTAGTCAATAAATGTTGGTTAAATGAATAATAGGGTCCAAAGAAGACAAAAATTGCATTTTTAATGCCCCCATTCATTGTTGATGTATGTCCTGGGTCTCATCGCCTTCCAAACAACAAGACTCTTTATGAAAAAGTAAAGGTGGGAAGAAGACCAAGTTTAACTGGTAGATGCCAACTTCCTTGTTAGGAAACTAAGGATAATGATGAAAGGCTAGAAAACACTTCCAAATTTTCAAGTAAATGCCAATTCTGAAATTAGGAGCACCCCTCCATTGTCTGTAAGCACCCAGGTGGCCTCTGGCATCAACACAGTCTTTATTTTTGCAGCTGCATACTCACTCACTAAGCCAGGACTCAGGGCATGTATGTCCCCCTGTTACATGCTGGGGCCCTGCCTGCAGGTCCCAGGGTCCAGTTCTCTCTGCAGGAAAAGTCCTATTTGCAGAGCATTGACTAAATGCTCTCACTTATGTCATCTCATCTACATTCTCCCCAAGCCACCTGTTCTTCTCCATATTTGACAAACACAAAAACCCAGGCTCAGGGGCATTGAGTGGCTGCCAAAGGGACTGGTGCCCAAGCCAGGGCTGACCAGAGCTCTGGAGCTTCCACTCCCATACATACTTCTCTGGGCAACATCCTGTTGGTGCCTCTCTGAAGTTCAGACCAAGTACAGGGTATCAAGTAGATCATGTGTATGGAGTTTTGGACCCTTCCTGTGGGTGGCCGAGAACTGACCCAATTTTGTTTCCCCTCCCTTTACAGCCCAGAGGCCTAGCACTGCAGCAGGAAGCCTGCTTGCATCAGGGAGGTGCCACACTGCACTCTTGCGGACCCTTCCATTAGAAACCAGGGAAATGCCTCCAGGGAGCCGCCTCGCTCAGAACAAAGTTTGGAGTGTTTTTATTCCACAACAATCTGACAAAATACGTATTTATTTGGGCCTCTTTAACATGTGGCTCCAACTCGGTGTTTCACATCATGGAAGTGGCTGTGTACCAAATGAAATACTCGTTACTATAGTAACAAGTTCCCTTTTATTGATACCAGAATAAACAGGAATGCAAAGCTGCTTCACACACTGGCACATTTCGGCAGCCTGTGATCCTCAGGGGTTTAAGAACTGCCCTTTGGAGGTGGCCATCCTTGCTAGTCTGGGACTTCTTGGTAGAGTGATGAGACCAGCGACACCATCCTGAGTTTCCTTCCCAACAACCCTGCCGAGAAGTAAGACCATTTCTATTCTGTTTTGCCTGCTGTAGAACTGGGTGCTGTGCTAGGGGGAGGTGCCAGGTTAGGAGGGCGGCCCTAGAGCACTGGAGTCAGCTGCCAAGGGAGCAGAGCTATTTGAGCTTAGGTACCCAGGCTATGTCCCCCATTGGAGAAATGAGTGGGGAGGGTTTGGGGAAAGGATAGGAGACAAAGCAGAGGGAATACTCAGATACAGCCCTCCATTCTCATTGATCTCTGTCTTCTGAGTTCTCAGGTGAATCTGAGTTGATGCATGATCTGTCTCACCCACATCCCTTATCCCACAGCATGGCAGTTTCTCTTCATCATTGATGGGAAAAGGCTACATGGT
This sequence comes from Saccopteryx bilineata, assembly GCF_036850765.1. Lineage (NCBI taxonomy): Eukaryota > Metazoa > Chordata > Mammalia > Chiroptera > Emballonuridae > Saccopteryx > Saccopteryx bilineata. The sequence goes on from NC_089499.1 coordinate 82,000,592, forward strand.
GGCAAAGGCTACTGAAAGAACACAGATTCTGGCATCAGACAGCTCAGCTCAGATTCTAGCACCTTCATCGGCTGGCTGTGTGATCTGGGGAAATGACATGCCCCTCCACCCCGAGCCTCAGTGTCCTCATCTGTAAAAAGGGATAATGATAGTACCCACCTCCTCAGTCTGCTGTAAGAATTTCATGAAATATGGTACCCAGGTGCTGAGCACATGTTAGGGCACTTTGCAACATTAGCTTTCCAACTGCCTGCCTTTCTGGGAAATTTAGCTTTGTGTTTTGCAGTACGAGGACAGAAGGCCAGGGTTGGGCCAAACATCAGGTGTTATAGGATTGGGCGTGCCACATTTGGGAACTGCTGTCAAACCCAGGTTGTTTCCTGGCTGTGAGGCAGCCCAGCTCCTGTATCTCTGGGTGGCTTGGAGCCTGAGTGGCTTTTAGCTCTGTTGGTGATAAGCATCAGTCAGGATTTTCCCCTGAGGTATCTGCCAAGTGAAGGGGCTGGCATCCTGTCACCGGTGGGCTAGTAGGAATATCTGGGCTGCTGACACTTATTCCTTGATTAGCTGCACAACATTCCCCACCAGTCTTGCTGAGGACCTTCCATGTCATCCCTGGGACAGGCAGGTTTCAGTGGCCCCAAGGATAATGCTCAGGAGGTTTGTCTTGAGTCATTTTCTCATGGGGTGGGGAAGCAGCATCCAAATGGACAAGCAGCTTCGACTGAGGCATCAGCCACAGGGAGATCTGGAAGTGGCTCTCAGACACACAGTTCTCTGGTTGCTGGCCAGTGAAATACAAACAGGCACTTTCCTCACAGGGAGGGAAAAAACGAGTAGCATTGGGAAATCCAGTGGCCATGCTTGTCTCTTTTACTGAATGCCTCTTTCTCCTTTGCCAGTGGTTATTTTTAAAAGCCTCTCTTCTCCTCTCCCCTCCACCTCATGAAATTGTGAAGCAAGAAGGTCCAGGTGTGTTCTGAGTCAGCAGCTTGAACAATAAGGAACAAGTGCAGGGGAGGGATGGCAGAGGAGTAAAGACTCTGACCAACATCCAGGGACGGAAGGCCACCAGCTGGTACCTTCCCAGACAAAGACCAGCCATGGGCAGACCGGCCTGGGGAGTCTGGCTTAAACCCAAAGCTTCTGGGGCTGGGCTTCCCAGTGAGAGTAGGCATTCTATATGAGCTGGGTGTCCTCCAGTTACTAGGCCTCCATTTCTCATCTATAAAACGGGCTCACACTGCCTCTTCATTGGGGTTTCTTTAGTATCTAGAGAGAGAAAAAAGTCAATCTACTTTGATGACTAAAAGATACTTTGCATTTGGAGGACAGCGAAAGGGTAGAAAGAGCACTGAATTTGGAGTCTGAAGGTCCAAGCTTTGTCATTTATTCTGTGTATCTTGGGACAAGTAACTTGACCTCTCTGAGCCTTGGTTTTTTCATCCACATAATGGGAACAATAAAAGAGTACTGCTGGATGCCTCCTAGGGCGACTGAGATCCAGATGGAAGTGAGTGAGCCTTCATCAAATGCCAAGTGCTCGCCCCAGTTCCCCTCAGGACAGGAGGACCACAGTTTGCCTTCATTGAGCATCATTTTGCCAGGTATTGGGCTAACAACATCATGCACATTGTATCATTTTATTGTTTATCCAAACAGCCCCACAAATAGCTGTTGCTATTATCCCCACTGTACAGGGGCTCAGAGGGGTTAAGCTATGTGCCTAAAGTTATACAGCTAGGAAGGGTTATGGCCATGATTCAAACCCAGCCTGTCTCCTCCAAAACATCTGCCTTAACCATGTTGCTTTACAGGTTTATGTGCCATTTGTCATCATTTATGTCATCAAAGACAAGCCAGAATCACCAACAGTGGAAGGGAAGATGAAGGGAACATTAAGGCCTTAGATAGCTCAGTCCTGCAGCTACTTTCCAGGTGAACTGTGACCTGGGTTTCCATCAGCACCACTTTCCTTCCTTACTTCTTATTGCTTTCCTGTGGGGACTGTAGGGAGCTGCTCCCTCCCTAGCATTACCCTCGTCTGCCCCAGCAGCCTGGTGAGCTGAGCCTTGTCTGGAGTGGGGCTGACATCCTGCAGAGTTTGGGAGAGGAGCTTTGCGACCTCTTAGGTCATCAGCAGAACCAGGAAAGAACCAGGCGAGAAGCTCCCAATCTCTCCTCTGACATGTCATTACCCCTCATCTGGGTCAGTTCCACAGTCTGTATATTAAGGATGAATGATTTGCCCATCTTGTCATCATGCAAAAACACTCAGTTTAGCTGTCACCTACTGGCTACCTCTACCCCTGCTCAGTACTTAGTCATCCAATCTTCATAGCATTTTATTCTGTAGAGGACAAGGGTTCCATAGGAGGTCACAGAGCTTCTAAGAACTCTGACTTTAATCAGATGCACCCATGATAACCAGGCCAACAAGTCAGCTGAAATCTCTCAGGCCAAAGCAAAGAAGCTTGATTTTTTTTCTTTAATTCCATGTTTTACAAAGTTGGCTGACTAATGGAAGCATCTTTTAAAATCCCAAAGGCCAGGCTGCCTCCCAGGCCAAGTAACTCAGAACCCTGGGTTGGGACTCAGGCATTGGCATTTTTCAAACCTCCTCTGGTGACGCCAGTGTGCAACCAGAGTGAAAACCCTGGGTGTAACCAGTGCAGTTTTTAAGGAAGATGGGATAGCTCAATACAAGACTAGAAATGGGATTTATCCATAGTAATTGTTAATACTAGTTAGTGGGGTGGCCACACTGTGCAAATCCAGGGGCCCCTTTAATAGTTTAATCTACAGGAGTGAAGCCCTGGGTGGTGCAGTGCACAGCCTGCCTTGCTGTGTGTGGCTGCCCTGGTAGCTAGAACTTAGAGTCCTTGACTCTGTGCTAGGCACTTGCCAAGGACCTTGCAAGAATCACCTCATTCATTCTGCAACAACCCCATGAAGGATATCAATCAAAAGAAGCTTACATACCTACTCAATTCTGCTATTCTATCAGAAAGCAGCCACAGGCAATAAGTAACGGGTGGGCATGGCTGTGTTCCAAAGGGTTGGATGTGGACTCCTGCTGCAGAAGGTAGGTAAATGTACCCAAAGCTAAGAAGAGACAGAGCTGGATTCAATCCAGCTTCTAATGGCTCCAAAATCTATTCAACTAAGCAAGCTTCATTCCACATTTCTTTGACAACTGGTGCAGGATATTCACTAGCCACTTAACCTCCTATTCCTCCACTGCCTCTTCCTCTCTGCTCCCAGCTCTTCCTTTGGACAGCCATCGTTTTTCTGTTCAGAGATGACCTAATAATGCTCACCGCACCTCATTGCCCATCATGGCTACTTTCCCCGGAGTCTGAGATCTCTCAGTACACCACCGCAGCCTGAAAGACCTGGCCGGAACAGCCCCTGGGAATGTCCGTCACCTCTGCTCAGGAGGCCCAGATGACCGCAGGAGAGCCAGATTTTTTTGGCTTAGCACCTGCACTTCATTGAGCAGCCTCTTTTGTTCCAGCAGCTATTTGAAGATCTTCTGCACGGAGGCCTCTTTTGATTAACAGCAGCTCTCTAAGCGCTGCCCACGCCACCCACCCACCACCCACTGACAGGTTCGAAGATCTCATGCGTGCTGTCTGTTGGGGTTCAGCACCCTAACTAGCCCAGAAGGCGGTTTTCTGAGCCTGCAGCTCCAGGCTGAAGAACCAGCCACATCCTTCAGGATCTTTGTCCCAGCCACCATACCACCCTGGCCTCCGAGAAACACCATCCTTCACAGCTCACCGCTGATTTCATTTTTTCAAAAAAATGTCTGGAGCAGATCTTTGAGCCAGAGCTGCTCACTGCTTGATGGCTACATCATTTGCAGGGCCCAGTACAAAATGGAAATGTAGGGACCCTCTTACCCGCGCGGTGGGGACCTGGCCCCGGGGGCAGCAAACCCATTGGCTAGCTGGGGATGAGAAGGAGGGTCTCAGCCTGGCCAATCAGATGGTTCCTCTTCTGGAACCGAACGGGAGAGAGACTACCCATGGACGGTGAAAGAAACCAAAGTCGGATAAAACATTCTCCAAACCTGCTGACAGTTTTTCCCCACACAGCAACGAGAATGGCCTTTTTAAAATCGAGTCAGATGCGATCTTTCCCAGACTTGAACCCACACGTCCACCCTCACTCCATTCTCCCCGTCTCTCGCTCACGCCACTCCAGGCACACTATGCCTTTGTGTTCCCTGAACAGACCAAGCTTGTTAAAGGCACATGAGTCAGCCATGCAGTTCCCTCTGCCCCGCACAGCCTCCATCTCAACCTTCAGGTCTTAAATGTCACCTCCTTCAGAGAGGCCCTCCCCCTGCACCTGGCTGAAGGTGGGTCCTGCTGTTGGTTTCTATCTCAGCCCCTCTGGTTCCAGCAGTAGGCTCCTTGCAAGTTGTAATCATTTACGGTATTTTTATTGGTCTGTGTACACGTGTACTATCTGCCTCCCTAGGAGAATGTCAGCCCTGTGAGAGCAGGAATCTTATTTGCTTAGTTCACTTCTGTGTGTCCAGTATCTACTACAATACCTGGACAATTATAGGAACCTAAACATATTGTAAAATGAATGTTGATTATTGTGTACTTTCTCACTGGTCATTCCTTTTATGTGGGAGCTCTTGGTTTTGTGTACTTATTGTATCTGACCACATTATTAAATTCTCCAATTAGTCCCAAATGCTTTTCTGTAATACATTAGGGAATTCGGGGCAGGTAGTGACATCTTATGTAAATATTAATTCTGAACTCTCCTTTCCTAAAGTTATACAACTTGTTTCTGTTTCCCGCCTTATAGCTTTGGCTACAAACAGTTTTTTTAGGGATACTGTGACTGATGAAAAGTATGAAGCACTGGAAGGTTTGAAGCACAAAGGGTCTAAAGGAGGAAAAAAGCCAGGGAGCTTCAGCAATTAAGTGTGGTATGATGATGGCTTGAATTGAATGTAGCTGAGAATTACTCAGATACATGATTGATGGGATATAGTAATGGGAATAGGAATCATAAGAGGGGGAAATTCCCAAAACTTCAATCTGAATCAGGGTATTCTAATACATTGGTTCCCAGACAACTTAATCCTATAGACTAATATTCACTTTTCTAAACAGGAAGATAATTGATATAGCCAACTGTTTATTTTGTCAAATGCCCATTTTTAACTACTAAATACCACATTCATTTTTTAAGAATCAAAAAATTAAGAAGATAATAACCTGAAAACAAATAGCCTTATGAAAAAGAGAAGAAAAAAAGAAATTAATTAGAATTCTCACTTTAGAAACAGTTCTGAAAATGTGAATTCAAGAAGAAAAAATTAAGTGCTCTGATAATCTGGCTACATTCCAAATATCTTATAATAATTAACACTTTTTCCAGTTTTGAAAAGACCACACAGCACTTTTGCAAATGTGGTCTCTCTTAATCCTCCTAAAAGCACCCTGCAATGGGTAACAGTAGAAAAGCCAATCATTTATCTGGCATATCACCATTTACAAAGCACAGTCTCCTTTGATGCCTACATTCCCTGGCATGTCACCCTGCAATTTAAAACCTATCAAACCTTCTGCTATTCCCAACCACACTGAGCTATTACCCATTCCAGGTTTTTGCACAGACCCAACAGCTCTGTCTAGTTTACGTGGAGAACTCCTGTTCATCCAGAAAACCCCAGTCAGGCAGAGAATGGCTTTCATCCTCTTCCCAGTGGTTGGGGATGGTAGTGAGGGTCTGTCTGTAAGCAACATGGTGGTCCTCATGGGTGGGGACACACTCCCTCAATTGCTGCATAGATACCACATACCTAAGGGACTGGTTTCCCAAAACCAACCTCTCTAAGCCTTGGTATCCTCATCTGCACAACCTCAAAGTTTTTATTATCACTTACCAAAAAATATTGAGTGTCTACTGCATACCAGACCAGACACTGCCAGTGAAGCTCACCCTCAGAAAAGCAGGACTCGTGAAGAGGGCAGAGCCAATGCCTAAATTTTCATGCTAATTACTATAAGCAGTTAATTGTGAGGCTGTGTCTCCCCCCTGAAACTTTTTCCTAAGAATATCTATCTCTTTCTCTCTCTCTCTCTCTGCACTTGCTTTTGAGCATTTCAAGGGTATATAGCCAGCTCATAGAGGAGGGAGCCCTACTGCCTAAATTTCAAGTAAGTTGACAAGTTTCAAGCTGCTGTGATGGAAGTGAGACTATTGAGAAGCCAGACATCTGCATTAAAGATGACAACCCTCCCTTTGTAATTAGAGACATAGCAAATTTGGGATTTCATACTCTCTTCTTTGATCTGGAGAAAGAGAAACTGGACGCTTCCAGGAAGAATTATAGATAGGGAAATTGAACAATAAGATGATTTTCTTTTTTCTAAAGATTTTATTTATTGATTTTAGAGAGAAGAGAGAGAGAGAAAGGCAGAGGGTGGAGGGAGGAGTGGGAAGCATCAACTTATAGTTGCTTCTCAAATGTGCCTTGACCCAGGCAAGCCCCAGGATTTGAACCAGCAACCTCAGCATTTCAGGTTGATTCATCTTGCACTGTGCCACCATGGGTCAGGTGATACTTTCTTTTAATTACAGCATTTTTCCAAATTATTTTTAATAAGTACATATTGCTCTTTTTAAGTACCTTTCCTTTTTCTGAGCTCATTAAAAAAATAAGAAACTCAAGTATAATCACTTTCATGGAAGGGAAATTGCTTTTGTCAAAATCAGGATGAGAACATTTACATGTGTCAACCTATAGTTTGTGACCCAGCAGCACTCAACTTCTATATTCACTTGACATGCCTGACCTGTGGTGGCACAGTGGGATAAAGCGTCAATCTGGAACACTGAGGTCGCCAGTTCAAAACCCTGGACTTGCCTGGTCAAGGCATATATGGGAAAGTTGATGCTTCCTGTTCCTCCTCCTTCTCTCTCTCTCTCTCCTCTTTGAAAATTGAATAAATAAAGTCTTTATATTCACTTGACAAACATCAATCAGCTTTAGTCCTTACAGCAACCCTGCGCACAGGTTCGATTACTTTCATCTCACAGTTGAGGAAACTAAGGCTCAGAAAGTCAACTAGTCTACCCTGGGCTACACAGTAGCAGGTGGCCAGGGTTCATCTAACACCAGAACTCTTGCCCTTCAACTGTGCCTAGGGTAATGGGCAAGATTGTGACCAGCTCTGACCAAATCCCCCGCCCATCCCTACAGCCTCAATGTACTCAGAGATCCAGAGGGAGCGGGCGGACATTGGTGGCCTGATGGCCCGGCCCGAGTACAGAGAATGGAACCCGGAGCTCATCAAGCCCAAGAAGCTGCTAAATCCTGTGAAGGCTTCCCGGAGCCACCAGGAGCTGCACCGGGAGCTGCTCATGAACCACAGAAGGTGGGACTTGATTGCCTCAGCCTGGCAAGCACCTCTCAGGCCTGCTGGGGCTTGATAAGGTGCCTCCCATGGAAAGCAGGAGGGGTTGGGGCTCTAGGAAGCTTGAGGAGGGCTGGGGGTACCCCACATGGTCACCAACAGAAACTGTGAAAGTCCAAAAGCCCTGTTCTCCCACCCACCTACCTACTTTGTGCCTGCATTGCACATACATTCACTGAGCACCTACTATGTGCCAGACCCTAGATGTACAAGAAGGAACAGCCTTACCCTAGCAGAGGGGATGAATACAAAACCAGTGGTATGATGGGTGCTTTGATGGTGATGTTCCCATAGGTTGGATGAGCATGTGCAGAGGGACAGGAGACACAGGTTGCTGTGTGGCTGGCACATAAATGTGATGCAGGTCAGAGGAACCATGTGGTGTCCTGGGAAGGGTCTTGAGCAGGACTGTCTAGGAGATGCAGTGAGAGAGACAGGCCTGGGCGACAGGGTTAGAACTAGGCAACCAAGGGAATGTGAGGGGAGAGGGAAGCCTCTGGGGCTTAGGAAATAGTCCCTATTCACCGGTGCCAGAGTGAAGGCCACAGCGCCTTCGCAGCTCCCTCTCCTGGCCGCTTCTAGTATGGGTGCAGACTGATTTTCATTCTTGTTTTCTGCTGTGTGTAAAGGACCTTCCAGGACATAACATTTTCTATCTGTTTTTGTGTTTATTTTCTTCTTAGTATATCATGAGTATTTCTCTGGTTGCCTTTTAGAGTCATCTCTTTTAATGTCAAAAAGCATCATCACAGTTTGTTTAAAATCCTTAAAAAGTAGGGGAAATATTTGCAATATAAAGAACAGACAAAAATTAATATAAACATACCTCTCATAAATCCATAATAAAAAATGAACAAAAGATAGATATAAATAGTTCACAAAAGAGGAAATTCAAATAGCTTGCAAACATCCCAAAGGCTGTTTGATGTGATTAATAACCAAAGAAACAAATGAAAACCAGATATTATTTCTTGCCTACCAAACTCTCAAATACAAAAGGATTAGGTGGTGATGGTGCTGACAGAAGTGTAAATTGGATAACCTTTTCTAAGGGGCAGACAGAAACGTGTCCAAATCTTTTAAAAGAGCCTGACCCAACAGTTCCTCCCCTAGGAACACATCTAGATGAAATAAACTGAAAAAAGGCCCTGGCCGATTGGCTCACTGGTAGAGCGTTGGCCCCGCGTGGAGTGTCCCGGGTTCGATTCCCAGCCAGGACACACAGGAGAAGCGCCCATCTGCTTCTCCACCCCTCCCCCTCTCGCTTCTCACTCTCTCTCTCTCTCTTCTCCTTGCCCTTGGCACAAGTTGGCCCCGGGCACTGAGGATGGCTCATGGCCGCTAAAAAAAACCAAAACGGCTCAATGGAGCAAGGGACCCAGATGGGCAGAGCATCGCCCCCTGGTGGGCGTGCCGAGTGGATCCCGGTCGAGGCACATGCAGGAGTCTGTCTCTGCCTCCTCTTCTCTCAGTGAAATAAAGGGTAAATTAAAAAGTCATAATAATAATAACAACCTGAAAAACATGAAACCTGGTCTCTATGGTCAGACAGGCCTGTCCTCATTGAACCCCTTCATAGTTGTGACTTGGACCAGAGTCCTAGAAAGCCTCACTTTCCTTCTCTGTATAATGGGGACAGTAAAATCCACCACACCTCACTCCTGGGGGCTGTAGGTTGGTGTCACTACAGGGTGTAGCCCTGAGACTGGGATGGGGGGAGTTTGGAGTCTTCTGATGGCTCCCACTCACCCCAGGGGCCTGGGCGTGGACAGCAAGCCAGAGCTGCAGCGTGTCCTCGAGCACCGCAGGAGGAACCAGCTCATCAAGAAGAAGATGGAGGAGCTGGAGGCCAAGCGGCTACAGTGCCCCTTTGAGCAGGAGCTGTTGAGACGGCAGCAGAGGCTGAACCAGGTGAGTGAGGTGCACCCAGCTCCGGCAGTACCTCCTCCAAGAATGTCTCTTGGCCCAAAGAAGAGCTTTGCATCTGACCACAGCTGGCAAGTTGAGCAAAATGAGGACTGGACCATGAGTTCAACCCTGGCCCAAATCCTCACTGCCACTCACTTTGCTATGTGACTTTGGGCTGGTGGCCTCCCCTCTCTGAACCTATTTCCTCATCGGCCCAATCTATTGCACGGTGGTTCTGATTTTTTATTCTGATGTTATTCTCACAATTGCCCTGTGAACCAGGTGGCATTCCCATTTTAGAAATGAGGAACCTGAGGCCCAGATGAGGCAAGCAATTTGAACTAGGCTTCACAGGGGAAGCTTAGTCTCCTGTTCTGTCCCCTCAGCTAACAAGCTGGTGGCAAAACTGATCCCTGGTTCTGTTTCCTTAGAGAGGACTCTTGGTTCAAACCCAGTGGCTTTTGAGACTTGAAATTCCCTTGGCCCCACCCACTTCACACTTCTCCTCTTTCCTTCAGCTGGAAAAGCCACCGGAACAGGAAGAGGACCATGCCCCCGAATTTGTTAAAGTCAGGGAAAACCTGCGGAAAATCACCATGCTGACAAGTGAAGAGAGAGTGCTGTAGGCTGGTGGCCGGAGCTCCAGGAGGGCCCCCACTCTGCCCTGGCATCTACATCCTCCTCCAGCCCTCTGTATCTGGCAGCCCTGGGACCCTGGGCCTTAGCTGGGACATTTGTGATGTTCACACTTGCTCCCGTAAAAATGCATTGTCCCAGGGACCTGCCTATCACCTTCTCCCCCTGACCCTTCCAAAGCTGGGGGTCCCTAAGCTCCCAGGATTTTACTTTTGAACATCTATCTCTCCAGCTCCAAGAGGAAGCCACTACTGGGAAAATTTTCACAAAGCAGCTCTCCCTGGAGAGGCTTCTAAGCCCTGCTGAGATATTTCTGGCATAGTAAGGAAAGAGAGACTAGGGCTTCCCTGGCCTGACAAGCCCTCCATTCTGCCCAGGCCCCCATGGGGCCCTGCTTCTCTGGGCAGCTCAACTCACTGGTCTCAGAGAACTTTCCTGCCTGTGTTTTTACCTACAGCTAGGTGTGAGGCAACTAATCAGAGCATTTCAGGACACCTGCCTTGAAAGCCAGTCGAGGGGAAAATGGTTCAAATGCAGCTGTCATTGGTAAGGAAGAGCAGGGCAGCTACTAGTGGCCCTGTGGCTCACATCATGGCAAGTGGTAAAAGTACTAACAAAGACAGCTTCTTAGAGCCTTTCCTCCACACCTTCTCCTCTCCACAACCCTCCCCGTCCAGGCCTTGTAACCACACCTAGCCAGGGCTGCCACCTTCCTGCTCCGGGAAGTCTGGAACAGTGCTTCTCAAGCTTTATTGTGCCTATGAATCACTGGGATCTTGTTTTTAAAAAGGCTTCTGATTTGGTCACTGGGGTGAGGGCTGAGATTCTGCATTTCTAACAAGTTCCTAGGACCACGCTAAGCAAAACTGGAACACCAGGGGTGCTGAATAGTGGAGACATCACCCTGCAGCCATCTCTGCCCCCAAGCTCCCATGGGTGCCTGGGGTTTCTCCTGCCTCTGCAGCCCTTGGGGCCCTTTATTATCTGCCTACCCCAGGGACCCAGGCCCGAGGAGACTTTTAAAGTCTAGCAAGTTATATAGGGTATGTGATTGTGGTTTTTACCAGAGGTGTGTGTAATTGCCAATTTTACCACACTGTTGTGATACAATTCTAGCAAATACATTTTTTTTTTATCACCTAGGCCAGGGATAGTCAATCTTTTTATACCTACCGCCCACTTTTGTATCTCTGTTAGTAGTAAAATTTTCTAATTGCCCACCGGTTCCACAGTAATGGTGATTTATAAAGTAGGGAAGTAATTTACTTCATAAAATTTATAAAGCAGAGTTACAGCAAGTTAAAGCATATAATAGTAATTACTTACCAAGTACTTTATGTCAGATTTTCACTAAGTTTGGCAGAATAAATCTTTATAAAACAACTTACTATAGTTAAATCTATCTTTTTATTTATACTTTGGTTGCTCCGCTACCGCCCACCATGAAAGCTGGAGCGCCCACTAGTGGGTGGTAGGGACCAAGTTGACTACCACTGACCTAGGCCATTTGCAGTCACTTCACCCACTCTTCTTCCTCAAGAACCCCCTCCCATGGGAGAGCAAATGTTTTCACCTTCTGCTTTCATGTTTAAAGATTCAAAGAATAAATCACACCTTTTTCTTTCTGCCCTGAAGAATAAACCCTGCCTCTGGCTCTGTAAACCAGGTGACAGGACAGAGCTAGGGAAGCAGTTCTTTTCACCCCCAAACCTGCCAGCAACAGCTGCTGCTGGGATGCTGTTTGATTCTTGACCAACGGTGGGACCTACAGGAGGAAAGGGAACATCCTGGTCCTCACTGCGTGGTCTAAGGTTGACCCAAGACGTCCTTTTCCTGTGCATGGTGCCAGTGTAAAGATGTGATTAGAGACATGCTGCCCGTGTGTGTGTGTGCACGCACGTGCATGTGTACATGTGTGCATGTGTGTGCATGTGTACATGTGTGTGTGTGTGTGCGTGTGGGTGTGTGTTTAAGTCGAGTTCTAAAATGCTCTCAAGGTGACTGTCTTCGTAAGAATATGGTACGGCTATTTCAAATGTCTGCCAGGTGAGGCGATCATCAAGATGTACCATTCATTCCTCATGAAGACCACTGCTTCCCCAAAGAAGCCATCATGGGAGTCGATGTGCTGTTCAGATATGTGCAGAGAGGCATGACACAGTGTCCAGGCTGGAGTAGGCCCCTTAGAATTTCACTCAGGGGTCACTAGGGGTGCTTCCTGGAGGTGGCAAGTCACAGTGGCAACAGCTCAGAAGTAAAAAGGCCCTCAAGCACCACTCGTCCAGTGGAGCCACAGCTGACACACCTGTTCTCTCCCCAGGGGTCAGTCCCAGGTCCTTTCTAGCCACCTCCCACTGTAAAAGCTTGTAATTCCAGGTTCTCACTGTCCCAGCTTCCTTTGCACTTTGAGTTAGACACGTGACCAGATGAGGGCAGAGAAATTTCAGAGGAAGTTTACAGAAACTTCTGGGAAAGTGTTTGCTCTCCTGATGAAAGAGACAGATATGACTAACACCTTCCTGCCCCCCTTCTTTGATTGAGGACGTGATACCTAGAGTACAGTAGCCCTATTGCTACAATGAGAAAAAGGCCAAGAGCATCTCAAAGACAGTGGCCCTATCACCATCTGACCAAGCCAGTGCCAGCAGCTACCCTTCTCCAGAACTCTTGTAAATAAAAATAAAGCCTTTAGTTTAAGCCATTGTTGGTCAGCGTCTATTACTTGAAGACAGAAACATTCCTAGCTGACGCAGAAAGCCAGCCCTACTGCCCAGTGTTACCTGCAGACTGTACTGAAAATTCAGACTCCTCTTTCCTACCGGAAGCCCGTTGGATCAAGATCCCCAACAGCAGTCCCTGGGATCTGCTTTTCTATACTTCTTCATACAGCCTACAGGGCACCAGTCTGAAAGCTCAGATTTGGACATTGCTAATTCACACATCATTCAAGAAATATTGCTCTGTGCCAGGAAGCATGTCATGTGCTGGGGGCATAGCGGGAAATGAAACATCTGGATTACTGGAGTGACCTCCGAGTTGGTCTCCTTGCTTCTGCCCCTGTCCCACACAGAGCAGCCCAATGATCCTGTTAAAATCTAAGGCAGATCTTGCCATTCCTTTGCACAGAGCCCTCCACTGGCTCCCAGAGAGTCTTTCTTGTGACCTAGAAGGTCCTGTATGTCAGTTCCCTCTTCACCTCTGACCCACTACTCTCCCCCTGCGCTCACACAGCCCCAGGCAGCCTGAGCTCCTCACACCCAAGCACCATCCACCTTGGTGCCCTTTCACCTGCTAGTCCTTGGTGGGGAGTGTGCTTCAGAGAGCCACGCCCCCTCCCTTTTTCCAGGTCTTTTTTATGCTTTTGCTAGGCAAAGTCTCCCTTGGTCACCCCATCTAAAATCTCAGTGTCTATACACTTCCTATCTCCTCCTTTCCTGCCTTATTTTCCTCCTTACCATTTATCACCAACTAACATGTTATATATATATATATTTTACTTATTGATCGTGTGTCTCTCCTAATGATAATGTCAGCACCATGAGGGCAGAGATTTTTGTCTGTCTTGTTCACTGCTGGTTCCCAAATGGCCCTCCTCCTTCCTCCTTCCTAACCAGCAGGTGATTTGGCTCACTTAAATCTGGCAAAGTGGGCCCCAGGGACCAGAATCCCAGCCCATGCCAGCCCCAGCTTTGAGAAAAGGCAATGGCTAAATAGGGCATAAGTTACACAGTAGGTGCTCAATAAATGTTTGTTGAATGAATAGGAAACCCTTTCTTCCTCTTCTTCAGCCTCCTCCCAGGTCCAGTCCCTCCCATCCCCATTACCTACTTGCCTCCGTCCTCCACAATTTTAACCCTGGCCCAGAGATGTCAGTTCAGTCTAGAAACTTTTTTGGCCACTTGGGCTTCCATCAGTACATCTGGCCCTACTGGTATTTGTGCCTGTGGGACCCACCTTGGAGCTGCCAAGGTGGCCATCACCCAGTCCTGGAGACCTTGGAGAAGAAAGGGGCCACTGCAGGAGCTCTGATGTCAGTCCTGCACACACAGAGGCCAAGAACAGCAAGCCTGTTCCCACGGCCACCAGACCCCAGTCCTGGTTTGGGTCTGGAGAGCACCATTCTCAGTAGCACATCAGCACTGAATACAAAGCCCAGGAGAGAGAGGGAAGACTTTAGGAGGTAAAAGGACCCCCCTTCTTGTTCTGCAGTTGTGCTCCTGGAGAACCCTTGATCCCAGGAGCTTTTGCAGGGCAGCCTCTCACACTTGATATTATGCTGATTCCTGGGCCCTGAGAGCAGGATCCCTGTCTGACTCTGCTTACCCTTATTAGTCCCAACCTAAGCCTCTGCACATAGTAGGTTTTCAAAAAGGCTGTGAATGGATGACAGTAAAGATCACTGCATTTATGAATGGCCAGCAATATTACTACCTATAACAAATTAGTATCATCATCCCCATTTTGCAGATGAAGAAACCAAGGCTCAGGTAAAATTAAATTAAGGGACTTGACAGAAGTCACAAAGCAATGCCTGGGTAGTGATAAGATTCGCACAGAGCCGTCCGTCTGCAAAGTCTGCCATTTTTCTATGATGGCTAGGCCTTGTTCCTAGAGGAAATAAGACATACACTGCTCATAGGAGGTCCCCATGCAACCCTGACCTTATGCCTCAAGATTCAGGAACATATTTCACTTCTGTTTGTGATTCATCCATCTGAACTTTATTTTTTTATTTATTTTTTATCAGGTTTTTTTTTTAGATTTTATTTATTCATTTTGGAAAGAGTAGACAGAGAGAGAGAGAGAGAAAGGGGGAGGAGCAGAAAATATCAACTCCTATATGTGCCTTGACTAGGCAAGCCCGGGGTTTTGAACCAGCGACCTCAGCATTCCAGGTCGATGCTTTACCCATTGCACCACCACAGGTCAGGCCATCTGAACTTTAGGGATTTGACCTCCACCTATAAAAATAGACTCAAGCCATCACAGACTGACATGAATTCTGGGGTAAAGACAGTCCGTGCACTGCCATGGCCCTGCTCTTGATGTCATGTCCCCACTTACAAAGTTACCAGTCCTTGGGTCCAGCCAACAGGTTAGAATCTACTATCATGGTGACATTCCTGCCCCCTTGCAAAACTGGAGCTCTGGCTGAGCAGGGGTCTAAAGGATTTGATGTTTCAGTGTCTCCAAAGACCCACAGCCCCCACCACCTTGCTCCTACTAGGGCCTTGCCTTACGGTGTTCCCTTGTGCTGGGCTCCACAAGAACCAAGCACTTGTCCCCCCAGTTCACTGCCCTCATCTCAGCCTGTCGCAATTATTTGAGTTGAGGATTGCTGGCACCCACCCAGCGAGGACGTGGAGCAGGGCTTGTTTATCCACACTGCCCTCTCATTAAGGGTGCCCATCCACTTCCCAGAGAGGACTTGTGCGGAGATGAGCAGAACTGCCCAGTCAGGGGCCTGGCAACTCTCCTGGACAATAGTTAGCCAGCTGGGCCCCCCCAAAGGAAGGGCTTCCCATGGGACCAGAGCACCTAAGCTCACGCTTTTGGGTGCCTAACCTGAAACGCTCACTCCCTCTGCAAGGCCAGCATCAAGATTGTCCTATTAAAAGGGTTAATTCTGTCCCCAGGCCTGGATTCAAGGCCCAGCTCTGCCAATCAGTGTTTATCAAAAGCCTGGGCAACTTGTTAGACCACATTTTCCAGATCTATGACACAGGTAATGATATCTCTATTTATTGAACATTAAGTGTCTTCACAGAGACTGGGCTTAATATATGAATTCTTTCATTTACTCCTCTAGGACTGTCATTACCTCCATTTTACAGGTGAAGAATCCAAAGTTTAGAGAGGCAAAGACCCTGCCCAAAGGCACACAGTCCACAGGTGGCGGACGCAGGAGGCGAGCCCACGTCTGCATGACTGGCGCCGTGCATCTTTCCTGGCAGCGTTTGCTGGCGGAGGCTGCAGGAGGGTGTTTTGCAAAGCACCCACACTTCAGCTTTCCCATCTGTCCTCTGAAACATTCTGCAAGCATGTTCAGACCAAACAGCCTTCTT